>NC_092459.1:87886559-88511559 GCF_047495875.1 Pithys albifrons albifrons
AAAAAAAGGAAAGAAATCTGAGAGTGCTCTGATTGATTTTTTTCCTGAAATGGAAGTGGATTTTTTAGTGGAATTTGAGATCAATATTGCATTTATTTATTCAGTTCTGTCTTTTGTTGAGTGTAATCTTATAGTCCTTGGCTCTTAGACTTAGACCATTTGTTAAGAAGGCTGTTGAAGATGTTACAGTGGGATTTATTATGCACTTCTACAGATTTATTTCCTGTTAGATAATTTGGTGGATGTTTCATGTAGTGCATGCTGGATAATAATATAAAGGAACACCATGCCTGTAAAATTGAACTGAGTCTTTATTAGTAGAATAATTTACAGAGACATTGCAGTCGCAGTTGGCAATCTCACCCTGAATATGCTCACTGACTTCCCAACACCTTTTCATAACTGTCTCCTGGCTCTTTCCTCCACATTTCATGCACTGACCACTCACCCCTTTCTCCTGTATGTACTATTCATCGGTTTCTTGGGAACAAGAGAAACCACTGCTTATATCAGTGTCCAAGGTTGTGAATTATATGGGCTGATAACAAATAGTAAATGAAAAACAGCAGCACTAAAGTAATTAAAGGTAAAGGGCCAGATGGAGTCAGTTGTAGTTCTTGCTCACCCCTACACAAATCAAAAGATGCACAGACATAACACAAGCCTATGACAGTGGAAAAAAAATACATACTCCTTCCCCTACTCCCTCTGGCCCCTCTCCCCTTCTCCTTTTTGAGGGCATGTGGCAGCTGGAGCTGAAAGCAGCACAGCTGTGTCTGCCAGCTGTCAACAGGAAGAGTGATAGTAAAAGGTAAAAGCGTTGTACCCAGTCACCTTGCTCTGCTCACATGTGAACTTAAGGAAATCTTGAAGCACCACTACCTCCTTCTTGTCTCCTCAACATCAACTGTGACCAATTACAAGCTAGTACCAGCAGTCCTAACAGGAGGGGCCCCAGTAGGGTCAGCACCACAGCTGAGAGTAAGTCTTGCACATCCTAGAAGTACACCTAGGGCAAAAAGAATGCATGAGTGCAGTACAGAATGAATGCTGCTTTCCTGAAGTCAAGTGGAAGTAACAATATAGAGTCAGTCCAGTTGTTTTTCCTCTGCCTGACACAGTTTCAGAAAGTGTAAGGGTATAGGTGAGAGGCACCCCTTCCAAACAGTATATTCTTGTCTTGCCACATCTGAATGACCACACAGTGAATAAAGCAGAGGGATCCCAACACTGCAAGCCACTGCACTGCAGGGGAATTCCCCCAGAACCCTGCTCCTAGTCTTTCCTGTGTCCCTGGGGGTTTCTTCTGGTGCTATGCATTTGGCAGCACAAAGGAGAGCAGAAATGTCCAAATGACTTGGAGTTGTCATCCATGCTGTGTTTGTTGCTAAGCATATTGCTGGAGGCTTTGGAGCAAGCCCTAATTAGCTCCAAAATGCAGCCCATTTCTTCTCTTATAGGACTTCAGGGCAGCACAGAGTCTTTAGACAGATTTGAATGATCAAGCAGTGCTCACAGTTTTCACACCACAGCAGCACACAGGGGAGGTCTTCTCAGCAGGGCCCAGGCTAGCAGCCAGGTCCTCTACCAATATCAACCTCCTTGGAGACCAGTGAGCTTTATACTTCAGTGACACTCTGATAGTAGACTATTAAGTAACTGTGGTGTAATGGAGTATACTTGTAAAATTGAAACCCAAATCTGCCCCTTCTAGATACAAGCAGGGCCTGGGTTTTTTGGTGATGTCTAGTTTCCTTCACAGAGCATGAACAGTATGAGATGTGTTTTTACTGAGGCAAGAGTACGGATGGAGAAGAGGCATGTACCTAACACAGCTTGTAAAGTACCACTAAGGGAGTGTTGTACATCCAAGGAGAACAGCGGTGCTGGAAAGATCCCACTGGTGTGCCCAGATCCCACACCTCTGCCAGATCCTCCTTTATGGAAGTGAGAAAAGGGCACACTGCCCTCAGCAAGAGGGTCTGAGGTCACTTGGGAGAGAGCTAGTAGAGGCTCTGAGAACCCACAGCTGCAGAGAGCAGTCCATGTGAGGAATCCTGAGTGTTAAAGTGATTAGAGGAGGCAGTATCATCTGCAGGGAAAATCAGCAGTGACTGTGAAGGAGAAGCTGATGATGATCCCTTAGGTCAGTCCTATCTGCTAGGTTATTTGCCTCCATGGATACAACCTGCCCAAATCTGGCATATTGCAGAGCATCAGGAAAAATATCCTGTCTTATCAATTCATATCTCTCTTTTCCTGATCACTGCAGAATGCAAGGACTGTTGCTAAAAGGCTGCAGTCTTGCTTCATCCTGCACGCCCCAACTTCTCCCCAAGTCTTACTGAGCTCCCAGTGTTGCTTTGTTCCAGTTGGCATCGTCCTGGGTAGTGCAGACCTACTTCTGCTTCCCACAGGAACAGTGTTTTGCATGGTCTGGCTCTGCACTGCTTTCGTCAAAGTGCAAATTGCATTCCACTTTCCCTCAGTAACTCTTCTCCCTCTCTCCACAGCATGACTCTTTTCTTTTTCCTGGCACACATATGGCAAGGTAGGCGCACAACAGATAAAGCAAAAGCTAATTGCAAAGCATGTTAAACACAATAGATGTGCTGGGAATTTATATATCAATACCAATGGCAATCTTATGTACACTGCATGGCTAAGCACCTCTGATAAGAGGCTGGACTGGGAATACATTGCACAGACAATAATGGATTACTAGTTGCAACCCTCAAACTAACTAAATAAAGGAGACAGGCTTCTGGGTCTGTCCATGATTCTTATAATCCTAAATTAACAAAAACTCAGGGCTGTGGTGGGGATAAGATGCTCTCCCACTGCCCCCTCCTACCTCCCAGTTACAGTTTTGGATTAGTGCACCAAGCTGCCTAGGGTGGTTTGGCCGAGACCCAGGCTCCGAAGTCACTCATCCCTGACAACTGCTGAAGTCTAAACGGCAGCAGCTGGGAAATCTTGGAGCTGGGCTGGCAGCCTGCCTGGAGAGCAGAGACAGTTTCTGGGTCTATATCCTACTCCTGTGAGAGCTGGGAACTCTGCCGCCTTCTGTCCTTCACCACTGCCTCATGCTCACAGCAAGGGAAGCAAGACAGACAGAAGGAAAAAAATAGAGGGGGAAAAGGACACTGTGGAAAGTCACCATGGAGAGTGGTAAGATACCTGCATCCCTCCAGGTCCAGCCCTACAACAGAGTCCAACAGTACATGGACATGGAAAAACACAGTCTGAACAGCCCCTCAGTAAAGACAAAACAGGGAAAACAAAAAGGAAAAAGGAATCTTGCAGGAAGAGCACAGTGTGTGCAACTGTGTGTCTGCTGTACCTGTAGATAAATGTAAAGTGGCAGCTTTTAAAGACAATCCAGTTTTTACATTTAGATATTGTTGGAACAATTACATCACTCAAAGGCATTACCTCTTAAAATGCCACACTCTACTACAAAGCTGACAAAGGAGGTTTTTTTTATTTTATTTACTCACTACACCCAGCAATGGAGTTCCTAGGGAAAATATGTAGAAGGTAGTAACTAGAAGGAGCAGATGAAAAGAATCCTTTCTTGAAGGATTCTTTATCTGGCCTTAATGGTACATGGCATCTCCCCTTCAAGAAGGAAACTCAGCCTGCCCAGGCCTTATAGACCCAGTGCAGGCGTTGCTCCTAGCCAGAATTCCCAAGTCATTCTGTATGGTCACTGCCACTTCAGTTTGCAACTCTTTCTCATTTTGATTATGACAGGTCTTTCAGTAAGTTCAGACAGTCCATTCTTTCCCATTAAATGGCTTGAAAAATACTTTAATGAGGCAAAAGATGGTTCTTCTCAAGGGGCTTCTGAGTATCCCTTTTAAAAAGTCCCAACTTGACAGACAGGGAAAGACAGTGATGCCATTGAAAAGGGACTATTAACTGGTTTGGTTACTTCCTTTTAATTAACTAGTTCTATTACTTTTGATGTGATCTAACAGTTAATTGGTGTACCAGTAATGATGAAAGTTTCTGTCCTTCTGAGTTTGGACAAGTCAGGCAGGAAAATAATGCCTGTCTTTTCAAATCTATACATGGTGCCCTTTGCATTAAAACAAACAGAAAGTGCTTTGAGTGTGTTTGCAATATAAACGTTGGGAAAAACAGACGGGTAATACAGAAGCTGAATATAATGAGTCAGGCTGATCTCAGCTATTCTAAAATAGCTAGAATAAAACTATTCTAGTTTTATTGGGAATTATTGATGCTCTGCACCTTCAACAGTCTCCCATACCTTGAACACCTAGCATTTTCATAGATAATGTTAGGAGCTTAAATTAAATCAGAGCAGTAATGTAAATATATCTCTGTGATAGTGAGGGCATCATAACCACCCTAGAAAAGCTTCTTTTTATAATCTGACAGCATATTGACTGAGTAATTGTGAAGCAGAACTTGTTAACAGTGAAGGGGGTTATTCTTATGTTTCTTCTTATAGGTCCATTATTGACACATCCTTTAACAACAACAACAAAAAAATCACACATTTTATCTACCTTCACAGCAAAACTGTTGTGAAACAAGGATATCTTACTCTACACAAGTGCTGAGCAGGCAGATTCCTGTAGCTACTGTTTTATTCTTCTCTTTTCAAGGTCTGGCACCTGTTAGGCCCTCACTGTACTGGGGCTTCATAAAATAGGTTTTTAACTCCTGTGAGAAGGAGCTAAAGTCTCACATTGTCTGCAGCTGGGCCACCACACATTACAGTTTCCAACACATGGTTACACAGAATAGCCATTCTAGAAGACAGGTAGGTCAAACTCAAAACCAAATAGGTCCATTGGAACCTGGAATACAAGGAAAATTGAGTAACTTACCTGGATGCATCATGTGGGAATCCATACTCTACATAATACAGCAAAATATTGACGGAAGTTCCTTCCCTGTCCTCCCTCTGTTAGCGTACGGGTGCATTTCCAGGCAGAGTTTTGTCATGAGTAGAAATGTTCCAGTGATATTTGGTAATAGTAGTTTTCTGTTAAATAACTTTATCAGGAAATCCAAAACGGCCAGCCAATGCACTTTTTTCTTTTTGCTGAAGAGGTTACAATGCACACAGGGTATGGTAACTCCCCAAGCTTTGTTTTCTCCTGTCCTACCACACAGCACAGCTTTTACTTCTCATGCAAAGATCTGATAGTCATTTCCTCCTATAGTAAATGGCACTTCAGCCATCTCCCTGGAGAAGCACAGTCACTTGTTCTTGCTTATTTCACAAGGGAACACATTCCCCATTTCTTCCTCTTCACAAGCAAATTGGCAGCATTTAAGAAAACCAAAAAAGACAGATTACACCAGTGGTGGACATCCTGGCTCTCTTTATTATTTGCAGTCAACTCGTGGCCATAATGTCAAGGACAACACCCTATGGAATAGTCAATGCTTCTGAAATTAAGGCCACTCATTTCTTTAGATGCAAGTTTCATCTTCAAGTAATAACACCTACACATCACCCAAGGGAGTAGAAGACTTCGTCAGCACTTGGAAGAGCACTTGGAAGAACCCTGGATGGAAAGGGCTGCCACATGCTTATCCAGCAACAAGGAGAGTAAGGAAGAGGGCAAAGCAACTCAGAAATTTCCTTTGCTAATATGATGCCTAAACAAAAAATAATCTCTGTGAGTGTACTGTACCAGGGGCTTCTATCTGACAAGCCAAATGAAATATGAGAAGCTTCGAAGCAGGATGGCAAGCTTTATCAGAGAGGAAATGAGCAGAGTGTATATCTGGCTGTCACCATGAGAGGAAGAAGGTGCCAAGCCCCTATCTGCTCCCAGCACAAGGAGCCGATGAGCTGCCCTGAATGACAATAGCTCTCATCAGGGAGGATACAAAGTGCCTGGGAAGTGATAAAAAAGCAGCCAAGCATTTCATTATCCTAAGTGCATCCCCTCATTATATTTTCTTTTAAAAACATCTTTTGACCAATTTTAATGCAGATGAGAAGTTGCTGGATTGACATCCCTGGAGACTATAGACCGTCCTCATTATCTGTAGCCTAGACAAGGGCAATAAAGCATTCCTCAAGCTCTCTCCACTCTGGCAATGTGCCTTCTGGCCAGAAGGATATGGAGTGGAGGGAAGGGAGCTCTTTCTGAACACATGCTCAGTTCTTCCCTGCATGGGGCTACCTGCTAGTCAGCTCGGACTGCGGCCTGTAAGAAATGTGTGGATGACAGTTTCAATTTTACATTACAATCCTATAAGTCCTCAAGCAATCTGCAGTATGTAGTGGCCCGTTTTTGACAAACACAGCGCCAAGAGAATAACCACTGTATAAACCAACATCTCACCATGAGCTGGATTCTTACCATTAGACTAGGAGCAGTTCAGAGGGAAAACCAGGTCCCTGCTCTGCCCAAGGATAACATATTGCCAAGCAGCTGGTAGGTGACTTCTTGACTCTGAACAGAGCAAGACCCACTGGTCTCCTATACACTCCAAGGGAGGAGCTGATCCTATGCAAAGCTGAGATTTTTCCTTTGACTTACCTTCCTCTAGCCCCTTCTGAGTTTTGAATCTACATGGAAATAAGAGACTGTTTGGCCAGTTTCTTTCATCAGGGGAATCCAACAGAAGCTGAGAATGGTGTTTGGTACTAAGACAACCTTCCAACAGCCCTGATCAGAAAGGTCACACCACTGCACAAAGTAGCAGCTCCCAGCTCCTGTTGCATTAGGAACCATATTCCTGGTGCAACAGTGCTTCTGTCTCATATCAAGTGCTGAAAAAGACCTTTCTTTTCTTTCTTTCCTGCTTTCCTTCTACCTTCATACTCAAGCTGAAATAATCAGGGAACTGACTTCAATGGGTCTTTCTCTGCTAAAAATTACACTATTTTTGAAGGACTTACTTGGGGAGAGAAGAAGAGGATTGCCTGCATTAGAATCACTAAGCCACCACTTTCTGCAGCACTAATGGTTATTATTATTTTATCTTTTGCCATAGACATTATTAATGCTGTTATAATAGTAGTTACTATTGTAGTTAATATAATAGTATTAGAGTAATGCTATTATAGAGTATAGTAGTATTATAGTAATAATTAATATTATAGTAGAAGCAGCTGCTGAGGTCTTAGCCAGCTTTCTTCATCAGTAGCTGGCTGCATGTGCACCTGCATATTCAAAGGCAATCCTCAGCTCAAAGACTAAGCTATTTTAAAAATAATGAAGAATTGTTGGAGTAGGCTTAAAGTACTGTCTACTGTCTCACAAGAGGATGAATAGAAAAAGACTTTAATATGAATGAAATATGGAGACAGTGATGTAAATCAGGTCAGAAGACGGTCTTTGTGTCACCTTCCCTATGAGTGCTGTACAAACACCTGGTCTTCTTGTGTAACTTGCTTCAACATGACTTGGAGACTGTCTCGGTTTGAGGCGAAAAAACCAAAATGTTTTACCTTTACCCACAAGCAGGGGAGGGGCCTCCTCCACAATAATCACACCACTCTTTATCAAATTTAAGAAAAGGAATTTTAATACAAGAAGGATAACTGCTATATATATATATATATGTAAACAGACTAGTACAACCCACTTCCCCAACACCACAAGAGAGGGAAAAAAAACAAACCAAAAGAAACAAAACAACAACAAAACCCAGCAGGTTTTTTCTCCGGGAGAAAAGGTTATACTTAAGTGTCCTTGTCACAGCCCGGCTGGCTGCAGAGTGAGTTTCAGTCCCTCTCCAGCGAAACAGACGAGCAGTGGGCTTTCAGATGGACTCAGTCTCTTCCCCCTGTGTTCCCCGTCCAAGAAGCAGAAAGGTATGAGCAACCAGCAGCAAATCCAAGGCAGGTAGCAACAGCAGCACGGCACGAAAAGTAGTCCGAGGTGGGCAGCGGCAAGACAGCCAGGAAAAAACCCCAGCAGTAACCAGCAGGGCAGCCTGCCTCCTTCGAGCCCCCACTCCCCCGTTCAGCCGAACCAAGACTCCCGAGAAATCCAAAAAAAAGAAACCAAAAGAGACAAACCTGCCCCCACCCCAGCGATCAACAGTTAACTACTTCTTTTGTTAACCGCTGGCCTGGGCAGTTAAGTGGCAGGGGAGAGAATTTACATAATAATCCCAAACTACAACAGAGACCTTGCTCTTCACTGACAGGCTTTGATCTCAATGGAGTAGAACTATCCCTTCTTCCCCTGCATGAGTTTCATCTTACCTGCTCTGAGTCTCTCATTCCATGTCCCGGAAGAAGTGATGTATGTTTAATGCTTGCCTTCAGGAGTGTTGAGCAAAGGGTTAGCCAGGAATTTTCTGAGGAATAGTTTTTCATCAGGAAGTACAGTTACCACCAAACTGATTTATTTTCCTGGCCATCATTATTTGTGTGGTCATCTACTACATGTTAATGAATAAAATATGTTTCCCCAGACCAGAAGATACTTCAGAAGTTTTTCACTTCAGTGAGTTTACATGAAATGCTTTGTCCTCTTTAATTCAGAGCTACAGTACATTCTGTCTATCATCCCAGATACCTCTTTACTTTCTCTTCTTTCCTGGCTCTTCCAGGTGTAATCTATTTAATGCTGTTCAGCTGAAGGCTCAGATGCAGATAGATAGCTGAGCAGTTGCAGCTTTCTTTATGCTAAATGTACAAGGCAGGCTTCTCTGCAATAGGACAATGTTAGAAGCAAGTGTTGCTGCAGAAAGTCATTTTGGTGTGCTTACTCTCAAATTCTTCTTTTCCATCCCGAGCATGTGAAAAATCACTTTGAAATGTTGTAGGTTATTTTAAAATCTAATATTCTGGAGTATGCAGATCTGGTCTGCAGTGTCAAGTTTTATTTACATAATGTACGTATGTAATGCTGGGTAAGCTGTTTTCACACCAGGATCCATGACTAGGAGGTTCTGAACCCTGAAGCAGGGCTTCCAGGTATGAGAAAGAATAGGCTTGATACAATCAGCCTTGCCTTTGGCCTGGAGTACAAGAGGAGGCTCAAGTGACTCCAAAAACTCTCAGGTGCTGTCAGGGTAGCAGCCAGTGCACTGAGATGCACAACTCCCTCCCCCATCACACTTTCTGACTTTGCACAAATGTAAAAGCTACATCTAAACAGATGGGGGGGCTGGGAAAAGTTGGTTTTAGTTGACTGGTTAAGTATTTTTGGACCCTGTCTATAACCTGTGAATGCTATGAGAAAGGGTTTAAAAGACTACAGCAGAAACCAAGGGCCCTGTCTGAACTTTAAAGTTTAGTTTTTCTGCATTTCGTGCTGATCACATTTTTCTTTATGCCATCAAAGCTAGCCATGATTCCTTCTATAGGAGGAAAAGCTGTAATTATTCTCTTCAGGAGAAGACAGATGGGATCTCAACATTTTTTTCAGTGTTAGTACTCCTTTGTTTCAGCAAACCAGATTTCACTTCTTCTTAATCTGCTTTAAATCTAGTTTTCAAGCGGTATATATTAGAGCAAGTCGTTTATGTCTGCATCCAGAAGCTACATAATTGCTTTTATGTTCAGCACAAACTATTCAAAAAGTAACATTCTGAAGGAAACATTTCTCTGGCAAATTCTTCTTATACCATCAAGAAATTATAAAAGGAGCTGCTTTTAAGGTGGGGAATGTTTCTACAAAAACCAGCTCTTAAAATCTGCCTGTTTTTATTTTTTCTTACTCCCCAGTCACAGATTATTATCAAGTCTTCAAACTTCTGCAGAACGTGTTTTATGCCTGTACAAGGGGTATTTTTGACGGGGGATAGAGAGTATCTTAGTTTTGATTATCCTGTACTTTTATAGAAATCAGGTCCCCCAGATACCTTTTTTTTTACAAATAAATGTCTCCTCATTAGTTTTTCAGCCCACATATACATTATAACCTATGCCATATATAGTTGCATTTGATAAGATTGCAAGAAAGATGCTATTTTCTGATGTGGAGGTAGTTTATCTCCTTTCCTAGTTGTCATGGCATTTTTAAAAGTTCTAACAAAACACTTGGCTTGCCTGTAAGATCTCAGAGGGTTGGGACAAAATAAAACAGGTTACATTTCATTAACCTACTAAAATGTTACTGAATTCTATAGGTGCACCTGTATATTACTAGATATTAATTATTTACATAATGCAAAAGTGAAGTTAAAAGTCTTCATGGCATTAACCTACAATGAATTTGTAACTTCTAGCCATTTTGCCTGGGTTCCTATGTCTCACCTGGACCCTTTGACAACCTGCAGATAGTATCCTGGGAGGCAGAATAAGCCTTGCACTGCATAAACAGATGAAGTTTAGTTAGGGAGTGTTTATTTAATTGCTATCCCAGAGTGAGCCTCCGCAGGAACGTCTGGAAATGGTAGTCCTAGTTAGCATCTCATTAACTAGCATCTTGCTTTTATCCATTTTGCTTTGGAATGGCTTTAATTTAAGCCATGACAGGAAGCACCTTGGGAGGGCTGTTTAAAGCTTGCTGGGCACTAAGTCAGATCCTCAGCTGGTATGCTATGGTGTGCCTCCGTTAGAGTTGGCAGAAGCAAACTTCCTCATGCACAGGAAAGGCACTGCTCCTGTAAGTGCTACAGCAAATCCAGACGTGATTTCTGCCTATTCTTTGAAATTCTGTGGCTTCACTACATCTTATTTTGTCTCTTCTAGACAGCCCCTGCTCAGTTTTGAGTCATGTCCTTCAGCAGCTTCCCTTGTTCTCATTTATTGGCTCCATTTGACTGTACTCATGATTTTCATTTTTAAATGTCTTCTCTATGCAGCTTGTGCTAACGTAGTGTCCAAGCTGCTTTCTTTGCTATCTCCCCAGTTACAGAGGCTCAGTCTTTTGGGATTTGTGGCATTTTGTGTTTTTAAAATGGCAGATGCCAAGTGAGACCTTTCATTTACATCAATGAAAACATCATTGATTTAAATTTGCCCTCTGAACTGGCAGCACATTTTCAACTCATTGTTTGTTTCAAGACATTCTGAGCTTGATAGACCTGTTCTTAGTCTTTGCCATTCCAAAGTCTACTTTTGCAAGCTGCCCATTCTGTGGATTATGTATGAATAGGACCCAGACACAAATCTGCTGGGTCAGCTACAGAAGTATATCTCTAAAATATTTTTTTCATCTCTACCAATTAAATGAAAACATTTCTGGTTCATTTCTCAACTGTTGCAAATCAACATTATTGAAGTTAGCAGCACTGTACTGATTTATGTTCATTGGGAATTTGGCACATCAGCCAAGCCTAGTAGCTTCTCCACCAAATGTTTTTTCATTGTAACTCACTGTAGCTGTGCCTTTCTTGATGGTAGAAAATTTGGACCTATTATTCCTCTAATAACAAAACTGCATCACCTTTTTTTTTTTTGTGTTGTGGTCCTAGTGTCATCATTTAGTTCAGTATAAAATATCACTGTCAAATAATCTCACTCTTCAATCTGACAGCTTTTTGTGTTGACTTTGCAATAGTATAACTCATCTTACAAGTTGCAAAGTTATGGAAAACAAGGTGTCCAAGGCCAGAGTCTCCTAGACTCGTCCTCATTGCCATGTCCCTGTGGTGCACACAGCAGGGGATTTGGCTGCTGCAAGAAAACATTTGGACAAGAGGGCACGGATTTAAGCTCTGCCAGGGGAGGTTTAGGTTGGATATCAGGAAGAAGTTCTTTACAGAAAGAGTGGCCAGGCATTGGAAGGGGCTGCCCAGGGAAGTGGTGGATTCTCCAGTCCTGGAGGTTTTTAAGGTGAGGCTGGATGTGGTACTTAGTGCCATGATGTAGTAGTCAAAATGGGGTTGGATTAAGGGTTGGACTTAATGATCTCGGAGGTCTCTTCCGACCCAATTGATTCTATGATTCTTTGTGTACATGAAGTTTGCACTGGGGCAGAGACAATCTGATCTCAGCACTGGGTACACTGATGAACCACAAAGATTTAGGGCTGCAGTCACTAGTTAACACTGCCTTCAAAACATGAGATGTCCTTCTGTCCTAGTTCAGCAGGTGGGACCAGTTAACACTGTGTGGGGGTGATCAAAGCTGTATATTCTACCCCCTCTATTCATTTCCCAAGGACAATGGACCATTAGCAGCAGCTGCCCAGGAGTCATTAATACCTTCACACCCAGCCTGGGGTGGGGGGGGGGGGTGGGGGGTGGAGGGCATGGCTGCCAATGGGCCATCAACAGTTCAGGCATACCCCATGACTCCCAGAGTTAATCACCCATAGTGTGAGTCCCCGCCCTAGGGGAGGGACTGGGTGCTCCCTGAGGGTACATAAGTGGTGGGTAAGAAGACCTTGGGAACCTCTCGTCGGATCCAGAAGAGCAGCAGGACCTTGACAGGTGGAGACCACCACTCTCGACCAGACTATGACTGCCACTTTCGATCAGACTACAGCCATCACCTGCACCAACAGGTTTTTTCACTTCCTTTTGCTTTGGACTTGGGGGAACCACGCGGGTCTCAGCACAAGGGCCAACAAACCCCTTTGGGTTTGTGCCCCAGGACACTGGGTTATACTGCTGGGTTTTGTGAGTTGAAAGCAATTTTCCTTTGTGTCAGTGTATTTATTGTAATATTATTATTAAATTGTAGCTCTGACTTATAATCTCTCTCATGTTGAGTTCATTTCTCCTGCTGGTTTACCTTTAAACCAGCACACCTTCTAGCTCCTGGCTCTAGGGACACTTTGGCCAAGTCGTGTCTCTGTATTGAGGCATAGGCATGGTTCTCTCCAGAGAGTGCTTATGGTCTGATAAAGTGAAAATCTGAATTCAAGACCAATATCAGGAAAGTCTTAGATGGCAAAGGTGAGAAAAAGCAGTTTTGACCAATCTTAACTACAGTTCACTTGTCAGATGTGAACTTGGCCTTGCTTTGCCCACCACATACAAAGTCCTGCTGTTCTGACTGATAGCTATGTTACTCTTGCTTTATGACAGTATAATTCAAATCTGATCACTTTCTCACCTGCTTTTCTGAAATTACTTACTGAAAGTGCTCCAGTTCTCTTTCTCCATCCCACCTCGGCCCAATCTTTCTATATTATCTGTTCACACATATGCTGTCATTTTCCCTTGTGAGAAATAGCAACTAAAATAGTCATCTGCTTCATCATATTTGCTATTTAGTAGACACTCATCTAGGCTATTTCCTTGGGGTATTTCTTTCTTAGGAGACAGCAAGTAGTCATTTATTGACTAAGTCATCTAAGCTGTTCAAAGTTTTCTTTTCTTCACCCATCCCTCTCTCCTATCTGAATTTTCACTGAATTCACAGCCAGGCAATGTCTCTGACTCTCCAAGGATTTCTGTTAAGTTTGTCATAACAACCTCACCTTCTACCCCTTGCCTGCTGGCCTGTTTATTATCCCTGGACTGGATGAAAAGATTATTAGGCATTCATTAGGGCTGACCCCTGTATTTTTCAGACCACTCTAAACTCTACTCATCTTCCCAGGCCAGATTCCAGCCCTGAGATGTGTAACTGCTATACATATAGACCAAAAATACAGTCCCTGACCTAAAGAACTTCCAAAATCGATGCAAGACAAATAAGAGAAATGAAAGAAAAGAGAGAAGTGGTCCAGAGCCAAAATTCCTACAGGTAGCAACAAGATTTGAAAAATCTCTTGGATTTGAAATCTTTTCTAGGTTTCATAGCCAAGTGAAGCATGTGGGAGTGCTGTGATGGAGAAAAAAAAAAAGAGTGGCTGTGGAGGGTTATCACTTCTCATACATGTGGAGAGCAGAGGGCAAAGGTGTTCAGTGGACTGGTTAAAAGACAGGCACAGAAAGGTGATGCTTTGGGCCAGTTGGATTTATGGGACTTTTTATATTTTCTATTTCTTCTGCACATGGTAACTTCTCTAGCAGGAGGCTGATGGTCACTTCTCCCAGTCACTTCTGCCCATTGTATGCCTTTTCCTTTGGTCTAGAAAGCAGGTGAAAATGTCACTTCAGATTAAAGGTCTGGAATGACATTTTTCTACCTGCTGTATGTTCTTAGCAACAGTATTTACTTTGAACTGCTAAGATTGCACAGTGAGAAATCAGAGAGCCAGCACCAGTGCCCAAGCTGTGGTTTAGTAGTGCTCTCTAACAGACAAGATCTGTTGCCAGAGCAGGCTAGTTAGCGCTGCTTAGAGATTTGTTTGGGCATCTGTTGCTAATTTTGCAGGGCCACAGTCGTCCTTCGTTCCTGGTCCATGTGCAAACTAATGATCTGTGCTGCAGTTTGTCTTTTAATTAACTTCCAGAGAGGCTTCTCACTGAGATGCAGATTATGAACTGAACCACTTACAATGAGAGAATTAAGGAAGTGCATGCTCGCCTTAAGTGGCGGGATACTGTGAGTGCTGTGTCACTGAGTCTGAGTAATTAGGAAAGATTTTCAGTTTATTTGTCTCTTTCACAGATGATCTTGCAAACAAGGTGAAGCTTACCAATGATGGCTCTACCTCGCTGCTGTCAAAAGTGCCAGAAGCTGAGCAGCTGCTGTAGGGAAGAATTACTTTGGGCTTTCTTGTGTAGCATCTTTATGGGAGCACTGCTGGCTATCCATAGAGACAGGGTACAAGGCTACAGGGACTGAGTTCTACCTCTCCAAGCCTCCTCAAAATGACTTCCTTTTTCCTAGATAATTAAGCTGTTGAGAGAAGTCAAAATGACACATAGCCATGTTACATAGGAAGTAGATGCTGTTCTTGTGTGTTCAGACATGCTGCGACTAAGCAGGCAGGCAGCAGGTGGATGGGCAGTCTGCCTGCTGTCAAGTTGCAGGCAGACCTACCTGTGAGCATCTCCCCAGCAAAGCAAAACGTCTGAAGGAAATTGGTTCAGAAACTTACCAGGATTATGGCAGGTCAGCATGGATCTTCTGCATTTAGTGATAATTCAGCCCAGGTTTGGAAGAGTGTGTGCGTGTGTGGTGGGGTAGCTCCTCTGAAGGCTGCTCAGGTTCTTCACTGTGTCTCAGTTTCTCTGTGATGAAAGAGGTGGCTTTGGGGACACTGCCTGTGCCCACAGCCCCTTAAGCTGCTGCCAACACAATTGAAACCACTTCCCAACAGATACCTCTGACAGCTTCATCTGATAAATGATCCACATGCCCCTCCTGGAGGGACCACAGACATGATTTTCCTTATGACACAGCATGGCTGAGGTGGGTAGAACAGTACATGTCAGTATGAGCTAGCAGCGTCCCAAAAATCAATTCAGCTACAGAGTAAATGCCGTTCAACTTGGGAGAAGCAGACAGGGGATTTACTGCTGTCACATAGGAAGGATCCAGGAGCCACCACTGTTGTCCTGATCCTAGTACGGTGCTTATGAGAGCAGAAATATGCAGAAAATATTTTTAATCTGGGAAACCACCACCCTTATCTGAGGACTTTACCTCTCCATTTTAGCTGATGGAGATTCTGTGAGTGGGCTTCAGATTACTTTTACCACCAGAGTATGAATGGTTGTCCATGAACAGCCAACATGTTAGAGAGAGGCTGACATTTCCAAACAGGAGCTTATCCAGACTGGTGCCAGTGGGCTGAATTGTTCTCTGAAGGTGCCCATCTTTCTCCATTGACTGCTGGGTGACCCTAGACACAGAACAGATTGAGCTTCTCACTGAAGCTACAGGAGATGAAACCCTGGCTCAGACCAGTAGTTTCCATAAAGCAGGTAGAAAATATTTGTTACTCAGTGTATTTTTAATCTCCTAAATTGCATACTTTCTTTGCCAGAAGGAGGTGTCAAGATGATCTTCATAGAAAAACATGGATGCTTGCTAAGCCTTAGCCCATCATCACTTTTTGGCCTCCCACCAGCACCCCAGTGGACAGGCCACTGGCTGCTCCATGGCTTTGCTTCCCTGCAACATGCCATTTGTCATCAGATGAAACTACTTCTTACTTCTAAATTTTAACTAAGGGAAATTGGAGCAGAAGGCAGACATGAATAAGAAAAAGATGGGAAAGGTAAGGAAGGGGGGAAATAAAAAATAAGAAAAGAGGATACAAGTAGTGACAGAGGGAAGAATGCAGTACAACAGTACTCGGGGGATTTTACATATCGCAGGAAAAGTATAGGCTCCTGTATTTGGGAAAAAGACTTCTCCCTGGTAAAACCACAAGGCCAAGAGAAAGGAGGGCCTTCAGAAAGATAAGGGAGATGTTTTGCAAATGTATCCCAGAACATGAGCAGCCTTGGGCTGCTGGTTAAACTTAAAGTGAGCAATCCTGGGCTTCTGCTGCTGCAGTGCTTCTTCATTAGCAAGTATCTATATTTAGGTCTCTCCTGACAGGTGAGAAAACCAGAGGTTGGCAAGAAAGTTACAGTGAAATCAGAAATGGCTAATCTTTTCTTGTTGCACAGGGTGAACTTGAACTCTGCCTTTGGGGAAATTCAAGAAAATAATTGCATTTTTAAAAACTGTCCTAACAAAGAAGGTACCATTGTGGGTGATGCCACAGTTTAAAAATATGCACACAAAACAGCACCAGCATCTGTTGATTTCCTTGGAAAATAGATCATAATATAGTAGTTCTTACGGTTATGTTCTCAGAGTATCAGAAACAGGCCGGGACCTTAACACATACAAGGCACTGCTTATGGTAACTTTCACTCCTTTTTCATCAGGAAAGGAAATGCTAATTTGAAAGAGCAACAGTCTTCTAGGCTTACACAGAACTAGGTTTTGTCCATGCATCTTTGAGCTTTCATATGTTATACAGAAGATTTAGTCCTGCCAGCCTAATACTACTTTGATTCCTAGGGAAAAGAAATCTTTCCATTAACTCCCTGCCAGATTGCTACTACCAGCCTGTTTGGTTTTTTCTGTTTGTCTGTTTTGGAGTTTTGTTTGAGTGTTTTAATTTGAGATAAGATAAAATTTAAATAGTAGAAATCAAAACTGAAATCCTGATGTTCCTTACTAATACAGTGAGGACCAGCAGATACCTTAAGACAGGTTTAAAACAGACAAAAGAATGTTTCTCTGAAAGTGTGTGGTACAACTGTGGTACTCATTGCCATAGTACACTAGTGGAGGTTAAAGGTGTGAAAGGACTGGAAAAAGAACAGACAAATATACAGAAGGTTGATACCCCAAACAGCTATAAAATTTAATGTTCCACATGCTTTGCACCTACAGCACAGGAGACGAAATGAAGGTCCCTCCTAAAGACTAAGGAATTTATGCTTGCCGTTTTCTCCTCTCTCTTTTTTTGAGCATCTGCATTACTGATTTCTGACAGAGACAGGATGTGGGTCTCAGTGGCTCTTTGATCAGTGTTTGGAAAGATATTTGTGTGGTTTTGTACTTTTGTCTATGTCTATGCCAGCAGAGCAATACTGTCAGCTCAACTAATGTATTTAAGGAGATGATAGGGCTATACAAAAACAGTTACAGAGGCAGATGTAGCATGGGCTTAGTAAAGGTCACTCTGTATTCGTGGGGGAAAAAAAGCCTTCTTCTTTGTTGCTACCTTGAAATTAATGAGTTCATTTTTTATGCAATTTCAGGTAATGATCATCATTGTGAGACTTATGAGAAAGTACAGTTGCTGCAAATTCAATGCTTTTTAAGTGTAAACAAATCCAAGATAAAGTCATTGGCTATTTTTTTAATTCTTGGGGTGAAGAAGAAAGTTTATGAATGAGAGGTACATATGGCTCTTCACACTTTGGAAATACACATTAAATTTTCAAAGAACTGAGATAGAGCCAAGCACCTTGATTAATCCTATTGTGTGTTTGAAAGCAAACTTCATTACAAAATGAAAATTGAAAGTATTTTAGTTTCTTTTCTGACCCATGCTGAATACAAATAGGGTTTCAGTTCAAAACCAGTATGGATTTTCTAAGACATTAATGAATTGTTTTTCCCTATCTTTAAGCTGAATAGGATGAGATTAGTTTTAACTGTTGATCAATAAAAAGGGAATTTAGATTTAGGTATATATAAATTTTGTGGGCAGTTTAACCCACTTAAGGTTAAGCTCATCAACAGACACTCAGGAGTGCTTTACTTTCTAGGCAATGGAGTGTAGTCATTGAAAAAAATACCTAGGGGAGCTCTGGATTTACTACTTGAGCCAGGGTGACCCACTATGGCCTTCACCTTAACGACTAATGAGGCAGGGACAAGATGATTATTTGCTTTCCAGGCTCTGTGGTTTGCCTGAGACAGGGGATTCCTAAGAATATTTCCACATCCGAGTATTTCCAATATCATTAAAATTAATGCTTCTGGATATACTATGAAAAACTGGAGAAAACATTAGGTTTACAGAATGAAGATCTAATCCCCCTGAGCTTAAATTATGTAAGCAGTAGGTCAGAGGCTAGGTCAGAGGCTCTATGCTGAATCCTTGCCTAAGGGCAAGTTTCAGTCCTTGCTCCACAGATATCATTAGTCTGTTGAAAATCTGCCAGAAATGTTTCTCAGTAGTTGTTGCGCCTTGATTGTGAGGGTAAAGGGAGAAGATACCCTTACTGACCTTTTCTATTTCTCATTTCGATCATTCTATGAACAAAACAGTTTATTTTGCTCTAGTAACTCAAGTAAGAAGCTTTTTCATAACGTCCTGAGCAATTAAGATCATTTATTGTCTCTCTTCTCCTTAGAATTAAATTAGTTTGACAGGAAAACCACAGGCCAGTGCTACCAAACACATAGATTTTAATAGGAGTTCCCACTGTGAAAATATTCTGGGTTTATTGAATTTAGAAACAAGTACCTTTAAAATAAAAGAATGCTTTAAAACCTTGGCAGTTTGAAAGACAAAGGCAAACAAATCAATAAGAAGGCATAGTTAGTATGTTGATTTGGAATATCTTTCCTCACAAAAGAAGATATAAAAGCAAATATTGATTTACCCTTGTTGGATTTTGAAGGCTACGAGGAGCCATCAAGGAACTACCAAAAGTTTGAAAGTCACATACAGCATGAATGGTAATTATCTAGTGGGGTAGAGAACACATAGTGTCTTCAAAATTATAATACAAATAAAAAATAAAAAGAAGGCAAACAATGAAGATGCATCTGCTTTCCTCACTGTGGTCTGAAAGACACTTGACAGTCTCATGGAAGCTCACATGAGCAATACCTCCCTGAAAACCATCTTAGTCACAGAGCCAGAGGCACCGGCCTGACATTAGAGGCATCTGCCTTGCTAGAGATGCCATCTTCTGTGGCAACGTCGAACCAAAGTCCCAACTGCTTCTTTTGTTACCATTGTACCTTTAAACAACCTGGCTCCCATGTTCAAGCACATGTGGAAGTATTTTGACTGCTGAATAAACAGCAAAGTAGCACTTGCTTTTCAATGTGATTCCCATCCCTTTATGAACACATCACAAGGGTCTGGCCCCAAGAAGAATTTTGACACCACAAGGGCAAAAAGTGCCAGACTCAGCTTCTTGTTAGGAACATCACTCCAGTCATTTATTTTAGATGCAAGGCTTACTGTGTTAGACAGTGATAGATGGCAGATGGCTACATAGAAACTGTGAGACCCATTTTAGACAGGGTTTCCCAGCCAAATTTCAGGATACTTCATCACATTGTCTGCAGTCTCAGCTAAATTTCAGAGACTGTTTTTCTGGCTTCCCTAAACAGTCATGCAGCTCCTCTCAGCAATGAGAATTAACCAAAAAGGGCTTGCAATACAGACCTGAGTGAAATAAATTAGTTACAAACTTCCAACTTCGAGGTTTACATTACTGACATGTGTCTCTGAGTAAAGAAATGTATTTAACTAAAAATCATAATTGTAGGCTAATCATGATCAAAAACAAAAAAAGACAACACAAACCTCCTACATTTGAGTATTCTTGTCTTCCACGGATGCATGTTTTAGGATTTCACATTCCAAGCTACTACCAGCACTGCATAACTAGCAAATTTTCTTGAAATGAAAGGTGAGGAAATCAGGCATTAACAGGACTTCACCTGCTTAAGCTCTGAGGAAGAGAGCTGATCACAAGATGGAGATGGACACAATGGATGTAACTAGTAGTTATAAATCAGCGTACCCCCATGCAAACCAGTGATGTTTCGTCATTGAAGACTCAGACAAACATCCTGCCAGGTATGACTTATGAGAATAAAGTTAGGTCCTAAGTATAAAAACCTGTTCTGTTTCCTGTGCATTTCCACAGAGTGTGCAGTTTGCTCCACTGGCTGACCCTGTCACCACTTACCAAGGGGAGAATCACACCAAGCTTGTCTCAGTGGAGGTATTTCTGCATGGACTGCTGAAAGTAGAACTGATAAACATGACTGACAAATTAGAGGACTGGTTTTACTTCTCTGAAGCCCCCTCCCTGCCGCTGTGTTTACCATTGCACTGCTTGCCCCGTCAATCATTCCCTGCTCCCCAGCATGCTCCTCTATGTGTCTGCTAAGTGCTACCACCTCTTCCACACTCTAACTCATCTTCTCTCCCAGTTTGTCCCCTCTTTGGATCAGTGTTATGGGTTCACCTAGGTGGGCCTAGATTTGGGCTCTGAAGTGTGGACTAGGCCGAAGCTGTCAGCTGACTTGAGCTGGGCTGAGCTAACAGCTGACCTCTTCTAGCCAGTAATTTTGTATTCCATACCACATTATGACATCATCTCCAGGGAAGTAGGAACCAGTGTGGGAGTGGTTAAGGCAGTCGCTTCTCAGCCCTCCTCTTGGGAGGATGCACGATGCTGTCCCAGGGGGGATGGAGAGGACCAGGCCCACCACTGGTTCACAGGGTATCTCAGGAAAGTAAAATATGTTGTTCTGGGTCTCTCCTTTCTGCTTGGGTTTGTCTCCCTGGGGAATAAGCTTCTTCTTAAGTAATGTGTAGTTAGGACAGTAGAATTTGTGTGTTCGTTAAGAAGTTGAGGTGGGGAACTTGTTGTTGCAAACTTGTGGGAGTGTATATTTGTACTCTCTTCTAATTGTCTCTTCCTTTCTGTGAAAAATATATGTAGATTTAGTATAAATGCAGTTTGAAGTGTTTTTTTTCTTTCCCCTCTCTTTTCCTGCCTTTCCCTGGTGTTAGGAGGGAGGCTTTTCTCTCTGTGCTTGGGGGGGTTGGCAGTTGCTTATCTCAAACCAAGACAATCAGCCAGGAAGGAAGCAAACATGCCTCTGAAGGTTGAGTTGTTGGTCCTCAGAATAACTTCACTATTGTATTTCATGTCATTTAAGGTGACAGTATCATACATGCCCCACATAGAATAGGGCTGGAAAAAAATGAGATGGTGACAGCTATAGGGGTGTTCTTACATCAAGTCAAAGTACATGCCAAAGTTCAGCACCTTCAAGCAATGAGCCTCAGAGATAATGGGTCATCTCAAACCTGCTGGCCCTACAAGACCCTGCATACTGACAGACTCCTTTGGCTCATAGACTTGACACAATGTGACATGATAATTGGGAAGTGAGCAGACACATGTCACACTGAATTAACCAACTGACTGTTATTTTTCCAGCACTGCAGAATACTTTTAAGAAAAAACTTTCCTGATTATCCTGTGCTCAAGCACAGGAACCCATACAGCTTGCTTTGGTCCTCAGTCAAACTTTGCTCCTCGAGAGAAGTGGGGAGCAAAGACCCAGAAAATGATTTTTCAACTATTTTAGAGGTCATTCTGAAAGTAGCAAGTGGTGATGAAAACCATTATATTTACACCTCAGTAAGCTAAGGGTTTTGCACAAAATTACTGTCCTTTAGCTTCTGGAAAAAGCCCTTCTTTGGCTGAGGGATCAAACTGCAGTTCCTATCACAGATTGTTCATTCTGCTTTTTCACTGCAGAAGGGTTCATGCAACCTTCCTTTTGGCCTTATTCAGAATTCTGTCTCGAACACTGACTACTTGCTTACTCCCATCCACAGCTCTGATAAAGTGTCACCCTTGGATTCCTGCTCTAAAGTTCATCACAGTGTTGCAGTCATTTGCTACATTAGCGCCAGAGCCAGTCACAACCAATAGTGGAAAAGCAGAAAGGGTGAAAACACAGTACTCCTGGCTCAGGAAGCTCAGAAGAGCTCGTAGCCAGGAGGGTGTCCTGTAAATGACCCTTTTGTCACTGCATGGTTCCTGTGCAGGTTCTCCACATACCCACACTAGGGGCTGTCATCAGCACAGTGGGACAGAGGGACTTTAACATAATTCTGTGAAGGAATTTGAAGTTTGCTGTTGCCCTCTTCCCAGCTAAAAAACCTAACAGTTTTCTCTTGCTCAACAGGCTATTTATTTCCCTGTTTTCCCTCAAAAGCACTGCACCAAAATCACATGAAAATTCAAGAGTGCAACATGCTTCATAAGGGGGGCATTTCTGTGAAGTTCATTTGGAGATAAACCAAGCACGACTGCTACAAAAATATCACTTGCCAGCTCCCTTTGTGCCTGGAGGCCAGCTCCCACCTCGACAGCAGCTGAACAGCCATGACTGTCTGTCTTCCACAGCCCATCAGAGCAACAATTCTTGTCAAAGAGGAAAATGTTACATCAAAAAGCTTTTGAACTGCCTGAATATATGTTTAAGACAGAATCATCTTCCTGTATCCTTAGAGATTAGTATGAGCTCTTTGGTGTACTGCTTCTCACCTCTGAACTTCAGATTTTACCCCTTTTGATGATGTTTTTTGGATTTGCTGTGACCCCTTTGTGTTAATAACAACTCCCAGGTCACAGAGTCATTTCACTTGACTCTAAAATTACAGCAAAGGGGACAACACAGGGGCGAGTTCATTGGGAAATGCACAACCTGGAGCCATGCATTTGACCTGGCAGCAATGCTGCTTGCCATCCATAAATGTGACAACAGGTAAGAGGTGAGACCTGTCAGTGAGCCTGGTCCTCCCCAGCTGCCAGAGGCATAAATATGCTGCGTCTCCATAGAAACTTCCCTGCTGTCTGCAAGAGGCCAGCAAATAGCTTTATTTCTCTGTAGCTATCCCTTAACATAATGTATACAGAAAAAGAAAAAAGAGGGAAGAGATCAGCAGAACTTTCATGCAGCTGCATCAGTGGGGTCATGATAGTGCTGGTGAGGCAAAAGTGACTTCAGCCTGATATTTAAGCTGGGATGCTTCGCTACTTGCAAGTTTCAAATCCACTTAAGGGACTTGAAAACACAGCTCCCATGAATTTTCAATGGAAAGGGACCACCTAAGTCCTCCAGGCACCTGAGGAGTTATAGCAATTCAAAAGCCAAGACATGGGCTGCAGGTCTTCTGAGGATAACATCCATCTTGAGATTTGTGGCATCTTGGGTGAAGCTGGAAATTGTAAGATATAGAGCCAAGTGTCCTTCTAGACAGGAATGCAAAGGCTAAAAAAGGACAGGAACTGATGAAAAAAAATGCTTTTTTCAACTCTTTTCTGAACTTATGTAAGCTCTGTCAAGCTTGGGGTGGGAGGACAAGTTGTTCTGCTTTTAATCCAAGGCAGTTCTCAAACATACAGCAAAACTAATTAGAATTTTTGCAAAGGCAAAAGCTTTTCATTGGAAGATGGCTTTTTTATTTGAACACACAGAAAAGTAAATATGATATTATAATGTCTGTTTCTTACAAAATGTTGGATGACATTCTTAGTGCACTCAGAATTGTTACTGAAACTATCATCAATGATTTTTATTTCTTGGTGCTTTCATAATCCTTACTAGACTAATTTTTAATTTTTAATAAATGTAACACAAAGAATTTCTAGAACATGTTCTAAAAAAATCACAGCGCACTCCAAAAATAGCAAAAACAAATCCAAAACTCTTTAAAATTGAAGCAGTTTGCAAATCTTCACATAATAGATCTCAATTCTTAATTTCTATCACCAGCCTCCCACAAGAAAAGTTTTGTGTGTGTTTGGGAACAGTTTTTCACAATACTGTGAAATGAATAGTTCTACCATTATAGAAATATCCAAGTGCCATTTTTTGAGTACACGCATTCCTGTATTCCTAATGTACCTACTACTGTGACATCTGGGCTGATGCTATGGGAGAGACTAGGTTGAACAGAAAGGTTTGGGCTCAGCTTTTATCTATACTCTGTCCTTGACATCATCTACCTAAAGACTTACAACCTGTGAAAGACTTATAACCTGTGCAGGGAAGAGAAACATGAAAGGTGAAGTAATGAAGGGAGGAAGAAATATCCATACCCAAAATGTGATGAGAGAGCTAGGGCAAAGAATATTTCATAGGGATATTAATATTTCCACTTACACTGTTCTGTGTGTGGCAGACAGATAACAGGGGGAGAAATACTTAACAACAGACAGAAAGGTAAGACAGATTGGTCAGAATGGAAATAGTTTTAAAAATTTACTACTGCAAGGTTTCAGTGGGTAACAAGAATTTACCATCCCTGTCAACCTCAGCTTCCTTATGAGACCTGAACATACAACATCGTTCATCTCTAGGCAAACTGCTTCAGACAAAGAAGTAGGGCCTTTACATAGTTATTGTTCTCAGAGGTAATTAAAACTTTCATCAGATACCACTGAGAAGCAAAGAGGTATTGAAATCAAAGGACGGAAAAATAATATTAAAAGAACCTCTTGCCTCATCTTCAATTAGCTATGGTGTCTCCGGCAAGTTAACTGCATGGCTCATTACTGGTGAATAACTACCATTAAAGTAATGGATTCAAACTGGTGAGACTGGGATCACTCTTATGGGAAGCATTTAGTACTAAACCGTTTGACAGAAGTTTTCTCTACAGACAGCTAGAGGGTAAGAGGGAAGCAGGCTCTCCCCACACTAAGTATCTGCTGCACATAACCTGAGTGCACTTGTCCCAGTCTCATAAACCTTTTCCTTATGAAAAAAAAACCCTGTAAAAATTATAACTGACTTTGTTTTGTTTAAAATTTATTTTTTAAAAAGGTGTAGTAGTAAGAATTTATCCTTCAAAGAAGACTGTAAAATGATTCATACGCTTCTCCCTCCCTCATTCCATCTAAAATCCTGGGAACGGGAGGGCTCAACAGGATGCAGGTGTCAGGGTCGGTTCACTTTTACACTACATACATTTGTTCCAATTTTAAGCCTGTCTGTCTGGAAGACTGAAATCTGGTTTCAGTAACAGAGAAGCAAATCTGTTTGAAGAAACAGTGAGCTTTGCTCACATATGTCTGTATATATTCTGTAAGTTCCATGATCTGTAGCTACAACCTGTTGCCTCAGCTCCTGGCCAGTGTGATCTCCACCAACCACCAGAAGCGGCTCAGGCCAGAGCAGTCGCCTACTCAGACAAAGGAGATATGCAGTGCCCTGCAGAACTATTCCAGGAGACAGGAGTTTTATTGCAAACATCATCCAAGATGCAGAAGGTTTAAAACATTTAAAACATTGTGAAAGAGACTATGTCTTCCAGATAAATCCTGGGAGTCCTTGCAGAATCACGCACATCCTTGGCACGCAAAAGAAAGAAATGGCAGTCAGGTCCACTCATTAGTTGACTTCCTACACCATCTACCCAGAATAAAGAGAGATCAGGTCCTATGAAACAGGCAAGAGGAGGCAAAAGAGACTATAGTAACAGTACATACAGTTTCTTTATCTAGGTATACTTTTTATGAGAAGCATATTATTCTCCTTATATATTCCCCTTATATATTCCCTTTATGTATTCCCCTTATATAAGGGAATTTGGAATAGATCTACAGCTAGGATAAATCACCTGAATTTTCCTGACCCCAATAGAGCCCTGCTGATGCTGAGGAGATGGGAATCAGCCTATTATTTTATTTATCCAGTTTTCCCTCAACAGGGTGATGAGGATCTTTTAGCATGGTTCTATGCCTCTGCCCATTGCAACACAAAGCTCTTTTTCTTCAGGAAACCCCAAGCCCAGGTTTGTTTTGCTGAGAGAAGATAAAAAGTCATCTATTAGAGTGCTGTAAGTGCTTTCTTTTCACACTCCACAGAAAAGAAAGTGTTGGTAACAGTCTCTGTAGGGTGTCCAATGGTCAATGAAGAGGGTATTAGTACACAGTATTATGAGAGCAATTGCTGCCCAGTATTCATCATCATGGTCCCCTGAAACTCAGGAGGGGAGTGACAGTGGAAACATCACGGTCAGTAGAATCCCTGAAATCTCAGCCTCGTGAGCTCAGAAAAATGGGAACTGCATGACTGAGCCACACAGGTGGTCCATCTATCTCTGTCCGGCATCAGGCAGTGATGTGCAGAATTTTTGGTGCCTTTCCTGAGTGTACATTTTAGCTCTCAATACAGAGCTGTCTGTAGAACTTTTACAGTTCCAGAAACAATATGATTTCTTTAAGATGTTTGCCCTGCCACTGTCTGACACTTTTTATTCTGCCAGGAGCTGGGTCTTGACACCCCTGCTGAATTTTGAGAGGAAAAATCTTTCTTGTTTCACCTGAATGGAAAGACTGTGACAGAAATCAGGCAGGAAGGGAAAGGGCTGGCTGTGAAAGAGGGCGAGTGGGAAAGGGATTAACTAATATATGCATTGCAGTGGACTTTCCCATGCTCTTGCTAGCAGTGGAGGTCTCGTCTGCACTCTTAACATCCCAACCCCTTTTTCATCCAATATCCTAAGTACCAACACATCTAGAGACCCACCTCCTCTTTCATAAAGCTGTTCTGTTTTTCCTACTTCGCTGTCCCTGGTTCTGCCCCGATTCACAGCTCCCCAGAACCTGTCCCTTTGAGTATTGGGTCTGAGAAGTGGAAGGAGCAGATGTCAGCATTAGTCCATGCCATATAACCATCCAGTTCAGCAGAGCTGACATGAACTTCTCATGGTATAAAGTCAAAATCTCCAACAGTAGCTGCAATGCAAGTAACTAATACTACCTGTACTACACTATGGGAGTACTTGGAACAATATATTAAAGGAGCCTTTTTAGTGTGCCTGCTTTCATTTCTATATTAACATTACAGGAAGATATTGGAACAAAGCCAGCGCAAGAACAAGACTGGAGCAGAGAGTCTTTGGGGAAAATTACTTTCTCAGCCTCTCCCACCTAGCTCTAGACTATGCAGCTCT
The DNA here is from genome assembly GCF_047495875.1 of Pithys albifrons albifrons. Taxonomy (NCBI): domain Eukaryota; kingdom Metazoa; phylum Chordata; class Aves; order Passeriformes; family Thamnophilidae; genus Pithys; species Pithys albifrons. The sequence continues at coordinate 87,913,559 of NC_092459.1, forward strand.
CTGTCTTGATGTTTCCTTTTCAATCGGTTGCTCAGTATTGGCAGGCCATTTTAGTGACAGATGTCATGTTGTTCCCTTGCTTTCATGGAAGTTTCACTGCAGAAGCCTTGATTCAGCAAATAACTTTTTGGCTGTCGGCAAGGAGGTAGAGATCATCATGGAATTAATGGAGCAAGAAGGGCAGAGTCTTTAACACAGAGACGCAGGATGATGGAGGATAAAGTTTGGTACTGCTGCTTTCCCTCTTCTTGAATAAAAGAATGATACAACTGAAAACACGAGGTTTTATCATGTAGATCAGGATCAGCCCTCACTTCCCTGACAGGGAAATATCCCAGCCCTCTGACATGGCTCACACCATCCTTCTTAAGTGGCTTCTATGATCCAGCATCTCTCTGCCATGTGCAAGATCCCAGGACCACAATTCATTCCTTCCACCTTGATAACCTAGTATCAGCTGCCCCACACAACCTCAAATTCAGCCCCCTATTCTCTCCTAGAGCCTGAGACAGTACCCATGGCCCTGCCACAGGCGCCCTGCTCCAGCTGCTGCTTGGGGCCCTCAAGAATTACCCTCTAGACACCATGCTCATGCACACAGCCTCTGCAAACTGCCCTGAAGTATCTTTCCCACACACTTAAGGTTAATGCTCCATAAATTCTATTATTTTCCCCCAGATTTGCATCTCAAACAGTTGTCTAGGTCATGTCTAGGTCCTCATCTGCATAACACTAGTATCCTTTACCAGGGTCTCCATCCTCCCTCAGCTCCTCAGCAGCACCACTGCCACCTGCTATGATGCTCTGGGACAGCTGCGCATCAGTCTGCAGTCCTTCCACATATCAGCCATGGGAAGGAACCTCTACTTCCCCCAAAAGCCTGTTTTCCCAACACTATTTAATCATCTATTTAAAATATTAACTCTGCTTTATCTGAGATCACCATGCCTATAACATTCCTATAGCATGTAAGAGACATAATTTCAAGTTTCTCACATACACACACAGAGGACTTCTCAGCACTAGTCCAGGTCAGAGCTGCACAAGTCACGGAACTCAACAGCTCAACCCCACCCACCAAAAACTGAGCTTGCAAACAAGAGGGATACATTATTCCTGATGTCACAATCACAAATGTCCAAGTGCTGACACTCAAAACACCCTCCATCTGTTTTATTAGAGAATGGAGCTGTGGGTCAGGCTGTTTATTATGTACTAAAATTTTAATCTGAGCAACTTTTGAAGAGCAAACTCTCCCAATGTGGTACAAAAGTGCTTAGATACCCAAAAAACACTGCATGGCCAGATTTAGAACCCATCTCAGGTTTTGTTTGATTATTTATTTATGGTATTGTTCTTTTTAAGACAACAGCAATTTATCTTGAGTGTTAGCTTCAATTGGCTGTGAGGATAGAGACCTACCTACAAGCACATTCGCCAGCCTCTGAAACAACAAAGGACCTCATACCTTTCCAAAGGGACAGTGCTTTGAGATCTGTGTGCAAAAGTCACAACAGTACCAATGCATCCTGTTGCCTAATGCTTTTAATTTTTCTTTCATCTTTTCCTAGATGTTTATCTTCTGCCTAAATTATAACTGTCTGGACATAAAAATCACCATGGCAGATAACAGCATCAGGTTAATAAGAACCAAAAGAGGGCTGTGTGTGGTTTGCTGCAGCTAGTAAAGTTACAGAATGACTGAAACCAAAGCAAGATGGAGGGAAGCAGTGGGCTTGGCAGGGTCAGATAATAAACCTCTTCTGTTTCTGTTTATTTTGATTTTGACACTTTTCTCTGTTTACAGAGCAACATATTGTAGTATTTATTTCAATATGGGATTATTTGGTAGGGGTTTTTTTGTTTGGTTTGATTTGGGTTTTTTTTAGTTAAGGCTTTTTGCTCTGCTTTGTGGAACATGTAAAATGAACATCTCTGTATCAAAGTCATGGTGAAAGGAAATTTTGGTCATGCTATCATCGCTTTCTACCAAGCTGCACCCATTTAATGTGCTGGAGTATAGATACAAAATCTAGCAGGGTTTTCCATCAGGGCCACAGAGATGCCAGCTCCCCATGCTGGTCAGGTCATGAAGGTACCCCAGTGCAACAGAACAGCTTGACTCTTCTGAGCTTAGAGACTCACATCAGCTCACTTTCAGCGCCATGCGAGGTGTCACCTTTAAGAGGTCTGGAACCCTTCCTGTGCTCCTGGGACCCATGTTGACTACCGCAGGCTCATGGCTTAAGCTGATATGTGGGACAGGCCCATGATAAATCCCCTAGCATAGCACTGCACCTCTGCTGTTGGACTTTACTGAAGAATTGGAGTTTATTAGCTACCACAGCTGGACTGCGTAAAAACCGCATTTCAGAGGTGCTGCTGCTGTGAGGTCTTCCCAGCATGCCCCATCTCTCCCCAGGGACTGCACAGTGAACACAGACATCTGACTTTAAGGTTTAAATGCCATTAAGGGGTAAATGCTTAAAGTTTAATTATTCATCGCCACAGGTAATGCTTAAGCTCTCAGCTGAAGGCTTCTGCTAGGCACCAATTCCCCTTGGTAAACCTGTCTCTATATTGCCAGAGCTAAGTTCTCAGTCAGGACCTAACACCTTACAACAAAATGAACTCTTTGGTCCTTAAATTACTTTCCCAAGTTTTTATATGGGTTTTCAAGTCACAATCATTTGCCATATCCATGGAAGCTAGCAACAGATCTTCTTTATTTCAAATAAAATGGGAGATCATTCAAAGTCACATGACTACAAGCAGTGAAGCTTTAATATACAGCAATACAATACAGCAAGCAGTAGAAATAGATATTATTCAACACCAAAGATGCTAAAAACCATATTTGATATGAGTTAATTTCATCTCAGTACCTTTAAGGCCAGTTATCCATATTATTTTCCATTTTCAGGGACCATCTCAGAGCTAAGATTCCCAAAGAGAAAGTGCCTGTTGTTCTTTTTTCTTATAATATTCCTAATGTTTCTGGGTCTCAAACACTGGAAAATATTTGTCCTGGTTCAGCAGGAGGGACCAGCTAACCCTGTGTGGGGGTGATCAAAGCTGTGTATTCTACCCCCTCTATTCATTCCCCAAGGACAATGGGCCATTAGCAGCAGCTGCCCAGGGAGCCATTATCACCTTCACACCCAGCCTGAGGGGGGCGGAGCTGCTAATGGGCCATCAACAGTTCAACACCCCCTGGCTCCCAGAGTCAATCACCCATTGTGTGAGTCCCCGCCCAGGGGGAGGGACTGAGTGCTCCCTGAGGGTACATAAGTGGTGGGTAAGAAGACCTTGGGAACTTCTTGTCAGATCCAGAGCAGCAGCAGGACCTTGACAGGAGGAGATCACCGCTCTTGCCCAGACCACAGCCCTCACCTGCACCAACAGGTTTTTCTTTTCCTTTTGCTCTGGACTTGAGGGAACCACAGGGGTCTTAGTACAAGGGCAAACAAACCCCCTTGGGTTTGTGCCCCAGAACACTGGGTTATACTGCTGGGGTTTTGTGAGTTGAAAGCAATTTCCCTTTTGTGTCAGTGTTGTTATTGTAATATTATTATTAAATTTTAGCTCTGACTTATAATCTCTCTCGTGGTGAGTTCATTTCCCCTGCTGGTTCACCTTTAAACCAGCACAATATTGTACATAATCTGTTTGGTTTTAATTTCTAGCATACCACACAAGTTATGTTTCCCGTCAGCTCCTGAATTCTTAAGGGGTTTTTTCCTGGGTGACTTAAAGGTAGGAATTCTGCTCTAAGGCATCCATGTTAGTGTTGTTCCCAGCTTAGTGGGAAGAAGCTTTCCTTCTTCTCCAAGACCCACTGCCACCTCTGTGTGAATCATAAAACGAAGGTCTCATCAGACTCCTTTGAGAGCAAATTCATCCCTTTTTCACATTAGTAGATAGAATAAGCAGCTGTCTTCACGAAGGTTCATCCCAGCTTGAGGCAGGCCTTTGCACCATTGAAAGTCACTTGGGGATTGTGTTGACCTGAGTCCTGTCTCCTGCTCCTGTACAGGGAGAACAGCTTCTGCCCAAAAGAGCTTCCCTAGGCTTGCTTTGACTAACAAGCAACAGAGGTGAACATCAGCTCAAGCCTGACCAGTTTTGGCAGCTAACGTTAACTTGCAATGACACCTGCAGAGATGAAGGAATTCAGAGTCAGATATTAGAACCTTTTCAAAGACATTTAATTAGTCAAACAATGGTTCAGCTTTGCAAAGTGTTGCATTGTGCCTGCTAAAAACCCTCAATCATTCATAGCATTATAATTTATAGTTACGATTTTGTCTCCTGGTGAATAATTTAAGCTGCATGAGCTGTGAAACTTTTATGACTAGGTTAACTCTTCCTGTCTTTTGCTATGGCAGCTCTTTGAAATGCAAGCCACTGTTGCTGTTAGTGGTGACTCACCATCTTAGCCAGTGGTTTTGATGTTAAAAAAAATCAATTATTAAATGGAGCACTTTTCCCTTCAGAAATTATTCCTTTTAACTGTTTCCTATGCAAAGCAGGCACAAAGCTATTTATGGACAAGAATTACATTCCCTGAATCTGCTGATATTGCTAAGCATCTAGGTTTAATGAATCTGAGTTCAGGAACATCTAGACTGTCCCTCAGTTAAAAATTGTACTAGAGAGCCCTTTCAGCCAATGAAGTATTTTTTCAAACCAATGAAGTCAGTGGAAATGTCTGACCCTTCTGAGATTGAACCAAAGAAAGCCTTAGACCTGGTGTTTGTAAATGTTCATACTATACTCCCTTTAGCATATCTCTTTCTGCAGTGTTGGCAGCAGCAGAAACAAGAGGTTTTGCATGCTGAAGCATAAGAAGGCATTTAGTATTTCTAACTAGTGTACCACTAGCTGTTATAAAGCATTTTCCAGGATATTCCACTTATATAGTGTGTTAAATACCTGGTACAGCATAGCTTGCATGCAGGTAGTGAAACACCTCACACAGACAGGAAAACACTGACAGTAGACAATTTTAGAAATTCTCCAAACTAAAAATCCTGTGAGAAACTTCCTTTCCTCCATCCTTCTTTAATCTGGAGTATTTGTCGTTAAAGCTTTAATTGTATCCTTTCAGAATGCAATCCTCTTCCTCCCTGGTGCTTTAGGGCTTCTTATTGGATTAAGCAGAATTTCCAATGCATGACTGCTGTGAGATATGTACAGGGCTGAACAGCACCCTCCAAGGGGCCACTGAAATCCATAACCAAAGATTGGATAGCTGTAGGGACTGGAAAATGGTCATTTTTTTCTCTGCAGCAGCTATTTGAGTCAAAGTCAGGGAAAGCTGACAGGAGACAAATTATAGTCTGATACCAGAATTTATGGTGGCTTCACTTGTTTCAGTGGACCTGTGCCAGTTTATGCTCTCCAAAAGTCTGGCTCTCTTGGCTGCAGTGGTGTTACACCAGATGCCACACTAAGGCATACACCAACATTTAGCACCCCTTGTTCTGGGAGGGAGCATTTGCCTGAGGATGTCCAGCAAGCATCTCTGCCAATGCTTTCTTCTGTCAGTGTCAGCCAAATTAGTACACATTGTGTCACATTTCCCACAGTTTAAGAACACGCAGAGGGATATTGTGACCAGGGATCAGCTGTCATGTACTTGGGTCTTGCTTTAATGAAGTTTCTAAGTGTATTTGAGCCCCAGTAGATTTCAGGCTTTTCCCCCCATCTGGCTCAATGTGAAAAATTGAGACACTGGGTTGTCTGTGTCTCCATCCTGTCATTACAGGATTGGACCCTCTACACAGGATCTATCTGGTCAGAGACTCCTAAGGCTCAAAGCTTCCATTGCATGAATCCATTCCCTTAACATCCCTGAAATATAAGAGATACTTTACCTTGGCAAGGACAAGGTATGACTAGAACAGTTAGTGATTTTTTTGACACGAGGTGAACCACTGGTTTCTGCAGAAAGACAGGATGGCATATCCTGTTGAGATTTTATTGTTTTAAGGCAAGCAGCCAAGCATATAAAGCAACAATGAGCTTTATTGGTAGTACAACAGAAAAAAAAAGCTTCCTTTTTATCATGCTAATCCTTATCCATTTTATATCTTTGCTCAAGGACTGCTTGTAGTATATTACAGATGAATCTTTCTCTGGGGAAGGGCTGATGAGAGCCCATCCTGAGCACACAACAGACATAAGCTCAAGTGCTCAGATCTGTAGAGGGAAAACAAATAGGACCACAACAGCTGAGGAGCTCATGTGTATTTTTGGATTTCATTGAGGTAAAGAATCTCTGGGATATAGATTAAGTTCTCTTACTTGTTGTTCCAGGTGTCTCAAAGCAGAAATGACAAAGTCTTTCATAAACAGATTGAAAGGTCATTTGATTTCACGGTTACTTTACTTGAGTACTTTTGTGTCCTCCACCGAAATGGTATTTTGTGCCTTCTTCAGAAATACTCCTCAGGGTTTACCTATTACAACACATCAGATGCACTCAGGGCACTAGAAATCACAGGGCAACATCTGTTCTTAATTATAGTTGCATTAATTTAATAATTCCACTGGCTTCCATAGAGGCATTAGTGGTTTACAGAAACATAAATGACAACAGGACTTGGCCTTTGCAGTCTAGATCTTACATGAAGGCACATGTCTATCTTCTGAAAATTAAGAGTATTAGGAACAATGGAAATTCCAGCAAGAAGAAATACCATTTCTAAGTCAGCAGCATGATACTCTCTTCCTTACAGTATACCCAATGCTGTTGGATGTTAAAGGTTAACTGAGCACTTGTTAGCAGAATGTTCCCCCAACCCTCAAAAATCTCTTCATCAAAATTCAAACATTTGATAAGGATATAGTGATTATTGTGTCATTCTCATTGTAATGTCTTGGTGTTTTGGGGGGGGTGTTTGATTGATTTATCCACTAATAATGCAACAGTAAAAAGCTTCTAAGATGTATCATTTTGCTTTTTTCCAGCCTAAAGCATTAATTGGTCTAGAATTCAGTATAGTGGGTTGTTTCTTATCAAGTTCTAACACAAACAGTTAGAATTGTTAATACTTTCTATGACAGAAACAGGGTTTTCTCCTCCATTTTATAGGTAATATGTTCATCTAAATATTTTTAACCTAAGATTTTTTTCTTAGAAGTCAGTCATATTTCTATGACTTGATAAAAGTTAATTAAGTAGATTAGTATTTTCACAAATTGCTCTTTTTACTAGAATTTTTTCCTCTTGTATTTTTCATATATTGGTGAAGTGTGTGGGGAAAAAGAAACATAAGCAACATGAGATGGCATATTTATCCAAGTGAGAGGAAAAGCAGTAGGAGAAAAGAAACGTGAAATTCCACACATCACTGAAGCCCCTAAGGTTAACAGACTAGAAGAGCCTGCCAGAAAAAGGATGAAGAACAGAAGGAAGGAAGAGCACAAAGCTCCTGGCTCATTTTGCATGACTTCCCCCTCAAAAGTCCACCTTTTCTCACTCACCAAAGACATCACTTTAGCAAGGCTCCCCTACTAATTTAAGCACTGAAGATGCATGAGCAGCCACCTGTGATAGAAGCTCCTGTGTAACACTTGCAGACTTGAGACCAAGGCCTTCCTAGAGAGGACAGGAGGGCTCAAAGCATGGGGTGAAGGATAAGAAGCACTTACTGGCTGATATAGGACAGCTCTGTGCATCCCCTAGGAAGCTACAAATCGTGTATTACTGCTACATTTGCAAAGTAAGCACACAAGGATACTTTTTGAGGAATATATATGAAGGACACAAATGCACTGGGGAAAAGGTCTGAGATGCTGCTCAGCCCCCAAAGACTCTTGTTCAGTCTCTAAAGAGCCTGACAACAGGACCTACAAGTTGATATTTGTGTTAGTTTAAAGGTAAACTGGCAGAAGAAATGAACCCAACTCAAGAGAGATTACAACTCAGTTACAACATAATGAAAAGATTACAATAAATACAATGATACAGAGAAAAACTGGGTTTAACCCACAAAAAAACAGACATATAACCCAGTACCCTGGGGAACGAACAGAATGGTGCTCGTTAGCCTCTGTGCTGAGTGCAACGTGGTTCCCTTGAGTAAAAAGTAAAAGGAAAGAAAAACTCTTGGTGAGGATGATGGTTGCAGTCCTCTCAAGAACAGCAGTTGCAGTCATTTTGAGCTTATGCTTCTCCTCTGGATCCAACGAGTAGCACCAGAAGTCCCAAAACCTGAAGATTATTTATGCTTGGGTTCAGGTGGGAATGCCCAGTACCTCCCTCAGGGCCAGGAGTTTCACAATGGCTGATTTAACTCTGTGAGTCAAGGCATATTTTTTGAATCTTTGATGGCCCATTAGCAGACATGACCCCACAGGCTGGATGTGAAGGTGCTAATGCATCCTCAGAGGGGAGTCGATCACAACTCTGTCACTGGTGTGAAGACATAAACACTCCCCTGTCTCCCAGGGTTCTTTAACACTCAGCTTGTAGCCCGAAGTGTCAGGTATGCTCTGGGCAGCTGCTGCAAGTAATCCATTATTAACAGTCCATCAGAAATGACATAGAGGGTGTAGAACACACAGTTTTGGTTACACCCACATAGTGATAACCTGGTCCTGGCTGCTGTAACTAGGACAACATTCAAGTATAATATCAATTTAGAGCAAAAATTAGAGGCATGATGCAGCCTGTATGAATAGAAAGGGCTGAAGGTAGATGTCAGGTTGAAGACTTATTTGGGTATAAACAACATCAAGAATAGGCAGAAATCATACTAAAAAAGGTACAACTTCACAGTATTTTTTTGGAAAGTCACTAAGCTATTCTAAATGCTATTCACTGTGCTTTATTTGAGGGGTAAATTTTAGGTATTTTATGATTCTCTCTCCTTTCAACTGGGAAATAATACTGTCTTGGATTTTAGTTACAATTGTTACTTCTCTAAGTCCTGGAAAAAACAGAATCTCTTCTCTCTACTTTGCAAAGAGTTAAAATGAATATAGGCAAAAACAAAGTAGAAAAGAATTTTCCTTGATGCTGTTTAGCATCTCCTTTCTATTTATTCAAACACAGAATGAAGAAAATATCATGACAAATCTTTTCTGAGTCAGGAATTTTGTGCAAGGAATTTTGTGCAAGCTGGGGAAGAGATTTGGATCATTGCTTATTATTTTTGTAACTTGTTCCATCTATTTATCTATCTAAATGCCCCTCATCACCTGAGCATTTCAGATATGAGGATATATTCTGAGTCATTGTTGCAGATCAGCCATAACAGAGAGTTTATCTGCGGGTGGTTATTTATTACCATTGCTGCTTGGTATCTTGTAATGCACAAACTCAAGGATAATCTGTTATGTTCATTCTAGGTAAATAAAAAGGTATACGCAGCGACTGCAGAGACAGATAATTATAGAAAGAGCACCATCTATTGTCAGGTCAAAAAAATGGTGGTTTTAGGAATAGAGGTTCAACAATGCGGAAACAGCTGTGGGATTTGGATGTATTCCAGAAGCTAAGCAAAAAGTACTCTGAATGCTTTTTGTCCCAAGATGAAATGGTCTGGGTGATATGAATGGTCTCATGTAATGTCTCATACAATATGAGACACTGTAATTTATATCAGACTGGGAGTTTTTATGCCTGTTTCTTTATAGAGTCTGGTAGAAGAAGTGGGTCATGAATGGAAAGAGCCATAACTTGGTGAATGGGGACAATTATGATATTTAATGGGATATTTTGATTACATGAGAGGAAAAAAACAAGTCATGAGAAGCCCTGGCTGGCTGCAGGCAGCACTCAGCTCTGGGGCACGGTGCAGTGTGACTCATGCCCAAACACAATAACTGCACAACATTTTGGCTGAGGTGATGGGTTCTGCAGCCTTGATCCAACATGGGTAGAGCACTGCCAGGCAGTCAAGGCCAGAACTGTCTCTCTGTGCTATGCTCCATCACCTGGTGCAGACAAGCTCAGACCACCTGCTCTTACTCTGCCTGTCCGCAGACACTGATACAGCCCCTGACCTGGCCTGGGCTTTCGAGACAGAAAAAAAGAGAAGGAAATAATTCCTCAGTGGCTATTTGGAAAGACTGACTCATTCTAAGCAATACAAGTTGTTACACCAAGCACTTCATAAATCATTTATTCGTCTCTGCATTTTCAGTAGACAACGTTATTGGTTTAATGTCTTAATAAAAATGAAGAGCAATGATTCTCCAGACCAGCTTGTGTGGCCTTTTCTGCTGCAAACAACAGAAGGGAGAGAAGATACCAAAGGAAGCTAACAGGAATGAATGATAACTTCTTTCTCTTTCTTTCATAAGCTTTCCCACATAACTGAACATCCTGTTGGACTTTTCACACACAGATAAAAGAGGAGAATATAAGTTTGCAGGGACACCTCAAACCATCAGAAAGACTATCTCATCAAGCTAATGACTCAGCTGCCCAACATAAGCAGTAGTGTCCCTTGAAAGAGCACTTATCAATAAGCAGTACCTTTCACCTCCAAAAGAACGTGCCTCTACCTGGAGGTTTGTGTATGAGAATTGGAGTGGAGAACAAAGCAAAATACAGATATTGGACCAGATCACCAGAGAAAAGTCCTCTGGTTATAGCAGGGGTAAGGGAAAGCAGTTCCTGTGTGAATCAAGTAGTCAAGGGATCACTAAAACCCACCAAGTATTCTGCAGACAGACAAGCCACCGGATGGTATGAGCAAGGAAAGGATGAGGGATGTGGTAATGAGTTAATGCAGGCAGCTGTCAGCAGAAGCAACAAGCTTGCTTGTCTCCTTCTCTGATTAGTCAAAGCCCCTCTGATCCCTGCAGCGCCTGACTGTGAAGGAGGCTGTGCTGGGGAACTGAAGCAGAGAAAAGGGAAAACCACATTGATGTGGGCACAGGGGAGCCAACCATTTTATCTTGAAACCCAAAACTACAATTCCCTGGAATCTGAGGTAGGAAAGATAACATCACAAAAAATAACAGCAGGGAATCTCACTTTTCTTGGCTTCTTGGTTAGTTTTGTCTGGCCATGCAGCAGGTTCTTCCTCACCTCTTCTCTCATGGCTGCTGGAGGCTTCCTGCCAGCAAAGAATAGGGCCTGACAAGTGCAACACATGAAAGGCAGTGAAGTCTCTGGGGAATAGCACTTCTCAAAGCTGGAGGTGGACAGAGACCTGTCAGAAAACACTGCAAACCCCCTCCAGCTTAATTTAGGCTGGGGAAGAAATGGGCAGAGGTGATGTACTTTGTATGCTCCTCCCAACATTAAAAGTCACATCAACCTGTGAATATGCTATTCCCATGAAGAACTCTTCAGTCAAGGTGCAAAGCAATGTCCCACATGCCTTTCCTTTTCCCTCCCAGATCACTCCCAAGTTGTCTCTTCCCTGTGAGGAGCGCTTTGAGCACAACTGATGCAACAGTGAAAAAAAGCATTTCCTTCAGCAAATTACGAGCAAACCCCAGGTTATGAGTCAAGAGGAACTTTTCTACACTTCAGGTCTCCTATCTATGAGTGTAATTAGAATGAATGAATGAATGAATGAATGAATGAATGAATGAATGAATGAGCGAGCAAATATTTTATGAAGCACACAAAAGTGTTTGTTTCCTTTCCAGATCTTTTATGTTCAGTGTTATTAATTGACTTAAATGTCAAGCTATGTCTCTGTAGCCAAGTATGGGAGAAGTCTGATGATTACCATATTTTCCACAAGCGATTTTAATAAAATTATTGTTGTTAATTTTCTTCCTTCATTTTCTTCCTTTCTTTCTTCCTTCCTTCCTTTCCTTTCATTCCTTCTTTCCTTCCTTCCTTCCTTTCTTCTTGTAAGATATACAGTGGAAATATTCAGGCTCTCCTTTCCTATCTAGTGAATGTTTAGCTTGCAACTGCATTATATAAACCTGATAAAATGAACACCAAAATACTAATACTATCAATACCAAACTCTATAGAGGAAAAATTAGGTGAAAAAACCAAGGCACAACCCAATGAAAAATATCCTGAGAATTCATGAGTATTGGGATTAATACAGAGAAGAAAGCAAGAATCTCCCCTGTCAAATGGAGTAAGCTCTGGTCATACAACATTTCACTTGCTGAGTTTTATAAGGAAACTTACTATTAGACCTCAAGCATATGTGTGATAATAAGTGTGGCTTTTCAGAGCTGATTATTTATTTTTCTAGACAACTTTAAATAAAGCTTTACTTCTGATAAAACTCCAGGCTGGAGTGTCAGGATTCAGGAAAAGCTGTGGAGAAATGGGGAAGTGACAAGTGAATCCCCAGACTCATGAAGTGCCAAGTGCAGAACTTCTGGATCTGTGATTGGTTTGACTGGCATGGAAGGCAATACTACACAGATGATCTCACATTTTTAAATGAAGAGAATGAAAGAACCATGGCAGAAAAGGGAAATGAGTCTCTTCTTTAACATCTGCATTCCTCTCTGCAGCAACATGTACCTAATTACCTACCAGTGAAATTCTAAGTGATGTCTAACTTTGATAACAAACGATGGTGACATCATTCACAGATGACATCCATCTGGTGATTCACAGAATGTGCATTGAGTGTATATTGCATTCAGACTCATGAGAATTTTTATTTTTGAAAATAGGGAAATGAGATGAAAGCCAAAAAAAATCTTCTTAATCTCACATCATCCTTTTTCAATTTTAAAAAAATCACATAAAATGTTTTAAATGTAAGAAACAACTCTATTTTCCAAAAAGATAACCAGTTCTGCATGGAGTTTAGTTTTTGATACATCAGTATTTCCACATGAAAAATACTTTAATGTGTCCTGGATATTCTGCTTATTGAATTGAGCTCCAATGGTGCTGCATAAGAGCTGACACCACAAAGAGCTCCATCAATGCAACTGTGGGGCTCTTCACAATGACATCAGGACGTCAGGGGATCTTGGCTGTCCCCTAGCTTCATGGGATGTAAATGATGTGGAAAGACAGAGACAGAGAATTACAGATGCAAAAGAATGTGCTACATTAGTCCTCAGAAGTCCTGTATTCACCTGCTGGGATATCCCAAGCTTTTTCTGAGAGTTTGGGGAAAAAAATTCATGATGTTCAAATAGATCTTTTTCTGTGGAAGAATATCTTAAGGCTTCTCTTTCTCCTTATGTTCATTATTGGGAGAATAATTTCATCCATGCAGAGCTGTCTCTTACTAGCTGAGAGAGAGATAACATCCAGCTGAGGGAAGCCCTGACCTGACTAGCTCATTACAGTAATGTAAACAATAAGGAACAAGGCCACACTGCCAAAAGGGCTTCTCTTTCCAGGGCTGACAATTCAGAACCATTTGCCTGCTACAGTTTAGTCTAAAAGAATTCGTACCAAGGTAGCAATGACATAAGCCACCAGACTCCCCTGGAAACACAGGTGAACATGGCTCAGATCCCAGCAAGGAACCCTTCTTCACTTACCCTTCTTTAGCAAGAAAATGTCTGGGTTTGTTCTTCCTGCATGCATCTTAGCAACTTTCCTGATCCTGGGCATGAGAAATCACTGCCTTCCATGGCAGGAAAATGTGTGACCCATTACGTATGTCATTCCTAACAAGGAAGGAAAATGGACAGAAGAGATACTTCACTAATTTCCAATCTTTGGGTTTCCTGTGGTTATCCAGTACCTAGCATATTCAATGACCACTCTAAGGAAAAAGATGCTTTCAGTCTTCTCAAAGCAGGGCATCACACAGCATAGCAGTCAACAGGTTTGGACAGATTCTGCAGGGGAAACATGGCAACCATCTCAGTATCATCAGCAATAAAGGCAAATGTTTCAGCAGAGGGAGAACTCTCATAACCTTGATTCTGTGTGCTTCACTAACCTATCCCATTAGCTCTTTGTGCAATATCTTGTAACAAAAATGTGCTTTCATAGTGGAGCCAGCTACTCAAGAGGAATAGCATAAAACTTGAAAAAAGGAAGAAGATCTTAGAAACAAAAGTCAAGCTGATACTCAGGCTCAGGCCAGAGGTATTTTCCCCCACTGGTGACTTGTTGAACTAGGAGGAAAGGAAGCCAAGGATGCCATCTGCAAAGAGAAGATGCAATTTCCCAGTAGGTCAAAGCAACTGTAGCCAATGCTCTTTGTGGACACAGTATCAGCAGAACATCAAAGATAGTGTGTTTGCTCTGTGCTCCTTGAATTCCTGCCCTAGCCTTCTGAATAAAGCTTCCCAGTCTTTCAGCACTTCTCCCACAGTTAAATTAAGAACAAAATCTTAGTGACTAAGGTCTGACCCCTGGATTAGTGTCCTGGTCCCATGAACTGGAGTCAGCTGAAAATTACAAGGAAGATTTTGGAGTATAAAAGGTATTACTGTTCTCCTCCTTTTCCCCCCCCTCTTTATTTTTTGTTTCTTTTCTTTCTTTGCCTTGAAATGTATATCCCATTGCAAAGCCTGATGGTGGTAGAGAAGATGAGAGGGGAAAAGAAAGATGGAGCTGCAAATAAGGTGAAAATGAATGGAAGGTTATGGACAAGGTGATGAAAACAAATTGTATATTGAGAACTGGAGGAATTATGGCATCTCTGCACACCTTTGGGCCTTGAGGGACTGCATGTTTTCTGCAGGAATTCTAAAGAGATTGGAGTCTCTAATAGAGGGGAATGAGAGATTTGCGATGTGAAGGCTCAAGTACGCATGGCCATGTGTGTCTGGCATGAAAATAATTGAGTCTTTCTCCCTCTGAAAAAGACAAAGAGGAGAGCGGCCCAGGCCATGCCTTTGGGGAAATCAACATATGCACAGAGGAGCAACTGTGGTATCTTGGGCATCTGCTGTTTCCAGCAGGGAACCAGCTTATTCCTTTGGATCTGCCTGGTAATTTTTTGTTTCAGACCAAAGCCTTAGGAGAGGAGGAGGATTTGGCAGGGCAAAAGAGCACTCTATGAAGATTTATTTTCTCAAAACTTGAATCTGACATTCACCCATTATCTAAGATGTTCAAATATTTCTCTCACCTCCTGTAAGCAATGAACATACATAGATAATACTTTTGCTACTTCTTTTTTAGTACTACTGTTTATATGAGGATTGCAATGCTCTCTGCAAAGAAAGGCTCATATCACCATGGGAAAAGGCCAGAATACAGGATAGAAGCCATTCTTTCAAGGACAAACAGCTTTAGTGCAGGAAGATCACAACTTGATACCAAATTTCCAGGTTCTCTAAGCCTGCTCCAGCACATCATTGTGTGTGCAACCTGAAGCTGCAGCCTACTTTGAATTAAAAATAAGCCAACAC
This sequence comes from Pithys albifrons albifrons, assembly GCF_047495875.1. Classification (NCBI taxonomy): domain Eukaryota; kingdom Metazoa; phylum Chordata; class Aves; order Passeriformes; family Thamnophilidae; genus Pithys; species Pithys albifrons. Next base: position 87,928,841 of record NC_092459.1, read on the forward strand.
CAAACACCCTCTAGCAAACATTTCTAAATTCTGTGCATGATGAAATAGTTTGAACTGATCTGGTTTTAATACTGTCTTCAGTGTTTCCACAGATCTTAATTTTATTTTCAAATGTTATTGTAGCACCAAAAAAGTTAAAAATAAAGAATCTCCTTTTTTTTTATAACAGAACCAAACTGTTTTTATGCACTTCCTGAAGAGGGTCCAAACCTGCAGGACTAAAGGCTCCAGAACTACATCCTTGAAACTTCTTACAAGTACCTGTGCAAGTAATACAGTGGTCTTTGTCACAAAGGTTTCAAGAGCTGCAAAAAATAACAAACAACCAAAGGTCTGGGCTGAACCCACTAGTAGCTCCAATACTATTGTCCAGAGTGCAAATGGTGACATCAAGGCAAACTGCCTAAAAATTTACTTTTTTCTTGTCAGAGGCAAAATCACTTTGTCCTTTGCCTGCTATCTAAAGACTATATAACTCCTCTGGCTTTCACTTCATATGCCTGTGTAAGCCTGTTTGAGGTAGGCCTGTACCCTCTCCACACTGTTTGGCTCTTTGCCCTTCGGGGAGCAGGGACAGAAACCTGCCATGGCCACGGCTGAAGTGGACCAGCACCCTGTAGGCTCCTTGGGGCAGTCACATACCTGTGGTTAGACAGTGATTTACTTGATTTTAGTAGTCTTCTCATTTATTAAGGTACCTTGGGAATGGGTAGTCTGGAATAGAGTTATTAGTCTTTTCTGTCATCTCACCTTTTATTTTCTCCTTAATAAAGCCTGAAAAGTCACCCAGTAAGAAACTACACCTGTACACAGCAGGTGCCTGAGTTTCCAGCACACACAAAACAGCTTTCATTTGAACCTGCCCTCCAGCAACCAGAAAGTTCCACCCATATATGACTTGCCATGGTAGGGGGCCTTAGCTTTAAGAAGGATAATAGTCCATCTGCCTCCAAAAACATATGCCAGGTATAGAGGCACAGCCGAGAGGCTGTGAGACACCCCCAGGGCACATACACAGGTAGGAAAAAAAGTTTATCTGTGTTCTTTGAGGTTTCTTGAACCTCCCTGTACTTCAATATGTGCAGTGGGGTTCAGCTGAGGAGCACATACCCTCAATTTGTCCATGAAGGAGTGAAAAATAGCTTCCATCTGTAAGCCTGAATCCTACAGGGATGGTTTCCTTTGTGATATGCAATATTTATTTAAATGGCCCTCAGCAGTAGGAACCCTGCTGGAGTTTCATGCTAAGTCTCAGTTGGACACAAGTAACTTCAGCAGAAAAGTGGTCACAAATATTCACTCAATGTCCCAAGTAACTGCTTGTAGCTTTTTGCTTGATGTAGCTACTTTCTGTACATCCATACCTACTTTTATTCTAGGATTTGCTATAATAAAGGTTTTCCCCTTTGCACAGAAATTTTAGAAAGTGCTGATTCTTCAAGGCAAACAGAAATACGTGGAATGAAACAAGGTTTTGGTAGAAACCTTTGTCACCCCAAATCTTATAATAAGGACAAAAAAAAATCCATTGATGAAGTGATGAATAGCAATAGAGAAAAGCAGGATTCATTGGAGAAGCAGTGAAAAATTTGCAGCATTGCTCAGACTTAGGAGTAAGCCCCCACAGAGGTAAAGTGTTCCTTAGTGCTGGAGGGGCTCCAAAGACCAAACAAAATGTCTGATATCCTAGAAGTACCAACACGTCTCAGGAGTATCACAAGAGCAACTGGGTAGAAGCAGCTCTGATGCCTCCATCACACTCTTGAAGAGCCCTGATTTGTTTTCAGGCTGCATGGAGGTACACTACTGTTTTTGCAGTTCATCAGCCTGAAATAACCTGAATTCTCTTAGACCTGTAGCTTTACTTCATAATCCCTTTTCTGAGCAGTGACTGGAAACTGCCTTTCTTCCTCTGAGTGTACATGCCCTGTAGAGCCATGTTGGGACAGGGACTGTTTAACCAAGTCATGCAGAAGAGAAACAGCTTGCACCAGAGGGGCAGAGCTCTGTCCCAGAACACCCTGACATATGATGGCTCAAGTGTTTTTTTACCATCTTGGAAACAGATTCAGTTCTCGTCTCTGTCTGGAAAGGTTTGTGTTTGTTCCCTGCCTCCAGCAGGACTGTTGTGACAATCCGCCCAAAGCAAGGTACAGAGAGTGCAGGTCCAAAATTCTGGCCAAGCAATGGCTCCATTCATATCCTCTGATGAACCCAGCTGGCACTAGCTTGTAGGAACAGACCTTCTTCCTTGCAAGAGCAAATTCTTTACTGAGAATTTATCTCACCTTCTCTTTAGTGTACACAGTGAATTTCAAGTACTGGTATTAAAAGATGTTTCACTATCACTCTGTACCTGGAAATCATTGCCTCAGCTGCTAATCTATGCCACTGCTGTCATTGTAATGAAGTAGGTATAACTCTCTGCTGGTGCAAAACCGCTACATAGTGCAGGGGTGGGGTGGGGGGGCAAATTAAATCAGCTGTCTATACAATGTCTTCCCTTTTATTTTATAGAAAAAACAGGATTTAATGCTCTACTGCACAAATCAGGCTCTTCAGGTCTGCAAAGCTCTCCAAAATAGAAATTAATGACAACATTTTTCATTCTTAGATATCAAAGTGCCCTGTGCAGGTGGGTGATTACATCGTTTCCTGCATTTTAGCAATGGAGCAATTCTCTTAAGCATGAGTGTCTCTGATCTGTTGAAGACCAGAGATCAGGTAAATGGCAGAAGACTGAAATCTACTAATACCTAGTCTGTGCTATCTTGACTGACATTGTAAAAGCTGGGGGTGGGAGGCTAGAGAAGGGAGGGAGAGATGAAGAGAGCCAGGGCTACATCGCAAGCACTTAAATCAGTCTCCAAACACTCAGGAAAATATACTTTGCCAGTGTGCCCACAACTGCTAAATGGCAGCTGAGTGCTTTCAGGGAGTCTGACAAACATGGGCACAGCCACCATTTACTGACAAATAGGAACAGAAATGTGGTGTGCAAGTGAACTGCATGCCACTCCATAATCGAAGAGCACGTCGCAGTACTTATCAGTTCTATGACCAAAAACACATGAATTTTTTATAATTGCTCCATTCACAGTCTCACCAACACATACTGAACTAAGACCATTTAAAATCCATTAATTAATCATTTATTACTGATTACACTTCACAATGGCACCCCAGATTGCTCCTCTGGTGGTAGTAGTAAACATGTCATGGCAGTCCCTTGTTCCACATTCCAGAGGCCAGCACATCAGCTGTCTCTGATGGAGTATTACTCACCCAAAAGTACATCTATGCCTCTTTAATATGGCAGCAACTCCAGACCTCAGAGTAGGATAATCTCATCCATGGTATAACCCTGTTCCTCAGGATATATACTATGGCTCTGAAACCCTGTGCCAGTTTAAACGTAAACCAGCAGGAGAAATGAACCCAACTCAAGAGAGATTACAAGTCAGAGTTACAACATAATGAAAAGATTACAATAAATACAATAATACAGAGAAAAATTGGGTTTAATCCACAAAAAAAAAAACCAGATGTATAACCCAGCACCCTGGGACATGAACAGAATGGTGCTCATTAGCTCTTGTGCTGCGTGCCACATGGTCCCCTTGAGTACAAAGTAAAAGGAAAGGAAACCTGTTGGTGAGGATGATGGTCACAGTCTTCTCAAGAGCAGCACTCACAGTCCTTTTGAGGTTCTGGTCTCCTCTGGATCCAATGAATAGCACCTGAAGTCCCAAAACCTGAAGATTATTTATGCTCAGGTTCAGGTGGTAATGCCCAGTACCTCCCGCAGGGTAGTGAGTTTCACAATGGGTGATTTAACTCTGTGAGTCATGGAATATTTTTGGAATCTTTGATGGTCTAGGTTGCTGCAGCTTCCTATTACGCCAGTCCCTAGTGGCCCATTAGCAGACATGACCCCTCAGTCTGGGTGTGAAGATGCTAATGCCTCCCTGGAGGGGAGTTATCATAGCTGACTCACTGGTGTGAAGACAGAAACACTCTGCTGTCTCCCAGGGTTCTTTAACACCCATCTTTTAGCCTGAAGTGTCAGGTGTGCCCTGGGCAGCTGCTACAAATGATCCATTATTAACTGTTCATCAGAAATGACGTAGAGGGTGCAGAATACACAGTTTTGGTTACACCCATAGTGATAAACTGTTCCTGGCCCCTCTAACTACAACAAACCCCCAGCCAAGACTGGAGGGGGTGATCAGATAGGGCTGCTCAGAAATTGCTCCATATCGAGAGGGAAATGTGACTTTTTCAAGGACTGGAGAAGACTGATACTTTCCTCTCCAGGCTTCCCAAAGAGCATTTTGATTCAAAATTTTCTGGACTGTTTTGCACCACTAATTACACCGTTTACACTTGAGTCACAAATAAACAGTTTTACCATGTCCTCCAGTATGAGAATACTTCTGGTATAGATTTTTTTTTTTTTAAGCCACGTGAAATAGCTTCCTAAGTCTGCCTCTTCTGTTAACTCTTCAACTTCTTTCCCCCTTTATTTTTTACTCCAGCACTGGTTCCCCCCCAGCTCTGTTGTAATCTGTAAATTATTCATCATCCAACATCCTTCACATCACCATTTTCTGTAATTTATAGTGTCTACTGTGTTGTATTATTTAACACTGAAAAGCACTTCAGAATTCAGCTTTAGATGTATCAGGCAAGATGTAATGAATTGTGTTGTGTTGTATAAAACCCTAGACAATAAAATGGAAAATGATTAATAGCTTAATGGTGGTCTTCTTGCTAATGTCTCCATCTTTTGTGTCTTGTCACATTTATTCCACTGCAAAGGGGACAGGAGCTTTTAAACTTGTTTCTTCCTTTCAGGAATATCATTTTTTTCTTTTCAGCTAATACCATGTGCTTGTTAATGGAGTATTAATAATAACCATGTGATAAGCTTCTTCCATCAGACAGTGAAGTCCACTAAATAATTTCCATCAAAGTCTTAATTCCAGATAATAAGTGCAGAAGGCAAGACTACAGGTGCTGGTAGTTTATGCAGCTTTCATCATAATGTCATATCAGACTAAATAACTGAAGATGACTGGCAATTTACATATCTCCTCTCTAAATCAAACAAGCTAGAGTTCATTTCACTGTGTTATACCTCACTACATTTATAAACCTGGACTAGCAATCCAACTTGTTTGCATATTACATATTGAGATGAGCTTAAAATAAAGTTTTCTTTGGCTGGCGTGACAGAACAGAAGCCTGCTCCAGAAAAAAAGCAAAAAACACGCTTCGCCTCTTGCCTGATACAGGACATGCTGTCCACAGACTCTTAACCCTTTTGATTTCAATTACCATACGATTGATAATATGTGAATTTGCCCAATGTTTAAGGCTTAATTTTGTAGGCTAACTCTGTCATTACACCAGAGTAAGAAAGAGAAGAATTAAGTTCTTTACTTTATGTTGAAAGGAGAAAACAAGAGCTATAAATCCAGACTAGTTTCAATATTAAGAAACATCTTTCTATTAAGTGTGCTATAAAATTCACTCTGGCTATGCTTTAAATGCACAAAGTTCAAACACCTTCTGGAACTAAATGAGACATCCTCTGTGCTGTGCCTGTGAAAGTCAAGTGTCACTTTTTACATTCTCATTCCAAAATGATTCCTTTAATGATCAGGATAAAACCAAATGTATTATTCAGAACTCAGTAATAGCTTTCACCATTCACAGTGATGGTTTGGTGGGATAAATGGGTTTCTTACATGCCATGTAAACATTTGATACAACTCCAGCTCTTCAGTAAAAACTTACTGACAGGAGGAAAACAGAATTTCAAACTCAAGTTCTTAATGAATACATCTATATGCAGAACCTACATCCCTACTTAGGCATTCACATAAGTGGTTCCATTTTTCAGAAACACAGGTAACACTGGATCTGATTTTGTCTCATAGCTTCTGAAATCAGACTGCTTCTGACTTGCCTTGGAAAAATGTTTTACAGTTTTATTCAGCTTTTCACTGCTTTCACTGGGAACGGTTCCCATCAACATTTTCAAATAACTTACTCTTAAAGTGCAAATCTAACCAACCTAGTCTGAAAATCACATATTGGGAACATGATCTCAGTTTTTAGAGTTTCTGTAATAGTAATACTCATTCCACAGGGAAGTTATGATCTCTCATTCCTTAATAATACAATTCATCTGTTGTTGCATATCTTGAACTATTTCTTTGTCTTGCTAATATGTCAGTCTCACATTTACTATGCCAAGGGGTGTGTCAGCATATTTGGTTAACATATTACAGAAACTCAGAATGGGTCAGGTTGGAAAGGACCATAGTGGGTCAGCTGATCCAACTTTCTTGCTCAAGCAGGATCATCCTAGATTACATTGCATAAGATTATGTGCAGATGGTTCTAGAATATCTCCAGAGAGGGGGACTCCACAACCTCTCTGGGCAGTCTGTGCCAGTGCATGGTCACCTGCACAGTGAAGTTCTTCCTCATGTTCAGGTGGAACTTTCTGTGCATCAGTTTCTGCCTGTTTCCTCCTGCCCTATTGCTTAGCATCACTGTGAGCAGTCTGGCTTGCTCTTCGTGGCATTCTCCTTCAGATACTGATATATATTGATGGGGTCTCCTCTCAGTCATCTGTTCTCATGGTTGAACAGACCCAGCTCTCTCAGCATTTCTCATAAGAGAGATCACAGAATCACAGAATATTCTGAGTTGGAAGCGACCCACAAGAATTATCAAGTCCAATTCTTAAGTGAACAGCCCATACAAGGATTGAACCCACAACTTTGGTATTATTAGCACAAGGCTCTAACCAACACAGCTAATCTCTGGGTCACACTCCAGCCCCTCAATCACCTTTGTTGCTCTTTTCTGAATCCTCTTCAGGAGCTCCATATCTCTCTTGTACTAAGGAGCCCAGAACTGGACATGACTCCTCGCTATAATAAAAGCACACCACTTAATATGTGCTTTACCTCAATGTTACCGTTATCTCTCTTGTTAAAGCTAAAGGGCATAATGTGTAATTAACTGATCTATATCTTAGTGAGGGAGAATCTTGGAAAAAAATATTGGAAATGTATCAAAATGTCTTAAATATATTAAAACAGGATTAGGAATCAGAAAATAATGACAAGAAAACAATATAAATTACTGCTCTCCAGAGGGATCTCAAAATTCACCATCATGTAGTCTATCACGCTTGAGCCCAAACTTCCAAAAAAGCAAGATAAATGGACACAAGAATAAAGTGTATATGAAAAAAGAAAAAAAATTAAGTCAGGCAACATGCATTAGAAAACTAATCACTTCTTACTCTTAAAGCTTTCCTCACCAAATTATAAGAATGGAAAAATTAATTCAGAATGGGGGAAAAATTAATTCCATATTACCCCAGAAGAGCAGTAAGGAAATTACAAGATAATGAAATCCACGGTTAAAAGTAAACAACACAAGCCCAGATAGGTAGACTATCTGCACTTTTTGTCTGCACTGGGTCTGCAGAATATTACTGATTACATATGTCCTAATTTAGCAGGAGGGACCAGCTAACCCTGTGTGGGGGTGATCAAAGCTGTGTATTCTACCCCCTCTATTCATTCCCCAAGGATAATGGACCATTAGCAGCAGCTGCCCAGGGAGCCATTATCACCTTCACACCCAGCCTGAGGGGGTGGAGCTGCTAATGGGCCACCAACAGTTCAATACCCCCTGGCTCCAGAGTTAATCACCCATTGGGTGAGTCCCCGGCCAGGCGGAGGGACTGGGTGCTCTCTGAGGGTACATAAGTGGTGGGTAAGAAGACCTTGGGAACTTCTTGTCAGATCCAGAGGAGCAGCAGGACCTCGACAGGAGGAGATCACCGCTCTCGCCCAGACCACAGCCCTCGCCTGCATCAACAGGTTTTCTATTTCCTTTTGCTCTGGATTTGGGGGAACCATAGGGGTCTCAGCACAAGGGCAAACAAACCCCCTTGGGTTTGTGCCCCAGAACACTGGGTTATACTGCTGGGGTTTTGTGAGTTGAAAGCAATTTCCCTTTTGTGTCACTGTTGTTATTGTAATATTATTATTAAATTTTAGCTCTGACTTGTAATCTCTCTCGTGGTGAGTTCATTTCCCCTGCTGGTTCGCCTTTAAACCAGCACAATGTAGTACTAGGCTGAAATGGCAGTTAAATGCCTCCCTGACATCCGATCCCGTCAGATCTCAGAAGCTAAGCAGGGTCAGCCCCGGATTAGTACTTGGATGGGAGACCTTCTGGGAAATGCTGGGTGCTGTAGGTTCTAGTCCTGAGGACTTCACTGGCACTGTCCAAGCTCACTCGGCCGTGGCAGATGAACCTCAGGACTTAAACAGTGGGGCCAGTTCTGCGCACGCTGAACCTCACCTAAAATCCACTGCGCAGGCTGGAAGGGCACACCCATGTGGGGACAGCCCTTCCCAAATCTTTGTTTGCGAAGCTGAGCCACACACACACACTAGGCTGAGAAAATGAAATGAGGCAGCAAATTGCAGAATTAGTTGGTAGCTACCCTTAGCAGTCCAAGTCCTCTTATTGAAAGGAATTCCTGTAGGAGGTTTTGTCTAGGTTGCTTCTCCTCTTTGTGCAGTTGGTAGTTCTCCAGATATATAAGGCAAAATTCTCAGGTGAATACTGAATGGAAAAGTGCCAAGGCATAATGGTTTATGGAGCCATTTTTTTGGGCAGTTGGTCTGTGGTTGATTAAAACCTGTTGGATTATCTATTTTTTCTAAATAAATAGTCCAGTCTAATAAAAGTCATCACCATGCTGGCCTCTCATGTACCTGCACACCATCCCTCTCTATCCCTCTGATGTGTGTTACCAACCCTTCCACTATGATGCATCCCTTGGGTGAACTGGGACACATTCCTGCTTCTGGTAAGGACTATCAGAGGGCAGGAGCTTTTGTGCTTTTCTCAGCCTGTTACTCCCACATTGCCTTCCTGATGTGCTCCAAAAGAACAAGGACACGTGGAACTGTCATTGTACATTTATTGTTATGGAAAAGGATCAAGGAGTTTCTCCTTGGTCAGAGCATGAGTCCTCCCCCAGTGGACCCTTCTGCCTTCTCTGTCTTGGAAGTCACCACATTCACCATGTCCTCTGGAGAAAACAAAAATTCTGGAGATTTCTAGAAAAGGCAAGGTTTGGATAAATCATCATATTTTCTCAGATAAATATATCTAACTCTTTCACAGGAAGCATTCAAAAAGTCTTCATCAACCTAAGCATAAGTGCAGTTTTCACTCAGAATCATGAGGAGTGAGGAGTGCCAGGGTATTGAAGGTTAAACCTTTACAATTTTACTTATGCCATGTCTGTGAGGTCAGGAAATATAAATGTTCTTTATCAGAAATTGTGTGTATGTGTCAAGTTGCTCAATAACAGGCTGAGAAGAAGATCCACCTTTAGTAAATGCAGTCTGTTGTGCTAAAAGGAAATAAGGAAGGGGGCAGAGAAAGGCTTCCAAAATTATACCATTAATCTTGTAAGGAGTTCCACATACAAGCAATTGAGAAGAGAAATATGAGACAGTGAATGCATCTCAACTGTTATGCATACAGAGAAATTTTGCGAATCAGCTATTAAGTCTGCTTTGAGTTTTGTCACTCAGAAAGTGAAGAGATTCTTTGGTCCACAAAGAACCATCACTCACTTTGTGATATTGTGTGATAATGATGATGACCCTTGGTGTAAAAGTTGCTTGTATCTACACTTTTCTTGCCTACCTACATAAAAGGCGTGTAGATACGGCACTTAGGGACATGATTTGGTGGTGGATTTGGCAGTGATGGATTAGTGGTTCAACTCAATGATCTTGAAGGTCATTTTCCAACCTCACTGATTCTATGATCTATGATTTAACATTGTCTTTATTTCTGTCACTGAAACAAGCCTAGAAACCAGTACAAATAGCAAAGAACTTCCTAATGCATAAGATTCAAGGAACCTAAACTGAAAAATTTTAACTGTATTATTTTAGGTTCTTCAGTTCAGCTGCAGAAGGAGAAGAATGAAGCAAATGCAATGTTGCAGCATCTAGGTGCTTCTTGGGTGAAAAGGAAAGAACACCAATCTAGTGAAAAAGGAGTTATATTGCAGCTGGTTAGAGCAATGAAATTATCATGACAAGAAGAACTAACACTTCCACTGGGAGCTAGCTATCTGGGGGCTGACTGGTTTCCAGGGAGGCATCTAGTTCAAGGCCATATGTTACAAGCTGTCCTTGACTGTATGAAGTCCTCAAGGACATACAGCAAAGACCATTTCATAAAAAAAGAATTTCTCTGTAACATCTGAAACATCCAGTATGCTTTATAGGAATTGTACCAAAGATTTCCAAAATCGTGATGGTTTTTAATATAGCCTGCTTTCTGCAAAAATCTGGATACTAAGGAGTTAAGTAGATGGTGTTTAACCAGCAGCAGCAAGCTGTTCAGCTTATTTTTATTAAAACATAGCATTATGTGCTATTTCTAGGTAATGTGAAAAGTCCTTGACAAGCTACATGAAGTAGAAAAGAGCACAGCAACATATTAATTTTAAAAAGGGTAGTGAAAAGAAAGCTGGTAGAAGCTAGGACTGGAGTATGCCTTTCCTTTCAATGAGACCCAAGTTTCTCTTTTGCATTTGAAAGGGCAGCCTGTAGAAGTCAAAGGGTCATCTTCCCCAGCCAACACTCTCCAGTGCTACACCTTCCTGAAATAAGCCTCTTGTTCTCCTGAAAAGAGAAGTAGCCTTGGACTGGAAGTGATGGGAAGCAACACTTCTATGCCTTACTGTATTTTTTTTAATTCAGTTCCTTCACTCTTCCACGAAGAGAGAAAAAAACAAACATACAACAAAACAACCTAGAAAATGTAGATCATGCCACTGCAGATCAATTCTGAGTGAAATCTTTAGGATTTTCTCATAGGTAGCATAGTAAAAAACCACACATTGTTTTATCAGTAATGCCTACTAGTACATTTGTTTGTTTACCTGGAATAGTGAATCTGTACTTGAGGCATGACCTCAGGACACTCAAATTCAATTCCCCAATTTTCTGTAGCTTTCTTACTGTGATCTAGTCACTGAATACCTCTCTGCTTTATTTCCCCATTCATAGATGACAGCTCCTCTATATTAACAAAGAATGTGCTTGTAAGGCTAAAAGTACCTTCATCTATCCAGCATGACTGCTAGAGAGGAAAAAAGGGGCAAAATAAAGGGGAAATGGTAATACCAAATGATTACCAAATGAAATATCAAGAGAGAGAATATGGGCCAAAATAATATCACATGATAGAATAACCTAGAAAACAAGAAGATCAAACTCCAGACCTGTTTTAACTCTTCTGGATGCAAACATAATTTTCTGAAGACATCACTGTGGAATAAGGGTAGGCTTGCACAGCCATGAGTTAATATCTGTCAGGGGAAGGGAGCTGGGGTGTGGAAACAATCATGCCTGTTACAGCAGACTTACAAGAAACTGGCAAGATAATGATGACAAACATTGATGATTTAAGTGAGGACACAGAACGGGAAGTAGTTATGGAAGAAAATGGCATCTACAAAAGAGAAAGGTAAAATCAGATTAAATGAGAGAAAGCAGGGAAAATCACAGTAATACCCAAAAAATGTTGTCATCAGGCTTCCTGATATGAATTAGGTGAAGCTACAAAATAATAAATCCTATGTTACACATGTGAGTTGCTCTCATTTGGAGGGGGTGGATGGAAGAGGTGTATTTTGGTCAAAAACCAAGGTGTTCACATAACACCTTGGTGCTGTCAGGGAGCCTAATGAAGGCTCTAATTGGGAAACCATATCATCTCCTCTCCTATTAATCACAATTTCTGGTTACTATGTTTCTCGTGATGCACTCCAAGCTTACCTTCTGGCAAAGGGAGGTAGCATATTGCAAACCTCCTTCAAAGAGGTGCCAGCAGGAGTTGAAGTCTGGCTTGCAGCATATGCCAGCTCTGAGCATGAGAGAATGAGTCAGCTGAACTGTAGTTCCCTTAGGACACTCTGTGGCTTACCAAACCATAGATTTCTTCAAAGAAAAATTTTGACCCGGTCTTTCTTTTGTTCAGAAAAAAAATATTTTCTGGGGAAGATAATAATTCTGTCTTGGGTGGAAAAGATTTAATAATCTGATTTTCTGATGAAAAAGGTTATTTTAATAGTATCAACCTCAGCTCCTGGTTTCATTTAGGTCCTTAATTTTCCACCCCCTTAGCCCTTCTTCTCAAAGTTTCTATAGTGACTCTGTTCTGTGTTTAGACATTGATTTTGCAGCTCAGCAAAAGCAGTGACCGATCTTTTTACACTGGGGTAAAGTGCTGCAGATTTCAGTGAAAGTTCTTCTAATGGGCACAAAGCTTTTCCCCTTGTATCTGCTTTTCATCATGTTCTTTCAGAGCTGGGTCACCATTTGATGGATGCACCAATAGATAGGCTTAATCTCTGTACAAAGTCACCAGTCTACATCCTAGCCTGAACACACTGTGACTCTGTTATAAACTGGAGTGGAAAAAAACAGCTGCAACTTCTAGGTCACACTTTTGGCCCAGTTCTGTCACCCCAGACAAGCCAGAGACTCAGCTTTCAGTGAAATATTTTCATCCCATTATTTCTTCACAACTAGTTAGATAGAATCATATACAGTGCCTGTCTTAAAGACTCACTCTCGGTTTAAATATCTGACTCTCACCAGGTCTGAGGCCAGTCTAATCCCACTCCTCGAGATTGTTTCTCTGTTTTACCTGTGCTTTCCTCTGCAGTGTCTTAAAATTCTAATTCTTTTGGAGAAATCTATCCACACCTCCAGCAAGAAGTCACACCTGTTAAGGCTGGGAATCTTCTTGCTCAACTGTAGACGCTTAGAAGTTAGGCAACTTCCAAAATAATCTGACTGAGATAGAAAAAAGCACTTCAAGATGCAAACTCATCGATCCTGTACTAGTTTGTTCCCTCTTCACTAGTTCTCTCTTCACTGTCTACACAAGCCTAGATGATGACCTCGGACTAATTTTTAAATGGCTGATATTAAGGAAGATGAATCCTACCCATTAAAAGCTAGTAGAAGAAAAGACTATAGTTACACTTCCAAGGCCATATAAATTTTTCCTATCCCAGGGATGTCAATATACAGGCTATTGCTGGGACCACTTTCACTGTCTTCTCGCTTTGCTATATTCTGGGTCCTGCCTTCATCTGCATATGCTTTTCTCCTGTTTCTCCTTTCTTCACCCTGAGGTATCCCATGTTGCCCAGGATTCTGCCTGAAGCAAGTGTTCCTCTGGATGCCTACCTCCATGCAGGTCATATCTGTCTCTATTCAGATCTGTTGAGATGTTTACAAATTGAAATCTATCACATTTTTTAATATGCTTGACCTCGGGGAAGAGCCTTTTGAAGATCTTTAGAAAATAAATGCTAGTTAAAGTTTACTAAACAGTAGAAAGGAACTCCTCTTAGAAGTTGCAGTCTGTCTCCAGGATAGTATTATTGGTCTGTATTACAGTTCTTTCTAAGTATTATCTAACATCAAATGGTTTTACTTCTGTAAATATCTAATGTACTAAGACTCATTCTCCATTCCACTGGACTACAAGAGCTCTACAGTGTAAATACAGTGTAAAACCAGCATAAATTAAGGGTAAAAAAGGCTTGGTGTTCTGGATTCTAGTCCTAAGGCTCCCTGTGCGCACTAAAACTGAGCTTTACTTTGGCATAGTTGAGATCACGTCTGTTCTGGTTCATAGTGTGAATGATTCAGCAAACTATTGAATAAATATCAAATATAATTTTCTGATTATACACTTTCTTCTCTTCACAGAAATCCTATTCATAGGCCTGCTAGCAGCTCACATTTCAGGTTATTTTCTTGTTTCTTAGTTAATGAGTAAACATATGTGAAAGTTTTCATTATGGGGCCCTGTCAGTGACTGTGTGACAAGCCTGTGCATTCTTGTTCTTTCCCTATATTTGTTTGTCTCTCATGCTCTAAGGCTTTCAGTACTAAAGCTTTCCACACAGCCCACAGGTTGCTTTGAAAGCTGCTGGCAATTCTGCCGTCAGCTTTCAGCTTTCCTCTTTTACATCCCTCTGCAATGGTGATCTGTGAGTGACTGCAATTAGAAATCACTCTTGCACTGTGTGAGGTTGCAGAGTTTTGTTACTTTCTTTTCTCCTTTGAAAAATTCACACGTGCTGGTTTCAATAAGAGAAGCTAACCTACCTCACTGCTGTATAACAGAAATCTATACAAATGCAATTCATATATATTTATGAATAATATACAAATATACATATATAATTATTTGAATTTGTGTGTATCCCTCTGTGTCTTCAGCTATGCAATGCCCACAGTTCTATGTGTGGGTATTTAAGAGAGCAGCAGGTAGACAAGGTTCTGTGATTTTGCGACAGTTCAATGATTTTTTTTGAAACTGAGAATTATTTCCTTCTGCTTTTGGTTTCCTTTTTCACACTCCAGGTTAGTCTTGAACCAGCCGGCAGTACAACAGTTGATTTTACCAGGAGCAGCGATCAGTGAAGTTGTAGGACTTCAGCACCAGCCTGCAGGACCCTGAAGCACATGGGTGGGAACCCAAAGTGCATGAGTGGGAACCACCATGTCCTCTGAACAAGGAGCGGGATCTCACACTGTCTGCTACCACCACTCAGGAGGGACATGGACTGATGCCACCCCTATGCTGCATGTGTTGCTTTTCATGTGAAAAGCCTGCCAGGGGATATCACTGGGTTTCAATGCTTACAGCTCTGTTTTGGCTCTGCAGCCTCAAATGGATGTCTTGTTTTAAAGATGTGACATAATGGTGATGACCTGTTTCTGGGCTCAGGGCCCACTTAGAAGAGTTAAAAGTCATCTGTAACAACACCAGAGGCACTGAGTTCTGTATGAGGTGTTTGGGCTTGAAAGGTGCCAGTTGTCTCCTTTCAGAGATGCACTTTCCCTTCGCACAGAAGCATTGTGGTGACTCCACTTACAGCCGACCACACTCCAGAAGCACCCCTGTGCATTGTGTCAGGAAACCTGTATTTTCCAATATTGAATTTTCACAGGTGAAAGAAGGTAGAATTTTCCAGTGCCCTTTTGAAGATGTCCTGAAGGAAATGACCAAGGCAATTTATCTCTCATAATCTGCACATGAGACACAAAAGGGAGCTGAGGCTGCCACCTATGTCTAGGATCTGCCTCCTCCAGAAGAGGTTACTTGTATGAAACCGACTCCATCAGTGTCACAAAACTGCAGGAAAAAAAGCAAGTACAAGGGGTCATATTGCATAAAAGCTGAGTACCAGAAGAATAGATTGCAACCAGGCACACAGCATATGATGCAAGTATTTCACTAAATACAAACACTGCAGAGATACAAACAGATTGACACTATCAAAAGAAACTGTGATATTGACCATAGCTGAAGGGTACATGTGAAACCACTCCGGCTGAACACTAGATGGAGAGAGGCCTGGGCAGGTGAGAACATGTCAGCACTTTACTCCATAAGTGAACAATACCAGGATTGCCATCTTGTGAAGAAATGGTGAGCTAAGTATTTAATGATTCCCCAAAACAAACTTCAAGTACTTCCTTGTATACAGGGCTGAAATACTACTCCGAAATAAACTGCCACCATCAATGAATTGACTTTGAAAACATGACTTGACAGATGTCCGGTCATCTCTAGCTTATGAGAGCTTCCTTTAGGGACCTGTGAATGCGTTTGATGTGAGGGTATCAATTTGTGTTGTGAAGGATTCGGTCTCTTACACATGTAGGTGTTTGCTGATGACTCCTGGAAGGGCCTATAGGTTTCATAGTTCAAGGTGTTCAGCTCTATTTTGTTGCTCTAAATTAGCCCAGTGCAACTGATTTTGTTTGACTTCAGTCCTTCACAGCTGGTCTCTAAACATCTGTTCTCTATCCTCACATCTGTAGCACTGTCTGAAACAACACCTTCTGGGATTTGTGTGCTGTCACTTTACATTGTTTCTTGTAAATTTCTGTTAATGACAATGGCTAAGTTTCTCTTGGTGGATTGTTTTTCCTTGGTGCATTTTGTTTGCTTGTTTACACTTGGCAGGAATGAAGACACAGAAGGTGTTCTGGGGCTGCAAAGAAATCCCCACTCTGATGCACAGACTGTATATGAATGCAGGTTTTTGGCTCAACTGCCTGCCTCAAATCCATGTAGGATTCTCACATACAAGGCGATGTTCTGTTTCAACCAAATTAAAAAGACAGAGGAGAGCATAAAATGCAAGTGCAAATCCCAGTTTCCTCACCTGGCCGCAAATCTCGTGAATGCTTGAAACAGAGCTTTTTCTATAGCTCGTCCCTTAGACATCAGGCTTGGATACACACTGATCCCTGAAGCTTTGTGTGATGAAGAGCAGTGAAGTGCACTATGGAAAGACGTGTCCTCTGGAGCATACCAAAGTCTTGACTTAGAGCTGGACTCTTTTCCAAGTGCTTGTAGAAGCTTCTACTTCCCAGTCAATTCCAGGAGCTTCAAGATTCTTGAGGTTTGAGAGAAGTCTGGGCCCTGAACGTGTAAGGAGGCAGGAAGACTGAGTTTGCGCACTTTGTTCATCACCGAAAGTGTTACCAAACAGCCCTGGCTCATATAAGCCCACCGCAGTGTAAACACCTTCACAGGTACCACCCCTGTGAGGCAGAAACAAAATCATGAGAGGATTTGAGGCAATATCTCTTCATATCAGGTTAGACCACAGAGCCATGGTTTGTAGTAGTCAAGCAGCAATCCTTATCAATACTGCACCTACCATCCCAGTGTTAAATTAATTCCATTTACTACTGAGGACATATAAGTCAGGGACCATCATTCTGTCCATAGGACTACAGATGAAATCTCCCTTCAAAGAAAAACTGTTGTATAGCTAAATCAGGGAATGGTCCAAGCATTGTCTAATGGCAGGCGAGTCTTGCAATGCTTGTCGTACACAGAGTAGAAACAGAAACTGTTAGGAGTTCAGGAAACTGGTTTTTATCTTCAGTCATGGGTGATTACTTTTACTTTATCTTGTGCAGCTCGAGTTGTCACCGAGTATCTGTTCTTTATTAAACCGTGACCTTGCCTGAGTGGCTTGCTGCAACAGAGTCCCACTGGACAGTGCTATGCTGTCGAGACAAGTAGTTGTGTTAGGGTTCTTGTCTTCCTTTAGTTACATTCAGCTGCAACTTGTGCTTATATTACTGCCTAGTGTCAAACAGGCCAGAAGAATGCTCCCTATTATGTATAAAATCAAATACGTATCAGGGGACTACTAACCTTACATGTAATCCTTTGAATTACCCACAATGGGAGTCTGAATCTGCACTTCTGCACACAGATTAAAGCAGAAGTAACATTTTTCACTCATCCCAAAAGGTTGTTAGCATTCTCCAAAAAGAGCAGCCAGCATTTTCCAAAACATGTGGTGGTTTCAGGTAGCAGGACTTTGTCACTCTTCTTTAAAAAGAGCATAATTTTCAGACCAT
This sequence comes from Pithys albifrons albifrons, assembly GCF_047495875.1. Classification (NCBI taxonomy): domain Eukaryota; kingdom Metazoa; phylum Chordata; class Aves; order Passeriformes; family Thamnophilidae; genus Pithys; species Pithys albifrons. Next base: position 87,946,396 of record NC_092459.1, read on the forward strand.
ACTCAGCACCTGACTGATAAAAAGTCATTATCAATTATGGGATTGTCTGTTTTAGACAATCCCAAAACAGAGATCTTTAAGGATCTCTAAGTATTTGAAAATTTTGATTAGAGGATTCAACAAGCTGAGGACATGAATATTTGATCATACGCTGATCGCAGTCTGAACCATCAGCAAGTAGCTTTCCTCCAGGAAAATGTGTTTGTGGGCACTATTTTTATTCCTTCCTTTTTAATCAAGTGTCAGTGATGTTTTTGGGAACTGCACAATAACAGACTAGATGGACCATTAGATAAGGTAACCGCGTGGTCAGCAGGTAAACAGATGGATGTTTGTGGAGCGGTTGTGAAATGTAACTCTGTAATGTGTTTCTCATAGTATCAGTACAGCCCATTCACTTTCCATCTTCTTTTTAGTTTTGCAAGATCATGTTGAAAAGGAATTTTTAGGGCCTCAAGAAATATTTTCTTATGCACCTCACAGCACTGTCTTTGCAAATGCAAAGTACTGTATGCCATGCTACATTTATGCACTTCAGGTTTGATAGATGAGGGATGCTAATGGAATGTAAACTATCAAATTAAAAACTTTCATATTAGGGATGCCAACAGTGTTTGCTGTACCTAGCAAAGTGAGATGGTGCTTGCAATTTTTCTCTGGTTTTTAATATGATGCAATATGCACATTCTTATATGTCACTTTTTAAAGAAAGGCAAATGTACAATTTTAATGAGGAGGCGTTACAGAATCACAAGAAACTGCATTAGTTTTATATTGAGCAGTTCCATTATGCAGCCTGCAGAAACTGTCAGATTATTACACTTCACACACAAACCTTAAGCCTGATTCTCTTCTTCCCACCTGTGTCAACTTTACTCTGCTCACACATCATTCATTTCAGTAGAGATACCTTGCCTTTGCCATGCAATAGGATAGAGCATGGCTGGGGAACTGGACCCACCTCTCACATCCAGTGCTCTTTCCTGAACGTGACAGGGACTGCAGAGGAGTCAGGGGAAATAAGGTGTGCTGAATGGATCTGAGCCAGAGCCTCAGCCCACAAAAACCAGCACCAGCACTCAGCAGCTCTCAGATGAGCCTGTGCAACCACATCCCCCACTGGTGGGGAAGCTAGCAGAAGTAGAGTGGGATCAGAAATGGCTCTCAAGACAGCACCTGTGGCTGACATCTCAGATGGTGATCTGCACTGATTTGCATTCCATTTGGACGGAGATAGCCATGAGGAAGGCGGAAGGTGAAGAGGTGGATCATCCCCTCCACCCTCCTGGACCATTTTCTTGTGTTTCCTCTCTCTTTCATGATCTGCAGTTTGCCAACCAAATTGCAGCCTGGTTGCTGCTTGCTTATCCACTGGAAGGCAAATGAAGAGAAATAATAAGAAGGGATCTCTTTCAAGAAGTAATTTGCAAAGGATATTGAGGACATAACAGTCTTCAGTGGGGGGGATTGGCTCTGCAAAAGGTTCCCTGGATTAGATTACCAGGAACTGCAAAGTGGGAAGGGAGGGTAAACATGTTAGAATTGTGGTCAGGCACTTGTTCCTCAGCTGTCTCTGCTGTGGGTAATGCAGTTCGGTGCAGCTAACTGCAAGAGTAAACGAACTGTTCAAATATTTAATCCTATAAAGGTATTACATGAAGTGCTCACTGTAGCTTGCTTGTTTTTCAGCCTGCCAAGGATGTATGTGCATGTGTGCACACATGATTCAAAGTTGTTGTAGTTTGGAATTATTACGTAAATTCTCTCCCACCAGTAACTCCCCATGCCATTAGTTAACAAAAGAAGTCGCTAACTACTACCAATTCCTTCTTGATTGTTTTGGGTGGGGGAGACTGGGGAAAGAGGGGTTGGGAAACGGGCTTGGACTGTCTCTTTTGTTCTTGGGGACTACACACGGCTTGGGCGGTGTGTGTGCTGCTGTGGGAGGGAGGCCGTTGCTGCTGCTCCTTGCTGCTACTGTGGAGTAAGCCAGTTTTTCCCTGCCACTGCTGTTGCTCCTGGTTTCTGCATTTGGGGCCCCAGTCTCTGCTCCAGTCTCACCGCCACTTGCAGCGTCATGGCCTGCCCGCCCCGGCTGGGGCAGCGACCCGGGAGGGAGAGAAGTTGCAGCCGCTTTCCAGGACACGTGGCGGTTCTCCGCTTCCATTTTATTTTCTTTCTTCATTTGGGACAAGAGACACAGAGGGAGAGACAGAATTCATCTGAGTGCTCACCGCTCGTCTGTCTCGCTGGAGAGGGACTGGGACCTCACCCTGCAGCCAGCCAGGTTGTGACACAGACATTGCCTATAACTTCTCTCCAGGAGGAAACCTGATGGTTTGGTTGTTGTTGTGTTTTTTTTCTTGTGGTGTTGGGGGAGGCAGTTTGCTCTGTTCTGTTTACAGTTATATCTATACCTACATAAATCTCGGTTAAGAATAGTTATCCTTCTTGTATCCATTGTCTGATTAAAGTTCCTTTTCCTTAATTTGAGAAAGAGTGACATGATTATTGTGGAGGAAGCCCTCCTCCTCCGCTTATGGGTAAACATTTTGGTTTTTCCCCTCAAACTGAGACAAAAGTGGAGTCTGGGTAGGGAAAGGAAAAAGTAAATCCCATACAGTGACTTGTGAATAAACATGGTCACAGCTTCCTATTTCTTAAATGGGATTGGGGAGCCCGGCAAGGTGTTGGCAGTACAAGGGAGGCAGTAGGTCATACCTGGGCTGTCTAGGTGGGTTTTGAAAGAAATACTGGTTTACCATGAGTCTGTTTGTCTGTCTTGTACAAGTAATAACAAGAAGAGACCAGCTATCGATGTGAGCTGTGGGAAGGGTGATAGAGAAAGATATAGCTCCCTCTCTCTGTCTCTCTGAATTTTCAAATTTCTGCTGTGGAAATATGCCCCTTGTCTGAAGATTTTGGTCAGTGTAGGAGACAGGCACAGGAATAGACAAACGCTCTGTCATTACCACAGGTCACACTCTCATGCTCCTTACCCGATCAAAAACCTTCTCTCTCACCCAAAGCACTCTCAGGAAACTGAGTAAGTTCTTATCTCGCTCCCCTGCCTGTGGTGCAAAGGCTCTGCTCACTCTCTCTCTTCCATGTCTGAGTTTCTTTCATCTCTTAGGGAGTTAATCACTTTAGTCAGCATCCTAAAACAAACTGGCTTTTTGAGCTTAATAACTTGACTTTTTGGAGGAGCTTATTACAAGCCATAGGCATGGACAGATCTGCATCCACTCTCAGTCTGGCTTGAGGTTCTGTCAGAGTGAAGCAAGAAAATAAATGTCTTCTAAGGGAAAAGATTTTCATGCCAACTTTAACTGAGAGGGAAATGAAGGTGAATCTCATTGACACTGGATGACTTAAGGGTTGGTCTTGATGATCCTTGTGGGTCCCTTCCAACTCAAATTATTCCACGATTTTGTGATTCTGAAGTTCTCCTACTAACCCTGCTTTTAATGCGGTAAGGAACAAGAGCAAGTTTATTACTACATTTATACCAGTCTCATGCCAGAGCTGAGATCCCCCAGGTCACATCCAGCAACAGGTTTTCATACAGATTTTTACAAAGTACCAAAAGGTAGAAAACAGAGGCTGCTAAATCTGCCTCCAGGTGCATTGATTGTAGTCCTTCTATACCCCATACATGCCTCTGGCAAGGGGCTGGACAAAAGCCTGCAGTCTATTTCATATGAGGGGACAGGCTGGCCACCAGGCTGCCATGGCTTTCTGATCACTGCTGACTATCAGCTGTGGACTTTTTATTTGCAAAGTGCCTGGCTCTTGTTTTGGACCTTGCTTCATTGCTTTTTCCATTACCAACACACCGCACTTTATTGCATTTATTCTAACTCATCACGTGCGACAAAGCAGAGATTTAGGATGACATCGCACAGGCGTCCTAGGCCATCACTTACATGCTGTGTATAGCAAGAGCCTCTGAGAGACAGGAAATTGCTTCTAGCGGTTAGAAGTAGCTAGGACATAAGGGAAAGTGTTTTCATTCTGAATTACTCTGGGGAGCATTTTGGTTCTCCTAATGGCTCAATTTAATAGATAAAGCCACAGACAAACACAGAGACAGCACAAGATGGAGGTTTACTTGATAAATCCCCTCCTCTACCCTGAACTCAAACTTGGGAGAAGTTCGTCACAGCAAGTTTTTTTCACCTGTTGCTTTTTTCCCACAGCTTACTTGGCTCTTGCTCAGTCCAACACAGCAGAGGCAGCACAGGCAATCAGGCCATTAGCATGGGACCTCTGAATATACCAAGCACAGAGCAATTTGAATTTTTCCTTATTGAATAATATCTGGCCAAATGGAAAACACAGTGACATCAGGTAACGTTAATAGGGAGAGAGGATTACATTCCCCCTCCTCTCAATCTCCTTTCCCAGCTGTATTTTACTGTAGGTAGCCATGAAATAAAGAGCTGGGAGAGGTTTTCATTCTCTCTCCGGTGCTTTCCTGAGATACAGGGACCGAGGGCAGGATTGCAGAATTTCAGGTTGCAAAGTACTGCTTCAAGCTCTACTCTCAGCAGGACAACTTCAAAGCTAGAGCAGGGTGTTCAGAATCTTGTCTACTTGAATTTTTAATGTCTCCAGTGGTGGAGATCCACTGACTCTCTGGAACCTGTTTTGGTGCTATACCATCTTCCTGGGGACTTTCTTTCTGAAGAGTTTTATTGCTGTAACTTCTACACTTTGCTTCCTGTTTTAGCATTGCATTTTTGAGAAGCACTTGGCTCCATCTTCCTTATATACTTTTCTAGGAGGTGAAAAAAACCAGTAAATCCCCCCTTGCCTTCTCTTTTCCAGGCTGAACAAATCCAATATCTTGGCATTTTCTCTTACATCCTATGCTCCAGTTCCCTATCATCTTGGTGGTCATCCACCCAGAGCATCTTGTTCCATTTTGCTAATGTCTTGTATGGGGAGGACAAAACTGGATGTGGTGATTCTAGATGGAGTCTCCCAGCCCCTGCCAGTGAGGGGTCCTGGTGAGGCTGTAGCTCTGCAGGCACATAAGCAGAGCAGCTCAGTAATTCCAATGGGGTATGAAACCACAATCCTTTGCACAGCAATGAGTAGCCACTGCTATACAAACAAAAACTTCCTGGAGATACCGGAGGCACCCTTGAAGCCAAAAGAAACAAGGCAATCCACAATAGATATGGGAAAGAAAATAACACCGTAGGGCTCACGTAGAACAAAGAGGGAGTTTACAACTGGGTGCTGAATTACCATTTGAAAAACACATTATTCATCCTATTTATGTAAGTACAATAAAGCAGTGTAAAACCAAACAGCCAGGCAATCAGAAAGCTGCAGAGACCTCTGCAGAGGGCAGAGCAATGACAGCCAATAGCTCTTTAAATAATAATAGTGTTTTTCCTATGGGACTCTCAGTCCATATCATTGCTATGCGCAGCATGCAAAGATAAAGTTCTCTGTGCCCCATAGATGGCTCCAATTTCTCAAATAATTGATAGTTGGAGCTCTCCTTGGAGGAGGAATGGAAAAGGAGCATTGTAATGGCTGTACTTTTCGTTCAGCACAAATGTGGTTTGGTTTGCAGCCGGGTACATGTTGACAAGGGCTGAACTGAAGCAGCTGCCCTGAGAAGGAAAGTGAGGACTGACAGCTCAGTTGGGTCCTGGATCTCCCACCAAACAGGCCAGGCCTGCATCTAGGAAAGGCTGTGCAAATAGCTCAGGCAAAATGACTGTGAAATAACAAAAATCTTGATTTACTTCAGGGGAAGTAATGTATGGACTCCCCAAGCTGTATTTCACACCTGCAGTCAAGTTGTCTTTGAAAGGAATGAGAGGAGATCTGAAAGGAGGTGTGGGATGAAAACAGACTTAACACTAATGTGTTAGTAATCTTTTTTTCTTCAACAGTAAAGAAACACAGCAGATTTCAAATCTCAGACAAAAAAAAAAAAAGACAGGGCAAATCGCATTATCATCTTCAAGCTTCCCTATAGATTATGATGGTCTGGGCAGGGACAGAGTGGTGAGCAGGGAAAAGGCATTCCCATCTTGGAACAACAAATCCAAAACCCAGAAAAGGTTTAATGACAAAGACTATTCTCAGAAGTGGAATCTTTGTTTTGTTGTTGTAGAATTGTGGGGTCAGCACTGTGCCACATGAGGCAACACACATTGTGACAATGAGGATAATTCTTTGCTTCAACAACTGACAAACTCAAACAGTTTTCTGTTGTGGGTTTTTATTTTCTTCTGTGGAACGCTTCGTATTTTTTTGGTAAAAGTGTATAATATGGTAGGTGGATCCACCACAATCCTAGTGCCCAAAAGCTTGCTGCTTTTAATTGCTCAGGCATCTTAATAGTGGTCCTTCTGGGTACACAGGCACATTGATGCAAAGAGATGAAGCAGGCAACAGGATAGAAGAAAATAGCATGAACTCCCATGGGGAGGTGAGGTGACTTGCCCAGGGCCACCTGGGTATTTGTGTCAGAGGCAGAGCCAGAGGGCAGGAGGAGCCCTCAACCCTTCATCACAAGACACAGGTTCTTCCTAAGCTAAAACCAGGCTAAGATGGTGCTTTTTTCCTTTTCCCAGCCAGTGTGTAATAAGTGATAGATGGGGTCACACACTCCCTGGGATAGTGTTGTAGCATGGGAAAAGTGTGGATCCTGACCCAACACCCTCCACACATGCAAGGTAACATCCCTTCCTGGGATAGTGTTGTAGGATGGGAAAAGCACAGAACCTCATTCAACACCCTCTGCTCATGCCAGATATCAGCCTCTCAAGCAGGCATCAGAGTGAAGAGGGAGCAAAATTATGAGGCTGTGAAGGAACGTCTAAGATGAAGGCTGGGGAATGCGAAGCCAGGGCTACTTGAATTGCAGATTGAGTGTGGGAGACTTGACAGCTTGGCCTTTAAAGCAGCTATGATGCCCAGCTGGCAAGGCTGTCACTGGAGTTCAGACAGCCTGCAGGGGTTCACTGGGGCAAACTTTGAAAGAAGGCAAAAGCTGCAGGAATTGTTTGCCTGAATATTTAACACTGCAGCTGTGCATACAATTAAACACACTGATATCTGAGTAACCCCTGGCTCAAGCAGTCATGCCTGCACATTTAAACATGTCAACAAGTACTGTGCAATGGTGACACAAGGAGAAGAAAGCTAATCGATTTTAGCCACACCAGGACTGAGTAAACAACTATTCCCAGTTCCCTTCCACTGCTTCCAGAGCTTCCAAATGTCTGTGGTCCAACTGCAAATAATTCAACAGTTGCTAAACCTGTCTTGACCAAACTAGTTGTTCTGGTTCAATTTTTTGTTGGAGGGGTCAAGGTGTGTAGGGGTGAAATGTAATATCTTTTTTTAGATCATATTCTTCTTCTCTCCCACTATCCCCAAAAGAGTGTTGTTATGCTGAATTGTCATTTGCTACTCTCTTCAGAACTCACACACTTCAGAGCCTTTCTTGCTCAATGAATGCCTCGAAAACATCACCTCCTTCTAGTAACAGCAGCACTATTGTTACAGCAACAATGTAGCTGCTGGGTGCTGAGGTTGAGATCATGATCCTTCACTTCTGGAAGAAGTGGGTGTTAACCAGCTTGAGAAGGAACTTACACATGTGGGAGGCTGCACCAGCAGCAGGTCTTGTACCACCACTGGGCACAAAGGTTGGCAGGCAGCATAAGTCTGCATTCATACTTGTGCATGTTATAAAACACCCAGGAGAGTGACCTCGATTTGCCACAAAAAATAGCAATAAAATCCGATAGAGAGATTTCTGAAGATTTTAGAGGGATAATGAGAAGAACGGCATGTTCCTCTGACCCTTCATGACCTTTACAGCTACAGTGCTCTTGTGCATGTTTTGTCCACTGAAAACTGAGAGGTTGATCTGACTCTCTACTCATTCACAAAAAACCCTCTGAGATTCACTAAAGGACTCTCCTGGGTTTCCATTTCTCTCTGCTCTTCTGGAAACAACAAAAATAGAAAGTATTTTATTTATTGATTGATTTATTGAAAGTGTTTGCACAATATTAATTTTTTGTCTAGAACCATTGTAAAGCATCATTGAAGGGTGCCCAGGAAAGGCAGCAGGAGTTGAGCTGTGCCACACCACACAGAGCAACCAAAGACACACACTGCAGACACAACTGCAAGGCACAGAGAGAGGTAGCAAAGCTACAGGAGGAAGCCAGGGAGTGTGAGCAAAGCCTGTTGTGACTGCTGCTCTAATGAACAAGGAGACAGGTATGCTGAAGACCAAAAGAGGCAGAAGGAATCTTCTGACATAGTGGCAGAATGAAGTTTCAGCTAAGAAGAGGAATGAGTGGGATTACATTGGAGGGAAGTGAAAGCAAAACACAATAGACTCCGGACAATGGAGAGCACATGTAGGTCGCTACAGGAAATCAGTGCAGTAGTTGGAAGAAAACCTGCTTCTCTTATGGCTTATGGAAAAGTATTACAATGCAAGTGTACTACTACAAGAAAGAGAGAAAAGCAACATCACCAAAAAAAGGTAGAAGGAATGGCCAAATACTAAGGGTCTAAGGAAGTTCAAGGCAGTTAAATGCCACCCTGACACCCAATCCCATCAGATCTCGGAAGCTAAGCAGGGTCAGCCCCAGATTAGTATTTGGATGGGAGACCTCCTGAGAATACCAGGGGCTGTAGGTTCTAGTCCTGATGACTTCACTGTCACCGTCCAAGCTTGCTTCGCCATGGCAGATGAACCTTAGGAGTTAAAGGGTGAGGCCAGTTCTGCACGCGCTGTGCCTCACCTAAAAAATCCACTGCGCAGGCTCAAAGGACACACCCATATGGGTAGAGCCCTTCCCAAATTCGTTCTCCAAGCCTGGCCATGATGATGATGAAGGAAGTTCAGCAACAAAAAAGAAGATTAGCAGGTGCAAAGGTGTTTTGCATTCAGCAGATAGGTATCCTGTTTCTGTGAGAATTCCTATTAGGTTAGAGTAAAGGCTTGGGGGTCCTGTAAGTCATGGCCTCCTGAAACATGGACACTTCTTGTCTGCAAAATACTTCCTGCACTTGTCCTCCTGATCAGGGAGGGTCTGTTGTGGTCCTTTCCATGTGTTGTCCTAGTCAAAGCTCAGAAGAATAAAAGGGAAAGGGAAAACTAAATTTATTCAAAAACCAAAATTCCTCTTTGTTTTTTTTTGTTTGGGGGGTTTTAGTTTATTTTTTAGCTTTCTTTTTATTTTGGCTGTGGGTTGGAGGGAATGTCTTTGTAACCCTCTATCCAGGCTGGCTTGTCCACCTGCAGTGAGCAGCACTGGTGGCTACAGCTCCACTTACAGCATCCCAGTTTTAGCTCTGACTCATTCACAGTTCAGTAGGTACATAAGGTGTTGATCCCCTTTTCCAAAATCTCTCTGCAGCTTGGGTACTCCAAGCAGGAAGTGAGAAATATATGAAAATACAAGACAATAGTGATTTTGAGGATTCTGGAGGGCAGTACACTGATAACACTGTCTGCATGCTTAATCGCACCTAAATCTGTTTAAAAGACAGCCCTGGCAGGTGTGTGCAGTTGGGCAAGGGAGCACCACAGAGCACTTAGAGAGAAAATACTTGAGAAAAAAGCAAGGAAAGGAGTAGATCTCAAGTGAGAAAGGAAAAATACATCTTGAAACAGACTTACTCAGTGTTATTGCATGGCATAATTAGAGAGAACATCAGTCAATGACCCTATTGGTCTTTTCCATGTTGATTCTTAGTCCAGGAGTTCACTGCTGTGGCACTATCTTGCTGTCATATGACTTGCAGTCATAAGAAAATATGCTGTGTTCTCCAAAGAGGGCTATTACCAGGTATGCTGGGAGGAGATGGCTGGATGCTGCACATATCACAACTTTGGCAGTGCCCAGCACCACAAACCCCACCCCTATAACTTCTCTCCAACTGTGTCCCCATGCATAAATGTGAATAGCAGCATTTCCCAGAGTGGTGGAACACACAGACATCTCTTGATGAGAAAGATCTTTTATTGCAACTAGAAACAATCATTAAAAAGAACAGGGGACAAAAGAGATCTTCAAATTCAATGTGCTATGGTCTGAAACAGAGTAATCCTCTGTTTTCCAAGAGCTAAGCAACATAACAGAGAAGTCAAAGTAGTGGAAAATTATTTGGCCATTTATAGGACTGTTCATTCATGTAGTGTGCAGGGATAGTCCCCAGAGAACCTTGTCATGTCACCTTGAATTATGAAGGATATGAGCTTAGCTCCATTGGATCAACAAGCCGGGCAAGAAATTGAAGTCTCAATCATGCTTACTGAAGGAGTAAAGAAAATCCCTACTTTCTATTACCTGCTGCTCCTTGAGAGGAGGCACAGGAGCAGGAAGAAATAATAGGACAGAGGAGGAACATAGGACAGTGAACAGCAATAAGAAATTAAAATCACTGGGACAGACTCTCCTCTGGGTCAGGCTGACTCAGGGGACAAATGTTTTCTTGCAGCTCATCACTCAAGCTAAGGCAGGTTTCGTGATTTACACCCTGGTGGATCTGGGCTGCAGTGTCAGCCAGCAGGAGGAGAATGCTCACTGCTGGCATAATGACAGCTTTAGAAGGTAAGTAGCTCTGAGGAAAATATTTCTTCTGTAATGCTAATGAAAAGGTTGTATATGTAGAGCTGTCCAGAATATTTTTGACTAAGCATTTTTATTGAAGAGCAGTGTTTTTGCAAAGTTAAAACAGTTAATGAAAACATTAGCTATAACTAAAGGTCTCTTTCACCAGGAAGAGCTCTGAGATGCAGGTGGGGCCATCTTATCAGAACAGGAAATTAGTCTCTAGTAGGAAAAGAAAAATACCTCCATAGGCTTTTCCAGTCTGAAAAGAAATGTTCCTACACAGTTCTGTTATGGGGGATAAAGTATTCACAGAACTTTAGCTTCACTCAGAAATAAAGAATATTATTTTTGAGGCATTATAGATGGCCTCAAACCAGCATCTTCCATCTCCAGCTGCTTTTACACACAGGTCCATGAGCATCTCGAACATAGTCCCTCATATTCCTAGGACAGGCCATAGAGTAACAGCAAAGCTCCAGTCCCCAGTGATTGCAATGCCTGTGGAGATTACTGAGCTGTAGTAAATTATAGGAATAAGAACTTCATGTAGTTATGTGTAAGAATAGCAATTCCTTAAGACAGAAAACATATCAGACATATAAAAAAGGAAATTTTGGGCTGAACTTGGGGACAGCCTTTGTTCACAGCTGCCAGCTGTTTAAAGCATTAAAAGTGAATCCCAGACACCATAACAGAGCCACACCAGGTCTTCGAAAACCTACTGCAAGTGGGTCTCAAAGCACTGCTTGCTGGAACCGCTGCTTTTCTTACGAAGTCTTGGACAATTCAAAACTGCAGGGTCCAAGGGTTGCAGTCAAGGCAATGACTTTGGCAAGCTGGTCTCTACTTGGAAATCAAATCCCTTTCACATGAAAAAGAGCATTAAATCATGGTAAACAAGTGCTGCTAAAGGACTGGGACCTAGATGCTCTGAAGGACTGTTGAAGTCCACTTAGTAATGCCAGCAGCACAATTCTAGTCGAGGTAAGTAAGGAAAGGAGCAAAGAAACTGCTCAGTAATTGAAGTCAAGTTGCATACTAACTACTTTGTCGTGAGTTTTGACCCCAAATTCTCCTGCCATGCACTTTTCTTCAAAAGGTGCCAATAATCTCTTCCATGCTACAAGGCGGAGTAGCAAGCATAATTACATGATCAAGTACCAAAAGTGCCCAAATATCTATCTGGAAAAAAGGATGGCAGTAACTCCAAACACTCAGGTTTGAAAATACAGTCCCTGGTGTCTGCTGAAATACGACTCACAGGGATGCAACTTCCAGCAGGAGGATATTAACAGGCCCCATAAAGAGGGAATTCCACTTGCAAAACCTGAAGGGGTACCCCCAGCATGAGGAGGTTGCCCTGTGCTTCAGTCACAGACTCACCAATGAGCGTGCCTATGGTAGATATCCTCGGGAGATTCCCAGCACTAGCAGTCCCCACTGTGTTGCTGCTGCTAGACCAGCTCTTCTGCAATCTCTCTCTGCAGAGCACCAGTTGCAGGCGGATAAACCACAACTTGCTCAAAGCCAATGCACTGTTCCTATCTCAACTATTTAGCTTGTTTTTTTCCTTTCTAATCCTCTTAACTATGTTCACTAACTCAGCTTTTAATCATAAGCCTATTTGTGTAGATACATTTTTTTCACAGCATTCCCCCACTAATCTATCCAGGTTGTCTAAAATATCTTCCCACTCTACTTCAATAACTCTCTTCATTCCTAATGACTTCTATCTCCTCTGCTTCAGTTCTGCAACATTATTATTATTAGCTCCAAGAGCCTCTTGCTAGTTCCTTTCTAGCAGTGTTTCTGCTGTGAGCACCTCTGTAGGCTCAGCCCTTCAGTTTGAGACGCTGTCGGAGACACTTCTACACAGGATCCAAATTGTTTTCAGCCCAGGCAGCCCATTAAAACCAATACTGTTACTTGCACGTACAGCAGAGGGACCAACATCACGGATAGAAGCCCCCAGGAAGAGCGCTGACCATTGTGCCGAGATGGACAGGTGCGAGAGAACCCATGGGGGTGCCTGAGGAAGCAGAGAGGACACAACCTTGGGCTGATAAGCCCCATAATTTTATTTCCTTGAAATCAGGGAAGAGAAATTCTAAAGAAGGGTTTGCTGGACTATAACAGGAGTCCCCCTTCAGGAAGCTCCTCCCATGCACAGTCAGCCCCTGCACATGATGGTAACTCAGAGCAGTTCTCTTATAGAGGTGAGAAAGCAACAGTGTTCTTTCACAGGGAGAGGAGTAAAGGAGTAGAAGTACTTCTATGGAGATGTAATTAGTGAGTGATGAGGGCAGCATCACCAGCACAGCAGAGGTGGGAGAACATCAATAGTGATGCACAGAGGAGGAAGAATCATGGAGAGTGACCTGAAAAGGCTTACTCTTCTCTTCAGTCTTTACAGGGTGGGAATATTTGTATATATCCTCAGTAAAGTCAGACAGAAATAGAGCACATTCCTGGAGACATCTTTTGAAGGAAAGAATAGAAATTCAATTTTAGAAAACATCTCCAGGACACTATCTATTCCTCAAATAGTACTTTTCATTTAAAGTGAAATGTGTAATTTTCCTCACATAATAATTAAGAAAATAACTATTTGCTTCAACACCTCCACTATTCTTTTCATCTGCACTGTTTTATATGACTAGAAATGAAAAAAGAAAATGAAGGAGGGGACATAACTAGCCACAAAGCCTCAAATATTACATCTCATTAAATCACAAGACTGCCTATTTCACTGACAAGGAAACTGCTTTCAATTCAGGAGCCTCAAGAGCCTCTGAAAGTCTGAGCCAAGACTTCAGCCTCCAGAGGCCATCATGCCCCCGTTGTCATTTGTGGAAGGAGGCTAGCCTGCTGCCACAGAGGGGTGTTCTTTAGCAGCAGCAGATCCTGATGTACCAGCACTCTATCATGTCCATGTTCCCAGTGCAGCCCTTTTCTGATGGTCAGAGCTGCAACCTCAGAACCACCAGAAAAGTCACAGGTTGCTCCCAAACCACCCCATCTATAATGTTCTGCTCAAGGAAGCTGTCTGAAAACCACCCCTGTATCCCAGTCCAATGGCCCAGGTCTAATACTAAGAGACTCCCTCTGTGGGGCAGCAATAGGACACAATGTGCAGCTCTGGTGCCCAAAAGCTTTGGGAGCTGCAGACACCTGGCAGCACATCTGGCAGCTGCCATGAAGCCAGGCTATTGTGGAGGAAGCTGGCACAGCAGGTTCAGTTTCAGAAACACTGTGGGATTTCTGCTACTAGAAAATGCCAGGGATATCAAAAGGTAATTGGGCAGAATTTCCCTGAGGAGACTGTCAGTGCTGAGACTTTTATCCCAATCAGGTTTGGTCTGTTTTGGTTTTTTTTTTTAAGTAAAATTAATTTGCCTAGTTGGTTTTATTAATTATTGCAAAATTCTGCTTAGTCTGTTCTACTAAAAGGGGTGAGAGTATTTCTAAGGAAAATGAACACAGTGGCATGTGAATGGGTGCAGGTGAAGAAATAAATAATGTGTTTCTAGCAGAGTCTATCAAACCATCACCCCAGTGTATCATTACAGACTGCTGTTCACTGTTGGTATAGAGGTATTTCAGATGAGACACAAATTCTGATATTTTCTTATCTATGTATCATCACTACGGGACCCTTGACACTTCCCCATGAAAAACAGTATTATCAGCTCTCCACACAGGGAGTTGCACTCTGCCAAGCTCTGTTCCACTGCCAGTTCACTGGGTAGTCTGTTCTCCTTTGCTTGGACAATTGAGCAGCATTTGCTACTCAATTGCTACTCAATTACTCAATTTGTGATTATATCTGATTAGGGTTAATTGTTCAGCACCTGCAGGACATGCTGCTAGGAAAGACACTCTATGCACAACTTGCAGTTACTACACGTAGCCAAAGAGGTGCCTGGTGGGATCTCTGGGTACACACTGCCTAGGAGGAGCTTCAGAGGCTGCTGAAATGGGAGATATTTATTATTCTCTGAATGGTTTTTTGTGTGTATTTGTATAGCTAACAAGATAAGAGCCTGTTTTGTCTGCTGAATTGATCCTTCATATTCTCCCAATACAATTTAGACTACCATTTGCTGCACTCATGCATCACAAACACTCATAAATATTAGGTGTGGATAAGCTCTAAGCTTCCAGACCAATTTGATGTGATATCTACTTTCAAACAGAAATTACATACAAGAGCAGGAAAACCATACAGCTTTTCTTTTAATTGATGAAATAGAAGCAAAGACAGTTAAGTCTTAAGCCCTGGCCCTGAATCCCTATTATCCTTGGACCAAATGTGGTGATTATCACATCTATTAGCGAACGAGAAGAGCTATGGATAAAGTCCCATATCCTTTTTGAGGCCAGATTCCTCAAGCATCTTAGCACAATAGTGTTAAGGGCTCCCTTGTTTTCTGTCCCTGTAGAACCAAGAGTCTCCAAAATAGTATGCTTCTTTTCCCTAAGGAGCAGTGAGGTGGGAATCCCATCTCACTCTCTCTCCCAAAGTGCCACATCATTAAATCTGGCTGTACAATGCCATCGCTCCAGGCTGGTTTCCAACCAGCCTCTAGTTTTATTGTCAGCTTACTGGCTGCTGAGAAATTAATTGAATCTGTCGAGATTTTCTTAAGATGGGAGGGCGGGACTTACTGGACAAGTACAGATCAATTTTCACATGCTTACCCACTCTCACAGGAGAAATGAGAAATGCCGATTGCCGATTGCTTGTGCATGTATCTTGAAACAGAGTCACAGAGGGACAACACCTCCAGTGCATCCTAGAGTCAGTAACTGCACTGCTTGTCAGACATGTCAGGGCCCATGAATGTGTGCAAACCTTCACGTGGGCAGTAAGCCTGAGACAGGAGCCCTTAGGCATCCCAAGTATGGAGTACCTTTTTTTGTACACTTCATTCTAAGGTCCAAGATTAATTAAGGCTTATAAAAAAAAAAGTTTATGCTGCAACTGCCCACATCAGCTACTTACAGACAGGGGGTGTTAAGGAATAAATTTTTTATAAAAACTGGCTCTGCAAACCCCAGAAATTTGAGGCTTACAGTTCTCTCCACCTCAGCAGGTATTACATCGCCCTGTGAGGAGATGGCTTTGATGGATACTTAGTGACTGCCCACCACCTCTTCTCCATGTCTGCTTAAACCTCCCACTGAGTTCTGTAGGCAGCACTGATGCTTCCAAAGGCAAGTAAGGTGAGCAGCCATGTCTCCAAGGAGGCACATCCCTCTCTCGGCAACGAGACTCTCAAGCCCTTGTAAAGATTTGTTATGTGGTTCCTCTTCACTTCTCCACTTCTCAGGCAGCGTTTAATGGAAACTACAACAAAAAAATGATCTGCTTCGTTGCTTTTCAATTAGATAAAAACTCCCATTAGTGATGCAATTAAAGCTCCGTTCTCAAGACTGTTGTTTAACAGCCTCCTTGACATTTCACAGAGCTCATTTGTTTTGCTTTGTTTTTTCCTTTTCGCAAAAACAGATGCAAAAAAATGATTCATTTGCAGAAATGCAGACAAAGCAGAAAGACTCAAAAGAGTGGGAGCACGGTGAGGTGGCTATGCTGCTAGACTGAAGAAGCAAGAAAGAAAGGAAAAAAGAAATGCTTATTATATATTGTAGAGTAGCTCCTAGCCAGGAGGAATAGGGCAGAGAAGAAGGAAAGACCAAAGTTTCCTCATGATTCTACAGAACTGTTTGTTGTTGGAAAACAGCACATTTGCAGAAAAGACAAAATACAATAACAGAATAGGCCAGGAATTTTGCTGAAGAAAACTGTTTTTATAATGTTTTTAACTAGAATAAAAAGTTAATTTAAAATATGTCCAAACATTTCATATTTTACTTTCAATATAAAAAAAACCCTCAACAATCTAAATCTACATTAATATCAGATAGTCTTTTTTAAAAAAAAAGGCATTATTCTTTACAGTTGAATAAACATCTTTAATCGTGAAATATCAAATTTTATGAAGAACATTTGGAAACTAAATTGAATCCAAAGCTTGAAAAATAAGATGTCTCATAAGACACTTACAAATCACTTTCCACTGAGTTTCAGATGTGGGACAGGAGGGCAGGACTTATCTGAGAAGCAGTGCCAAAAAGTAGAAGGGAAAACCAGGCACATTAGTCTATAGCATACAGCACTTGTGGCAACAAAGCTTTCAAAGCTTTCTTTTCTGGTCTACTCAGCCATGCTAATTGTCTATGCTTTCCTTGCACCCCTGTCTTTCTGATTGTCATCATCTTCAGTTTTTCTTCTTCATACAGATGTTTGAAAAGTCTTTATTCCTATCATTCAGAAGGAATTATTTTCCATAATCTCTAGCTAATTGCTGGTATTTGCATACATGTGGTGAAAAAAAGAAGTGCCAGGGTTCAGCATCTGCTGCCTCTGAACTTCTCTGGCATCATCAGGCCAAAGGCAGCAAACACAAAAATCCTGTTACAAAAACGTTTTAAGAATCTAAGACCGGGGTTGCCAGAGCAGTTAGTCCATGCAACATACAGCTACACAGACATGAACATGTTGAAGGACAAACAAATCTCAATACAATTTCTGACCCATTACCCAGGGGCTACTAGGAAACATCTATTTCTGTGCAAGGAAATGCATTCCCTGCTTGGTTTTGTCACTAATTCCCTGATGGTTCTATGCTCAAGATTCCTTCTCCCAAAAGTGATCGTATTTTATGCCTTCAAAATCCTTCCTAAAATTATTCACACTTCTGCAAACCCTGAATGGGCCCAAACCTATCTCCAATACATCATGGGGAATTGAGATCTCCATTGAGATCTCAGTACAGCTTAGACTTATCTTTAGCTCTGGTAAATATTTCAGTGCAAAACAGCCATTGAATTTTAACTAAACTGTGTGTGCAAACTCGGTGAGAATCCCAAGGAAGCAAACAGACTGGTGTAAAAACCGGCATGCTCTGCTCACTGCCTTATTCACTGGTCATCACTCTAATGTCTGCATTCTGATTGTACTTTAGAGCTGCTGATTGTTGTTCCCTGAGTGATGTATAACAGACTTGCATTTTATCATCTCTCATCCGTCTCCCAGTAATGCAATATTATGAAACCTTTTTTTGATTATGACTAGACAGCTATTCACAGAATAGGGTAACAGTTGAAATTCTCTGGTGATGGGAGTGGGTAAGGAGCTGAGCACCTGGAAGTATCTTTTGTTTACATATTTGCGTATCTCTCTACTGGCTACATTAAGAATGCTACAGATGAAACAAGAAAAGCAGTTCTGCTCAAGCTGTCATCCCTGAATCTTTCCTGTATGGTTTTCCCAAAGTCAAAAAAACAAAACACCCACCATGGAAACAGGACTCTGCTTTGCAAATGCATCTCCTCTCACAGAGGGGCTGACAAAATGCAGGGACCTCAAGGAAACTGTTACAGGTGTTTGCACCTGCAGCCTGCTCCTCCAGCTTCATCCCAACTCTTCCCCTGCACCAACCTTGGGGGATTGCCCCCTCCTTTGTGCTGATACAAAGCCAACCACCACAATCTTCCTGTATTATCCCAGGAGACAGGCTGAGAGGAGCTGTGGGAGACGTGACTAGGGGCATTCCAATGTTGTTGCTCATTTATGCCTGTGTAATGGGGAAAGGACTGATGGCCTTCTTAAGTGCAGTAGAGAAAGTTTGTTGAATGCTTTGCCTGAGGGGTCTTGCCAAGCTTTGCTCTATCTGGGTGACTAAATCCAGATTAAAGATGCGTGGCTCTGCCAACTGCTGCTTTTCAATTTATATGCTTGCACTGTATGCTTATTTATTTTTAGGATATTGATTTTGTCAGGAGGCAAAGCAAGGGTTACAGGAAAAAGTATAAAGTCTAGAAGTCAGCAATGTTGAACTTTTAAGAGGTTAAGGAGATTTGTTTCTAAAATAAAATACTTGCCAAATGCACCCGTTTTATCTAGGATATGAAGACCCAAATTTGCTGTCAATGATGAAGTACTGTTGACTTATTTGGGAGCAAGTGTGGGGTATGACGCAGCTGCCAGTAAGTGATAACCTGGCAGGTATGGGAGTGAGTTATAGGGTACTTGACTGTGAGCTGCATTTCCAACATATCTTCAGGCAACAGCAGTGCCAGAATGGTATCCCAGGTTAGCTTCTCTGAAGTGAAACCCCAGTGGCATTTTCACAGATTTGTACCTGGTGCTCAGAGGTGAACCTGTAGGTACCCAGGAGTGCAGTCAGGCCAGGACTTCCCTAATGGCATAGGTAGCAGATGCAGATCATTGTCAGGATGCCTCTAGCCACAAGGTGTGAGCTGGGTTGGATTCAGTTCTTTTCTGAGGGGTCCTACAGGGATGTGACCAAGAGTGATGTGAGTAAACCAGCCTCATTCTCTTGACTTGTCTATCAGGATAAGAAAAAGAATATCATTTTACCAATCCAAACAAGAAACATCATTTCACCTACACCTTTCCAACACTAATTGTGCAATTACTTCTTTAATCTATTAAGAGAACAAAAAAGTACTTACACTCAGAAAATAGTTTGAATCAGAGTTGGGCTATGTCTTTTTTTGTTTAAACCTTTAAAACTATATTTGCTTGAAGTACTTCAAATGTTTTATTCCTCGTACTACAGTACATAACAAAGTAATTGTGTAATTAAGAGATAATGTCAATGCAATAGACCATTGTTGACAAGATAATAGTCTCCTGCTGCTATAGAAATGCCAAGGCAAAGCTAAAGAATATGCAGGAAAAACATACATGCAGAAAATTAGATGAGATTGTTTGTTTTTAAATTGAACTGGCAAGCTCTGATTGGCCTACCTGTAATTTAGCATAGGTTGGATTCCCTCCACAACAAAGTACTAGTTTATGCAAAAGAGTGCTCAGATCTTGTGCAGCAAGATGGTGCATATGGCAGGGAGGAAGATGAGAGGCCATTGCTAATTCTGGGTCTGGTCTCCCAAGAAGAGCTATAGCCGAAGCATTCATGCAGAAAAAATGCCTGAAGCCCCTGGCAAGTGAGATGCTCAATTTAGTATCCTATGGAGGCTCACTGCAGCTAGAACACCACCAGATGATCTGACCGCATATTTTTCATGCACCCAAGTGAAGGAAGTGAGGACAGAAGATACCCAAGCTTTGGCTGGATTGCAACCTAGCCTCCTCATTCAGCCTTGGGGATGAACACTAAACCTCAGGGATAGAAATTCACTGGCTCCTGTGTGTGGTAATTCATCACTAGCCCAGATCAAGCTACAGAGAAGTCTGAACTGTTCTGAGTTACTTCCCTGGGACTTTCTGCCAGCAGCACCAGCTCAGTTGTCTTGTCCTCAGGAGTAGTGCTCCCCATCTGCTGTCCCCCCTACACTGATGAAACTGCAGGGATGCAGGGCTGGTGCCAGCTCCAGGGTGACTGTGACTTTCGTGCCTGGGAAGAACTCACCCTAGGTTTCCTGAGACATTCAAGCTGAGTGTTTTGATGCTGCTGGCAACTACAACTCATACTCACACTAAATTGAAGCTAAACTCTGAACAGTGGGGAGAAAGCAGGGTACCATTTTAGCCCCCAAATTCTGAAGCAGAAAAGACGGAGGAGAAATACGGATTTTCAGCCACAAAATCACAGAATCACAGAGTGACTGCGATTAGAAGATACCTCTGGAGACCATCTAGTTCAACCCCTCTGCTAAAACAGATTCACGTAGAACAGGTTGCACAGAATTACATCCAGACAGGTTTTGATATCTCCAGAGAAGGAGACTCCACAATGTCTCTGAGCAGGCTTTTCCAGTGCTGTCATCCTCATGGTAAAGAAGTTTTCCCTTATATTCAGATAGAATATATTCAGATAGAACTTCCAAGTTTGTGCCTCTTGCCCCTTGACCTGTCACTGAACTCTACTGAAAAGAGTCTGGTCCTGTTCTCTTGACACTCACCCTTAAGATATTTGTATGCATTGATAAAATCCCCTCTTAGTTTTCTCTTCTCCAGTTGTTCCTCAACAAGTCTGCAGATGGCTCAGTGGTGGTTCATTGCCCAGGAATACAGTGTACTGAGATGCTCCCATAGATACCCAAGACTGGAGGCAGAATTTTGGATAGGTATACTACACAATATGACCCTTGGAAATATTATATTGGTACCCCTCAAAGGGTACCATGGCCTCCATAGCGTTCATGACAAGGCTGCACTGGCATGTCATTACCAGCCATGTGATTTCCAGCATTTGCTACATTTATTTGTGTAAAAGGGTTGTTCTCTCTTTTAAAGGTACTTCATGTACCAATACAAATATATTACCTCTTTGAATTGTGTCTTTGTTGTAGTACATTTAGTACATTAAAAACTATCACATTTATTGAAAAAGGTTGAAAAGTTGCAAAATCAAAGATAACAATGAAAAGAGGTTCTGTACAAGCTTGCTTCAGTCCTGCGTGGGCAAAGCATGTGTTATGGTCTTTAATTTCATGCCCACGTACACCATCTTCAAGCACCCTCACCACCTGGAGTGTACAATGGATCTGCTCCCTCTGGAAGCAGCTGTTCAGCAATTTGTTTTATCTTAATTTGTCTGTTTACAGCCCTAGGCCTTATTTATGTACAATGTAAAAACTTAATCTGAAGACAACATTAATCATAAGTTCTTTAAAGCATTCATCATCACAGTGTTTGAATGGTTTGCAAAAACTAATTAATTGATATACACAACAAATCTTGAGAAATGATGTGGTATTGCTACTTCCCATGGAGATGGGGAACTGAGACAGTGAGATATTACATCTGAAATGTCCAGCAGTGCTGGGTGTTTCATTTGAAAGTCCTGACTTGGCAGGGGATGCTAGGTTTTGTGGTACTTTAATTGCTTTGAGTCCAATTGCTGATTTCTCTCCTCCATTTTACAGGCAGACTCCACAGTTTGCATTGTGCATAGGAAGGACATGGAACACACCAACTTAGAATCTCTCTGCCCAGTATCACACACAAGCCCTGTGGCTGCAGAACAGACAGAATCCATTTTTCCAGGCAGCATCACAGTGATTTCGACCATGACAGCACCATCCACTGTCTTCTCCAGGTCCCTAATGAATTTGCTGTGAACGTTTCCTCCCAAAGTCAACAGCAGTGAAAGATGAACATCATATAAGCTGTGCTTTCCCTTATCTGCAGTATCCAGACTGCAGAATACAGTGGTTTCCTTTGTTGTATGCCAGGGTTTTCTTACTATGGAAATCAGGGCATAAGTAAAGGTTGAGACACATCCAAATTTCTCCCTAACCTGCACTCTGGCACAAGGTTTGTAGTCAAACTAACAAACTCAGATGCCATCTAAGGACTGGAAATGTAGCAGAAGGGACCTCCTAAAGCAGGACTAATCACATTCACTGAATGAGACACAAACCCTGTCGAAAAGCATAGCAGGTCATCCCACAATTAGAGAATCAGTCATAATACACAAAGGGATCTAATTAGGACTGTAAGTCATAGACATTCTGAATCATCAGGATATTTCAGCCATTGAATTCTTAAGTCTTCACAGGATCTTGGGGAATAACTCAAGGAGAATAATTTATGGGAGTTAGAGTCAGGAAACAAGTAACAAGTTTGGGAAACAAGCACAGCTCCCTGGGTCAGTGGTAATCAGCAGCCAGTGAAGACATGAAGGACTTTTATTGAAGGGACCAGTACACTCAGTTCTCACCACTGACACACAAGGACATGAGTTATTTCTGCTTGCAGACCAGACCCAGCAATGACAATCAGCGGCAAAATGCAGCTCTTTGTCCAAACCAAGAACCAGTAGATAATGAAGTGAGGCTCAATAACAGTGTCCTCTCTCCCTGCATGTGTGTTGCACTGGCTACCAGACCTTGTCCAGGGAGAGGAGTAGGTGGCTTAGCACACTGTGAGTAGTATTGGCTGTCAGTGGGATGCACTTCTTGAAGCGTAGAGATACTTGTCAAGCTCTACTTCTACCTCCTGTTGCTGCAGACCTGTGTCTCTGTAGTCCTCCATTGGAACCTCCTCTTTTAATGACTGTCTGTCTGCCTGATTTTAAACTTCTTGGCTTTGTAACACTGCTCATGCCTATGGCATAAGCTGTATGCATCTAGATAACTGTCCTCAAAGATGGCATTGACTTCTGAGTAGTATGGTGCAGGAGTTTTATTCATCTTAATTTCTCCTTGGCACACACTGTGATTTGGCTCCTACTTAAGGAGAACAAAATGCTTTTCACTCCAGCAAATAAATGAACTTTCATTCACATTCACACACAAAAAAGGGGGAGTAATATCTGTAACCAGAGGAAGTTTGGCTTGTGTGATCACAAAAACACATTAAAATAATCCTATGATAGAGCAAAGAAGTGCTTTCAACACTTCCTCCCACCCCACCTCTGCCTTTTCTTCTTCTTTTTAAAAAAATTGTCAAATTGCATTCTGCTTTTGATTATTACAGTCAGAAGATACAGAAATTGTACATAATTCAGGGCTGGCTTTTCTGCCAAATCTTGCTACATGAAACACCCACATTCAAACTTTAAAAGGATCATCATAAAACCTGTCCAGGTTTCAAATGTGGTTTCTTTTCTTTAAGAAACATATTACTGTAAATCAGCAGCAGGGTTGAACTACATGATCTTTAAGATCTCTTCCAATCCAAACCATTCGATGAGTCTATGATTCTTAGCTCAAGTCTTCCTACATTAGCTCTGCAATCAGCTTTCCCATTTTCCCACTTGAAAACATATAAACTCGGCAACTATCTGACACCTGGGCTGTTCCATTCAACTTTTTTAACCAAAGCAAAGCCCAAGCACAAGGACATCACTAATGCAATCACTGAGAACTAGCAGGGTGAGGTGGAGGGCAGGACAGGTATCTCACAGTAACTAGGGAAGAGCAGGGAAAGTTGGTGAGCACTGCACAAACCACATTCTTACTTGTGGGTTAGATCTCCACACATGCATCCTCTCAGCTGGCACTTCAGTGCCACAGTTGCTGCCAGGGGCCTGCATGGCACTGATGGGATGTCTAAAGGCTGGTACTCTACCTCTACTGCCCATCCCTTCTTCACACCCGAAATAGTACGGGAGGCTGAAAAATTCAATAGCAAAGGGGCTGCAGACAGTTCACCTACAGGGCAGGCAGGATGCAGCCTTGATTAACCAAAAACTGAAAACTATTCTAAAAGTAGATAGTGCTCAGGACTACCTCTGTTAATAAAGGCCTTCATTCTCATGCTATGGATGACAATTTCTGCTTCATTATCTCATATTTGGATAGGATTTGTAGAGGGATTATTAAAGTAGTAACAAAATAAGTGCTACTTCAGCTAAACTCTTAAAAGTGGGCTTTAGTAGGATTTAATCATATATTTGAGGGGTTTATTAAGTAGGATGTCCATAACTGCACACCTAAGTTATTGATGATCCAGGAACATCATCACATTTTTTAAGGATACAGTTATTACCTTAGAAGTGGAAAAGACTTTCAGACTATAAGTTAACCAACCTTGGAAATGATTCATTGTCCTGCCTTCCTATCTGTTTACAGGTCTGTGATTCTGTGTGCATCTGGCAGAATGCAGATATATAAAAAGACATTCACTTTAGGGAAAGAAAGTCCTACTGGAGAAACCTCCTGAACAAGGAAAACTGTACAGGGTGCAGAAATATGCAGTGAAAGGCGATGGAACATAGCACCAACACTGGCTTGCAGAGAAGGTGAGCTGGTGAGGGGATCTTTTTGTTCATGTGGAAATGGCTCACTAACATGCAGTTACACTGTTTGTGTTTCTGCCAATGTTAGCAAAGGCTGATAAGCAGATATTAGATCAGCAGTTTGCATCAGTCTTCTCTGATGGCTGGGAGCCATTCCTCTCTAGCTATTCTCAACTCTTGTTCCCACCAAAGATTCTGGTGGAAGTTCATAGGCAGCTGGTTCAGACATCATCTTAGACCTCAATGTCACACATTCATCTTGCTTATTGATCCACATCATAGCAAACTAGACTTCTTTGTATCCTGCAAACAGAAAACCGCTTAGCAAGAACTATCTGCAGATATTCCAAGTTTTCAGGGAAGACAGTGTCATATATTTGTGTAGTTTCCAGTTATGCAATGTAATTTAAAATCAAAGTATCAGGGAAAATATCCAGTGGGCGGGCATTTCTTTCCCTCCTGTATCACCTCCCATCTTATGGCACATGATAGTTTCTGAGGCTGAGAGACACATGCCAAGGCAAGGTCAGGATGTTTTAGTCCAATCTATCTGTGCTATTAGTCAAGCCATGTGTCACGACCAATATGATTGTGTTTGCTTGATAAATTTGGACAATAAGTACAGCACTCTCCATCAGCTCCAAATGAGTCAAGGCCTGTGGTTAGTTTAGTAATTAACCTCAGGAATTGTTCCAGTCATTCAAATATACACAGTACAGTGTGAGCAGATGCATAGCCAGCACTTGCCAAATATGTAAGCAGCGATCTTTTGAAGCATGTAATTTACTCAGTTTTAACATTATACTTTGGTGCATGTTTTAGACTTACTTAGCTATGTGTATTGTTAACTCCTTCAGGCTTCTCTGTCTTCCCATATGAAGAGAGTGTGAAAGCAGCACCTGACTGAAAGCTTTCAGGTTCTCCCATGTCCCTGTTTCTGAAGCTTTCCAGGGCAAACCAAAGCAGCAATGTGTGCACCCAGCCCGTAAGCTCCAAAAGGCCATTTACGTGGGGAGGCAGAGAATCTGCAGAGACCTGGGATCCCAGTGCTGGTCAGAAGGGTGAGAGTATCTGCCTGAGTTTCCTTGCTCAAGAGCTCCCACACTTGGCTGTGTAATATTCGTGTTATGCTCATTTACACCTCCTGAATCTACAGTCACAGCTGAAGTGCAGAAACCTTTTGTGAATCCAAGGGGAATGATTTTTCCAATAACATGTGGCCTGACCCTCAAAGTCAGGTTAGGCAGGCTAGCACTTATGGTAGACACCTCACACAAACTGGTGCCTGGCACTGCTTGTTTCTTTCAATCAAATCTATTGCTTTTCTCCCAAATTAAACTAAGTGGCTGATACTGCTACCCCTTGCAACCAAGTACATTTGTATAGCAGCTTGCATAGCACAGAGTTGTCCTTATATCAATAACAACAAAATTTTAAGCATTCATCTGTTATTATCCCATAGTTCCAATCTTCTTAAAATTTGGATCCTCCCACAAGGTGTTCTATATTTTTTAGGCAAACATGGTCTTACGCAATAAGCCTTCACAGCTTTTATGGTTTATTTCACTCTACTCAAAGCAAGATCCCAACTTACACTACTTCCTGATTGCCTGACCATTTCTTTCAATGAAATTGGGAGGAATAAAAAAGTTATCATTAACCAACATGGTGTAATTCTTCATATGAATTGAGTATAAGTTCAGTTTGCACATCTGAATACATCTGTGGTTGTACTCATGCCACAATAATATTTGTATTTTGATCAGTATCACCTCTCGACACTAAAGTTGCTAAAAATCTGTCACTTATTTAATTTAAACCAAAAGGAGAGTCAGTCTTCCCACCTATGATTAAACTACTGAAACAGTTCAATCTCTTTGCCCACTTTTCTTGCAACTTAACACATACTGATATGCATATTTTACTTTCAATGCTTCTGTGAATTACATCTTCTGCTGTTTGATTATGGGGACCTTGATGTGATAAACAAGCTGATTGCCATGGCAACCCTGCCAGCCCAGCTCTGCCTGAGGTCGCTGCCAGAACGCTTCCACTCTCTTCTCAGATCTGACATGTCAAAGCCCAGGCTAATGTTCCCTTTCCATTTCAGGAGATTATTTCCCCATTATAGATGGCATCTTTAGGCAGAGAAGCATATGTTACCTAGAAGAGTTATGCTTTTCAAGTTAAAACAGGGCAGGGGGGCAGGGAGGAGATGGGATCATCTGTAGTCACCACATAGGTTGGAAAAGAAGAATGAAATGTTTTGACAAGCACATACTGGAAACAGAGAAGCAAACATTATACGAGGCCAGTCTCCAGAAAAGAACAGGAATGAGTTTTGTTAGTATCATGGTTTAACCCCAGCCAGCAATTAAGTACCACACAGCCACTCTCTCACTTTCCCCCAGCAGGATGACAGAGAGAATTGGAAGAGTAAAAATGAGAAAACCCATGGATTGAGATAAGTACAGTTTAATAGGTAAAGCAAAACCCACACACTCAAACAAAGCAAAACAAGGAAGTCATTCAGTACTTCCCCTGGGCAGGCAGGTGTTCAATCATTGCCAGGAAAACAAGGCTCCATCACACATAATGGTGACTTGGGAAGACAAATGCTATTAGTCCAAATGTCCCCATCACCCCCCACCTTCCTTCTGCCCCCATTTTATAAACTGGCCATGACACCACATGGTATGGAATATCCCCTTGATCAGCTGGGGTCAGCTGCTCTGGCTGTGCCTCCTCACAGTTCCTTGTGCACTCCCAGCCCCCTCACTGATGGAGCGGAGTGAGAGGCAGAAAAGGCCTTGCCAGTGTGTAAGCTCAGCTCAGGGATAACAAAAACATCCCTGTGTTACCAGCACTGTTTTCAGCACCAATCCAAAACACAGCTCTGTACTAGCTACTGTGAAGAAAATTAGCTACATCCCAGCCAAAGCTAGCACATCCAGTTCCCATAAAACCAATATTTTACTTAATGCTCCAGCTCCAGGAGTTCAGAGGTGGCAGGAGAATTTTTGTTGTTGTTTTTGTTGTCCTTCTAGTCTCTTTAGCTTTTGTAGTTGCTGAGACATGTGAAAACATGACCATGGTAGTATACAAAATGCTCAATAACCAGAGCCAAAAATATCAAATGTCCCCACAAGTTTTAAGACTTATGAAATCAGGATTTCAAGGACATTTTCTTGTTTTAGAATCATAGAATGGTTTTGTTCAAATAGACCTTAAATATCATGTTGTTCCAACTCCCTTGCCACGGGCAGGGACACCTGTCACTAGACAAGGTTACTCCATCCAACCTGGCCATGAACAATTCCAGGGATTAGGCATCCACAGCCTCTCTAAGCAAAATGCTCTAATGGCACACCACCCTCCAAGTGAAGAACTTCTTTTTAGAATCTAATCTAAACCTACCTTCATTCAAATTAAAGCCATTACCCCTCGTCCTATCATTCCACACCCTTGTAAAAAGTCCCTCTCCAGCTTTCCTATTGGATACCTTTAGGCACTGGAAGGCTACTATGAAACATTTTTTTAGCTGCTTTAAAACTTTACAGCCAACAAGTCTGAAAGCCACTCCAGAGAGCTTGAGCTGAGAGTCTTCACACAGTATTCAGTAACTGAAGAGCAAGAGAAGGTCTATAGCCCAAATCGGCAGCTATGTTACACAAGGTCAGGTTCAGTTTTGACAGCACAGTGCTGGGTGTCCACAAGTCTCTTTAAATAGAGGTTTCTCACCGGGCTGCTGCAGGATACAGCATACATTTTACTTGTTTCCAGCCTACGGAAGAAACAGTTCAGGGAAAATGTCAGTACTGATTCCAATTCACCCTTAGATGTTCACCTGATGTTTCATTGGAGGCTTTCAAATTGGCAAGATCCCAAAGGTAGTGTTATAACTGTTCAGTGTGATTTCCTGCAAACCAGGACACAGGCACAGACTGGATTGGATAAAAGAATCACTGGTTACCAGTGACTTCTGTTTGAGAAAGATGTCTTTTAAGGAATCCTGCTTATTTGCTTTTGGTTTTTTCTGATGGTTTTGGTCTTCTGGAATCAAACAGAGGCTGGAAATACTAAAATGTCACAAGAAAAACTGTTTTGGTATTTTTAAAACAGATTTGAAAAAGGAAGCTCTGGATATCTCATGAGAAAGTCTGTTAGGGTACGACTATTGTTGGCTTGGTGTTGCAGACACAGAAGCAGAGCCAAGTAAACACTTCACAGCAAATAAATCATACAGCGAATTTCACCATTTCTGTATTTATGAAATTGGAAACCTCTCAGATGTATCTGTTATTCACAGCTGTCCATGATTTTTCTAGTGAATATTTAGAAGTTGTCAATTCATTCCAGTTGTGAGTTGTGCAGATGTGTTAAATTAACATTTTGCCACTCACACCCTAAATTTCATAATGGCATAGCTAAGTGGGGCAAGTGCAAACACAACAAGATACTAAGAAGGGTAGAGCATGTCTTGAAGATAAATTTCCTTGAAGGTACACAGTAAAGAGTGTTTGGGAAGCATAAGAAAGTATCATTGTGGGGAATAATTTTTGCAAAGTAAAATTCCATTTTGCCTGCATAGATTGCATTGATCTCTCTGAAGGTACAGTCTTGGTATCTGGTGCTGGGGCCTTCAACACTAACCCAAGAGCCATGACCCTTTCAAATAAAGGCTTTATTCCACTGTTCTTAAGATAACAATTCTCACACCTTTCTTTCTGACTCAGAGGAAAACTACTTATGTGACCAAGGTAAGTTCATCTCCAGGCATGGACCCAAGTAGTGCCTAAGCTTACCTCCAAACCTGTTTCATGGTAGAAAGATGTTTCTACTAACTACTTGATTCATTTCTATGCAGAAACTCTCAACTCCTTTGTCCTAGGAGTCACAACTACACCATCCTTCATACTTTATTTCAATTCATATTCTGTTGACAACTTTCTCCCACATTACTTGGAAAGCAGAATGAGGAAGGCACAGTCACTCCTGCCCTCTTTCCCTTTGCTGCTAATAAGAATTAGTGAATTGACTAAATCATCCAGAAGTCTGGTTTTGATTTTCTGATTAATTGCATGATTAGCTGATACTTAATAAGCAATAAGCTGCCTTATCACACTTTTCTCCCTGTTCCTACATATCCACTTCATTGTGTCTTTGGTCTTCCCCTCAACTGATATCTGGCCACTTCACTAATGCAAGATAGAATACAAGCATGTAGTTTTTTCTCTTCAATGGATCCTTGACTGGCCAATCAGCCCAGGAGGTATGGTTAAATCAGTTAAAAGATGGAATCTTTTTAATTTTTCATAGCGAATCTCTCATTTCATGAACAAATCTTCACAGGTTCTGCATGGTCATGAGAAACTAGAGTTGGGACATGTTTGTTGCAGTCACATCTTGGCAGTCGTAATCCCTGAGATCTTTCAACAAAATAGAATCAGCACGAGTAGTGTCAGTGAATTTATCTCCTCCTTATTCACAGCACAACATGTTCCTTTTTTAATAGCAATCAGAGGTTCGGCTCTCTTCAATGATCCAAGCTCTGTATGATTGCAAGAAACAGCATCTGTCCTGGCAATCTTACAGATAGATTTCAAAGCCAGGAAGAAACACAACAGAATAGAAAGGGAAACAGGAAGTACCCATGCTAAGAAAGTGATTAAAGCTCATGGGCTCTCTGTGCATGCAACTTCACATGACACAGCACATACAGCATGGCAGAAGCACTTATTAGTATGTCACCCAAAGGTTCCTCAGTCTTCCCAGAAAACCTGTCACTAAGACATATGTTTGAGACAGTATTTATATGACCTAGTTAAGTTATTTAGTCCATTTAGGCTTGTCAAGGAGACCACATAGTGAGAGAGGCTTCTCCTATAGGCATTGCAGAGCTTCCGACACAATTTGTCTCCGGAGAGATCAGCAGACTAGTTAAATCCTTATACTAGATGTCCGTAGAGATATGAGAGCTCTCCCTCTTGTTCCCAGTGTATAATTTCATAGTGCAATTTGCCACCTGGGTTTCTGTCTATCATTCTCATCCCTTACAGTTCCAAGAAGCAAAGAAGTTGCTGTCACTGGCAGACTGGGCTAAATCTGAATTGGCGGCCTTCAAGGTGAAAGTCTTTGTTCAATACTATTAATCAGTCCCTTGAACCATCCACTGTTATGGACAAAGAACCTTTTCCATGGTCACAGCTTACAAACCCTCATTTACAAAATGACTCTCACAAAGAGCCTGACTGAAAGTTCAATAAAGAAATCTGTCACAGCCTGGCTTCTGGGCCATGACATGTGGAATACAAAATCAGATTCATTAGCTCCCAAGCCTTTGCCAAGTTCCCTGCTACTCTCTTTAACAGGAAAAATTATGACACTATTATGTAAAAAATGTTTTAAAAATCAATGTTGATTAATAAAAGTAATTTCAAGAAGCTGTACCAAAAAGTATTCCATTTTAAATTCATTTTCCCTGCCTAATTGTCTGAGAATATCTGAGTGATTGTATGGGAATATGAATGCATTGCCCATTCAGTCCTGGATGAGCTTGTCTTCTTTGGTGGCAAAAGCCCCTCACCCATCAGCAACCCACTTCCAGTTTACTGCTGTTTAAGGGCATCTGACAGGAATGATAAGAATTTCATTACTCCTGTTTTGCCATTGTGCAGTGTTAAAGCTCACTTTCTAAGTGAAGTGCTAGATGCAGATACAGTTTTAAAACAGCACATGAGAAACAAATAAATAAGGACATCTAAAAACCACAGAAATTGTACTCACTTCATAGTAATCATGAGGCCCTTACAAATAAAAGCAACAAAAACTGTGTTTTCCATTTGCTCACAAAGATGTCATTTTAGCAGTCAGTTTCCCATTTAAAAAAAAAAAAAAAAACAAAAAACAAAAAACCTCTCCAGCTTTTTCCCTAGTTTTGTTGCAGGTCCTTGCACATGATCTTCTGAGTGACACTGATGACTCTTGTTTTGTCCAAGTTACACAGAGCCTTCCAGCAATGCCAAGGACCACTGTGCCAGCTACAGCAACTATTTTCATGGGAAAGTAACTACTTGGAAATACTCGTATTTCTTAGCTTTTTTGGATATTAAGCAACAGCCCCCAAAAAAGAAGAGTTACTGGCACATATTCTGTGGACAACCACTGTGTAACAGCAGGATCCTCAACACTTAAACCAAAGATCCAGCTGCTTTTTCATTCTAGTGCATTATAACTATAGTAACATTTGGACTCAAAAGTGTCTTCAAAGTGAAGGTCATTTATGCATGTTCCTATATACAGAAATAACTTCAGAAACAGCTCTATCTTTCCAGGAAAAGCTTCAAAATGCTCTATAAACTTGAAAACATAGGGACAATTTAACCACATGAGTGAAATCCCTCAGGGAAGGAATGTGTTAGCGGTTCAATAGTTCATCAGGACAGTGTACAAGAATATAAGATTGGAAGTGAAAATTCAGGGAGGAAGGAGAGAAAATAAGGGCACTTTTTAGGGAAGCAAAGATATATAACAAAACATCTGAACTCCAGTTTACGGTTAACCTTGATCTTACCATTTTCCTCATTTAGTGTCACATATTTTATCTGGAAACTGAAATTATGGTATTATTTGCTCATATTTCCACAATAATGGGAAATCTACTGCTGAAATGTGATAGTAAGTGTAAAGTCTTAGTAAGATGAAAATCAGTTAAAATAATGGTGGTATTATTTTCACTTTTTTGCCAAATGTATTTTAAAAGGCGTATGAAGCCAGTGTAAGTGCCTCAGGAAAACCTTTTTTTGCTAACATTTGCCACTTTTTTCTAAATAGGAATTTGACTGAGATAGCCCATCTATCAAGATAGACATATTTCCAGCAGAGAATTCATGATCACAGATCTTCAGGAATGGCCCTTATTTCACCACAAGTCTCTTCTATAATAGGGAAAACTATGTACCATGTGCTAAAGAAAGTCAACAAAAAGATTGTTTGCAGCCCTGAAGTTTTACTAGTAGCCAAGGCTTTCATGTGTCTTGTGGGATCACATCTGACTGTTTAGTTGTGTTAAAGCATGAAGCAGCATGTCTACAGGAATAAGACCATTTCTCCTACACACAGCATGGCCCCTGGCACAGCACTCCACCCTCAAGCAATGACTGGTGTGTTCTCTTCAACACAGGCAGGCAGTTTTTCCTCAGGTTAGAAAATAAAAACTGTCACCTGTCATCTGCAGTGTGAGTGTAGGTAAAGCACTTTGGAATTCAAAAGCTCTGTGTCCTCTGATTATCACTCTTAGCTCTTTTCATCTATAATAAGGAGGACAGAAAATACCAGGAGTCAGGGAGATGCAGAGAACAACATCTCAAGGACAGAACAGGTAAAGCCACGGCCAGGATCATGTTATAAGGAGAAAGGAGGATCAGAAATAGGTGGCAGTGTTTAAAGATAAATGAAACTGAATTCAGCAAATGCAACTGAGTAATTATCAAATCAAACCCTATTCTGACAAACAAACCAAGAGTAGAGGGCTTTTTACCTCCCACTAATCAGCCTTAGCGCCACTTCTGTGTAGAAAAACAGAGCACACTGCAAACTGTGCCACCTCAGCTGCACGTAGGAGGCTGCCATGGAGCCAGCGTTGTTAGAGCTTCTCCCAGACAACACCACTTATCTACAGCTCAATACCACTGATGTGTTCACTGAAAGGCAGAAAGAGAGGATCACAAAGCTAAACACTGTGGAAAAACCAATTGCTATCCTGACAACATTCAACTGGGACTATTTTCACTGGCTCTTATATTCTTTGCCTGAAGATGGTAAACAGTGAAACAAAGAACAACAGTTCACTGAGATTTCTGCAAATGTGCATAAATCACAAAGCATTGGATATATTGCTGGGCAGCTTTCATCCATTTCTGTTCTGAGTATCTGGTGGTACCTAGATTCCCATAGATAATAAACACTCCAAACCATCGATCAATCTGCGGTGAACAGACTTAGTACTAATAATAGCAACAACAATAATATGCCTAATGTGGTATCACTCGTACCAGAGCAGTAGTTCAGGTTTTGTCTAGATTCAAAAGGTTTTCACAGGTGCAAATTGAAGAGATCCGCTTGGACCAGAATAAAGCCTCCATAAAGACACCCTGCAGGAGTGCAGAAAGAGGCTAACATGGACGGTGGCTCATGTAGTAATTTAATAGTCCAAGTTGCCAGTGTTTACTCCCCATTGTAAGTTGGTTTTTCTCATTATTTTAAGGTGAATCCCAGGTTCAACACAAGGAATATAGGAGATCTTAGCAGATAGAGAGTGTTGTCTCCTACAACTCCCTGAAAAGCTTAACCAGTAAAAATACTAGGCTTGGGACAGTGAACCATATCCTGGTGGCTCAGATCCCAGCAAGCCATGGGGTCTTTCAGTCATTTATAATTTTCAGAAGCTTTCCATTTAAGATTTCCAGGCCTGCTCTCTGCCTGTGGGTGGTATTTTGATTTTATTATTTATTAAAATTCTTTGAATTAATTGTTCAGCAGCTTTTGAGACTGAAATAAAAATTAACAGTCCTTAGTATGTATTTGCAGAACTGCAACATTAAATCAAATGGTATTGAAAATTAGCCACTGGCACAGATCCCTAGTTTGGGGAGCAAAACAATTTGCAATCCAAAAGAACTGTGAAGCATTTTGCAAACAGCAGAGCCTGACAGAAAACACAACCTGATCACCTAATCCAGCCTTCCACATCACGGAGACATTAGGGCCTTCCCAATTCATTTCTCTTTGGCCTGATCCTTAAAAACCATCCAGTCTGGGTCACAGCATTTTGCTGATGGAGGTGGAATCCTTTCCCACAGGACCTGGTGCCTGTGGTTAATAACCACTACAGGTAGAAATATCTGTTCTCTTTTCAGATCAAACCTTTGGAGGTCCCCACCTCAGTGCTGCTGAATACCTGTTCCTGCAGTGGTCCCACACCAGCAAGGACAGGAAACACACATTAAAAGATACAAATGAGTTGTTTTTGCAAAAGCTGAATTTACTTTCAGTACCACTCAACTCCCATCTTTCACTACAGCAGTATCACTGTTTTGCAGTCTTGGACAAATGCCTGCAGAAACATTACAGAATCATTATATTTCATCTCCCCACATTTTCTGTTGAAGATGAAGTAGCAAATTATATTTTTCGTTTACTTTCCAGCACATGCTAAGCTGCACACTGTTAAACAGCCGCCTCATGCTCCCTGCAGGCAGGCTGCAAACCCCTCCCAAAGCCTCTGGGATAAAAGGAGCTTTCCAACAAAGATTATTCCTCTTCATTATTGATTGTTTAAAAGAGTAATAAAATATAACTCAAAAATCTAGTTGTGTTAGGCAACCTGAACAAACAAAGCTGTGAATCTGACTGCCATGTTCAGAGCTGCAACAGGTTCTGATAAAAGGGCATTGAATATTGTAGGTAATGACTCCTCTTGGAGAAGGGAAACTAAGAAGAGTCATGTGCCTGGATTTACCCCTGTTTCATTCAGGAAAGAGGAAACATGAGAGAGTCCATTGTGCAATTGCTGGGGTATATTATGACTTACTTAGCTTTCCCCTGATGCTTCAAGTGGTTGTGCAGATCTGAGATACTAAAGTAGATAAGTCTTTGAAGGTAAATCATTTGTTGTACTGGCTTTAGCCATTCTTTAAAAGACCAAGGTGCTTTTCAGCACATGCACACCTACAATGCCATCAATTTGTACATTTTAGGGCACCAAATGGGATTAGGGATAATTCCCCTTCATGTATGTAGCATCTGGTTGTACAGCTATCCAGTGTGTTACAGCTGAGTCTGTCATCTTTGAATCTCATGGCTATTTTGACACTAATTCCATGAGATTGATATTTCAACACTATGGTTTTTTCCCCACTAGTATTTGATGCAAGTCCTAGAAAGAAAGTAGTGAGCTCCACATTAGCTTTTGCTTGTTTGTAAAATACACCTCCTCCCTGGCAGAAATATGTCCCTGCCCTACAAATCCCAGTCAAATAAATGAGTAGAAACACTTAACAATGCAACTCATTTGGGAGTAAGGGTCAGCCCACCGTTTAGAAACAGTGAATCTAATGTCTTGCTTTGAGTAATTTAGTCTCAATAAGCACACTGAAAACCTGCATTTACATTTGAAACACTTCTTGAGCAGGACTCCACAGAAATCATAGAACATCATTCAACAGTGCATTTTTCTGGCCTGTTTTCTTTCTCCACACCCCCAGCCCAGTGTTACTTTTCTGTAAACACATAAATCAGCATCATCTATATTCATTAGGTTACACGACTTGTTCAGTGCAAAATTACCCGTTTTGCATGAGTCTTCACCCTTCTGATTAATATAAATGACTTAAGTTAATTATGTTTCTCTTCGTAGAAAAATATTTGTCAAACTGTAAAAGCATCAATAAAAACAAAAATGTAGAATTTACAAGGGTACAGGTGTGTAGACAAGATCTACATTGCTTGTACTACACCCAAGTCTTATTTCAGATGTGGCTACAATCCTGTCTCTGCCAAGGGGACCTTACCCTCAATTAGCTGAGAACACCAATTTGACCTGAGATTGATGAGGTCAGCAGAAAATAATTAACCAGCTCAGATCTACACCATTAGTCTAGACCAAACAGGAGACCTTTTTCTTGCTTTGCATTAGATCTATGAGAGATTTCACCTGGAAATCTCACAGAATCCTGCCTAGGTTTGATGACTCAACAAGGTCACCTTTATTTCTTTGTTCCTTATTGTCCTAGATCTGGAAGGCTTCTGAAAAATGTCATTTCTCTGGAAATTTCCTCAGCCTACTCAGTTTCTACTCTCAGGAACACCCTGTAGCACAAAGGAGAAAGCATTACAGCTAAGCAGCCTTTGTGCTTTTGTTTTCCTTGCCTTCCTTTTTTCTAGGTGGTTCACACACAACATTTCTTTTTCATCTTTCTGATAGAACCGAATGAATGAATGAATGAATGAATGAATGAATGAATGAATGAAAGAAAGAAAGAAAATATATTCTACAGATGAGAAAAACATAGATCAAAAAGGGAGATTTTTCCATTACAGATTGGGGAGCAGGGAGTCTGACTTCTACAGGAGCAAACCAGACACATTCAAGTCCCTGTGTGTCAAGCCAAAGACAACTCTTCTCTCCTCCAAACAGGTGTCACAAGAGGGCTTAAAGCTCTGTGGCCTGCAAATATGACCCATCCTTTTCCCCAAATCCTCATTACTTGCAACAAAAGGAGAAGGAAAATGCTGTCTGTGTTACAAAATAGCTGTCCCTATGTCCCTAATCCCCAAAAGGCAAAGAAATTTAAGCAAATCCATTTCAGGTTAATATGGACAGCTGCATCAAAATCCTGTCCCATAACTCATTTAGAGGAAGCTTCCCCTAGGGTGTAGTTGCATCCTAATATGAGTTATTTCCCCATGCAGAAGGGTGTAGTATAAGTTGCAGAGAGTAGAACCAAGCTCAAAACCACTCTCTTTTTGTATCATTTACAAGTGTAAGTGTGGCTGCACATGTAGCCCATCCTTGAACTGAGCAGCACAAAGTTGTGTGATCAGCTCTTGAAACTGTTTCTCAGTGAAGGGAGCTGTATTTTCCCTTTAGAGGCTTGGATATATCCTATAGCCTCATCTGGAACAAGAAATTTGCAAGGAGCCTTCCCAGAGTGAGAAAATGCAAAAGAACATTTATTCATCTAAGCATTTCTCTAGCCTCCAAGCCCTGTCAAACTAAGCAGATTATTAAATCTGAGGATTGGGACAGTTTCTATTTGTTCCAACTCAGTTCTCCCACCCTTGCTTGATTCCATATGGTCAAAGCAGCTTTAAATATGAGCAGGCCAATGCGCCTGACATTGGATTTACTCAGCCCAAAGCCAAAATGATTTTTGAACTCTATTAAGGCAGGAAAAAAGGTATTGGCATCTGATTGACTTAATTCCCATTCAAGCAAAAAGTCTGGTGACCTGTAATTGAAAATCAGTTTTGCCTTTTCAGGGAACAAGGCCCAGTGTGAGTTGTCAGCTGGGGTCTTTGTCAGCTGGGGCCTTACATAGGAGACTTTTGCTCAAGAAGGCACATTTGTGACTTTTAATTGTCCCTGACAGCTAAATGTAGAAGATAGCAAAGCTCATACATCTGACAATAAATCTATGGTCACAGTTTCTAGCACAGACATAGGTTTTCCTACTTACTGTGAAGTGAGACTTCTCCATCTCTGGTGGAATAGCTATTCATCACAGACAGTCAGTGTTTACTGCACACAAATCCTTGCCTTGATAAAGTCAGCTGCTCTAAAAATAACATGATAGATCTGGGGTTTTTTCTTTCTTTCTTTTTATTTTTTTGTTTGTTTTTGTGACTTCCAGTCCCATTTCTTTCTGCTCTCATAAGAAAACCCAGTGACATGCTCTGCCATGATTAAATTGCTCATACACCCACTGCTGCCACCAGAGTCAAAAGTGGAGGTTCAACATGTCCAACAATAATTTCTTTTTTATCTGCCTAGCCCCAGCACCAGATGTGCCAGACTTGCCACACATGTGACAGAAATCAGCTCTGTGCCATCACAGGACTCAACTTCCCTGGATTTCTGTATAGCTGCTGCTACAGAATGATGAACATAAGAAATCTGTGTAATCTCTGGCTGTGCCAGTAGGCTCGGGCACAATTTGTAGAAAAAGTAATCTGGTTTTCAAATCAGCATGCTCCAAAATACAAGCTTGGAGAGTGAGCAGTCCAACCGATAAGAGGAGAGTTTCTAGACTGGGGCCAGGAAGCACCACACTGAACTGAGACTTGGCAAATAGGGATTTGAAAATGTTGTGGGGTTTTTCCCTAGTCCTTGTAGACATTTTTCTCCACAGTTCCTAAAGTGTGTTTTGAAGACAGGATTTTATAGTTGAGGGACTCTGGGGTACAGGAACATAGGACATGTTTTCAAACAGATGGGAATGACACACCAAATTCTCCCCAACTTTCACCTAAAGAAACCTTCTCAGGCATGGCTTGTCAAAATGCACAAAGAATATTAGCATCGCAGCTGACAATAGGATCAGACACTTCCTGCTCCCTGCCCAGAGATCTCTCCATGGGACTACACTCTTTCTCTGCCTGGTTTCTAACACAACTGAAACAGTGTGTCTCTGCAGGTTTTTGCATCCCTCCAGCTTCTGATATAATTGATATTAATCTCCCAGTGTTGTAGATATTTGCAGTGCACCAGATGGGCCATTGTTTAATTAATAGTGCTGCTTTCATTCAGTCTGAGCTTGATTAAATGAAAACTCCATCTGTGGGGAACCAAAATCTGCAGGCAGGATGCAGGAGAGTGATGCTTCTATCAGCTTTGATGATTTTAAGAGAAGAGATTGTACAAGGTAAGTCTACCTTTCCCACCATTTTTGTGGAATAACAGGTAAGGGATCTTCTGTCTCTAGGCCGACATTAAAGACTTGGTGTTAAAATAGGCTGGGAAAGAAAGGGAAACAGAGTGTGTGACTGGTGTTGAGAAGAGAGAAACAAGAAGGTGGGATGAGGAGAGAAACAGTAAGTCATGGTCTGCCTGAAAAGATGAAATCCAGAGCATAGTGGGGGTCAAAGAAGGCCAGAAGTCTTCATGCCTCCAGCATTTGGAGTTGATTGTTAAGTGAGCATGACCTTGGCAACAATTTTATGGAGCCCATGTTCCAATACAATCTTGGACATGTTCCTTACAACCTCTGCAGACCTTTCTGAAGTTAAGGTTGTTTGGCCATCCGGTACATACCAGCATCCATCTCAGGCACAGTACAACCCTGTTTATTTCCAGTCAGAAGATTAACCTTTGGTGAGTGAGAGAGTGCAGGAAGGAGAAAGGCTGCCAGAGATAGAGCTGATGCCAGGATGACCTGAAGCAGTTGACCCGAGAGCACCACAGCTGCTCCAGCATGTGTCAGCTCACCTGGGGCTGGGCAGGTGGAATGCAGCACTTTTTTAAGACCAATGCACCCTAGACACCACAGGGTGTGGAAATGGCTTAGATCTCCATGCAGTACAGCACTGTGCAGCTAAATGTGCCAGGAGAAATTCAGCTGCCTAAGTACAGATCTGTGAATGCCTTTGGTACCTGAGATATCCATGCTATATACTTGCCAGTCCCCTGTGAATGTCTTTAGTGTGTATCAAGCTGTTCTGGAGAAAAATGAGTTGCACCCATCAGTGAGTATGGGAGCAGCTTTCCCAAACTGTACAGTGCACACATAGCATAAGTATCTTTCCTTCTGTTTCTAGCATCCAACTTCTTTGCTGCAATCTCTTGTTATTCTCCTAAAACAATAGCAGGTGAGCTCTGAGCCTTGATTTCACAGGGCCAGAAATAACTAACTTGTAAAGTGTGTGTTATTTCAGCCTCTGGCAACTGATCTGCATTGCAAATCATAGCATACTGATGCTGCCAGCCCTTGGAGAGGCTGTTTAGTCCAAATTACAGGGGTCCACATATTGAAGCTGATAGAGGCTTGTATAAAGCCTCCCTGAAAATTTGCAGTAAGGGTTGTTGTAAATACTGTTTGAGCTCTTCCATATTCAGAAGGAGTCTGAACCTCAGTGTATATAGACGCAGTTTGAAACTGCACCTGTATACTTGGAATCCATCCAATACATCCTTCCCTTCCATGAAGAAATGACACATGATCTCAGAGCAACAAGGAACCCAAAGCCATAAACAAGGACTTACTCAGATTATTACACCTGAAACACAGACCACAACCATGGATAGTAAACCCTGAGCCTCCAGGACCAGTCTCATTCAGGTATAGTAAATTAAGACCACTAAAAGAGAAAGAAATCCTTGAATCGCTTCCTATTCTCAGCCCATAGAGGAAGGCTTTTAACTTAAATTTCAACAGAACACATATGGTGATCCTGCAAAAACAAAATCCTGAAAATCTGAGACTATGCTTCACTGGAGTTGTTTGCTGCCTCTATACCCAGCTGTTAGACTTTCTCAGCTCTAGACTGTCCCCAAAAAGACAGTCACAAAAAACCATTGTATTAAAAAGATTTGTTACAATTTTTAAAATCAATTTAAGTTTAAGCTGTCTAAATAGTCTGGATATCAGACTCATTTAGAGACAAACATGCTAACATAGATACACACAGTGTGAATAATCAGGAGATCAGGACCAGGGAGCTAGGCTATTTGTCAGTGTAGTATTTTCCAGAAGGTGCTCTGCTTCTGTATCCCCAGAACCATTTTTTATAAAGCAACCAAACAAATAAATGTTCTTTTAAGGTGATAGACATGGCAGACAACTATACTTACATGATGTTTCCCAGGCAAAAAAGGCAACTTAACAACAAACCCAAATGTCTTAGTGGGAAGTTTCAGAGCAGCTTTGGTCTTCCCCTATCTGAGTGCATGAATTTCAAAAGGATTTCAAGTTTGTATGTTCCCAGAATTATTCCCTGGGGTTCCCAGCTGGCATTGTTCCCAACCCTCCTTCTGTTTGTTTTCTTTTCTCCTCCTGTGGAATTTTATTTCAAAGAATCAATTACTGTCATCTTACATTATCCTTGACTCATTACTTCCAGATGGTTCTATTATTAATTTTTTTTTCCCCAGCTACACACAGAGTGTTATGGCCATCACTGAAATGGAGGTGGCAACGGCAGGGGAAGCAGACACCCATCTATATAACCAAGGACTTTGAAGACAGAAAAACCTTAATAGTTTTTATTCACTTCATCATTTTATCTCCTGTTCCTGTTTTTGTATGTTCCGTGTTACAACATTTCCCAGTTTTCCTCTGACTGACTTTGTGTTCTCCAGGTATCTGATTTTGGTATCTTCTTTGCTGCACTCCTGCATGGATGTCTTCACAAGATGCTCCCTGCTATTTGGATTGACTGCTCCTTTTCTTACTCTTCCTACAGTCTGGTTCGTCTCTCTTCTCAAATGGTGGGTAACCATCATTACTCTCATAATACAGACAGGCTTGGGAAGCTAGCAGAGAGGGGAGCAGATATGCTCCTCTCCACCAGCAGCAAGATTCAGAGTTCTGCCACACCCCAGTCCCAGCCCCATTATTGCAGCTGTGAAGTGCCATACAGAACCCATAGCCCTCTAACAGCAGGCTTCTGCCTCACTTTCCCCAGCAGCAATGGCTGTCTTGCCCTCTGCCTCCAGGCAAAGGCCACTCTCCCATGCCATGATCTCATACACCACTTGTGTGCAAGCGGAGCACCCCATTTGGCATGATCCCTTCTGACAGACACGTTGTCAGCACTGGACTCCAACTCAGAAGTTCGAAGAGACTATGAATGAAAAAAAAAATTAAGAAAGAGAAGTATATTTCTTGATATACCTCTGCTCAACTGGGAATGTAAAACATGCCCTCAACCCCATTTATCCCCATCTCATCCCTAGTCCTTCTGGAGCACTGCTGTAGGCTAGAACTGGACTGCGTGGAGAGATTTTCCATCTTGCAGGACCGGTGTAGTGTCTGCAAGAGCTGAATGAAGGAATACGTCAGGATTAAAGGGCTTGTTTTATCCAAGCCCAGAGTTCATAGACCACTTCTACCTTTTTCCACAAATAATGAGTGATATTATTAAGAGAGATACAACTGCATTTCAAAGAAAATTCATGATCAAAATGGCACTCCTTGTAGTGTTACTCTGCAAAGGTCTCTGAGGGGGACAACTTCAGAGTCATGCTGCTTGAAACAAGTCTACTCACATGATCTGCCCATCAGAGCACAAAAGTCACCCCCAGTCTCCCATGGAAGGAGAAGTAACATTCAAAATTAAATTTGCCATGGGACTTGCAGCAGCTGCACTTCATTGGCAATCCCCCCATGCACCTTGAGTTCTGCTCTGTCCAGAGCAAAACAGTGGTTAAACAAAACTCATGAAAGCAAACATTTTCTCTATTTTGCCCTGTGAGTGTGCTTGTGTTGATGAATCATTCATCAACTAGTCAAAGGATTCAATATTCATAAGCAGGGACTGAAGATGGGAAAATCAAGTGAAGGAAATATTCCCAAGCTCCAGTCATCCTGCAGGTTCATCTTACTTATAAATTGCTGCTTACTCCAGGTTTTCTTAGTCTTTCAAATATGGCCATCTCCCATGCACACCTTTTATGCAGGCTTTAATAAACACTGAAATACAAATGTTAGCATTTCAGCCACCATCATACTAAAGCTCATTAAATTTCAAATACTAGGTTCATCTGAGATGAATGAGGCTGTGTTCTGCAGCTACCAGATTATTTGTGGGATTAGGAAGACATTACTGTATTGGTTATATCCTGCTCATATTTTGAAGAATTTTTTCCCAATGGCACAGGCTAGAGACTAAAATTTTATGTGTTTATATATCATGTATCCTAATTGAAAATGAGAATATTGGACAGAAGAAGAAAGCATCAGGGAAAAGTACTGACTTGCTCCAAACATGCACAATTCAACTCATGTTTATAAATCTTTGCCAGTTAGTACAGATAAATAATTTCCAAAATGCAATTTGTTCACAAATGGCTCACTTTGGTTCCCAGTCACTCATGATGTGTGAATAGTCATATGGTATAATTTTTGTTCTTGGACTCAATGACTGAAACTTGTATGTGAGCTATGCCTCCAAACAGTAGACCAGTGAATGACAAATAGCAAATAACTCATTTCCAGAATGTATTGTTGAACCATTTACAATTTGCAAACATTTTCATAAATTCCCAGCAGCCACTGGGATATTGGTGAATAATGAGTTGTTGTGCCCCTGCAAATCTCCATGAATCTCATTCAGGAGGACAGAGTCATACAGATTTTCTCATTATTCAACCAGCTGTAGCACACAATAACTCTGGAGCAACCCACTAAATTCCAGAGGCAGGTTGATCATCTCTGGCAACGATGTGTAAAACAGGCTGGGTTAAATTATCAGATGCTGGTT
This sequence comes from Pithys albifrons albifrons, assembly GCF_047495875.1. Taxonomy (NCBI): domain Eukaryota; kingdom Metazoa; phylum Chordata; class Aves; order Passeriformes; family Thamnophilidae; genus Pithys; species Pithys albifrons. The sequence continues at coordinate 87,989,729 of NC_092459.1, forward strand.
CAATTTGCAAAGGTTAAGCAGCGTTCCCTGTGTTTGGAAAATTAACTAGCAAAACCAAAATAAAGCACTGCTAGAAAAAGCCAAGTGCATTTCACACTCAGATGAGAAAAGGAGATACCAAGACCCTTTCAAGTTGAACCTGCACAAACTGGGTGTAGAAACCATTAGGAGTTGGGCATGTGTATATATCTCCACTTAAAAGATGGTAGAAGCGCATAATTTTTCAGAGGCATTTTTTATCCCATAGAAACACAGAATATATAGTTTGCATTTTAGCCTCCTACATAGTGGAAAAAATCCCTAATACACTCTCCTCCTGAGCAACACTATAGAGAAAATACAGACCCTTAGGAAATAAGAAAGTTTGAGCAGCAATAAAAAACAGATGTCCAACTAAAATGAAAAAAGAGAGAAAAATACAAAGAAAGCCTTCACTTACAGAAGTGATTGCAAAAAATATGAGTATGTTAATAAAAAGAAATACATGCACCAAATCATACTCCTGTATCTATGCCACAAAAGGTAGAGGCAGCAGGATGCTCCAAGTGTTTGGGTAGTGCTTCCAGAAATTCACAAGAGACTGACACAACAGCAGTGTTTATTTAATAACAGAAGCAGTCAGCCAACTGAGCTAGGCAGGGTAATTAGCACAGAAACAGCTGCAGTCACAAGGGGGAAGGGGGATTCATCGGAGAATGTGATGCTGTGGCTGTAGTGCTCTCTGTGGGACCCCAGGAAGTGACAAGATAAGAATTAGAGGTTATGACTGGAGGGAAAAAAACTGTCTGCATCTTTATTACCTGGTACATCAAAGGTCACTTTCCTAAAACAAGAGGAGCAGGTGAGTGGACGAACATCACCATGACATCTTTTGGTCACTGAAGGTACAAATGGGATGGAGAAAGTGGCTTGTTCCTCCAGGTATTCCAGCACAGCTCTGCTGTAAAAATGGCACAGGAAAGGATACTGACAGCCATTTATCTTAGGAAGATAAAATAGAGGACATGAAGAATTTCTGCAGGTGAAGCTGGAAGCAGGGAAGCCCAAAGATTAGCTTACACCAGCTGAATTAGTCTTCAGAGAATGCCCACACTTTTCCCAGCACACTGCATTAGTTCTCCATTTGCTGAAGTATCTCCACCAAGATGGCCTTGTGGGAGCACAGAGATGATCTTGAAAATACTCCAGGATTTTTGATGTTCCTATCACCACCAGAAAACACAGCCCTCACTCCAGGCTCATCTATCTGTATAAGCAGAGAAGTAGGAGGTATGCCAGGACACCCAGTCACATATGCATCTTTTCCAAGCCAAAGTTTTCAAGAGACTCTTGTGAATTTTGTTTTGCCTTATGAACACCTATATTGCAATTATCTGAGGTCCCTCCAATCTCCAGTTACTGTGATCTGCAAGTTCAAGAGGTGCTTGCCCTCTTGCAGATTTAGCCACAGTACCTGGAAAATAGACAGAACAGCAGCAGCTTTGGGGCATGAGTTCACAGGAAGCTTTTTAAATCAATGGCACTCCCCAGTTTACAGCAGATGGGGATGTGACCTTATCAATTTGTATTGGCTTTGTGTGGCAAGCTTTGTTAGCAAGGGGGGCTACACCTGTGACTCTTGTGAGACGCTGCTGGAAGCTTCTGCCATGTCTGACAGAGTCAATATCATCTGACTCCAAAGCAGACCCATTGCTGGCCAAGGTTGAGCCCATCAGTGCCAGTGAGAGCACCTCCAGGGTAACATATTTTAGGATGGACCAGGGAGGAAACCAATGCACAACAGCAGCTGGAGAGAGAGGTGAGAATATGTGGGAGCAATAATTGTGCTGACACCAAGGTCAGTGAAGAAGGATGGTGAGGAGGTGCTCAAGGCAGGTGGTGAGGCAGCCAGTCCACCTGCAGCCCATGGAGGTCCATACTAGAGTGTATGGATCCACCTGTAGATCCTGGAGGATACCATAATGGGGGAGGTCAGTGCCCAAAGGAGGCAGTGACCCTGTGGAAAGCCTGCACTGAAGCAGGATCCTGGCAAGATCCCACAGGGGAAAGATTGCAAAATATGGAAAGGACTCCCACTGGAGCAGAGGAGGAGGGTGAGGAGTCCTCCCCTTGAGGAGAAAGGGGCTGCAAACACAACATGTGATGAACTGACTGCAAACCTCATTCCCTTGTGCCATTGAGGGGAATGAGGTAGCAAAACCTGGTAGTAAAGTTAAGGCCAGGAAGAAAGGATCAGTGCAGGAAGGTGTTCTAAGATTTGGGTTTATTTCTTATTACTCTGCTCTGATCTGATTGGTAATAAATTAAACTAATTTCCCCAAGTCAATTCTGTTTTGCCCATGTCAGTCACTCCCCCCAGGGGAGTGATAGAGCAGCTTTGCTGGGCACCTGGTGTCCAGCCAGGGTGACCCCATAACATAATTTTCTCAGGTTTCCTTCCACAAATGCATTTATTTTACTATGGCGGGGAAGTTTTAAAAGCAGCCTATGCAAAATACCGCAAAATACTACAGCCTATGCAAAATACTACAGTAAAATACTGCTGCATGGACTGACGTTCTTTAGATGTTGGTACGGCTGCAGCTCCCCTGTCTTTGTAAAATCAAGCTGTTAATACAAGTTTGTACATCTACTGTATGTAGATCAGCTATACATTTCCTTGAGGGAACTCTTGTTCTTACTGCTCTTACACAAGTAACTTGTTTTCACCTCCAAGAAAGAGCCATTCTCTCTACTCAGTAAGGACTGTCATTGGTGGCCAGCTGGTCTTTAGCATGGCTGTATGTCCAGCCTGTTCTCCTACCACAGAGCTGACCTGCAGACAGCAGGTTTCATATTAAGCACCCAGATATATCCAAGTCCAAGGGGTCATATAGTCCATACAGCATGTAGTAAATGGATGGCCTTAAGATGGAATAGATCCATCCACTAGAACCACAGAGAGCTTGCAGAAAGCAGGGTCAGAAAGTGGCACTTGTTTAGAATAATCTTTGGCATTTGTTTAAGAGAAGGCAAATTCTTTTACAAGGAAAACCAGGGGAAACAGAGAAGGAACCCATGCTGCTGTGCAAAGCATAGTAGGTTATACAACAGCTACCTTTTCAGGTCTTCCCTGTAAGCTGTCAAGATAAGGATGCTACCATAAAATGGTATTAGTGCCTTCAAAAAGTCGCCTGCATTTCCAGTAGGGTGTGGATCTCTTTGGGTTTGCATTAAAGCAGTAAAAGAGAGTCAAAAAGATTATTGTAACTACAGCCATCTTGCTTTGGGATTATTTTACAAGTTATTTACTGACTCTGTGGCACTGCCTGAATGATGACAGACAAAGAAGTATAGAAGCAGATGACCCTGAGAACTCATTATGGCTCACACTATGCTCTGCAACCATGGTAAAAAAAAAACAAGGCTGGGAACAGCAGATGGAAAGGAGCTGATCTGGCTCGAAATAAGTCTATGCCAATGTAATAGACCACAAGGTTTTGGGACACAATGTACCTATTGAGGGATATCACAGCCATGCCAATAGTCCCAAACTCTGAGCACCCTACCATGCTCCCAGAAAAAAATTAATTCCTTCCCAAAGGACAACACCTAAACCAACTGGAAGCAAAGATGCACAGATACAGGATTGTGAAGGAACTGGAAAGCACACAGCAGCAGTGTCCAGCTCTGGTGTTCCCTTGCTGGATACCACACCTACATAAAATCTCCACCGAGGCTCAAATCTAGCTTGGCACTGAGATCCTCCATTTAGCAATATCTGCCTGAAATGGATAGCAAACACCTTGACCCTTCTATTATGGACATGTGGACAAAACCACTAAAAATATGTTTACATCTGTTCAGAAACTATGCAGAACAAGAAGCGAATGGACAAAACAGACAATTCTTTGTAAGAGGTTGAGCAGTGTTGGAAGGGAGAGGTCTCTGCCTTTCCCTTTTCCAAGGAGGTGCAGAGAAGGGAGACAAAGACCAGTGCAGGAGTCCAGGCAAAGAAAGTGTTTAGTGGGACAACACCCGAGATTTCATAAGATCTCTGGGGGATGGTGCCAGATCTGGGACTGGATTAGGTGAAAATTTACGAAGGGGAAGGGTCTAGGGTACCCAGGCTAGCCAACAGGAGGAACAAGTGGTAACAACCGATAGAAAACCAGGGATTGGTGATAGACAGGGGCATTAACCAATGGAATTGGGACAGGGGCAGAGCTGGCTGCATTCCTGGCTCTGCTGCGGTGGCCATGAGCACCACCGGATGACTCATCAAGAGAACAAAGAAACCTCGAGGGATACAATGGACAGGGTGTGGTGACAGTAACAGCACAGTAGAGACTTGGTAACTGAACCAGGCAGGTGATTGCAAGTAAAAAACATATAACCAGTAAGGATATATTTTAAAACTTCAGCAACAAGTCTCTTAGTATGCATCTTCTTGGGTTGAAGCTGCGTCTCCAGTGCAGCTGTCCTTGGGATTCATTTCAGCATTTTCCTACAAGAGGTGATTTGTCTGTATCAGGACAGGGGGTCCATCAGTAAGGTGAGGAGGAGATAGTTTGAACTGCTATTGCTCATATTGCAGAGAATGGTACTAATTTTCCAAGATTTTCATATTGCTCTCTTCTGTCTTGGAAATCTGAGATTGTCTTAATCATTAGGTTTCTTAAACATGAAGGGAATATTGAGGGAAAAAATGGTGACTACAGAAAATTTTGCTAGGGTCCATTGAGCAAAGCAGCACTTGGGAAAAGCAGCAAGAAACTCCCTCTGCCTTCTAGCTCCTTGCTTACTGATTCTTATATATATGCATACAGAGTGAGGAAAACTGCAGTCCAAGGAAGATTAGCCTGAATTATAATCAAAGAGTAGGCAAGGTTTTTCATTTTATTTTTCCCTAAAGGAAAACTGTGACTTGACAATTAAAAAAAAAAAACAAAACAAAAACCAAAAACCAACAACAAACAAAAACCACCAAACCCAGAAAAACAATCCACAAAACCAACCAACAACATGAATCTGCTTTAGTCTGAAAAACAGAGAAGTGTCACTGCAAACTTGAGCAAGGAGGATATTATCTAGGGCACCATAATAAAAAAAAGTAACTTAATTAAAGCTTTCCTCGGACTGCTACAGGTATCCATGCCTGCAGCTCAGCACCCAGAACTGTCACATACATCTGAGCATATCAGCTCCAAAAGGTTATTCAGCAATTCTTCCTTGTTTCTCCTTCAGTTTTAATTTCCGTGCTCCTCAGTTTTACTTTGAGAGGCTTTCATTTCTCTCTCTATTGTTATGTGCTGCATGCTCTTTCGGAGGTTGTGAAGGGGCATCTGGATTTCCCATCACCCTTGGCGGGCAGGTGGGAAGCACTGTAGTGCTGGTGCTTTTGAATTAGTTTATTTCCTGCTGTAGTCTCTCTCTGCCTCCCTGGCACATCCCCAGCACACTCTAGCCCTTCTGTTTTCAGACAGTTCCCAGCAATGCACCCCACAGGGTGCAGTGCCTCTGGTGCTCATGGTCTCTGGGGTGAGCAGAATTGCACCTACTCCTCTGAGCCAGTTATGGTGCAGTGGCAGCAACAGGCTGGGCTTTGCTCCTTTTAGGTACCCATACTGTCCAGTTCAAACTATATACACGCACTCTTTAGCAATGTAAACTTACCCTTTACTACCTGCCAACTACAGGATGCTCTGCCTGATGCTCCTTGTCCTTCAGAAGCCCATGGAACCTGGTAGCCCATAGCACACATGTCATCGATCACTCTCATCCTGAGGGAAAGCACAACTGGGTTTTCTGACTGAAGGCTGACATGTTAACTTCTAAATAGGAACCACCTACACAAAACATTTGAATTCTGTATACATGGACTTCTCTTTCAAATGCTTGAAATGCAAGTGTTTATTCCACCTTGCAGATGTCAGCAAGTCTTGCAACTTGCACTCAGACAACACAAGGCAATGGCTTTCAGGTTTTTTTTTCTTTCTTTGTTATTAATGAGATAGCTTTCTCTCTGGGTATTGTGAATGGCAGGAGGTAGAGACTTGCCAATCAAAATGTTAAAAGGACATTGTCAATGTCACGCTTTATCCTCAGCTCTCCATCAGTTTGAACACAGAAACAATGTTGAAATTACAGTCCCACTATTTGCAAGGTGAGAACACAAGGTCTGCCCCTGCACACAGAAGCCTGAAAAAAATCCAGCTGCGGTTTTTCTCTGAAAACATCAGAGAACACAAACTATTTAAAGACTTCTCATGGCCGTTTATCTTTGTAAAATTGCCGTCTTGAGAATCCTCATCCAACAGAAGGCCACATCGTGCTCCCAGTTAAATCAGTGTTCAACTTCTCAACTACTTTTTCAGTGCTAATGTTTCCTAGTGGCACCTTCTGAAGCTGTAATTGTTTGTTCCTAGGGAAAGTAGCTGGGTAACCCCCCATCTCTGAACATGTAATTCAACAGTCTTTGAGGTTTCTTATGTTTTGTGTAGTAATGGTTACACTGGTCATTTCCATTGCAGCCTGTTGTGTTATGCAGTAAGGCCACCCACATCCATTTTCACACCTTCACAGACTTGGACACATGGAGAGGAAAATACTTACTCATGAAAAGAGGGCCAAAAGTCATATTCAGAGTAATACTCTGGAAACAAGTCTCTTACGTGGCAGGCTCTGATTCTGGAGCAACCAATACACTCAAATGCTTGGATTTTGTCCCAGGTGTAGAGACTCATGTTGGGGCCATGACATTACTGGCAATGTCATGCCCTCAAGAGGAAAAAGAAAAGAACATAGTGCACCAAATGGAACAGGGGCCAAAGGAAATGTGCATGCATTCTCCTAAAACAACAGCATCTCATCACATGAAGGCTTCATAAATATGTTCAGAAGCAGCATCCCCCTTTCCCTCTTGATGGCAATTGCTGTTGTCACTACAAAATTGTGGCAATAATACTACTGAATCTTTGATTATTCTCAAGCAACATGCCAGTTTAGACATAGCTACCCAGAAGGAAAGCTTGTGAGCCCCTGATTTAAGTACAGCTGAGGAAGACATTTTCTGTCCAGGTTTTGCACTGTAAGGCAGAAAATGTAGAGCTCAACCATTATGTATTCTGGCTGACTCATATAGATACTCCTCTTTTTCAGGGTATGCTGAACAGTTGTTTCTGTGTTGGCAGTCAGGAAATAAAATTGTCATTTTAATGAGTCTTGGCTTTGCAAAGTTGTGATGCTGCCATGTTTTCTGCGTTTAGTTTACACTCCAGAGCAGGTTTTTCAGCCAGTTCTGCTATTCCTAGTAGCTTCCAACCCAGCTGTCAGAAGGGTTCACTCCTTTTAGGAGGACATACAGAATTTCTCAGCTGCTAGCCCAACTGTGCTATAATGCAGCCATGAGTACCCAAGATGGTTGAAGTAACCTGTGACATAGCAGCTTTAGAGTATGAAACATTATTTAAAGTAATGATGCTTTTCTTAGCATTTATACTCTTCAGATCCAGTGAGTCTCACAGAGATGTAATCATGACCTTCTTCACAGCTAAGCCAAGTCTTGTATGGTTCTTGAAAGCAGATTATTATTCTTAACTCAAATGTAGTCCTTTCCATCCTGCTGCTGTAGAACCCAAGCCTGCACAGCTAATGCCCCCCAGGGGCATGGGCAGGGATCCTGTCAGAAGCAGTCTTGTTTCTGTGGGGCTTAGTTTCTTGCCTTTTTCATGTAGAAGAAATATGACCTTTTTTCATGCTTTTAATGCTTCTACAATTCCCTCTTTAAAAAAGTGATTTAACATGTCACCATCCGGCAGGCATGAGTTGGTAAACAGTTCATCTCTGCTTTGCTTCTGGAAAGCTCTTAAGATTGGTCTTCCTTTTTCATCCTACCCTCATCATCCCTTAGAGTGATTTTAGGCCACTCTCTGTTGTCCCATCAGCCAAAGGTGCTGTTCAATGCTGTGCTGTTTGCTGTCAAGCAATATCTTCCCTCTATTTGATGAAGGCCACGTCTCTTGTCTGTCCGAGCTTTTATGGTTTTTTTTTGTCTTTGACAAATGACTAGCACAAAGCACAGGCATCACTGTAAGTGAAAGCTGCAATGAATTTGAACAAGTCATTTGGGTTGCAGCAAAGGATACAGATCTTGAAAACAAGCTTCTGACCAAACATCTAGAGATTTTAACTGCATTGCATCCTACTTTCTGTCAGAGCCTAGTTAAAAACCAAAAAGTGAACACAGCACCTTGGCTTTCCACAATGACAAACAGAACAATTGGCATTTGTGTTTGGGTTAAATTGATCTCTAGGTCAAGGACTTTCATTTCCTGTGTAAATTGTATCTCCTCCAGAAGCAGAACAATGCTACTCTGGAGTCTACCATGTTGTTATTGTTACTGATATCAACATTGCAGTTGATGGTCAGTCTCAGAGAATTTTCACTGCACACTGTCCCTCTACAAGAACTTTTAATCAAGTAAAAAGCATTTTAGAAGAATCATACTATCAGAGCAAACACTGTCAACTTATTTCCTGGCATCATTGTGGTTTGAGGTAGCAACTGCTAGCTTTTACAGGATTAGGATTGGTATGATACAATTGTCCTTTCACTCACACCATAAATGGTCACTAGAAGAATTTGGTCCAAATACACCCAACATGACCACTGTGTGTCCCTTCCAACGCAAACCATTCTGCGATTCTGTGATTCCCACCCTGCACTACCAAAAGAGCATTTCACAGAGGAAATAAGGCGGGACTGATGAAGGAGATGCAAGGATTGGCTAGTCTGAATATATTTAAGATAGAGAGTTATAATGTTCTGAGTTTTAATTAAACTACAATGGATAAGAAATTTCCACATTATTTCTTCAATGAAGTCACAAGTACTCACTGCTGAGGACTGAGAACAAAAGTGCAAAAATGTACCACCTCACTTGCACTTCTCCTGTGCCTGTCACCTTTCTAGATTCTCAAAGACAAAAAGCAGTACATCATCCCTGCAAAGCAAGCAAAGAACAAAGGAGTATTTTGCTCCAATACTGTGCATGGAGTATTACTTTCAGTGCACTGGACTTTCATACTATTTTTCACCTAACATCAACCTGGGAGAGAGGCCCATGCATGTAGATCCAATCCTGACCAGGATTTTGTGGTGTTAAATCAAATTCACATTAATTTTATTGGTGAAAGCTCTGATCCAGAATTCCTGGAAGTTTTGGTTATTGTATCAATTTATCTACAGTACCCATGGCCTCTTCTTTTCATACTTGCTATTTCCATCTCTGAATGCCCCATGCGATAGCATATTCCTTCTCAGCTCATGGGAAAGGACAATGAACACTACCTATTTCACCAAAAAAAAATCAAAGGCATGAAAAGTAGGGGTATTTCCTTTAAAGTTAGTATCTACAGGTTAAACAAGGTAGATACTTAGACGTGATTCAGATATCCTTATCTTCTTGTCTGTGGGAAAACAAAACAACGCACAAGTACTTTTAGAACACTATAGATTGCTAAAAGCTCAAAAGTTTGATGATATTTTTCCCCAATTCTGTCAAATAGTCTATGCAAGAGCTTTTCTTTTTCCTATAAATCCTGCCTCAATGTGTAGGTATGTGGTGGGAGATCTTTACCTCCCAGAGACAGGAGTCCTCTGGGGAGGAGAAAAACATTGCTCTTGGTGAATTTCCAATAGCACCAAATAGCAGTCTGGGAACAAGACAGTTCCTCCCGGTTTCCACAACTGTAGCACAACCAGAGAAACAAGCCGAACCTTATACTTCTCCTCAACATTCTGGGGTTAATTATTCATTAGTGGGCACTGCAGCTGGTCTTTCACAGCAATACAAAGTAAGGCAGCCCCATATACACTGTGTCTGATTCTGAGAGAAAGACAATCTCGCCCTGACTTTATAAAGGAAGCAAGTTTAGCCTAGAAAATTGAGAGTGAAAACACACAGCATGGAATATGGAGTGGAGGTTGATGGCCCATGTCCCAGCTCATTTTATACACTGAGAAAGAAATGCAGAACGAGTTTGTGCTTTTACCGTGAGTAACCACTGCGCATAATGATAAATTTTATTGTCTCCACTCTGACCAGTCACTTGTAAAGCTGTGGGCTTATTGTGAAAGAAACCTAGATCAAGCTGCTAAAATGTGAGACAGTTTATGGGCTATTCAGAGTCTATTTAGAAAATGAATATTCATGATCTAGCTGGACAATTTCACATTCATGCTTAGATAATGCAGATTTATGCTCACACACAACAATGATTTGTGAATATTTATAGGCGAACACCTGGACAGTATTTGACACAAACGTGAATATTCATAATTACATCTGAAAGGATGAGAAAGACTCTACCTGAAGTCTAAACTACAGGCACAAGAAGCTAATCCTCTATATCTATTGTGCCTTAATGACAATATGTAACAGCCAAAAATAGCATAAAGGAAAACATTAGAGGTAGGGATGTACTCATTCAAAGAATCAGTAAAAGATAGGAAGCTTCTCTGAGCTGCTACAAAAATTTCCACTGGTTTAGTCTTCTGACAGAAGTTAGGTTTCTGGTTCAGCACCTTTTCTATATGAAAAATATCTGGGGTTTGGGAGGGTTGAGGTTTGGGTGGGGGGTTGTTGGTTGTTTTCTTTTTATACACAAAAAATGGTTTAAATATTTGTTGTGAAAAATGTACACAACTGGACATGTGTGCCCACACATATGTGTCCATGTGTGAGGTGTTGTCTTGCCAAGGTAGCCTGTGTCTTCAAGGTTTATGTTTAAGTTCATGCTGCCCCAATTCAGATTCTTTGTGTGTGGTCCTCATGGAGAGGTTTTCAAAACCAACTGTGATCAGATCAGATTATCCCCTTAGTCATGTACAAGTCCTAAGAGCCTGGGTGTAACTTGAGACAGAGTAAGGATCAGTTATAAAGATAAGGGGATTTCGATGCACAGATACAGATTGGGACTCCAGGAAACAGAAGGTGGTAAGCAGAGAGGCTCAAGTCAAGGGAAGGGCAACTGCCAGATTCACATATGGTTTGTTTACATGAATTGTCCCCTCAGGAGGTGAGAATCACCTGACATTAGATCTCCCTCTAAGAGAAGGAAGAGCTTCCAGCTGAAGGGTTTACCTGGGCAAAAGAAGACAGATCTGACTATTTAGCAGGTGTATCAGCAACCAGTAACTCTGTTTCTGCTGACAAGCTTCTTCCCAGTCTTAACGCCGACATCTAAATACCTTATATTCAAGCTCTAAAACTAATTATGATATCTCCATTCATAAGATCACCAAAACCTTCCTCTCTCTGCTATTTAGCTCCTTCTGTGATAGCTCATTGTCGCATGTTAGGCCTAGCTGCTGCCAACCCTGGACTGGCCCCCCTTTCCCCTCCCAGAACCTTCCCAGCAAAGGAAAGGGAAAAAAAACCACTGAAAAGAAATGCACTCTAGAGACAGAGACAGCGGAGATAGCCATGTCCGGGTCTGCAACTTGAGTTTGGGTTTCTACAGAGCGGACGGAGGCTGTATTAGTTTCAGCTACTTGAGTTTGGGTCTCTACAGAAACAGCATTGACCTCATGCTGTGTTTGGACTCCACTTTCGGTAGTCTGAACGGGGACTACACGGGTCTCGGACGGCATATTTCCATTTTCTATCCTGTCCTCAAGCCATTGACAGTAGTCCATGGCAGAGCAATAAGCACTAGCCAGGCCCCAACACAAAGCAGAGACTCGTGTATACGGGTCCTCGTAGGAAAAACACTCTTCTGATAAACACCAGGCTACCTCAACAGAGTCACACACTTGTTCTGACGTGAACTTCCAATAAACGGAGGGTGAGATACGCCCTAGCACTTTACCGAGATCCAACCAAGCCCCATCCCACCCAGGGGCTGGCCTGTCCGAAGCCCCTTCCAAAGTTCCAGCGAGTCCCCCAGAGGCATAGCCTTTCTTAGGACTGAAGAAGGGAAGCACCGAAATGCCAGCATTCTTCCAATCTTATACAACAGTTTCATTACCTTCATAAACACTAGTGCTGTCACAACACAATTTAGGTAATAACTGGGACCAATTGTAACAGCAGGGAACTCTCTTAATAGGCCGTTAATGTCATATTTTAACAGGCCTTTAATGCCAAGATTCAGAAGGGCCTTACATGGATGACAATTATCAGGCAGACCTAGGTATGTCCCTAGGAGACCTCTCAGAGTGGGAGTAAGCGTTAGCACCATCAGTATGTAAAAGAATAGAAAGACACTTAACAGGAGGCCTTTCACTGCAAGAGATTGCCAGGCCATGCCAGCATGGTTGGAGTGACCTCCTCTGGTACCTCTCAGGTGTTTGCTAAAAAGGGTGAAAACCTTTCTATTGTTTACCTTATGCCTGAGTCCTCTGTTCCCAACAACAAGGTACTCTTGGCTGCCTTCTCGGGGATTGTTTTGAAAATACCACTTCAGTTGGCAGTTCTCCCGGACACTGTTCTCTAAACAGAGAACTATTTACAAAACAATCCAAGGTCAATCTCGGTGGAACCTCCAATAATGTCGCATCTTAGGCCTAGCTGCTGCGAACCCCAGACTGGCCCCCCCTTTCCCCTCCCAGAACCTTCCCAGCAAAGGAAAGGGAAAAAAAACACTGAAAAGAAATGCACTCTGAAGAAACTGAACTGAATAAAAAGAATAAATTATATTTTCTAACATTCACAAACCACACTGTATACACAGTACATAGGATCCCACCCCCAGGGGAAAGGGAAAGGGAAAAGAGGAATAGGGGACTGAGTCCCTGGAAAATTGAGAAGAACACAAAACCAAACCAAAAGAAACAAATGAATCAAACAAAACACAATTAAAAACCTCAAGGACGGGGAACAAACATGAAACAATCTCACCCAGGACAGGAGAACCACGAATAACCGGAGGGACCAGGCTCCAACCACCACCCACCAGCTCCTGGCCAAGAGAGAAGACAACAACAAACCACTCCCCCCCCTGCTACGTGGAAGACACGTGTGGAATACTTGTAACTTCCTTAGATACAATGGTTACTAAGGAAGCCATGGGTCAAACCATTACACTCATTAATGCAGGATGAGTTAAATGTTTTCTCCCCACGTTCACTGAGAGCAAATGAAGGGGTGATGGCCCACCTCAGTGGCTCACTGGCAGCCAGAGCACAGATCCTGGCCTGTGTTCAGGCACATTTGGTCATGCTTTGTCAAATCTCATCCTGCCTTAGAGAGGGACACAAGATGTGGGGCAGCAGAACTACAGTAAATACCATCACCCTTTCCTTGATGCTCCCCCACAAAAGTTTTCTACAGCCTGGTATTGTCTGGACTAAGCTGCATAGCAGGATCTTTGACCTAAATTCATTGAGACAGCTGAAAATTATAGCAGTTGAAAATAAAAGCATCTCAAGGCCAGTAAATAGCCCACTTCTTCCCATTTCTTTAAAATTATCTCAGCATCTGGCACTTTTCTGCTGATACCACCTCCCTGTCAGAGGAAAATCCAGCTGTCTGCTGGGACACTCAAATGGATGGCAAGAAGCAGTCAGATGTCAATGCAGGGTACTTGTTTCTGTCCCAGGCACAGATGAGTTGCCTTGGCTGCCCTTTGCTCCTTCCTTAGGTTTCTACTCTCATACTCCCTACTTGCCTCTGCTTGCAATAAAATCCTACAACCTGAAGAACTACCTGTTACAAAGCATCTGTTCTCAGCTCATGTTGCACAAATAGCCTTTGTGAGATGTGATCAGATGGATGGTATCCCCATGGTGGACTGTGGCTGCCTCCGAAGGCTAAAGATGAACAAGTGAACAGCTCTGCCATTCTCTGCTCCAAAATGAGTTTCTCTTTGCAGCAGCTGAAAATGGAGCAGCTCTTGGTGCTCCTTGGTGTGGCTGGGTCTCTCCCAAGGACACAGCACAGCCATTCCCCACATGTAGCAGGGAAGACACCAAATTTCATCTAGAGTACGGGATATGAAACCTAAAAGATTAAACAACTGACAACAAATGAAGACTTATAATTTCAAAATCTCATTATTTTTAAGACTGCCTCATGTTTACAAAGGTTTGTTTCACAGTGTCTGATTAATCAGCATTGGAAATAAAGAACAACTTGACGAGTACTACCTTTTTTGCTCTCCTCAAATTTTCTCTTATGTGGTACTTTCTATCATCAGAAATGGAAGAAATGCTGTATCGGACAATAGAACCTTTTGCTCAGTTTCTAGCAATCACCACCCAAAACTTCAGAGAAAAAGTAATGTCCTTTCTCTACTCCCTAATCTCTGAATTCCCTGGGAGATGTTATTCATCTATTTTTTTTTCAGGAAACTTTCTTCCCAAGCCCATTTTTGCTTTAAAAACCACAAACCACAATATAGAAAAGGTGGAACTAGAGACATTTGGTTACCATTAATTTCATCCCTTCTTTGAACTCATATGTGTATTTTTAATACCTTACAGCTGGGACTGACTCTCTCCATGCATCAGCATAGTATCTGTCGCAGTGAAACTCCAGATAAGGACAAAAGTTACTCATTGATAAATGATAAATAAACAGTAGAGACTACCTCCAACTGAGTTTAAATCTGTCAAATAGACTGTTTTTCACTGATGTCTCTACCTATCCTTTCAATTCTGTTGCCTATATATCCTGTGGCAGTTAATTCCATGGGTCTGTCACATACTGTGTAATAAAATTATCTGTTTTCAATAAGTGATTCAGTAAGTGCTGTTCTGTAGTTTTACTGTGTGTTTTCAGTGTTTCCTGCTATGGGAACCAATGTCTGCTTACAATGGGAGTACTTATATTGCTTCTTGTACAGGTTCTTCAACTGACATCTTGCAAACACTGTCTCCTCATGATCACTCAGGGTCAAGCCTTTGGCTGGACATACAGTCCAAGGCTTGATGGAAATGTAGTGGTAACTGGCCGTGGGGGAGCGGCTTCCCAGAGAACACTCCACTCTCAACCTAGGGGTGAAACTAAAAAGCACTTTACTAAAGAAGAGCCGACTTATAAAAGGTCAGTTCGGGGAGGTGCTTGGAATGAGGTGGAAACAGACAAGGGATTGGGTGAACTGTGTGTCAGTAATCATTAAACTTCCAATAAGAACAGAGTGCTGGAAAGATAAAGGAGGTCTAAGGGGAGGGATTTGGAACTTGGACAGAATAGGGCGAGGGGAGGGGTGGAGTGGCTAACTGACAACTCAAATAGCCAATGGGGAAACACCTATCAAGTGACAGGAGAACTGACCAAGAGGGGCTCAGGGGTTAGGGCAGGATGGGCGGAAAAGGCAGGCACGTTTCCAGTGGACCGCCTGCAGTGCGGGGCAGGGATGGTGACCCTGGGAGGGGACGCCCCAGCTCAAATTTGCTACTGGGTCCTGGACACCACGGCAGGAGCAGCAACACTCACCATGACGGCTGCGTTGGCAGCACGTGGCAGAGGCTGTGCTTGGGAGATGACCCCAAAGCCTCAGTGGCGCAGCATTAGGGACAAACCTGAGGGGGAACACACATGCGTTGGGGGATGAACATGGGGTGTGGAAACCACAGGGGGGTACAGAACTTTCTGAACTTAAAGAGAAAATGTATTAACTTTAAGCTCCAACAAGTCTCTCATAGTATTCAGCGTGCCTTTCTGCGCTGTCTTTCTCTGGGGTCCATTTCACAGTGTATTCCCAAAGAAATGCTCTGTTGAAATGCTATGCTTGTGCAGTGCTGTGTGCCAATCGTGTGTGTGAATTAGCAACAACCACCAGCAAGCTGTGAACAGCACTACACTTAAATCCTAAGAGTCTGCACACAGCTGCTCTTTTTCGATTATTCTCCTTAAATCCATTTGAAATTCAAAGAATTGGTGATAATCACAATATCTATCTTTAGAAATAAGTGCAAGGGAGGAGAAGGTTGAATTCTCATGCATAACCTTATCTTTCCAGGCCTCCAACATACAAGTTGCATCATCTCTCAGTATTTCTGAAGACCTAAGGAAGAACCCATTTCTCTGTCTTTAACAGAAAAGTTTGCAGAAATAAGTGTGAACCTGAAAGAACATTCTGAACACAGCAGCTGCCAGCTTTCACAGTAGCAGCTGCATTCACCTCTGGCAGCTAAAGGCATGGAGAGACAGAAACACCCTGGCTCAAAGCAGAATGCACCACCCCTTTGCAGCCTGCAGTCCCTGCACCTGCTGCCTCTGAAAGCAGCAGCGATTTCAGCCTACATTTGACCAAGAGTAGCAGTGACTGTTAGCTATCAGCTACTCAGCTCCTGCCTGGATCTCCACAATCCCATTTTGCCTCAATTTCAGCAATGGCCCTGCTAGAATAGCAACTAAGCACATCACCTGAAGCAGGAGAAACTTTAGAGCATTTGTCTTCCTGTGACAACTAAAACAAAACAGGCCCAAAGGCATATATTAATGAATTCATCCTAACAACAGCTGGTCTGGAATTTTTTCAGTGCAATCAGCTTTTCATTGGAAAACATTGGTTTATTAAAACCACTATTCCTCTTGGAATATGCTTGAATTCAGCAAAGTACTGGGCTGGAAACATTTTTGAAATCTAGTATTAGAGAGTCTGGGAGATGAAGGGAAGGAAGGATGAAGAAGGCACAGTTATCGTCCTATTGACTTCACGAGGCCAAGTTCATTCTGTGACTAAACATCTTTTTCCTTGGATGGTACTAGGAACTCATTAGGGGGACAGTAGCAGTGGTGATGGTGATATTAGAACACCACAAATAAACAAAATTCAGCCTCCAGATCAGCCAACATGCTCTACCGGCATTATATTCATGAACACACCAGGAGGGAGATAAAGTGGCCCATTTACTCACAATCTTAATAAAAATGGCACTCGGGGCTCAATTAACATGTGTTTTTATGATATCACCCCATAGCTGCAGCAAAATCTTGTTTTCTACAGCCTTCTAGGGCCAAATTTTGCAGTAGGTTACACCCTGGTGCATCTGCAGGGTGCCTCACTCAGGACAAGCCAGTATTTACAACTGCGCAAAGCAGAGTAGACTCTTTCCCCTTAAAGATCACCAGATATCCTTATCCTCCCATGACTGGGTTTTTATTTTTATCTTGCGAGCAGCAGAGTCTCATATTGCTCCAGCCAGATGGCTATTCCACTTCCTCCTGTCTAGCTGGCTGCATGGTGAGCTGTCCTTGTGGATGAATGCATGTGTCCATGTATGTATCTCTTCTCCTCTAACCTCTACCATGCTTCTGCCTAGCCCCACGTGCTCTAATACAGAGAAATGGTTTTGAAGAGGGGTTTTGGAGGCTATAGGTACAGTGAGGCCCATCCTCTCCCCAAGGGCGGGATTCACTGGGAACTCAGGAAGACAATGACCAGATATCTAATATTTTTAAGTTTTCTCTACTGAGATACCTAGCTAGGACAGATCTCAGTTTTTTCATCTCCTTGATCTGCTTTGCCCAGAGGAGCAACAGGCATCCAGGGAGGAGGACAGGGGATGCTCAGGAGAGAAACTTAGATGCAGGTTGATCGTTTTATCTGCATTGTCTGGGTGCCATCAGAATACATTAACTCCTTCATTTATCACAGCACTATCGTTAGAAATCTCAATTATTTGTGAATGTCACACTGACAAAATGTTTAATTAGCTACTTTCTTGCATTTTATCACCCTCAGATACAAGGAAAAGCCTGCACATGGACCCGTTTTTTTTAATAGAAATCTGTGGAGGGCGAAGGAATCTCTAATAAATGTCCCCATCATTACAGAGAGATATAGGTCAGGCACCCCCACAACGCTCATATATCTTAAGCCTTTCATAGACAACACATACCTGCTAGTTACAGCCTTCTGTGCTAGTGACAGGAGAACCGTATGAGCTGCCTGGAGACCAATGTAGGGAAACAGATCAGGAGTTTCCATCTCCCTTCGAAGGGTGATGCTGCTCCAGCATGACAGGGGCTAAGTAATCTGGGCAGGTAAGCAGGTCAGATGTTACCATTAGGAACCTTTTACAGACAGATTCTCTCAAGCTTTTCATGAAATCTGACTGCAACTGCAGATGCCTTTCAACTTTACATTATAAAAATCAGTTGAGCATGGGCTTGAAAACACTAGGAATGAGAATCGCTGTGTTTCCTTTTTACCTTGAAGTCACTCAATCTACTGCTGTAAAGCCAGCAGCCATGGATAAGCCTGATTAATAACCAGTTTGGGTAGATATTTGGCATTCAAGGCTCAATGAGCAACCCAAGGAACATTCTTTCCAACACTTCAAATCAATTAGCATGTTTATTTTGCATCACCAGAGCTTCCCAGTGGCCCAATTTTATGGGTTCCCTGTAGTACTATGTCCAAGGCTAACAGGTACCAAATACTTGTTTGCATCCCCCAAGAGACCCAATCCATCAGGTGTCCTTCTCTCCAACATTCAGAGAGAGGAGAGAGATGCTGAGTCCACAGTCTGTTTCTAAAACACTTCCCTACCAAGGGGGCATCCCAAATGCCAGACCCTTGTCCAGCACTGTTCATCCATTAATCCAGTTTTAAATTAAAAGGTGAATGGGTCTAAGGTGATGCCATTACAACTTCAACAGTGGCTATTTAAGAACTGTTTAGCTTTTTTTCAAGCACTGGTCACCCACGCACATATCTAAGGCATTTTTCAATGACTCACTTTCATGTAGCACCCAAAAGCCTTCATGGTGCCAGCAACTCCCTTTCCACTGAGGCACTAAGGCCTAACAATCAGGGAAAGCATTTCTCGATGGAAATGGTATGCCCAACTCAGGATGCTGCTTGGTATCTGAGAAGACTTTCTGCAATGTTCTTCACTTCCAGGCTTCCTGGCTGACTGCTTTCATAGAGTTCTGGTGTTCATATATCTGTGCAGTATATTCATTTCAGGAGAGATCTTCATAACAGTTTACAGAAAGGAAAGAAGAGAGATGAGGTGGTTGAGTGGAGGACACATAAAAAATAATATCTACATCTATCATTGTTTCAGAAGGACAAAAAAATGCAAAGCAGGAAAAGAATATGCATGGAGGAGAATATGGGTTAAATGTTTACTTATCAGTCATTTCTACATTTCTTTCTTTAAACCGCTTTCCCACACATGGCCTCAGAGCAAAGCCGTCAGAAGTATGTGATTTCTGCAATAGACATATTAAATCGAGGGAGATGTTCTGGCTCACAAACTCCAATTAGTTCTAATATTAGACCTGCCTATAAAACATACAGTGTCCCTTGCTTTCCACAACCATATTGATAAACATTATTGTACAGGGATATAAATATAACTCATTAGTTTGTTGACACTCCTTGGCTTATCTATATATGCAATGCCATCCTGCCATTATTGATGCTCTTTTAATGGCACAATATCAGTAAGCAGTAATGTTTTACTTCTATTAATATCATTTGGGCTGGTTCTTAATAACTATGCCAGAGTGACTGCAGCATCATCTGCAGGACATAAATGAGTACATAATATATTTCTCATCACATGTTCAGCATCCTCTGTGTTCAAAGTTCTTTCAGCAGCTGTTCACTTTAGGAGACATAGAAATCTGTAGATAAATGTCCTACCCCAAAACTTACCTGTTGGTTTCCCAAAATCCATGATGCCCAAATCCAAATGTAGTGACAGATTAGCCCTGTTCAGTAGTTTGGTGGTCTGCTGCACCACAGTCAGAAGTACACAGGAACTAGCTGAATGGCTTGATAAGGTGCCACCATAGAGAGGATTTTCCAGTATGGCATGGGAATGGGGCAGGAATTCACAGTTTTTTCAAGAGTATCTTGATTGTAACATCCTTACTCTCTCACTGCTCTTTTAAAAGTTTTGTTATTTTTTTCCTGACTCCTCTTTCTGTTTGTCTCTCAATGAGTTCATGCTTTCTTTTGAAAAATCCCTCATTTAGCAGGTCTATGGTTTGCCCCATGTTGTTGGGTAAATGCTAAACAAAAGTCAAAAATATGGACATACTTGGCTCCTGTCCTGTCACAAGTCAGATTGCAGAAGACCAGCTTCTAAGGACAAGACACCTTCCTCACCTTAAGTGGTCCAACATTTTAAATTTTTTGGCTTCAATCCCACTATTTGCCAGCTCAGTCAGTAAATTTGGAGATTGTTCTAAAGGCCTGAGAAAAATATACTTGCTTGCAAATCCTCCACTTAATGCAGGAGCTGAAGGAATCTCCACCTAGGTTTGAACTTCCAGGAATGAATCATAGAATCATAAAATGGTTTGGGATGGAAGGGACCTGAAAGACCATCTATTTCCAACCCTTTTGCCATGGTCAGGGACACCTTCCACTAGACCAGTTTGCTCAAAGCCACATCCAAATAAAACAAGGGACTATTTACTGCAACCACTGACCTCAGGCTCATCTTTGTACTTTCCTGCTGGCAGGGAGCTGGCTGTGCCCAAGGGCTGTGCATCATGGGCTGTGCAGGAGCTGTGGTGGGAGCTGGTGAACAGCACAACCAGGAAGCCCATTCAGCTGCAAACAGTATTCACTTGAGAATATTTCTCAATGTCACAGAGGAAGATAAACTGAAAGTCTGACAGCAAAGGAGAATCTCCCCCTCAATAACACCACAAATTATGGGGACACAGATTAAATGCAATTGCCTGCTAACCATTAGCTATTTAATTACATGCTCTGGGTAGTGTACAAATTGCTGGTATCACTTACCCCACTGAACCCAGTGAGTCATTCCTGACCTATACCAGCCTAAATGAAAATAGTTTCAGGCCTCTTTTGCTTTTTTTTCCAAGGAAAAATGCAGGCACCAATAAGTAACAAATGCATTTTTGTGTGCATGGGCTTGATCCAAAAGCGCTCCAGGCAACCTCTTCTCCCAACACCCATCCTTACTCAAGTGGTGCAGAGAGCCAAGCACTGACTACCAGACAGTGTAGGTGGGTGCTGTGGGTTTAACATCCCAGGCCCTGGCTCCAAGGCTGACAATTTACAATCTCTGTCTGGGAGCAAAGTCTGTCTAATAGTGACGTTTAAACTCACCAGCTGTAATGGTTCTGAGAAATCTAAGATGTACTGTAGTTACTGCAGCTAGTAATTACATAGTGTTCTTCAGTAATCTCCTCACAGCAGTTCTGTAGAGGAGTGTGTTTGCATGGTATTTGTGCTCAGCAGCTGAAAAAGATGTTGTCCATTCACTTAGATCTACCTTTTTTCAATGTCATGTGCGTGGGAGATGATAAAATAGCCTTTTGTTTTAAATAAAGCCTCTTGTTAATGGAAATGTCATTATTTTCTATGCCATGTGGACAATGTTTCTTTTGAAACAAAACGGGAGATAATAGTCTGTTAATGTGATCAGCTGAAGGAATTACCCTGAAGTTCAAGCTGTGGAAAGCTGCACTTTGACATTACAGGTCCCTGCTTTAAAACCTTTTGCTATGCAAGATGGCATGGGGTGGCATTAAATAAATACTTTTCTCTTTCTGAAGGCCAGATAGCCAAGCTGACATAAAGTAAAAACTACAAGAATAAAAGAAAATGGCCAAAATGCCAAGATGATATTTTCAAAACTGGTGGCTCTTCCTATAGAAAACCATATTTTTGATGTGATATACAGTATGCAACTGAAGGTTCAGTGAAGTCTGGAGTGCATCAGGGGGCTGTAAAACAGCCCAGTCTGGCTGTGAAAAAAAAAAAAAAGATTGCATGAGGTTGGAGGGGACACTGTCATACATCTCCAGTCACTGAGCCTGCAGAGGGTTCCAGTGAGGACAGGGAGTGGTTTGGTGGTTTCTTTTCCAATACTAAGACAATCTACTCTTGCTTACCCCTCTTCCTCTGAATCTGGTCTGAAAATCTTCCCCTCCAGGCAGGACAGAGGATCCTGAGTATGGAAAGATCCTTCTCTGATTTCTCTCTTCATAGCCTTTTATGAACATTAAATGGGGGAATGAAGTGGCCAAGCAATCCAACAGAAAGAGTGGTCATTACCTCTGCAGGTGTTCAAGGTGGCACAGCCCTTAAATAATTGAATGGTTAATAACAGATCTGGCCTTGTGTGTTTTTTATCCCACCAACACAGGAGCAAAGTGCTTTATAACACTCTATCACTTGCATCCTTGGCTGAAGCAGTGGACATAGAAGCTCCTTTTCCTTCAGCTGCCATTACAACCACCTGATTGGCACATCACATCATTTATTTACTTTACTAATAGAACCTAATTAAGTATAATTGCTGAAGCATCTTAAATAATTCTAAATACAGGAATTGATTTGGGGATTAAATGGAATATGATAATTGCATAATTGAACAAAGTAGCTGGAGTCCTCACCCAGCTAAGTGGATTTCATGATTGTGGCTGATTGCATCAGAATATAAATCAGTCTGATTTGCATGGCTGACATCAGCTTTTCTCCTCCTCTCTAGAGATGGCTTTAAGTAGGTCATATCCTGTGGAGCAGAGATCTTGGCGAGAAATTCCTTGGATTTGGTACTAGATGAGGGAGCACTCCATAGTCTCTGCTGAGGAGAAACTGGTGTTCCTCTGGGGGCTGATACCTTTTCCTAAGGGTTTTGAGTGTTCTGTAATATCCCAGACCAGGAGCTGTTCAAGGTCTTCCTGGGTCTGGGGGAATTTATGATGCTCCTTTTTTTTAGTTCTTAAATCTCTCAGTAGTTTGTGCCATGGTTTCCTGGGAGATCTCTCTCAGGATCACTCTATCAAGGGCAATTTTAAGCAGAAGTGATGAAATTTAAGCAATTTCACCCCAAGGGAAATTGAGTGGTTATTAAGGCACTTGGTGAAAGCATCTCTGTCTCTCAGATGTGCTTCTAGTCCCATCTAAGTTAATCCACAGCTTGGATCTGCTACTAGACTTGGTTTGTTTTTTTCTTTTTTTGAGAACTCCAATTTTCCAATGGGAATTGCCCAAAAACCTGGCTGAGGCTGGAGTAGGGCTCTTCAGGAGGATTAGCACTGTGGCCATATGCCAGTGTAATCAAGAAGGCTGGAAAATGTGCAGCCCATACAAGTGGCTTGATATGAGCTGCTGGTGCTCTGTGGATTTTTTTATATTCAGGAAAAACAGTTATAGGACTAGAGCTTTACATTGTCAACATCATGATTTACATTTTATAGGTAATAGCATGTGCAAACCAACATTAATTCAATTTGGAAAAGCATCATTCCCAAAACTTTCCTTTTTTCATTTTGTCTGCATCTCTGTGTCTATGTGTGCAATTTAGGCTCCAGCTATTGGTTCACAACCTTTTCGTAGCTGTTTATATTTATAACAATCCACATAAATGTGTATAACCACATTACTTTATGACTGCACTGTCTGTTAATCATTTGTTAACATTAAGAAATTAGGTATATCAGTTGTGTGTATTAGAAGGAACATGAGGAATAGAATGTCACCTCTATAAATAAGTTGTTTCTAATATTAAGAATGGCATTAGATTCTATTAACTATATTAATTATGTGCATGCCTATCACTTTGTTCTCAATGAAGCAAAGCATTTAGAGAAAGATGGAAGTTTCTTCCGTTGGATTAATCAGTCTGAACTTGTCATCATTCATTCCTAAGTCTTTTTGAAGGGAAAATTGTCCTTCTTTCCCCCCTGAAGAGGCATATTGATTGCTTTAGCATGATGAAAATGTTCATCAAATGAAATTAAGAGAAGTCTGAGGCTCTGATATACTCCTGGCTTTCTCTTTGAAAACATTTCTTCCCCTCTTCATATTCACACATGACTGCTGTCCTGCTCATGCCAAAGCTGCACTAGGAGAAACCAAACACCCTCTTGGGACCACCAGACCCAGTTTTGATTGTGTGGAAGGACCTGTTATCCTTCAGTCTGAGGGGTCTTTCTCTAAACAGGGAAGAATGTTAAGTGCCTGGGCTGCTCCCCAGCATTTGAATCTGGAAGTCAGCAAAAGTGCAAAAATATACTCCTGCAAAATTTCATGCAGGCTGAAAATGGAGACGTGCATGTATGTGCAAACTAGAAAATAAAGAATACTTATTTTGGTGCATCTAATAGGTATTCACTTTTCTAGGCAACACTGTAGTTTAGACTTGGAAACAATGCTTGGAAAAGGAGAGTAAGTGATGGCTAACTGGTGTTCACCACATTTACCTTTGGCATGGGCACAGGTAGCCCACCTGTAGTTACTGCATAAGCAAAGACTGAGCTTTATGGTAGGTGCACAAAAAGAAAGCTTGAGTAGCTAAGGCCTCACCTGGCACTTCTAGAACCTGCTTGCTGGAATGGGGATTTCTGTCAGCAAGGACAAGTGATTTACACTTGATGAAGGCATAATCATTTATTTCCAGCCACACACAGGCTTAGAGAATCTGGACAATGTTTCTTCCTGGTCAAAGATTCTTCTCCACCTCTCAGGGCTTCTTAACATCTTGGAACATACCTATACATGCAATAGTCTGTAATGTTTCTGTAGCAAATTTTTGTCACTTCCTGAATTCTACAGTTAACCTTTTTGACTAAAGGTCTATCAAACTTAATTTTTTGGAGTGTTTGTTTTGAGGGGTAAAATTTATTTTACTTAGTTCAAAAATATTGTTAAAAAGAACAGTATATATAGTCAATATATTGAATATATTCATGAAGGTATCAACCACTAAGGTATCATTTCTAGGTTTAATTAAGGATGAAGATTTGGAGGGGAAAAGATAAATAAACTCAAAAACATAGGTTTATAATCATATTTTTGTGATGCCTACACGATTAGCTCCAAACATGATTAATTACACATTTTATGTGTTGTGAGACACTGTAGAGCAGCTAGTATCACCTGTATCATATTTTCAGCTCTTAATGGTGTGACTGCTCACATAAAGGAATAGCAAAATAAGGTTTAATGGGATTCCAGGTTTCTCTTGTTAGCCTGTGGTACACATGACCAATGTGAGCAAGAACTTAAGGACTGGTGATTTTCAGCTGACTGTACTGATGCCAATGTTACATTCAAGACTGTAGTTACTGTAGGAGTTAAGTCTATAGTTTAAAAACAAAAGGATGACTTACCTGGCTTATCGATGGCTTCATGATTCCACTGGACTAGGATAAACTCTCGTATCTAAGTGACAATTTGCAATTTTGGTGAAATTTTCTAACCCAAGGATCTAGACCAAAATGAGGAGTCCAGTTTCTTTAGAACATGCCCGAAGAATAAGGAAGCATATTTGCAAAGGCTATAAGACTAAAAGGGCTTTTCCATTGTTCTCTGACCCTTAAGTAAAACTTAAATCTAATGTCCACCTTCACTTAAAATCTCTCGATGGTCAAGTGTTAAGTATGGACAATCTGAAAAAAATCCCTTGAGGGATGCCCTAAACTTCAGGTTATTGTACTTGACAATCCAGCAAGAAATTAGCATTTTTTAACCTTTTACTTTCAAAGCCCTAATACTGTCGCATAACCAAAAGAATATTAGCACTATGAAAATCAGGGTAGGTCTCTCACATGTTTCTGGTCTTTCTGGAGCAGTGATCAGTTCCTATGTATCTGATAAAGGCTTTGCTAAGGCTTTAGACATTATAGGCTTTACAGAAGCGTGAACAATATACGAGTGTTAATAACAGCTTAAATGTCCTAATGGTACAATAAAAAGGAGTTTAAACACCCAAATCAGGATGCAGGTAAAACACCAAGATCTAACTTTTCTGGAGAGCATAACTTGCTTGCATCACTATAGGGAAAGAGCAAGAAATCACATATCTTTCTGTTGATCCATGGGATACAGTTTTGAGCTAACACCTTAATGCAGGCATCCATGTGTTACCACCTCAAAAGAGCAAGTGTACTCATCATGCTAGCTGTCATTGTAGAGGTCTGTGAGGCTATAGCATGCATTGAGGCTTTAGCAACCTTGAGTTAAAAAGGCTTGTTTATGACCACAATCAGATTACTGCTGCAACTAGAGTACTGAAAATGAATGACTGAAGATTTATTATTCCTCCATCTGCAAGGATCCCTGGGCTACTCTGAAGGCAGCTGAGAGCTGAACACATCTCAGAAGCAGCTTCTTTCATGCTTCTGGGCAGTCTCATGCCACTGTTTGAGCAATTTTTAGTCTCAGAAAATGTTATAAACAATTAATTTACAGTTCTACAACAATGAGTATAACATCTTAGGCATGAAAGGTGGTACAGCAAGTCCTGAGAGCTCACACTGGACATTTCTAGGCACTGGACCTTGACAGTATCTCCTAGACACAATCCCTGTTGTAGAGATATCTGCTTTTTCCAAGCAGATGTGGACTTCAGAGTTTTAAGAATTACTTTTGGTACCAGGAACTCTCGACAGTGAAGTCAGCACTCCCATCTTAGTTAGTGATAACTGATGCCTAGTGTTATTTGGCCACTGCATTTTCAAAAAATGTTTTAACTATTTGTTTTCTCTGTGCACACGAAGACTCAGGTAGACATTGTCTACATGGAAATGAGGTGAACATTCATTCATGGTATTGTCTTCTGCATGGTGGCTTTTATATTGTTCATTTGTATCTTTCCCTAATGAATATTTGGAGACAACTGAACCTAGACTAGATGCCTCACTTTCCCCACTCAATAGAAACGTATCTCTAAGTTTCAGCAGGGTCAAGAATTGTATGTACTCAGATTGTCACTGGAATAGCCACCAGTGGAAACATGCTCATTCTGCATCAGTGTCTCATTAAGACTCCCCTAAGTCTCAGCCTGAGAGAAGCACCTAATGAGAAGAGATTAGGTCTTGAGATTTTGTGACAACTCATTTTCTTGGCAAAGACGGCAACAAAAACCAAAAACGACACAGCCTTAATCTCTTTCTCTGACAACTTTAAGGCTATAATGAGAGCAGACAACTGCAGAAGATGTTTTCCTTTGCTTTTGGAACTGGAGCTATGTGTCCCTGCTATGGAGCACTAGTGGCAAGCTGTAAGAAAGACAGTATTAGTGCCAAAACATCCACTGGCTTAGACCCTTCATGAAAAGGCCACTGAAGCTTCGTTATGTGCAGCCTTGAGCACAGTTTAGTGCTCAGTAAAGCTACAGTCCCTGCCTTCAATGGAGGTTTCTCATTCCATGCTTCTCAACTGATCCATGAATATTGTTCTGCCAGGCCAAGGAAGAAAACAGAGTCACAAGAGGCTGCATCAGCATAGCTGCAATCCAATATTACTTGCAGTATTGTGACCTGTGAACAGAAAATTAAGAATGAGAGAGGCCCGCAAAAAGCACACTGAAGTAGACAAATTAATTGTCTACAGCAGATGGTGTCACACAGATTAATAAAAAGCCAAAGAACATAAAATATTATTTATAACCTTTGGCAGATAGGCAGTTTCTGTGTGGAAACAATTGTTCCAAATAACATCCTGATTTGAAAGCATATTTATCCCTGGAAAGGAGGAGAGGATTCAAGAGAAAGATTTTGTCTGGGAGGAGAAGGCTGAGATGATATGCTGTAATAGCACGTGCACAAAGGCACTCACAGTAACAGAGAGCTTGTCTGAGATTTGTGCAAGACACATTTTGTAGCACATATTCAGGGTAAGATCATTTGCACAAATGCACAAGCAAAAGGGATTCTATATTTATATGCACATATTAATACATATATATATTTTTATATATATATATATGGGGGGGGTTTAGATTTATGTACACACATAGCATGTAATAAATAATTCAATATGACCCTCTGAAATGTCATTATGTAGAGTGCAGACATTTTTCCAAGTTACCCAAGACAGCAAACAACAGGTCAAGCAGACCTCTGCAAATCAGGCAGTCTAACCTTTCTGCAGGCTGCACAAAGTGAGATTATAATGATAGCCCTAGCACAGGATAATGAAGTATTTGTGCATGTTTACATGAAGTCCTCCAAAATGTGAAGAATAACATGGAAAAAAGAGCTTGCTGAGTACCTTTGCCAGCAGCAGGAGAGGCTATCCTTGAGGGCTGATCAGAGGCAAGATGCAAATTCTCACCTTGAAAGAGGTTCATGTTTGATAGAAGAGGGAAGTGGAGTACCACTGATGCCTCATCATTCTCTGTTGATTTCTAATGTCTTGTTTCACACCCAGAGTGACACTTTTTTCAGGTTTGATCTTTGCTCTTCCTATTTTTCAGGGCTCTGATCTGTGAGCAGGATTTCTTGCAGTTCTGTTGATTTGAATTGGTATTGTACATTTTCCAGACTCTGGGTTTCAGCCTGCATATACGTGACGCCATGATGGAGGAAAGCACAGAGACAATAACAAACAGTGCATTACCTCAAGCCTGAATTTGCTGTCTCTTCAGCAGTATGAGAATCTATTTTATATCAGGTCCCATAATACTGAAGAAAACAATTTTCCCAGCTTCATCCACTTTTCTCTGCAAACATGTTCAGACTCCTGCATCATTCCTTAGTGATACTTACTGTTTGCTGATCCACACAATTTTGGTGGGAAGTCAATGAATTTGGGTGGTTGCTGAGTTTCACTTTGAATTTTGGGGTCTTTTCCTAGGAAATGACAGCACAAGGATTAATTTTGACTGAAAACTCTACCCAAATTATCTGAGCTGGTCTCTGATTTACCATCAAGCTGAAGACTTCTTCAGATTCACTGTTCTTTGCATGGAGTTACCACTGAAAAATAAATGTCCTGCCTAGAATTTCCAATCTACAATGGAGCAGAATTTATCATACACCTTTTCAAAGATTTTTATTTTTTGTTGCTCTTATTGTAATAAAAGTACTTAATATTTCCAGCATAAAATAGACCAACTTTAATTCCCAGTCCTTGATTCTTTTTGTCCTGTGGTCTGAACACCAGACCGAAGGTGAATTAGACCACAGGTCTTCAACTGCTTGAGTCACCTTTATGGTCAGAATGAGAAGCAGATCTCTATTTGGTATGGTTCAAGTTTGTTCATAGATAGAGACCTGTGAGGACATCTGAACTGCAGAGATGTAAATTAAATGAAAAACGAAACAGTTTAAGCTCCCAGAGGGTCTCTTATCTCTAATCATTCCATCAGCTCTTCTCAGAAAACTTTACCGATTTTTATCCCTGGGTTATATTAATATCATTCTTACAAAACACATTGATCACAGAATGTACTCTCAAATTTTATGCAACCTGGTTCCTTTCCTTCTGGGCAACACTGGCAGTTCACGAAGAGGCTGCTTTTAAAGATAGGGCAAACAAAAAATAGTATTGTTGTAGCAAAGGCACTTGTGGTGAGAGGTCTTGGCATGGCTGAAGAAATAACATGGAAGCCAGGAAGGAACCTGAACCAAGCTCCATGTGCTCAGGACAACTTACTGTTGTATTGTACATTATACATTCTGCACCAATAGATTTTTATTCAACTAAAACAAACAAACAAAACAAAAACAACAGCAAACACTGCTGTTAAGGTTAGAAAGGCAAATTCCTTCTGGCTTTTAGAATTGTTCACCTTTCTTTCCAATTGCCCTCTCTTCTGTGTTCCTTTCAGCCCTGTGGTCTGGCTGCAAATGAAAAAAATTAAGGCAGGGAAGATCAAAAGGTAACAGACAAACTTCAAATATCTAGTTTTGCAGACATAACATAATTATTCTTTCATTTAAAATATGAAAATCTCACATCATAGAAAACACCATGTGCATCCCCCAGAGGCCTTCTCATCTGTTCCACTGGAAGAACACAGGAAGAGCACGGCCTCAGTAGCTGGGGTGAAGGATGGAGCACCAGCCTTCTGGAGCAATCCCCAAGGATCTGGCTTGTATCAAGTAATTATAAGATATAGCAGATTTCCTCTACAAAACACTTTACAAATATTCATTAATTAGCCCACACTGCTTCCCCTTTAGGGACAGAATTGGTTCTGTCTCCGTATATGCAGACAGGAGGAGCAGATGTAGATTAGATGACTTTCTCAAGACCTTCTGAAAAGTCAGTAACAGGGCATATGTTTGCTTCAGTCTTGCATTTTCTCATGTTTAAAAAGTCCCTTTAACACTGCATTCTGCAATGAAAGGGACAGGCAGGTTTTGCTCTGCTGCCTCAACAGCACAGAAAACATTATGGTAGTCCTGACTCTGCCTTTGCACTACAAACAGAGCTACAGCAACAAACCTGCATGTGCAGTAGCTTATATTCTTTTAGTTAACAGAGCAGAAACAATGCCACTTGTCTCACAGAAAAAAAAAAAAAAAGAAAAAAGAAAAAAAAAAAAAAGAAGAGCATTGTGTCCTGAAAGCATCTGTTATTATCTATTATCATGTTGTTTCCACACAAACAGCACCACAGGTTGGGGTTACCAATAGATGGCTGGGGGACTTGGCCAGTGTATCACAGTGAGAGCTCTCAGAGTGCCCTGGTTGGCAGAATGAGTCTCTACTTTGTTTATATTCTGCTTAGCAGTAACAGAGAAGTGTCAGTCATCAGTAAATGTATCTCTGGGGAGGGAGCAGGACCCTGCAGGAAGCTGGGAAGAGGAGAATTTGGGGCTTGAAAAGAAAATCTGTTGGCCTAAAGTCTGTAGACTCAATTTAAGGGCTGGAGACCAGAGTCTCTGGGAAGGTCAGATTGCATGAGCTCATGCTAACTGACAATTTGTGTGTATGTGTAAGAATCCTACATCTGCACTAAAATGCAGCTTTCTCAGCCAGTTTATACAAACGTTATTATCCACTGGCACATTTTAAGAGGAAGAACTCTAGGATAATATTTTTGGTTGAAACTATAAGGGGAAATCTAAGTTTGAAGAGAATCTGCACTCTGATAGTGGTACACAAGCAACAGGGACAGGTGTAGTGACAGCAGTGTCTCAGGAGGGCATAAACACAGCCACAAGAGCCTACACTGAAAGGAGCAGAGGTTCTGTAGCTTCCCCCCTCCTTTCTCTTGCTCCTCTGCGAGGATATTCATGCTCACAGCACCTCTTGTTCCCAAGGTTAACTTTAAAAACCTTTTTTATTCTCAAGTCTTGTCCTATGTATTTGTCACTACTGCTACAACTAAGGACTCCTGCTTTTATTAAACCTTAGTTTTTAAATGAAATGTCACAGGTAATTTGCAGGGTAAAAGAAGCTGCAATATCATCATGATGTTTCCAGAGCTGTGACTGTCCTCTCAACTGAACCTGCCTTGCCCTGAATTGTGAGCAATGAGTTTGTACCTCAAAGAGAAGAAAAGATATTTCACTGATGCAAGACAGTCCAGGCTCTGAGGAATGCAGACAAAACAACCAAGTGTCACTATTTCTGTAACTCTGAAAAAATTACTGGGCTCACATCCTCCCAAACTATTTTAACTTACGCAGCATTAATCTCTTGTGGTAACCAGCAGAAGGCTCACCAACTGTACTATCCATCAGATTCAATTGCTCAAAATATACCACAGAACTGGATATATCCCTGCCATCCAGACTCCTATTTTGTTGCAGTGGGACTATTAAGAAGAGAAAAATCAGAATTTCTTTATCTCTTTTGTTCAAACACAACAATCAAGTAATTATCACAAATAGCCTTTAGATGTAAATAGCATATGTCTAAGCATGTGTTAAATTGTTTTTTATATTAAGTTTTAAAGTCCATGCAAAATCTCTCCCCACATAACATCTTTTTCTGAGGCACCTGCAAATATTGTCTCAAGAAATGTCTTTAAAAAAATGTCAGGCTCACTCAGTTATTGCATGTGCAAACAAAAACAGCAGTGTTTACCCGTCCAGTGATGAAAGAATAACTCATGCAAACACTGTTCAGGACTGTGTTTCTAACCTTAAGAAGAAAACCTCACACTCGAATGTCTTCCCTGAATCTTGAATGGCAAGGTCAGATGATAATATTCTACTCTGAAATATCAATGCCACTACAGAGAACTCCTCACTTGCTCTACAAACATGACAGTGAAAGGTGACTTTTTAGATGATAAAGACCCCCAGTTTGCAGATACATTGCATGCTGGTAATCCATTCAAATTCTTTGGAAGAAAGGAAGGCAGAGTTCCCCCATACTGGAATCTCTAAACTGTTTTAACAGCTGGAATACCCCTTTCAACAAAGTTTGGGTCTGCTTCCCCTTTGCCTTACACCACTGTCATGCCCCTGATATTGAAACCACTGCAACAGTTAATAGATCAAAATTTATATATTCAAATTAATGCTTTGCTGCTTGTGGATCTTGACATGATAGCCCTAAAACATGATCAACCATTGACTGGAGTTGTTTTCATTTAAAAATAAAGTTTTAAATTTTATTTTACATTTTTCATTCAATTCTGCTTTTGCTTAAGCTGACAAATATCTTTGCTTAATTTAATATCAAGAATACTGCGTGGTCACTTGATATTCTTCCCTCCTAGGTCTTCCTCTGCAGAAACAAATGCTACTATCCTGCCTGTTTCAAAAATCTTTGTCCCAATCATACGCACGGTCAGATTCTCTCCACAAGCCACTGTTGTGTGAAGGGACATCGTCAAATACAAACACATTGGCACAAATTTCAGTGTTAGCCATTAAAAGAAATGGTTTATTTCCAGTCATAAAGAGTGCCAGTAAGGCTTCAGCTAAAACAAAGACATCTTTATGGAGCTTGTTTTTTGCCATTTTAGCTTTGCACAGTTCATGCCCTCAATAAAATTACTTCTGGTTTACACCTATATAACCTATAGTGGAATCAAGTGTAAAATGCTTAGATTGATGTTTATTAGGAAATCTTTGAAGTGAAAATCACTTTTACCTGTTTCTTTAGCCTTGATGCTACACTTGGATTTACTGCAATTAACTGCAAATGTTTGCCCACAAAGCTGTCACCATGATACAAGCTTTTGTAAAATCATAGTTGGTGTTTAACCTTGAAGTGTGCCTCTTTTGAAAATATATACATGCTATTATTCGGCAAAAAAGCCAGCTTTCTTGAAATATCAGGTTTAATACCCATTCCTTGCAATAAAGTTTCCCTGCTTATTGCAAGGGAGGAGGGATGAACTGATTGCAGAGAGGGCCAAGAGTAGGTTTCTCGCCTGGCACAAATCAAATTATCACTCCTGACTTTGGTTTAGAGATGAGCTAATTTGTACCTAGGGTGTTCTTCTTGGGCTCTTTGTGGTGGGGTTTGTGGTTTGTTTTTTTTATTGGTTGGTGTTGTTGGGGTTTTTTCATCTTTTTTCCCTATCCCTTAAGTACGTAGAACTTAGAATAGAATCATAGAATCAAACAACCTTCCTGGAGCTCCTGGGTTAAAAAGTAAAAATGGATACCTTGTTGTTGAGACTCGGTCTGAGATCTCCCATTCCTTTTTGCTTTGTCTAATGTGTTTTTGCAAGGACATTAGCAGCCGCCAGCTTGGAGGAGCACCATGACGAAAGGGTTGAATAAAGCTGTTTGAGGAACTCAAAAAATCAGAAATCAAATATCCAAGAATCACAATTGTAAAAATAATGGATTGATTACTTGGATTGATGAATTTAATTGACTTATGAATTGATGCTGGTCTCCTTTTTTCTCCCTTCTGAACTGTGAGAATTGGCATGGCTGTATCAGACTTTCAATCTTACTGGTAATGCCTGAAAATTTCAAACCTTAATTTTTGTTTTATTTTAAAAGGAAACACTCTTGTATAATGGCTTGTCTCCAGGAGCTGTGAAGCTGTGGCTTGGGGAGGCACTTTGCTGATCACAAGAGTCCAAATAAGCTCACCAGTGAGCTCCAGGAAGCAATCCAGTTCCTGGATATGATCAGTTGACCTTGGCTGGACACTAGGTGCCCCCCAAGCCATTCTGTCAGTCCTCTCTGCAGAACAAGGCTGAGAAAATAAGATGAAAAAACCCTTGTGGGCCAAAATAAAGGCAGTTTAATAAAACAAAAGCAAAGGTCACATGGGGAAGCAAAGGAAAACCAAAGATCTATTCTCTACATCACATCAGCAGGCAATGTACAGCTACTTCCCAGTTTCTCTGAAAGAT
This sequence comes from Pithys albifrons albifrons, assembly GCF_047495875.1. Taxonomy (NCBI): domain Eukaryota; kingdom Metazoa; phylum Chordata; class Aves; order Passeriformes; family Thamnophilidae; genus Pithys; species Pithys albifrons. The sequence continues at coordinate 88,023,671 of NC_092459.1, forward strand.
GAAAGTTTTAGAAAAAAATGGGCCCACTCCTCCTCGTTTCTCTTAGCACTTATTGCTGAGTAATGTCAGTATGGCATGGTATATCCCTCTGGTCAGTTTGGGTCAGCTGTCCTGGCTGTGTGTCCTCCAGGATCTTGCCCAGCCCTTGCTTACAGGGTAAGGTGGGGGAATGCTGTAGAGAGCACTGATGCTGTGTGAGCACCACTCAGCAGTGACCTAAACACTGGTTTTGTAGAAAACACCTTTCTAACTAGAGAAAGCACAGCATTGTGAGGACTGCAGTGGGGAAAATTAACTCCGTCTCAGCCAGACCCAATACACTGGACGATTATCGTTAATTAATCAAAAAGCAGGTGGTGAGTTCCAAGGGGTCTGTGAATTTAAACTAGAAATTAGAAATAAAAATGAAGGGGTAAAATAACTACAAAACCAGGTGAGGTATTTTCATTAGTCCTTTCATTTCATTACTACAGAAGATTAATGAGTTCTGCTCAAGCTGAGATAGGCATCCCCAAAAATAATCTTTCAAAATGTATATTTCAGAGCAAGGCTGGAGAGAAACAGCTAACAGAAAAAGGAAAAATTTCAACTCACACCAAAAGCAAAATCAGAAATTAGACCAATGCTGCCTCAAAAGTGTACCTGTATTTTCATATGCGTATCCAGTGACTATCATTAAAATCATAGAAAGAAGATGCTTCTACACAGGATTCCACATCACTGTGGATTACGTATGTGTGAAGGAAACACTTGGGAAATTTACCTCGAAGTTCATCCACAGCCTCCTCCCTTTTCTCTGTTTTCTTGACCTCAGACTGTTTTATTGTGCCCGTTTTCAAAACCTGCAATTTCTCTGCAGGTAAGAGTTCCCTGAGGATTTATTTGAAGTACTAGTATTTTAAAGACCTGGAAGCTGACTGAAATATGTGTATGAAAATACAGTATTTTCCACTTTTATTTTAGATGTGGCCAGAACTGCTCACTGTAATTTGTAAAGCAAACTATTCTTTCTCCACAGCTCACCAGCTTTGTCAAGCCTCAGATTCAGCAGTCAGCATCTGCAAAAACCACTTGGTCAAGAATCAGATTCAATGCAGTACAAACAGATGAAGTTTCATTTATGGTAGAGATTCAAAAATTGATCATCTGAACCCATCACAGTAGTCCAGTGGCACTCAGACAAACTCAGGTAGACATATGGAAAGCCACAACTTCCTTCACCATGTGCTTGAAGCCAGAGTAAGCTCAGTTGTCAGCTGTGGTGGTCAGGCTTGTCATAAAACACAAAGGAGGAGTTGGATGCTCTTTCTGACCAAACTCCAAAACAGTCCAGCTGGAAATGAGAAAATCTGAAATTCCCATAGAGGTTCAAGGTCTTACGTTCTGTGGCATCTTATTAATTACTGATAGCACAGAGGTCCTCTTCTTCCTGCTTCTCCAAAATGCCTGTAGAGCAGCCAAGAGAGGCATGATTTTATAGGATACAAAGTCACTGTGCAAAACACTACATGGTTTCTAAGGGTTGTGGTGGCTCCATTGAAAAAAATTTTCTTTGCAGCTTTGCTTTCCACAGTGAACATGTTTCGAAGAAACAGAAGATACATAGTGAGATTCGCAAATGAGGAAATAATTTAAGTCTGAAACAGCTGAGATATAGTGAGGGTGGAGTAAAGAGAAAGACAAAGTTTGATGTGTTTCAACGAAGTCAGGCAAAAAAAAAAAACCAAAAAAAACATGAGAAACCATCATACAATGGGAAGATGATTTTTTTAATGCCATGTAGCAAAACTCTTGGCATGTCCCCATTTCCATTAACAACCTAGTTTTTTCATAATGAAATCAGATAGAGGCCCTGATTGGAATTCTGCTCAAGCTTTCTTCCATGAACAATCTCCATCCTCACCTTTCATATTTCTCTTACTTGAGGTGCCATCTCCGAGATTTGGTTGCACACACTTGCAGCTGCCCCTTGTCCTTGTTTCCCCACCTCTGTGTGTATGCCCTCTAAAGGAGCAGCTGTCCTCTAGGACAACCGTGGTCCTTCAGAGATACCTCCTAGAAGATAGCCAGTGCTTCTACAAGACCCAGCAGGATGGTCCTCTGAAAGAAAATGTGATCAGAAAGCCTTACTGCTCGTGTCCTTGTCCTCCTTCAGATTTTTGTGCTTGCTTCCATCCCTTCATCTCCCCATCTCTATAACTAGAATTTCAGCTCCAGTTGTTGTTACTTCTGTACAGAACTAAGAGTAACCTTCATTCTCTGATTATAACAGCAAATAATAACTGAGACATGCGAAGAGGACAGGCTAAATGAGGTAATTTCAGAATTGCCCTCTGCGAGACTTCTACTCTTCCCCTGGAAATATCTAACACCCATGAAAACCATTTAGCACACTAATCATAACATAAGCCAAAGTCTGGCAACTTCTGTTTTAATTGATCAGATGATTTGAATATATATAGTTCTTGAATATGCATGAATTTTTTCATCGAGATGAAGGACCCTTTCCCCATTCTCTAGCAAAGACTGAAAAGCAGAGCTGGGATCACAAGTTTTCAGACTGCTTGCATTATAACATGTGTTTCAGTGGATTGGCCAATTCACTGTCAAGTAGTCTCAAAAACAAGTGAAACAAAAAGACATTTCAAATCAAATCACAATAGAATAGAATACATCAGCTTCAGGTACTGTTTTCTTTAGTGGTCACTGCATGTTTTCCTGTGTACATTTGATTAACTAGTTCATTAATATCAAGGTCACTACTGCAGTTTTTACTCTTCTCTATATAAAACTAACACAGCATGTTTCTGACAAATATTCAGCAAGTACCACATGGAGAACAAAGAAGCTGAAATGACAGATCCCTTTCCACATTCAGCTGCACTTAGAAAATTCGTGTTAAACACCCATATATTTTCTGTCTTTCCTACTGAGTTTCTTTGGCCTTCTTTCCTTTTTTGTGCCATGGCAGATGAGGAAGATCTAACAAATTTGGTCCTTCACTGGCAGAAGAGTTTGTACCCAGCAGAACACCTGACCCTGAGAACCTCGACTGGGAGCCCAGGTTCCCAACTGTCACTGATCTGCTGAAGGGAAGGATCTGTGAATAGTTGTTGGCAAAATGGGTGTCTCTTCTCCCCGTACGGAGCTGATGATGACAACCTTCTGCTGCTGTCAGACACTCCTTCAGCTCAGGGGCAGAGAGGTCTGTGCTGTGCAGCTGAAATATTCCAAACCTTGTGATGGTTCATACCCAGTCATCCATGGCCAGCTATGATGGAAAGCTTGTTTTCAGCTACTTTGTCTTTAAATTCAGGAAATTGCACACATACATGCACACCCACTTGCAAAGAGCGCTCTTGTGGCTTCAAATTCAGCAAAAAGCATGCAAAGGACAGAAATTTCAGATTTGAAGATGGCTATGCAACATGTTTGTGCAATTATAAGGCAGTCCCTAGCAGGCTAATTTAATTTGATTATTTTCAATTCCCTAAGGATTTTCACAAGATCTCTTATGCTCCTTTATTCTTGCTTTTTATCCTAGAGTCTTTCTTTAAACTAAAAGATTTGCAGAGAATGAAGACAGTGATTGCAAACACATAAGGGTTTTGAACATTTCTCAAGCGACTTACAGTCATCTTCATTCCTGTGGCTGTTTTGTGGCTCCCTGATACGTTATCTTGAAATGTGGTTGGCAGAAACATACAAGAAGCAGCTGCAAACAACAGTAGTGGTGCATTATGAGCAGCACTTTTCTCACATTACAGTGTTCGCAGTATCACATAGGGGTCTCTGAAACTCACAGCCTCTTTTGACTTTCTTATTCCCTCAGCTTCTTTGCTGCAATGAGTGGAAAACAGCACCCCGGTTCAATTCACCGTGTCTTCTGAAGACAATTAAAAGGGGGAAGTGTTCAGATAAATCACTGGCAAGCACCACAGAAAAAAACAAGTGGAAGTGATTCATGCTGGCCTCAGAGCAGGGTTTGATTAGCTCCTAGTAATAAGGAAAGGGGATGTGTCTTAGTCAGTGATAGTAAAACAAAATATTGAACAGCTGCTCACTAAATGGACACTGTGTATCCAGGGCCCTGAAAAGAGGCATAAAACATACAAGATAATGTAATTAAAGACTATCAGCACAGGTGCACAACCCACAGGTTGCCTGGGCAGTGTTAGTTTGGGCATTGATTCCATTCTGAATGCCTGCTTTTGTGACCCTGTGAATAGTCTCCAACCACAGATGTGATTATGTGTAGGCACATGTATGTGTGTTTGGCTTTTATCTACCAGTATAGTGGTAATGCTGTTCTCACGAGGTTCCTAATGACAGGTGAATTATGAAAATAGCTAAGAAACAATTTCATAGCTTCTACCTTTAAATGGGGAAATTATAATAATTGTTCAAATAAAATAGACCAAAAAGTTTTACTTAAATGAATGTGCTTTTATGGTCATCCCCTCTTGTCTTTGACTAGGGCCTTTGAGCCTTCATCGAGGCAGTTCAAATGCCTACTAGTTTAACGAGTTCATACTCTGGTTGGTCCTTTTCAAAAGAAAGCAGCAGAGTCTCATGAGACTGGAAGCCACAGGCTTAGGCTTCAAACCCTTCACGTACACACTCCAGGACTGCCTTTTCCAAAGTCAAAATTCAGCTTCCCTGCCTGCTGCCACCTAACCAGACTACCATTCCTCCAGAAATTAACTTAAATAATAAAGCACTTCCTGCTGCAGCATGAGACTCATGCTGCTTCCCTGTCCCATCTGCGCAATCCACACAATTTCTTCTTCTCCAGCTCACTGACTCCCATCACAGGGAGGGAGAAATGAAAGCTGCCTGAACGTCAAAGCAAACTTACACAGCTGTAACATATAGCTGAGACCCATGATGCCTCTCGGGGTTGTTTCTCTAATTAATTGGTGGAGAGATCAGAAGAAATGACTTGAAAGAGAGCACAGCAGCGAGGGCAGGTAAGGGAGTATGTCAGGAAAAGAGGGAAGATGATGCAGGAAGAAATGCAAATAAAGGTTTTTGGATGCCAGGCTTCAGTTAGTTGCTAAATAGTCAATTGCAAGCCATTGGGCTGTTTTATTAGGTAAGGAATTCTATCTGACTTTAAAGGAACCCCAAATTTTGATGTAACAGGGAAAGTAAGTTCTCAAGTAGCAGGTAAGAGGCAAAAGTAAATCTCACTGCACAGAGTATCACAGGTTTGCAGTTATCCAGCTTGTGCCCACAGTACAAGTGGTAAAACTTGGGGAGCCTAATGCCAGGCCTGGACTTTGTGTAGCCATTTAAGTCAGGTAGCAAATTATCTGAGCTCAGAGTATCAGCACCTGAGTCACACACACTGTGTCCTGTTGCAAACCACAGCACAACTAAGCCATGCAGCTAAGTAATTTTCTAAAGCCTACCTATCAAGTCCACAGGAAAATGAGAGAGAGCTTCTGTCTCTTGACTTTGCATTTCACAGCCACAGAAGGATTTTCAGTTTCCCTTGCTGGGAGCACAGTCTGTGTTTACAGATATTAAAGCCAATATCTTTGTGACAAAGCAGATGAGAGAAAAAAGGTACTTTGGCTGCTGGTTTGCCTGACCCAGAGCCCTCCTCTACCCTGCACAGCTTCTGCTGCTGTTTCTGCCAAGAATAGGTCAGGTTCATATCCCATTTTTCAAGGCCCTCATCCCATCATCCAGGTTCCTGCCTATCTGTTCTGGTGCTCTGAAGAAGTGGCAGTGTTATGAGTTATAAATAGAGGTTGCCTTTGTGGATAAACTGTGGTTTGACCCATGAAGTAGGTCCCACATCCCCTGACTGACACCAACTTAAATTGACAAGCCCAGAGAAGGTGGCTGCACCCCGCAGTTCTGCGGGACTGTTTATTGACATTTCTATATATCTGACATGCTCCTGTAATGAGCCCTAGGAAAGGGGAGTATTTAAAAACAAGGTTTAAAATCAAAATAATAATAACAATAAAAGGCAACAGAAAAAGAGTCCAAGGAAGAAGAGTCAGGGGTACCTACTGAGTCAGCTTTCCTATCAGAGGAGTTACAATGTGAACACCTCCTCTAAATTGTTAATTTCTCAGGGTTACACCAGTGCGAGAGGTATCTATAGAGCTAAAGGCTTGTTTGGACCAGCTGGATTTCACTCCAATACTGAAAGCAAAGCCATGTCTGGCCACTTACACCACTTCACTGGAACACACATTATCCTCTGAGCCTCTCTTCCCCTGTCCTTGATGCACTGTGGGGAGTAGCTTAGCAGCAACACGACAGGTGAGAAGTGACTCCCACTGAAATGAAACACAAAATGATCCCATGAAAGCCCAGCCCACAGATAATGAAAGCACCTTAGGCTGACAGCCACTGCTGCAGAGGGAAATGTCGATGGGCGTATTACCTCCAACAATTTCGCTGAGCTGATGGCAACCCTGACCTTTGCAGTGCCTGCAGGCAATTTGTTTTCCTGGCTGCTGAAAAGCTGGAAAGTACCAGGAGGCATTACAAAAATGATGCACTCCCTGACCCTGTCTCATCATCATTTGCTATGAGATGGCTTTCTCCTGAAGGCTGTGGCTGCCAGCAGCTGTGGCTCAGCTGCTGCTGGCTCCATATGGTGATTCAGGACATGGCATTTGATGGGGGCTGCTTCTATTGGGCCTTCTCACAACTGAGCAAGGAGCAGGGGGAATGCAGGCAGCAACAGATCAGCTTTTTCCCTGCTGTTCAGCTAATGCATCTTTTCTTCAACCTCTGGGCACATTTGCAGTTATAAACAATGAAACACCACTTCTAAATGGCAGTTTAGAGACACCTGTAGCAGAAGTAATAGCCATATGAAACAAATTTCAGTTTCCCAGAGAAATTTCTATAACATCAAGCTAGATATGCATTCAGGTCACACGTATCTTTGCAGATGATCAAGTTCAGACAGTTCAAGATCCCGAGCTATACACAGGCCAGAGAACAGCTTTTGAAGCCCTATCACTGACTACTGAATCTTCAGATACCTAGAAGCCAAAGTATGAGAGCACATGCAGACAAAACACATCCACGACTTGTCTGGGCAACTTGTTCCAGTGCCTCACCACCCCCAAAATAAAGAATTTTTTCCTAATATCTAATCTCAACCTACTCTCAGTTTGAATCCATTTCCCCTTGTTCTGTCACTATGTGCTCTTGTAAAAAGTCCCTCTCCATCTTTCTTGTAGGCATTCTTCAGGTTCCGGAGGGCTGCAATTAAGATTTCTCTTCATGCTGGAGTGTTTCTTTAAAGAAGAGGCTCTCTCCTCACTCAGTTGCCACCATCATCCTCATTCTTGTGTTCCCTATCAGCATGCACGGGATTGTACAGTCATATTAAAATTTCACCTAATAGATAAGATTTAAGGAGAAAAGAATGAAGCAAAGTCAATTTGACCAAGGTCAACTTTTTGTTCTATCTTCCCATGAAAGATGCATAGGGTTTTTTGTTCCATCTTCAGAAATTACAATGTTCTATGTTTATTACAACAAAATGTCCTTCCTGCATTCCTTCTGCCTACTTAATATGACTAAAGACAACAACAACTGCATAAATAAAACTTTTACTTGCTTTTGGAAAGTCAAGAGCCTACACTAGCGCTTGGTTCAAGTTTTCTACACCAGTCACTGATCTTCCTAAAGAGACTAATCCAGATGCCTCAAACAGTAGAAGGATACCGGTGTTCATTTTAACTTTATGCTAGATCTGGTATATCAGATACTTAGCCTTTCCATCCTCTGGCCTGCCACAAAGAAATGCTTACATTTTTTCCCCCATTAGTTGCATTTAGAGGATAGCACAACTAGACTACAATTCAGATACCTAGTTTCACTTTCAGCTATGTCATCATCATTTCCCTTTTCTAGGTTTTTCCTAGGTGATGTAGAAGATCAGTTTTGTAAAGCAAAAAGTTTCTTGCTATGTGTCAGGGAAGCAGCTGGTACAAAGGGATTGGTATCTGAGCTGTGACCTCTGATTCTAACATAAACAGAATTAATTGTCAGTATATGTTGTTACTGATACTGTTTCATGGAAGAGAAAAACTTTGGAATTCTTGGTATGTTTTGGATCTCAGAACCATCAGACATTTAATGCCAATCCTCAATATCCTCAAACAAAACATATTTATAGACTCCTTTGCCTCTGAGCCCAGTGACACTCGGTGCACACCTGCCCTCGGAGAAGCTGCCAGGCCTGCATTCCAGTCCAGATTTATTCAAAATGAAGAACAGAGAGAAATTACATAAAAATCACTTGGGATGTTGGCCCTTTCAGTGGCATAGATCAGCAGCATAAGGTCTGACTTAAAGGCACTACGTCATTTATAGCTATTGAAGAGGTAGATACTCTATATTTCAACTGTGAAACAAAGCAGTAGAAACATCAGGTCTACCCTGGCAGACAGGAGCATGAACCACCGCCAACAGCAGTTGGAGAAATGTTTGGTTAAACTTCACCTCTCCTAAAGGAATTGTAAGTCCCACAAGCCCCTTTTTAAAGTGTTGTTTGTTTGGAGGGTTTTTTCCTGATACATCAATTTTGATTGCAGGTATTGGACTCAGCTGCCAGACCTTTGTCAATCAGACCTTCCATGCTAAGTCAGCCTTCATCTCATTTACCAAGAAGAAATACAATTCTGCTGGAATTACTTTTTAGTATTTTTGCTTATGCATGCTGGGCCCCAGCATGCATATGAACAGAAAATATGCCCTGCAAACACTTCCTTTGAGTTCTGCTGATGCCCTTCAGCCCATGTTGTCCAGTGACCAGTCTGTGTCTACTCAGCACACTCCCCAGCTCATGAGCTGAATTTTCTGCTATGGCAGATGGTAGTCCTTTTCTGTGTGACCAAGGCAGCTTCTGAAATTATGTCTCCAGAGAAAACTATGTAGATCCTTCCCTTGCCACTCTCACATTATTTGTTATATTATATTCAGAGAAGACACACGAGCATTAATACATCCTAAGAACAATGATAAGCCACTCTAAATTTATACATCTAAGAATAATTAGAAGCCATTCTCTAATAAACAGCAGTTAGTCCTCTACAGTAATGGAAAAAAAAAAAAAGAAGGGCAGGAGAAAATGAGCCTGTTCAGGGCTGTTTGCTTACATGCCACAACCTTCCAGTCTCTCTGACAATGGGCTCCCTCCTGCTGAACATGTCTCACAGCTTCCTCTGGCATGGGGCAAAAGAGTACTTGAGGGCTTCTATATTGCTCTTCCTAAAAGTTTCTTCACAGGGAAGTTTTCTGCCTTGTCCCTGCAGCAATCTCTCAGACAACACTGTATCTCTCCATGCAGCTTTGTTAAGAGGGCATTAAAACTTCTCTGGTAGAACTGAAGTGGACTTGCTGTTTTCCCATTGGGATTAGGAGCTGGAAGCTATCCAGGATGGCATAGTCTTTTGTTATTGAGCTGTCTCACTCACTGCACAGTAGATCCAGACAGATCAAACATCATCTGTATTTATAGAGGGCACTGGTGTACCTTTTATGTCTGCTATAAGACCAATTCTCTGTGGCCTTTTTGTTTTGCTTATACATTGTCTGGGGAAGAACATGTTTGCTTCAAACATGGGTGCAAAGAATGGAAAAGTGTTGCATCATTTTCCCTTGTTTATATTATTTTACAGAAAAAACAGCAAAATAGATGGGGTTTGGGTGTGATACATTTTGTTGGACCTTTATCAAATGTCAAGACTAATCTTTGTGAGGTTTTTAAAAAATACGGTCTTCCATCCCTTGCTGCTGTTGGCCTCTTCACCCGGGGAGAGCAGGGCAGACAGAACAGGAATCTGTATTGATCTGCTCTGTGATTAAGTACTTGAGCATGACAGAATACAGAAACAGAAAATGGGGCTGCTGTTTAATTGCCTTTAATGGTGGTGCCAGTTGGGATGAGGGACAGAATAAGGAGTAATAGGTGAAAAAAGATTCATTAAGTAAGAAAAGATAATACCTGCAATGTGGTGCTCTAGGATGAGACTCACTAACTTTGGACCTAAGCTGAAAGCAACAGAACTTAAATTCAGGCCCAGAAAAATTATCTCCTCTTCCAGTAAGAAACATTAATTACCTTCACATTAGGAAGATTTCTTTGCATAAACTGTATTCAAGGCCACCGCTTGCCTGCCAAGCCCTTCTGTGGCAATGCTCCCAGGATCAACCCCTTTGAAAGGATCCTGAGGGTTTCTCTGAGTCACAGTCTGCTCATGTCCAAGACACAGCTCACTCTGCAACATGAAGGCAAAAAATTGATACAGGAATTTCCAAGTTTCTATGCATGAAAGGGGCCACATATCTTTACAGAATAGCTGAAGCACAGCAGAACAGCGTAGTATCTCCTCAGTGAGGAAAGTAAGAGGGTGTCTTCAAGCCTAAGAAGGAGGACTTGTGCAAGCTCAGATACTCATCTAGCTACCTCACTTCATTGAAGTTAGTCAGACTCCCAGTGAATTTAACAGAAGCTTGCTATGAACATAGTATTGTTTTTCACTGAGGGAGAGGAGCATACTAACTAGATGTCCCTTTAAAAAAGAAATAAATAAAATATCATTCTAAAAAAAATATCAGGCTTGTGTTACTCAGAGTTTGGCTTTTTCAGCACTGATTTCAGTGCAACCTACATAAGAAAAGAAAAACCTCCCTCATCCATAAGCCTAAGGGCCAGTGCTTCTGCACAAGCATTTTATTCTTCCCTGGGAACAAGATTGTCACGCAAACACAACTGCCTCCTGGAAGCTACCAGAGCTGAGAGGACATAAGTATTCAGCAAATAAGCACACATCTATACGTAACAAATCTGCATCTATTCAATATAAAGCCAGGCTGCTGACTATCCGCATAATACAGCATTTATGCCTACGCAAACCTCTGTCATATTGCCGGCACTTTCACGCAATCTCAGAGCCATGTCTAAAACTGTATAAAATCAGATAATCTGCTCCAAAGGAAAAGCACAGAAATTGAATGCAGCTTGTCTGGTGAAGAGAAAAGAAGGTTGGAGGAAAAAAATGAACAGTAAACAAATGTAAGCATATTCAAATGACTGTGGCATTCTTGTGGCCTTGTAGCAGAAGGAAAAGGAAGAAATAACATATCCCATTTACAGTATCTAGCAATCTATTGTAACTTACATTTCCCCCATTTTCTCTTGGTCAATTAAAAGCTGAATCAATCCTCATCAGACCTACATTAAAGTGGGACTGCTCTCTCTCTACTGATTGTTTCAATATTTTCACTAGTTTGCTTCTGGAGACACCTAGTTATCCTGCCTACTGTGCTCCCACCTTGGCAAGGGGATACCTGCAGTGATCCAGTGCTTGCTCCAATGCAAACAGCCACAACCATGTGGATGCAACAGCTCAGTTTCTCATTTTTCTCAGTGTCTGACTGATATTCAGGCTATAGCTTTCTCTGGGAATAGAGCATAGGATATTTTAATTTGACATCAGAGATTTATCTTGAATACATTATTTCCACCAAGAACTTTGGACTCTCCTGACCCAGCAGCAGGTGCTGAACTGGCTATTTCTAGTCAGGCCAAAGCTTGAACTGCTCAGTGGCTTGTCTCTAATAACTGCCCATAACTAACACTGAGGTGAACAGAATAAGAGGATGATGAAAATAGAGTGACCCTTTCCCAGTAACACTCTCCTACCTTCTGGCAACCTGCTGTTCAGAAGTCTTCTGTGATGTTATTGGTCTGCACTTAAAAATAGCCTGTGAAAATTTCTTCCAGAACTTTTCTAACTGCATTTGATCTTTCAACTGCAATGCAGTGCATGCAGTTCAGTGGAAGCACAGACAGACAGTGGTAGAGACAGTGGCAGGCTGTTTCTGTACTGGAGATTTTATTCTGCATGAGCCTGAGCAGTGCATGATGCATGCTATGCTGGCATCGGGCATTTTGAAGATGAGTGGATACCTGGAAACTGCTAAGAGGCAAAAACCTAAAATCAGATGAAGTACCCAGACTGCAGATGCATTCAATTAATTTCATTAGACAAAGGATATCCCCCAGGCTAAAAGGCTTCAAAGTGGCAGAAGAGATAAATGATCCTTCCAATTCAGACTCATGGCCATCCACCACCTGGGAGCCTGCTTGGATTACTATTAATTTCCCCACCCCTCAGCAGCAGCAGAAAATATCTGTAAATAGATTCCAGAAGAGGGGACATTTCCAGAATATAAACTCTGAGCTTCCCTTTGATTGCTCTCAAACTTGACTCTTGTAACATCCTTAATTCTCCCTCCCTGACCAAGCCTATCATGTTTTTCTTTATGTTACTGAGGACTTGTTTAAAAAGACTGCCAGACATAATACTACCTCATCATTTCCTCCACTAGATAGATTACTTTTAGGGGGCCAGAGTACAGTGATTTTCACTGACCTTACAAAAAGACAGAGATAAATAGCCTTTAAGAGGAAAAGTTAGCATTCTGTCATAAGATGACATCAAAAAGCTTGGTAAAGCACAAATTGGTTTGAAGATAGGAGGACAGCATAGATGTGGAATGACAATCAATAGCTGTAGGAAAGAATTGCTCAATTTTTCAAGACACAGAAAAATTCACCTGCACTGATGCACAAGCTATTTCTAAACATAATTCTTCTGCAGATGGCTCAACTTCAAAACATTGGGAAGGAAAAAAAGAAAAAAAACAAGAGAGGGAGGCATTTTTTTTCAGAAGTTTCAAGAACTTCTTCCCATGTATTTCATGCTGAAACAAATCTTGGGGAAAAATAGAATGAAATTCTCATCCTGTTCTGGCTCATTGAGATGGAGGGAAGAGGCCAGGCTAGAGCTAAGTGGCCTGGCATATTTACACCTACTGCCAGCCCTGCACAAGACAGCAGAAGACAGTTCCTTTTAAGAGGGATGCAAAGAAGGACCAGGAAATCAAGCAAGAGCCATGGCATTGGTCTCTGTAGGACTGCAATGACCTCAGCAAGTGATGGAGCCATGAAGGCAGTCCAGGACAGCAGCTGTGTTGTACACAAAACCACTGGTACTGCACTGCAGAGTAGTCCTCCTCCCAGACAATAACGAGGCAAAGTATTGACTTTAGGGTTCATACTGCAGTGACAAAACCCCTGAGGAGCTGGCCAGGACATAAATGCCCTGGTGCAGCTTGTATGATGCCCTGTAGGGGAGAGTTTTGATCCAAAATATCGAAAATTTGGCAGAGGAAAAGAAGGAGATCTGTGTAAATAAAGTGATCTGGGTACTGCAGACACATTCCACCTTTTCTCCCTCTTGGTGGGATAAATCTAAATACATCAGACTGTGAGATATTAGGCAGACAAGAAGGGTGGACACACACAGAGCTCTGATACCTGCCTCAACAGGTGTTTAAAGACTCCATTCTACTTAAAGGTAAGGCTACTCAAGCTCTCTCCCTGTCTAAGATAAGTAAAACCAAAGCAGCCAGCCTTCCTTTTTTCAGCACTACTGATACCTTGCTGACCTGCTGGGCAAGGAGCTGCCCCATGCCATGGGGCTGCAGGAGGTGAGCCAGGCAGCCTGCCTCAGGGATGGCTGAGCCACCTGTCCCTGCCTGTGCAATGCCTGGGAGGAGATTAGCTACATCACTACATTCCAAATTGCTCTGGCTTGTGTTCCCCATAAGCCCACATCTCTCTTCCCCTTGAGGCTGCATGCATATGATCTCCAGGGAACCCTGAAATGGAGATCGATTTTGCACTAGCTGCATGCATGTCATATCAATGTCTTTTACATTATGATAGCACCATAAGAATTTTGTTTCAGTTTTTAATCCTATGAGCTAAACTGCTACTGAGAATGCAGGGCAGTTCCACTCTCCATTATCTGGTCAGCCTCGTACTGCTGCTTTAGACCATGCCTGGAAGGAGGTCTAACACATAGGCAAGTTCCAGAAACTCAATTAGTTGGCTGCAGACTAAATTGCAAAGACCAGGAGAGAAGAAAGGGGAGCAGAGCTTAAGTGTGAATGAACAACAGGATGAACCAGAGATCAGTTTCCAAAGTCACAGGAGACGGAGGATGCCATAGCACCAAAGGTCCCATCTAACAACTTCACTTGCTTCCGCTCCCAAGAGAGGTGGAGCCAGGCCTTCCCCTGCTATACTCACTGCCACTCTTGATGTAATCTCCCCATGCCAGGAAGGGAGAGGTGACAGTGGCTGCTGCATTCTGAATATAGATGTCACCTCCATCCCTGCCTCCCACTGAGCATTCACATACATGCGCACACACATGCACTCAGAAGCCAAGGATAAACTGCCATATATTAATAACACTATTAGTAATATGTAATGGAATTGTCAAAGCCACCCAAGGGTGGCATAATAGGTAATTCTTCATCATTAACAAAAACTGCCAGCAGAACAGCTACCACTATGCAGCAGTTTAATTTTCAGACTGAGGAAGCACAAAGCTCTCTGTGGGCTGCTCAACAGGGAGGTGACCCCTTGGCTGGTATCCCTCAGAGGCTGGGATTTCTCAGAGGCAGAAAGTGTTGCTGGCAAAGACAATGACAATCTGTTACTGACTAGATCAGAGCTAATCACCAGACCCCCAAATAAGACTTTACTAACCTATGAAATGTTACACCTCCAACTAAAATGAAAATTAGTAAGCACTTTCACTGTCACATCTGTGTCCCCCTATTCCAGACAGGACATCAGAGTGAGAGCACTGGGACACCTGCAGTTCCAGCTCAGCTACCTTGACTTTTCCATGCACTTACAGTCTGGAAAAGGAGCAGGAGAGAATCCATGATCCCTGAAGTTATCATTAATATTGCCACTGCACCTCAGGGCCATGGCCAGGGCCCCATTCTGCTCATTTCATGGACAGCCAACATGTTGAAGACACAAGCAGACACAAACAAAACCACCAGCAGCTTCTGCCTCAGCTCATGCAAGCCCCAGAATTAATTCTTCTTTACTTAGTTCCTTCCTCACACCCCCAGATAAAGAGAACTGCTCATATTAATATGCACAGCAAAAAAATTAAACTGAAATGGCAAAAATACATATATCTGAACTTTTTGTAAATGCAGTTGATAGCTTCACAGGATCTGCAGGATCACAGCTTCTAAAGAAATTGTGAAGAGAAGATAAAGAAGAAGGATAAATTGTACTTGGATAGGGAAATCACTAAATTATATCATCAGCTAAATGCTTTATAGAAAAACCGTTTTATAGAAAAGAATTTTTTTCCAGAAAAGTGTCCTTTTCTCTATGTTTGAAGAGTGCCATTAAAATATATATTTATATCACCACCAACTACTTGGCATTTTCCAGAACAGGAAAAGGAAAAACAAAAAAGCAGCTGTTTTGTAACTGAAGCATTTTCAGTTTATTGGAAATCAATACCTTTCATGGCAGACACTAAAATTCTGGGGATTTTTAATACCATGCGTGAAAAACAGTTAACAGCTTTGACTCACATATTGTCCTTTACCTACCTACAGGAACCACTTTTTCTCCTAAGACCGTGCAGATGGAGCCGGGAAAGTGTATCTATTGCATAAACAGAAAAAAACACACTCCTGAGCACTCACCTGCTCACCTCTGGGTGACAGTGCCTTTCATCGAGTTGGTAAGACAACCAGCTGGTAAGCTAAGAAATCCTACTGGTGAGGAAAAGGAGGAGAAGCTGCTGCATGGAAGATGTGAAATGTCAGATGAGAGAGATGTGGGGGCAGCCTGAGGGACAAGTAAGTGGCCTGTACATGCTCAGAAAGTGTAAGAGAGAGTGAGAAAGAGCGGGACTCCCTAGTAGTCAGAATAAAACCAGATGGAGGAGATGGAGGACTGCATATAAGCAGACTCTGAAGTAAAAAACAAACAAAACAAACCCCCATCCCACCCCAAACAAAAACAAAAAAAGTCCCTAAGTGAAGCAAAGACAAGACTAAGGTTGAGATCAAGAGAAAATGCTACTGCCCCCCATCTCACCATGGAGAAGCTGAAGCTTGTCTTTTTTGTGTTTATAAATTAACAGAGGCAGCAAAGGGGCAGAACTGTGGCTGGTAGCAAGCAACAACATTCATCTGGTATTAGAAACATTAAAAAAGGAGTAGAGCAGGAACAGACAGTATGCCAGACTGTTCAAGTGCTCAGGGGATTTGTTTGAAACAATGAAGGAAGATGCTGGCAGAGCAAGCCACTTTTCTAGGCTTGATTGCAATCAGTAGGTAGCTACTAGTTAAAAATCTCAGCTGGAAAGTCATTTGGGTGCAGTCATTCTGACATGCTGGCACCCTATGTTTTTTTGAAAGTGAGGCAGAATTAGCAGGAGCCTAAGGAAAATGCAGACTCTCCCTCCCAGACCCCAAGAGATTCAGTAACATGGCAGGCAGGGTCTCCTGAGAGCAGAATTTAAGCATAAAAGAAATACAGGCATAGACCATGTTAAAGCACAATGGCCACATAGCCTATTGTGACAGAAAGATAGGAAGCTGAATAAAAGACCATTATAGCTGTGTTCAGAGCTCTTTAGGGACTGGACAATTAAAAAGAAATTAGAGAAAAAGTGAAAACTAGACCACAAAGATAACAAGCAGCATGAAAATCAGAAATGCTAAAGCACAGATTTAATTACAATTAGTAATGGGCATAAAGTCACAAGTACTGGGTTATCAGCAGAGGCAGAAAAAGAGCACATATAGGCTATTATTCAATGGGAAAAGATGAAACAGTGGCTGATACAGAGAAGGGTGAAGTAGCCTAATCCATCTCTGCTTCAGGCTCCATACTTCAAAAATTAATTTGAACAAGGGGACAGAAATGAAAGCCAGAAAGGCAAAATCTTGAGATAAATGAGATCTGGTGAAATTATCAGTGCCTTCTGAAATCCACTCTCAAGCACGGAAGACACCAATTGTAGAGATATCTGATCTGTTCAAAAATCATCCCCCAATTTCAAGCCTTGGGAGACATTCCTGGAGATATAGGGCGAGCAAATGCAATATCTTTATTTAAAACAGGGAAAAAAGAATATGGAAAAATGTGGACTAGTCAGTCTTCCTGGAAAAACACAAGCAGAGACTACTGCCTGGTCAATATATAAAAACCCAAAGGAAAACCAGTGGACAAAAAACAGCTCAGCTTAATGAATTGAACAAGAAAAAATAGTTTCAGTTCTTTTCAACAAAAAAAAAAGGATGATAAATCAGTTATTTATTCTAGAGAAAACTAATTTCATCTTTGACAAGGTAACTAACTTTGTGAGTGTAGAGGAAGTAGTTTAAAATATATTGAGCAAAGCTCTTATTATTGTCCTACATGCCCATAGGCAAACCAAGGAAGTACAATTCAGATTAGCAGTACTTTAACTTTTTGGACCCTTGAGCATAACCAGACATAAACTCCCCTGCAAACACTATCTAGCCTTATCATTAAACTTTTAATAGGCAAACATTCTTGAGGAAGAATGCTTCCTTGCCTCACCTGCAGACCACATGCTATGGCTTTGCATCTCATCAACATTTCACAGGTGATGGTGTGGGAATCACAGACCTACATGAAATTGCCTGTCAGTGCAACCAGGGAGACAGGAAAAAAAACCCCAAAATAGATAAAGTGTCAGTGATTAACTACCGGTCTGTGATCTCATCTGGATCCCAAAAGAATCTGACCCAGACCTGATCTGTTCCAGTTGTTCATCAGGAACTAGAACAACAGAAGAGAGTATGCATTATAAAATCTTCTGATCACTCCAACTTAGGAGCATATTTATAGAACAGGACCTGAATTCAGAATAGTCTCAATAAACTGAAGAAACAGTCTAAAATCAACAAGCCTCAACTCAAGAAAGTCTTCAACAAAATATTAGCTAGGAAAAATGAATATAAATGCTGAGACATCAGACAGAGAATAACTGAGGAGTTAGAAGCATGTATTTCAGGATAAAGGGAAATGCAAACTCAAGGGGAATTTAGTCTCATTTTCACAACTCTTGCTCTGTGTCATCTACTATAATCATCAGGAAATCTCCCACCTTGGTGAGGGCTAGGCTGATGTCTGGGATTCAGGGCTGTGCACTAGACATGAAGACTGAAACAGGAGAAAATGTAGAAGACAGCTGCAATAAAGCCAAAGAAGCATGCACCAGAGGAGACGGTGAACAACACAGATTTGTCCAACCTGGAAAACAGGAAAGGCATTTTTAAGAAAATTCTGTTAGAAAAATGTTTCCAGTGGAAACTTACCTTTGTTTCTCTTTGAGGGGCTTTGTTGTTTAAAAAATAAATAGTAAAAAGATATACATTCTTACATCATATGTTTTTAAGATCTTACTAGAGTGTTGGATTTACTTTTGTATTATTTTCATTTCACTCTACTGAGTTAAAAAAATAGGATAATGAAAATGAAAAAAAAACAAACAAGGGAACAGGAGATAAAAAAGTCAAAAAGTTAGAACTACAAACCTTTTATTTTGTCAATTTTCAAAGATGGCTGTTAAAACATAAAAGATAAAATCAAAATAATGTCATTTCTTCTTAATGCAAAAAAAAAATAAATGGGAATACTCCTATTATTTTCTACAAAAGCCTAACTAGATATTTTTCACCACCTCTGGATATTTTAGTCCTTCAGCTGCCTCATTCCTTTCTGCCACCAAAGACAAGTTCAGATACCACAGATCCCTCTCTATGTCACTCTTCTCTAGCCTTCCTCCCAATGCAGCTGAGACTTTATCTGCAGTACCACAGTAGGGATTTTTTCTGTCACTGTGTATTGGTTTGGCCACCCTGTTAGCAACAATATAGATCCTCGTCAGAGCTAATGCATCATCTTTGATCATCCTCCTAGTTTACATTTCTGATGTCTTTTATTCACATCTCACAACCCTCATTATTATACACTTTTCCAAGCTTTCATCTCCCAAAGGGCAGAGGGGGAATAACAGGGAAGCTGGAACGTAACAAGATTTGGCACTAAGCTTTGATTTATTGAATCAAAGGCCAGGAAGAAGGAGCACAGAGAAAGGAAAGGGCAGGAAAGGAGTAGCGCACAACAATAATTTGCAAAGATCTTAGGTGCTAGCAAAACTTTGATTGTTAATGACTGGCTGCTTTCTTCAATACTGATGGTGAGGAGAAATCTCTCCAGACTCCTAGCCCCACAGCTTCCATCAACACATGGAGTCAGGCAGAAAGCTGAGATGGAGCCCAGCTCAAGAGCTGACACCCTTCCCATGTGCAGATACAGACACCCCTTTGGGACAGTGACAACCCCCAGGCTTTGCAAGGCCAGGCTATTGGCTATCCCACCACCACCTTTCTCTGTGGGTGAGCTCACTTTTCTCTCTTTCATCCCACCTCTCTACTCAGTTGTGTGGGAAAACTACTGGTCCCTCAGCTCTCTTGCCTTGTCCCTCCCTCTGCCTAACAAAGCAGCTCTACTGGTGAGAGAGAACAAGGTCAGCCAAAGAAAAGGGAACCCTGGTGCACCCCAGCACCAGCTGCATGCCCACAGCAGCACAATGGGGCTGAACAAGTGCTGCTCAGATGGGGTAGTTCATGTTCATCACCCTCCCACTGCCCAGCAAGGCTGTGCTCGCCCTGAGCAGCTGGAGATCAAAACAGCTGGGGTTTGATGCAAGTCCATCCTCCAGAAGAGCAGCAATGTTTAAAGTCTCATTCAAACCTTCTGCTCCTCTCCTGGTAGAACCTGCTGCTCCCCACAAAAGGTTAGTCCAGCACTGGTGACTTCAGTCATCACTTCCAGAGATTTAAGGATGAGAAAACTGAGCTGCACTTGCAAATGCTGCCTGCTGCAGCTAAAGGAAAGACAACACTGCCCAGCAATTTGCAGCTGTCAAGACAGAGGGGCAGCTACTGGGAGACCACTCTGGGGTCACAGAGAGAGGGTTCTGTTCCTTCCTGTTGCACAATTATCTGCCACATAAAAATAATAAGCCCTCCATCTGCAAGATACCTCTAGCTGTTGACACCTGCAGATACACAAACCCTTTGCAAAAGACAGATAGACACATTTACAAACTGGTACCAAGGACACTGGAGGTACAGACAACCAGCCTGCACAGTCAAAGGCAGCATAAGTTGATCAGAAGCTTTGAGATCTTCTGTGCAAATATACCAACAATGTGCAGAACAGAAAGGTTAGGCTGAGCACAGGAAGAGAGAACAGTACCACTGCTTGTGCCATCCCTGTTTACTGGATAAACAAAGGGCTCCTGTAGATAAACAAATATTATAAGTCTAGCATTTTTCCCACTTCCAGATTTATAGATAAACATAGATGAACAGAGTTTCCTAGAATAAGCTGGACTGTTTTCGCTTTTGGCACTGGAAATGACAGAGATTTGTGTCAGTGGGGCTCCAGAGTACATTAAACCTTTATAAACGGTTTTTAAATAATACATATGCCCCTGGAAGAACATGTGAGGACTGCCTTATTAAACTGAGATCTAAATTTAAAGGTATATTTGGAGAAAAGCATAATTTATTAAACTGTTGGCAACACCTTCCAGTACGCAGAAAGCCTGCAGCAGAAATGTTCCCTTCCTGCCCTGCTGGGTCAATCCCCAGCCCTGCAAAGCCCACAGTACCCTGCTGAAGTAGAAGACAGGGAGCTGTGTGACCCCAGGGCACTGGGATGCTCTTCCCATGGCCATTATCAGACCAGAGCAGGACCACAAGCACTGGGAGCCCCTGCCAAACCTCCCTTCCCAAGGGCTTGGTGCAGAGCCCAGCAGCAAGAGAGACAGCAAGCAGCAATGTTTTTTTTTCCCCCAGTGAAAGCCAGTACATGCTGCAGTGTATATTAGTGTCTATTAAGACATTACTGTGACTATTGCCATGGCTTTGTAACACATCAGCTTTGACTTTTGAATTTCTGAGCCAATAAACTCTGTACATGCTTAAGGCAAAATAAGGGTTTTGCTCCACCAGGGACATGTTGACCTACCTTCAGAAGGAAAAACATGTTTGTCCAGAAGCAGAGTTGTCCAGACAGACCCTACCATCCATCCTGGGCCCCAGGTAGGTTCTGGGCTGGTCTCCTGTAGTTAACTCCAAAGCCACAGTTTGGTCCTGACAGCATTGTGCTACCCATATGAGTTTGCTGGTGCCTGACTTCATCTCTTCCAGAGCACGTGTATGTACACCTGTAGCTGTGTCTATGCACTTCAGCCCTGATATGCAATTAAGTCTGCCTTTCAAGTGTGGACTCTTCCTCTCCCTCACTATGGTTGCATGGGGCTTTAGCAGTGGACAAACAGGGATGAAGAACACCTGTGAACAGCTTTAATCCACTTGTGCTTCACAGAATCTCAGGACAGCAACAATGGTACCTCTGGAATTTATCTAGATGTATATGTAGCATGCATGGATCTTCTAGTCACCACAAAGCCATACTGGCAATTCCCCTTTACCTCTGGAATGACTAGCAGGAATGCTAGCCTCCTTATCCTAGAGAAGATGCCTCTGGGCACAGGGTGCATTTGAGGATCTCCAAGCACTTGGACTTTAACCTCACTGAACTGAAGGAAGCAGTTTTATTCTCCATTTTATTCTCCATAGATCAGAGCAATTAGCACGCAGGCTCCTGCCCATGAGGCCATGGCAGGGTGGGGAGCAGAGCATCAGAGATGTGGGCTGCAGACTTGAACCCCTTCCTCCTCCCCTTGGACCTACAGAGAGTTCACCCAGCCTAAGGCTTGCTGCCGGCACCTGGCATCCTGGTTTACCTGGTCAGCAACAACAGTTTTGACAGCATTTATTATCAGGTGAAGAATCTCATGCTCAACAAAAGCATCAAAAAAATAGAGACAGAAAAATAGAAATTCCTGACTTTGGCCTAATTTGAGGTCTAACACCAAACAGGTCTGCAATAAATTGGAAATTTTCTTCACATAGTAGAGATCAATAAATGTAATTATTTGGACTTAAACCTCATGCATTCTGAAAAGCTTCTCAGATTACTCAGAGAATAAGTGCTATTTTATACGGTGTCAAAGCTGATCAGAATAACAACACCCACAGCAAAGACCCTATCAGCAGGAATGAAACCTTACAGTATTTTGCTATGCCTTTGCTTTTCTTAAAGGAACATTACCAGGGCAGAAATCAAGTCAAAAGAATTGATGTCTCCTCTCTACAGCTATTAACAAAGCAAGCTGGGCTTGTAAAGCTCTCATTGTTCCATCTCCATCTCTTATCTTACACCTCACACATTCTTCAAATTTCATTTGTTTTCCCCAGTAACACTGGCAGTTCAGGCTTATGCTTTCTTTAAGATGCTGAAGTTAGACTGCTTGTCAGAGATGGGGCTCAAATCCAAATGACATTTTTACAAATCTGCATTCTGGGATTTGATAGAAAATGGGATAGCCATCCAAGACACCTTTGATATCAGAAAATAAAAACGTGAACAGCAAGCTAAGTCAGATGCAAAATCCACACTGGTTTGGTCTGTTTCCATGGTCTTTATGTACACTGGTAAGGCAGTTAAATGCCTCCCTGACATCCGATCCCGTCAGATCTTGGAAGCTAAGCAGGGTCAGCCCTGGATTAGTACTTGGATGGGAGACGTCCTGGGAAATGCTGGGTGCTGTAGGTTCTAGTCCTGAGGACTTCACTGTCACCGTCCAAGCTCGCTCGACCGTGGCAGATGAACCTCAGGGCTTAAACAGTGGGGCCAGTTCTGTGTACGCTGTGCCTCACCTAAAAAATCCACTGCGCAGGCTGGAAGGGCACACCCACGTGGGGACAGCCCTTCCCAAATCTTCGTTCACGAAGCTGAGCCACACACACATGTACACTGGTATGAACCAGGGGTAATTTCACTAAACTCCAGGTATTTCTCAGCTAGAAAACTGGCATAAGAGAATTTCTCTGGCCCTAGGACTGAATCACTTCCACCTTCCATTAATCCTTCCTAGTTTTGCAGCACTACAAAACATGGCTGGGTTGAGTTCACAGCTGTACAGAACAAAGTCTGAAACAAATTTGTTCACAATAGCAGCCTACCAACCCAGAATTCTATTCATTTTAACCAAGGCTACATGCTGAAGCCAAAGTGCCATCCTCGGAGATCAGAGCATCTGGGCTGCACTTGCCTTGGTTGCTGTAAACAGGGTTTTAACCAATTTAGATGGTTCCTGACCTCAGCTAAGCAGAAAAAAAACTGGTCAGTCCCTCCTGTGAACCCTGTGGCTGAGCTTCCCCTTCCTGGCTGCCAAACTCACTTGTTCATCTCTGTGCACCACTCCTGGCCTCTGGCTACCACAACCTGCCTGAATATATCCCAATAATCACCATTACAACACCAGGGCAGATTGATGTATATTCCAGCTCAGCATCTTAAATACTCCAGCAGAGACAGATCCCAGATACTGGCTTTGATAGTTCCTAAAAGACAAGCTTCAAGCCATACCATGTGCTGAGAAGGCTGTTCTTTTCCACTTAACTAAAACGTGGGGAAAAATGCATCCCAGTCTTTTGGCTGGAGCCCAAAGCAGCTGTCACTCCATACACTTGGAAGCTGCATGTGCAGTGAAAGGGGCTGGTCAGTATATGCACAGAGCTGTAATTATTCCAGCAAGTCTTTCTGACAGAAACACAGCTCATCTTTGCTTGTGTAAGTCAGATTCAGAGCATTTCCTAAACTGAAATAAAGCATCAAACTCCACAAAACTACTTATTTAACTGGTAAAACAGTGTCATTGGCTTAATTTGCCCAGCCCACCTGTCTGCAAGGACAGAACCAATAGGCAAAGAGCAAGTCCCTGTGAGATGACGTAAAAGGATGAAAACACTTGGAATTCCCCACACTTCAAGAAAAAGTCTTCAAAACCTTGATAAACTTAAAGGAGAAGTAAACTAAGCAATATTCTGCCTTTTAATTTCCAGCCACTGCAGGACAGGCGACCTTGCAAGACTGCTTCTGAAGATGGACACATATTGAGATATGAATCCTGCCAGTTTACAGTGCCATGCAGAGTTTTTATGAAGGGGGAAGAAAAATAAGTAGGGTTAAGTCAGATAGAGGAAAGGGAATGGATTTACTTTATGCCAGAGCCTTCATCTACACCAAGTCCAAAACAGATAAGATGTCAAGATAGTTGATGGTCAACCTAACCTCCTTTTCTTGGGACTGGATGTATTTGTGCATGTGTAGTTCACTTCTTGGAGCCAGCTCTCAAGACATCAGCCCCTGTTTGTGGAGCACCAAGGTTGTACCCAGGCTGCCGGCACACTGCAACGTAGCCAGCAGCTCCTGACAAGTTATGTGAAGGGCCTGGCACTCAGCTGAGGGACACCTGATGCTGTTTTCATCTCATCTCTGGTTTCTCATTTAAGAAGTTGAGCAGGGAATGCTTTAAGGGGTTAAACGAAAGGCTCCTGTTGCCCTTGTCCCTGAGCACACCTACACCTCTACAGCATGGACACTCTCATCACAGATGGTGACAATCCCTCCCACAGAGAGACACCAGGATCAAGTGTTTTAGGGGAGAAAAAAAACCACAACAAAGAAAACAAAACCACAACAAATTCAAAAGAAATGTTAAAACAACCTCAGAAAAGACCAGTTTCTAAGTAGATAATCTTTCTTCATAAATTACTCTGGTAAAACCATACTGTGTCTGGTGTCTCTGCTGGTTGCACTGACAGCTCTTAGTCATCAGCTTATCACCTACAGCTGCATCTCATAAGTCAAATAGCCTGTAAGGTCTGGTTGCAAAAGCCCTACAGGAAGCAGGAGAACATATAGGATAAAGTCTAGAGGAGAAGGTTCATGATTTTGTTTCTTTTTAAAACAGGAGCCAAAAAATGTCACAGGTGACTAAACAAGGAACCCTTATCCTCCTGCACAGCAACCAATTCTACCATACTGGTTATATTCCCTACAGACATGGGCAAATATTCCCTGCAATCAGAACTGGTAAAGATGATATATAACCTGACTACGCAAAATTAACCATGGTCTGTCCTTGGTAGCCTCAGAGAAGCTGCAGAGTAAGGACCTGACTTCTCCAGTGTGACTGAGCTAAGACAGGAGTCAAGTTCAAGAGCTGACAAAACCAGTATTATCATCATTCTCAGAAAATGAAAAAAATATCAACTGCTACCTGACATTAGAGTCAGATGTTGTCACACATGCACCAGAATGTCCAGCTGAAGTCTCACGTGAAAGGAATCAGCTTTCCAAAAATCTTTGAGATGGTAGGAGGGAAGAACATTCCCCTTCTTCAGCTACACAGTTCTTTGCTTCAGGGTTTTGGAGGCTTTATTCTTTTTTCATCTCCAAACAAGTAAATTGAGTTTTTCACCAAATAATGACAGAGGATCATTGGGGGATAGATGTCAGAAGCCTCTCTGCGTGCATGTGTCAGACTCTCATTTCTATTATTCTTCTTCTACATCTTCTGTTTCAACCTGTCTGCATTATAGACAGATACTGCTTTCTGTTCTGCAAAGATCATTACATTTGTAATTGGAAACCTTGAGAAATTTTTCTTCTCTCATCCCCTCTGAGGAACAGCTGACAATAGAAACTTGGGTGTCAAATTGTCATTCAGATTATGGGAAAGGAGATATAGCTATGGAAACGACCTAGAATTTTTTCCCATTCTCCTTCTTCCTTCAAGTACAGCTAAGAGCTGATACAGAGGTTGCATAAGAAGCCCTGAGTAACTGGGACCAGCGTGAGCATGACGGTAGGTAGAGACAGATGTTCTCATCAAGTGCAATGCAATTTTAAGTCCAGACTACTTTTATTTGCAGCTGATTTTCTCTTCCAGTACATTATGGACTGATTCTCCTCCAAGTTTCAACTCACAAGGAAAAATATCCTTCCACAGGAGTGTCTTTCTCTCCTGCCTTGCTGAAACCACACTGACTATTTGTTTCATTGTGCTGCCTCTCTCTGTGTTGTACCAGCTAGTGTAAACTGAGAATTTTTTTTCATCTGGGTAAGAAGAAAAAAAAAGATTAAGTAGAAAGGATGGTATAGGAAAGGTTTCCATTCCATCAAAAGAATTATTAAATTGGGGCTTACTCACTTTGTTGCATGCAAACACCATCAAAAAGCCAAAGAACTTTCTGTCTACCTGTGGTATAAAAGCCGCAGAAATACTTACAGACCTTTTTCTCTATATAGTTGAGAAGTACCATAAGGACTGCACTGAAGAAAAAAGGAAAGCATTCTGTAATAATGGAGAATTTTCAAGGAAAGTTTCAGTGAGAAATGAGAAGTGAGAAAATCTCCCTCTGTCACTAGTCAGATTAGAAATCTTCTGCAGTACCTTTTGTATAGATATTTCTTATTAAAAGTTCTGTCTGTTTAAAATATAAAGAGCCCTGAGCCTGCCATTGTGTCCACTGTCTCTTCAACACTGTTAAAAGCTGAAGCTGTAACCTGTCATGCTGCACTTATTTATCACTGTTTACAGTAGCCTGCCATGTGAGCTGAGTAGTTTCCAAACACTGAAGAAGGATGGAGCCAGAACCCAAGTTTTCCTACTCTGAGAGAAGATGGCAAAGGCTAAGTGAAGAACAACGATTTGCAATTTAAGATTTAAGGGTCATTTTACACACAGGCAAATTTTCATCACTTTGGCAATGTAAGGAGGACTCCACACAGTAAAAAAGACAATTTATTATTATTTTATAGGTCCTTTATGTTTTCAAGGTACTAAAAAGAATCTTTCTGTAACTAAAAATCAATCCAATGTACAGATCTGTTCAGTTCAGAGTAAACAACCCAGTGGAAATGTGTCTCTAAGAGGATGCTAAAAGTAGAAAGAGAAGTGCTACCATACATCTAATGTTTTCACACACCTTTGGATTTTTCTGCCTTCAAGCATGCCCTGGGCAGACTTTCTAGATGTTTAGCTGGGATTTCTGCTTTGCTGACAAAGGTGAGACATGCCCTCTCTGCTCAGCAGCTGCAATGTGTGTTACTCTCTCTGGGATCAGTCCCAGGCAGGGGAGTGATCTCCATCATCCATGCAACTTGCTGTGGGCTCCCATGTGGATGATAAACTCACTCTGAGCACAAATGCACCCTAACCTGAGCACACAGGGTGATGTCTGCTTGTACACTCAGGGAGACAAGCAGTTAAATGCACCCTAACCTGAGCACACAGGGTGATGTCTGCCTGTACACTCAGGGAGACAAGCAGTTGACTCTGGGCAGCACTCAGAGCTAGCCAGAGGATGCAGAAGTGCAGAGTCTCTCTGGCAAGTCCACCAGAAACCTATTCATTTTCACACAGAAAACACTGAGAAAACACTTCTCTATTCAATTACCTGTACAGACCTGGTGATCAGGAGTTGGTCTTCTCCATGACTGACCCCGCCCCTTAGTAACACCAATCTCTCCAGAATTCTTCCCACATACATTGCTCCATCAATCTCAGGACCAGACACACCATCACCGTACAGCCAAGTCATTCTCTACCCCCAAAAAGATGGCACTTGCTTCATGTCTCAGCAAGCTGTGCAGAGTGAGGTTTATCACTGATTTATGAGACTGTCAAGCTGCAGGCCAGATTCCCATCACCCAGTTTGTAAATATGTGTAACAAAGCCCTATCTTGGAGCATTTTTCCAGCATATGCTGCTGTAGTAGATAGAGTTGTCAGCACAGGATTCTTGACAAGAATCAAAAGATTTTTCTGGGTTCTCTTAATGCAGTGATTCATCTATTTTTTTCCAGGTTTCATCTATTATTAATTGTTAATATTATTTTTTATAATTTGTTAAGCACTTACAGCATATTTCTCCACACACAGGACTAAATTATGGTCCCGATCTTTGAGAGGCTGTATTTTCAGTTGACAGATTTTTCTTACAGATTGTTATGAGCTCATCATAATTTCTGCAATATTTATAGTGTGTCTTAAAGGTCTACCACCTAGATCTTCAGCTTTCTTTTTATTTTTGTGAGCATTTCTTCTCCTGTTTGCAATGAGATGAAACAGACTTAGAAATCTAACATCTTTAAAAAGTCTGTAGTGTTTTCTTATAAATCATATGATTTCCTAGCCAGTACCATGAATTTTCAAGAACTACAGAAGACTCATGAGAAAATGGTGCAAAAGCAAGTAGTGGTAAAATTACACTTTTCAAGCAAAGAAAAAAGAAATACCCCAGGTTTTATACTCCTTATCATATTTCATATACCATGGGTTGTGCTACATGGAGGTATAAAGGAAAATGAGCACTGATCTCTCCTGGACTATGTGTTTGGTTCATGCTTGCACAGGGTAGTCCCTGACCTGGAGGTCTGGGCTTGCCCTGGTTCCTGTCCACCCTCTCCCTCTGACAGCGGTCTCTGAGGGTATGTGTTGCCCCTGTGCACTACAAACGCAAAAATAATACAAGCTTTGAGGCGAGGCGCTCACCAGATGATTGTTTTATTTATTGCCTTCACAGTCCTTGCACCAAGCATTGAAGTTTCTGATTCAGACTCTTTCAGTTATAATGAATGGAATCAAAGAATGGTTTGTGTTGAAAGGGACCTTAAAGATCATCTAATTCTAACCCCACTGCCCTGGGCAGTGTCCTGGTTTTCGGCCAGAACAGAGTGGAGGTGGAGCCTGAAGCCATGTGGGCATGTCTAGGTTGTTACTCTATACCACCTCACATCACCACTGGCCGGAGGGGGGCGGGAGGAAGGGATTCTCACTTCCTGGAGGAAAGTGAGAGTGACTTGCAGTCAGGGAAAAGCATGGGCATTTGGAGGGTCTGTCCACATTTGTTTTTCATTGTCGTGGGCTTGGAGACCATTTTTGCAAGTAAATTACCCTCCCTTTTGTACACTTTTGTTATTGTATTGTTGCTCTTACTGTTTGTTTCCTTATCTCATTGCTGTTTCCAGTAAATTTTTCTTATCTCAACACATAATCTCTGCCTTTTGTGTCTCCCATCGAGGCAAGCAGTGTCTGTCTTGGTAGAGTCTTTGGGAGAGAAAGAGACACTAAATTAAGGGAGTGCTGTTCCCAAACCATGACAGTCATGTTGCCCAAAGCCCCATCCATCCTGGCCTTGAACCCTTCCAGGGAGGAGGCATTTGCAACTTCCACAACTTCCACAACTGTTCCAGTGTCTCAATACCCTCGCAGTAAAGAATTTGTTTCTTACATCTATCTCCCTCGACCTGCTGATCACTTGGAATAGAGGAATTAATTTCCATAGAAATGGACTAGGAGAGTGAGTATGGGGATCTGCTGTGCCAAAATGGCTGGAGCAGGAAAAGCAGCTTGAAGCAAGGAGTAAATGATGGATGTAAAAGCTCAGGTCAAAGAATGGTATAACAATTGTTCTGTGCATTGCCTTGAAGAAGCAGGACCTCTTTTCAGGGCCCAGAGGCAGGAAAATAGTTTAGAGAGATCTGTAGTGCCTGATTCTGCTGATCAAACAGCCAAACACAGCACCTTTCACTCTCCTACCTGATAGCAATACTATATACAAGACAGAAGAAAGACTTGTGCTTATTTATTGTTTTAAAATGAACTGGGCATATTGATTATTTTTCCCCTTTTCTTTCTGAAAACACGATTAAGTTGGTATAACAAACAGCTCCACTAATGGACTGTGTCAGTAGCTGATGTCCATCCTGAGCTGAAATTAACTGCATCCTTCTCTGCTTGCTTCGCCCTGGTGTTCCTTGTTCCAGCAATGGTCCACATACTGACTCATCAAATCCTTCCAGACCCATCAAGCAGGACTATCGTCCCAAAGCGAGTGTCATCATTTTGTTTCTGAGGGGCTGTGATGTGTGAAATGAGCAGATGTAGCTCCTTCATCTGTCACTGACTCATCCCATTTAAACAGCACAGGGCAGCCACTGTTAGAGGCTCTGTAGAGTGCTTCATGTCCTTTTGGAATCTTTCTGCTGGGAAAGCACAGGAAGGTGACAGCCCTCTTACTGCTCTCTCTCCCACTCCTGCACAGAAAACATGACAGGAGTGGAAGATGCCACTCACAAAGGTCAATTGGAGAGAGGTTAACTGAGGATGTCCAGTCACACAGACAGTGCCCCAGCCACTGGTTCTCTGGGACCCATCCCAGAAAGCAACCCTTGCTTCAAGAGCCAAGACATGAGACTAAATAGAGTGAGAATGTCCCGGCAAAGCTCCTGCAGGCAAGGAGTGGCACTTCCTTTCCTGCTGTAGAATCCTTCCAGGACCACATCCCCAGATTTCCATCACCAAAGCATTGCAATGCCACAACTTCAAGCCCACTTTGGGGGTAGCAGCTGTCAGGCTCATGGCAGGCAACAGGATGCCCTCTGCACTTACAGTCAGTGCATGTGAGCACTGCTGGAACAACAACAGCATTGGTTGTTGGACTGACTTTGCACAGAACCATGCACTGCAGCTGCCCAAAAGTCTTCTATTGGTCCACAATGCAAGTTTGGTGGAATTACTTACGTCTTTGAACTGAACCACAAACTGGTGGGGCTGCTTGCACACCTAAAATTTGGCATGCAATTTGAAGCACCATTGAACGTACTCTGTGTTGGTGAGGCCACACCTTGAGTATTGTGTTCAGTTCTGGGCCCCTCAGTTCAGGAAAGATATTGAGGGGCTGGAGCCGGTCCCGAGAAGAGCAACAAGGCTGGCAAAGGGACTGGAGCACAAGCCCTATGGGGAGAGGCTGAGGGAGCTGGGGTTGTTTAATCTGGAAAAGAGGAGGCTTAGAGGTGACCTCATCACTGTCTATAACTTCCTGAAGGGAAGTTCTAGCCAGGTGGGTGTTGGTCTCTTCTCCTAGGCAGTCAGCAGTAGGACAAGGGGGCACGGGCTCAAGCTCTGCCAGGGGAAATTTAAGTTGGAGATCAGAAAAAAATTTTTAAGGAGAGAGTAATCAGGCATTGGAATGAGCTGCCCAGAGGGGGGGTGGATTCACCATCCCTGGAGGTTTTTAAACTGAGATTGGACGTGGCACTGAATGCCATGATCTAGTAAATGGACTGGAGTTGGACCAAGGGTTGGACTTGATGATGTCGGAGGTCTTTTCCAACCCAATCGATTCTATGATTCTATGAATCAAGGGTCTGTTAGACATGGGGAGGGCCCCAGTGAAAGCACCCCCACCCCATGCTGCTTTGGGGGATGGAAGAACCTTGTGCAGAGAAATGAGCACCAGGTTAAGCTGTCAGGGCTGAGGGAATCAGTCATCTCTCTGAAAGGATTGCAGAGAGCGACCTTGCATATAAATAAGTGAAATACACAATAAGGGACTTTCTATCTCTGTCAGAAACCCCTCAACAGGCAGTTGTGAGATATACAGCAGACACACAGTAATAAAAAACAGGCTTACATTTGTCACCTCATTGAATCCAGGTATAAAAATATGATATATCTTTCTCCAGTAGACAATGTCTTCCATATCATCTGGAGGCCAGGTTCAGACTCACTGAGGCCCCTGAAGGAAGGTATGAATTACACACAAATGTATGCACTGGGGAACTTCAGCGAGCTCTGAACACAGTGAATTGACCACCTGCCTGTAGGGGAAACTCCTGCACAGAGGATTAAATAGCCTGTCCTACTACTTCTGCCTATTTATTTCTACTGCCTTCAGTGAGAACTATGAAGGTGTACTCAAAGGCAGAAGTCAGCCTATAAGTCTTCACCTCACCTCTCTAATGAAGTAAAAACACTATATTTTCAAACAAGCTGACTGTCATGCAACATTGTCCTCTCATCACACTAACAGCTCAGATACTTGCAGAGCTACTGGTGTGAATAAAATTATACTTGCACACAGTGACTCCGCCAGAAGAGTCATTCACTGTTTTTTGCACAGACAGGGTACTGACAGGGAACTTGCACCTGTTGGTAGAACTATGCTTTTCCAGGTATTTTTGCACCAAATCATGTGAGGAATAGGGCAGTTCTTTCAGAGCTGCAGCAGGACTGCAGAGCCACAAGAGCTCTGCTCAATACCCCGACACACCAACCACTGTGGCCACGTAAGAAAAACCCTGCAAATGCAAATATTTGTCAATGAAGGCACAGTTTAGGTCCCAAATTTACCAATGATACTTTATTCTAGAAAGAATAGATACTTTGTCCAGCTTACCAGAAGAAGGTTTATCCTGGATGCCCTAGACTGTCAGCACTGGGAATACCTGCAGTCATGCCTACTGGATTGAGTTGCATGGCTAGTTGATCTTCTTTCCATCAGAGCAATATGTCTTCCTCAGATCATCTCTGAATTATGCTTAATAATCTCCTCTGTGTGTCTAAAGTTGGTTTCATACAAGTAACATGTCATTCTGCTACTTCAGTCTAATGCTACAGTTGCCCTCAAAAATACAGTTGCAGATGTGAAAGAGGTTTGCAGGGGCCTGGATTGCACTGCCCACTTTGTAAATGGTAACAGGGCTCCAAAATCTTGAGCTGAAGTCTTTGAATCTGGCCAAAACAACTGTTATAATACGTAATTAGAGTCTTTGTCTTTTTTATCTTTCCCTATTTCAAAGTCAAGAAGATGGAGAGAAAAGCAGCCTAAGAATCAACCCACTTACAATCAGGTAGAAGTCCTCCTTTGTACTCCCAGCTTGAATGAAAATAAAGATTTTCACTTTCATCACATTTTCATAGAAAACAGTTTGAATTCATTGACCATCTATTTTAACCAAATGCAACTACAGAGATTAGATAAAGTGAGACAGGACTTCGGACTTAGAACAAAAATCCAAGGCTGCCTAAGAGTACCTTGATGCTGATAAATTACTTCAACTGCACTCAACACACATTCCCCACATCTCTAGGACTCTGAAAGTCCCCAGTGCTGACATATCCTAAGATGGAACCTGTGAGCCCTCTACCTGAGCCAGGAATACTCCAAAGGGCTGCTGGGGAAGGAAGAAAAGCAGTAGCCTGGGAGAGAAGGGCATCAGCACAGGCCAAGGTCAGGAAAGCAGGTAGTACCAGGCAGGTATTCCTATAAATTGTTCTGAAAGTCTAGCTTTCGGTTTGAGCAAATATTTGTGTTGATACAAATCACAGCTGTCTTTCTCAAGTGCTCCCTTGTAATGCCTTCATTCATATTCCCCTGTACTGTTCTGTTTGTGGTTAAGAGCCTCCACAGACTTCTCTGCACGTAACACTGAAATGGGGTTACTTCATGCTCCAGCAGGTAGATGGGATTGTACTGTGTATATTTACATTTTTAAAAAAGATATTGCTAATGCATTTCAGTAATGATAATAATAAAAAAAAAGTCTTTCTAGCCATTACAGTAATGGCTTTGAGCTAATTGCTTGCATTTGCACTCAAATATGGTTCTCCCCTCTCTGACTCATTTCCATTTTTATGGAAATCAGCTTGCTTGCTAGACTTTTAATTCACAGGCTTATGAGGACCAGCTGTTGTCTCACTTCCTCACTCAGGTAGGAACCTACTCCACTGACTTCAGTAAGACCACTTGTGGAGGAAGATGCTACTTTGCACAGGTAAAATTTCCTGAACCTTGCTTACAGTCCATTGGATGTGCTGGGAGATGCTCTGTGCCCTCAGTACCTGAGGAGCTACACCCTGAGTGATGCAGGCAGTCAGAGCCATCTGCCCCCAGAAATAGCTTTCTTATAATTCTGCCTATTGTCCAAAGGCATTAGAAAGTAAATAGGGGGCTCCCAGAGACTCTTTCATGTCAGGGACTGACCATGCAGGTGCTACAGAAAGACTTCAGTGTGGTAGTCCCTGTCTCCTCAGCATCCTGACTCCCCACTAGTACAATAATTTCCATGTTAACAGGCAATTGTTCTCCACAAGGGTCTATGCTATACTTGCCACAAATCAAAAAGGGAGACCAAGGTTGCTTTAAATTCCTTTGAACTTCCATTTTTACAACTCTTTGGAGCCACAGGAAAAGACAAAGGAGTGCAAATCTGGAAACTTGCTTTGTCCAGCCTAGAGATAAGAAAGCCCATTCCACAATGGATAAACTGAGGCCATGGTCTGATAGGATCCACAGCAGCTGACAGTCCTGCTCCAGTAACTATGGGATGGCTTTTTTTCTCTAGAGCACCCAGACAAAAGAAATGTGACTAGAACATGCATTTGGAGTCACATTCAATCATTTTCTGATGAACACAGTGACTGACTAGTTAAGGATTGTGCACATTTCACAGGACACCACGAAGCCTGTCAAGGGGCAGTCCTGTGGTGTAAAGGAGAGCACTCTGGACTCTGAATCCCAAGGACCTGAGTTTGAGTCTCAGTGGGGACTGTATTCTGGCAGTTCAATGCCTCCCTGCCATCCCATCCCGTCACATCTTGGATGCTCAGCAGGGTCAGCGCCGGTTAGTATCGGGTGCTGTGACAGTCCCGAGGACTTCACTGTCACTGTCCAAGCTCGCTCGGCCGTGGCAAATGGACCCTTAGAACTTAAACGGTGGAGCCAGTTCTGCGCACGCTGTGCCTCACCTAAAAAATCCACTGCTCAGGCTGGAAGGGCACACCCACGTGGGGAGAGCCCTTCCCAAATATTCGTTAGCGAAGTCTGGCCATACAACAAAGCCTGTCAGAAAGTGTCTGCTGCCTAAATGCTGCAAAGTTCCCTCTGCTTGGAACATACCCAAACTGGCTTGGAACAACTGAGAACCATGAGCAACAGACCCTGAACTCACAGAAGGTGAACTCCAGCTCTGAAACTTGTGTTGGACACTGACTTGCAAAGGAAGAGAAGATATTCCACTGCCTCCCTGATGTCCACATGCTCTCTTTCCACATGCAATCTGGCCCTATAGAATCAGAAGGGAGGAAGGGAGCGATGACCAAAAGAGAGGTGTGTGTTGTGCCAGTGTCTTTTTTCTCCAGGGTGATTTAGAGAATAATTAACATCTGCTGAGCACCTTCACTTCATCTCTGCTCAGCCACTGCGAAATCCTGGTATCTAAAATGGGGAGGTGAGCTGTTCTTAGACTACCTGTTTGTGTTGCTGTCAGACTCAGGTTTGCGCTTGAGTTCTCAGATCTAGATGACTGTACTATACTCAGGTGCAACTCTAGCATGACCTTGGTCACACTGATTGAACTTCCCTAGGCACCCCCATCTGTTCTGGTAATTTTCCCTTTCACTTCAGCAGCTCAGCTGTTTGGAGTACCAGAAATATATTCTCTACATCCCACTTTACACAGATCTATGTTCTCAATGTTCTCCTTATTTCTTTCATGTTATTTATGTGTTCTTTCCTCCTTTTCATTCCAGACTTAGAAAAAGCATTCCAGTCTTTCTTCAGGCAAAGCATATATAGGTGTCTCCAGGAACTTTGGGCAAAGATTGCTGTGTCCACTTCAATACTTGCCATAAATTATGTGACTGTATCCCTGAAAACTGAAGTTACTTTATTACTGTGTTCTGCATAGATATGGCCCTTGTTTCTCACTCATGAACCAGTTGAGGGAAAAATTAAATTAGTATCTTATAGATCTACATTCTGAACACAGAGTTTGTTCGTTTATGGCCCTAAATCTATCTGTCAGCTTCTGTCACACATTAGGGCCCTTGCTGGAACAACGGCTCCACCATTCTTAAATTAGCTTTCCTTGTTGAGGTTTAAATGAAAAGAGACATCTAATTTGTGACTGAAAATGCTTGTCATTTCTTAGGGGGATCCAGACACACAAAATACAATTAACATCACTGAAAAATGTTGCACAGAGGTTCAGCAGCAGCTGACAGAGAAAATGAAATGAAAACAAATAAAATCAGTTGTTTTAATACCATAACTCGAGTGGCAAGTGTAATCTTCTCCTTTTATCTGAGGTTGGAATTGCTTTTCTGCAACAGCTTTCATTATGAAAATGCAGCACTTCTCAGCACCAGAATATTAAGGCAACACATGCCCACAGGGGCCCAGATCATTTTAACGAGGAACAAACAATCCAGAATGCAGCTTTTATGTTTTTTTCTGAGCTAACACCTGCTTTGCAGCAAATGAACAATGGTAATGATAAGCATGACAACTCACACATATCTGCATTGAGATGTGCGTCAACAGCATCTTTCTCTCCCTACCAGCTAAAGAAGGGCCCAGTAGCCAGTGCTACTTTTAGGACTGCCAGAAGGCTTGGCCACTAGCTTGGGACAAGCTCTGTGCTTCCTTCATCTGTTGATCTTGTGGAATGGTCCTCAGCTGCTCAGGAGACTGTAAGATCACCCAGGCTTTGGAAGGTACCCAGTCTCTCAAGTAATTTATTGATAACTGGATGGATCTTTATGCCTATTTTACCACTGTGTCACAGGACTCCTAAGGCATTTGCTTACAGTCACAGAGTGCATGAAAGACCCAAGCAGAATAGAAAGAGAAGGTCTGATCCCTGCTTTGTGGCAGCTCCCACAAGGGTCCCCAGCTGCATATTTTCTCCGCTCCATGCTGAGAGTAGGAAGAGATGGACAAAGCAGGAAGCTGCACACTTACAGGTCATTTTCTACAAATAATTATTACAGATATGTTTTTTAAGGCCTGACTTAATGACATCACCATCCAGAGAGGACAAAAAAAAGGATTCCTTGTTAATGTACTAATTCTTATTTATTCTCTAAATGTTCTTTCAGAGCATTTAGATATCATTTAGGTATCAGCTGTGTCTGTATAACTAATGTGCCAGAGCTCTGAAAGTGAAATCTCCTACCCAGACCAGAGTTGATATCTTGGGGCTGAACCCTGCCAAAGTTTATACAGTACGTTTCCCACGATATTCTTCTACATTTCTAAGGAACTGTGAGATAGGCCTGTTGCAGGACAGCTCCGTTGCTGCACAGGAGATTCCAGCTGGGGCACAGGAGAAGGGGGACTACCTAGTTGATCTAAGATATGGAGATGGCCAGAGTCTTGAGATCTGGAACAGCCAGGAGCACCACTAACCTTGTAACCATGGCAGAAATCTCCTTGTAGAACAAGCCTGGTGAATTTGCCATAGCATCTGCAGAGAATCTGAGACTAACTTGACCTAAGGATTATTTTTCCTCAGGTTTACAACTGAATTACAGTTTCTTGTATGGCCAGTAAGATACCATGATCACTTAGGTAGTGACTTGCACAGGGTTTGAAATGTTGTAAAGCCCAGACACTTGGAAAGAGTCTATTTCCAGAGCAAACTCTCGTAACTGAAGAGCCCATCAGTGGCCTAGCTCTCCCTCTGCATTCCCAGTCCCTGGAGTTTACAGGTCTCATACAGGCCTCCTACCTCAGTTCGGGTTACAAAAAGGGTCATGGTTTTACTTTTGGAAATTCCCCAGTTCAGTCCCTGGTGTTAACCAGCACAGCAGTCATCTCAGTCACATTGCTGCTGCATTATTTTTACTCCGTGGAGGAAAAGAGGATTAAAGTCTTCAGAGCTGCCAATCCGGATTCTTTTGATTGCAATCCGCTCATTTAAGCAAACAAAACCTGCAAATCTGGAAGGAGACTGACACATAAGATTTAGAGTGGAGTATGGAATAGTGATGCTGCATTTTGCCAAATAGCAAATCTATGTGCATCTCACTGAGAAACAAAGCGGAGACCTTGAAGATGGAGGGGAGCAGAAAGGATATCACAATTCAACCACACTCACTGAAAGGAAAAGGACAGAAGGACCCTCAGGGCCTACAACTGACAAGACAAAGAGAGAACATAAATAGCTTTGACTGAGAACACACTTTGAATACATATGAAATTAATTCTCTATGTTCTGGTTACTTCTGTTTTCCTCAGGGCCTCCACCATAATAGGTGGGATGGCAGCGGAAGTGACAGAGGACAAAGAACACTTCTTTTCTGTTGGCAGGACTCTGGTTTTCCTCCCTGATTTTCCTTGGAATGAAATAATTATTCTTCCATTCTCTACAGCCTGCTTCATTTCTCCTTACTCAAAAGCAGATTTCAAGATTTTCTGGTTATATAAAATAAATAATGGAATCTAATTCATATGCAGGAACTACAGATGTCAGCTCTGACTCTCTCCCCCTTCCTTGTCCTTATTAATGAAGAAGTTCGTTGCTCCTTTTGGAAAACAATGGAAAAGTTTCTTTGCAAGACTGAGAATTTTACTTAGTCCTCAAGGAATTACTGCTCAAATATTAAGATCTATTCAGGATTACACACTGAACATCTACATGTAAAAACAGAATTTCCAGGACAATTAGTGATTTCTCAGAAGGGATCTGGAAGAGAAATTTTTCTAAAAAGATCTAGTCTTGCATGAGCTTTATTCAGTCTGCCAAAAAATTGCTAGCTTTGTCTAATCCATCATAAGATATGACACATCAGAAAGCATGACACAGTTTAAATGAAGGGTGATATTTTGTAAAAGCATCTGACCTCATGCCAACACCCATCTGTATTCCCACTCCACTCACTCTCTCTTGTTTACCAGGGGCTGGAGCCTGCCCAGCGCACCCGACTGCACACACAGGCATCCGCTGGCAGGAAAATGTGATGGAAAACAAAAATTTACCAGTGGCCAGTATGCTTTAACTTCTGTGTGGGCAAACTCAGTCCTGACAGAAAATGTAGAGTTGATAGCCCTGCCTCTTGAAAGCTTCTCTGAGGGAGTACAATGTGAAAACAGAGGTTGTTACATATTCACAGATTGTTCCACTGCCATTCTGTGGGGAGATGGGCCTTCAGTTTCCATTTCGATTTACCATGCTCCTCTGAGGATACAACAAGGGAGCCAATTAACGCTAACGATGGAAAAGGTGATTTAGTGATATGGATGTTTGTGTATAGGAAAATGATAGGTGTTGCCAGAGCAGTAATAAAATATCATTCCTGGAGCAGCCCAGTCATGCCAGTTAGCCAGAGGCATCAGGTGTCCGGAGAGATGAACTGCAGATCCTGACCTAAATTTAGACTGATGAGCCTTGGGGTTTTTTTCTTTTTTTTTTTAATTTTGCTCATTACACGGCTGTACTGCCCTTATCCAGCAAAGCAAATTCAAAGCACATCCACACCCTGTTATTCATACCCTCAAAATCACAGATGGGCTTATCTGAATTGCTAGATGAAACACTAGGACCATTACATGGTTATCTCAAGCACCCAAAATTCTTCTGGTCACACATCCTACTAGATACTGACAGAAGTAACATTGTAACCATTCATAATCCTTTGGGGACTGTAAATTATATGATGGCAACTGCATAGCCACTCTGCATAGATAAATGCATATACAAATATTAACTACTTAAGTAATTCCCAAATACATGCCTACATAGATTGCCCTCTCCAACTCTTCAGCTTTTCCTGTGCCGGTTAGAATCACTGATATGTCACAGACACAGAAGGATTATGGGCAGGGGGAAAAGGAAGGAATAGACTTGCAATTTTTAAATTTTGCAGTTTGTAGAACAATTTGTCTCATCTTTTTCTCTTTTTGACTTTTCTTTCTCTTTTAAATCCTTCACCACCGTATGAATTTCTAATAGATGCTTCAAGAGCTCATGTTTTCTCTCCCTGTGAGGCTGCTCACAGATTTTCTGCACAGGCAGTCTCTGATGCCTTGTCTTGGTTTGAGGGGAAAACCCAAAATGTTTACCAAAAAGCAGAGGAGACGATTCATCCACAATAATCATGTCACTCTTTATTAAATTTAAGAAAAGGAACTTTAATTAGAAAATGGATATAAGGAAAAAAAAAGGAACGATCTTGCTAAAAAGCAGCAGCAGCAGCGAGGAGCAGGAGAAAAGGTTTCTCTCCGACAGCCAGCACACGCAGCTCCTACCTTCCCCCAGAGGTGTGTGATGTCCCCAAGAACAAAAGAGACAGAGCAAACCCGTTCCTTGCCACACCTTACCCCAGTCTGCCCCCCACCCAAAGGATCAAGCAGTTAACTACTTCTTCTGTTAACTAACGGCATGAGGATTTAGTGGCAGGGAGGGAATTTACATTATCATTCCAAAGTACAACATACCTGCCACTCTAAAAAGAAATATCAGTTCTTTCAGAGTCCAACACTGGCGCTCACAGGTACACATCTACTTGCAGCATGACTCTGCAAAATTACCTCTATGCCTCATTAAAACACCCTAGAAGCTCCCACAAACATCACTGGAGTCTGTGACTGTAGTTCTGAAACTGCTTAAGACTCTGGAAGATGCCAGACTTGTGAAGAATTTATGAAATAGAATAAATCAGAGTCTGTGCATAAGGGTCTGTACCTGGCCAACAAGCAATCTCCTTTCTAGTCTACAATTGCAAGACCAGATATCTTTAATTCACACTTGCTTCAGGAGGATGCAGTAGGACCAGGCCATTAGTTTAGTACATTTTCAAGGGGTGATTCTGTCTAATTAAACACCCTACAAGATAGGCATCTTATAAAGTTTCTTGTTAGGCACTGCATAAGGAGAAGTACATTCATTTATTTATTATAGAAGTACATTTTGCAAGAAGAACACAATTTATCAGAACAGAGCATGCAAACAGAATGGCAAGACACAGAGAGAACAACAACAGAAATCACTGCTGAGAGTAGTAGAGCTCCCCCAGTCTGTTGGGAAATGCTAATTTTTTTAAAGACTAGAAATGAACACAGGAAGGTCTCTGAGCTTTGGGCTAGAGGAGATGAATACATGAAGGACTGTATCTCTTTATTAATTTAATTTCTCTGGTTTCTTTGAAGTCATTGTGAAAGATTTGGATATACTGAGATGTAACTGGTTTGCTCAATGTTTCCCACAGAAAAACCCATTCAGTACACAATGAATCATATTTTATCCTATCTGCCTGTTTAAAAAGACACTCTATTATAGAGCACCTGTAGTTAATAGGGCTGTGACATCTCAGCCATATCAGACAAATTTAATTCAGATATCACAATATAAATGCAACTACTCTGCTTTCAATGTGACCCTCAAAGAAGCTGGGAAGTGGAGGTGTGGCTTTGTTTCTTTAGAGGCTATGAGGAAGCCTTTAGAAGGGTTTTATACACTACAGCTTTTTAGATTAGAATTGTTTCATGTCATTTTCTTCAGGCATTCAGAGTTGCCAGCAATTGGTTTCCTTGTTTCCTTTCTTTTCTTTACTAGAAAAATCCAGGACTGCTATACAATGGAAGAGTTTGTATTGACTCAAATAATAGCAAAATTATGGTATTACAAGAGTCAAAAGACTGGCAATGGGGAAAGATAGAGAGTGTCAAACTGGTCTGGTTATATTCATTTAAGTCTATTCACTACTGGGCGGTACAGGTGAAAAAGAATAATTTTGCTAAACATTCAACATAGCTTCCTTCAAAGGGCACCAAGCACACTAAATTTCCTCCAGCAAAATCAGGAACACCAAAACCAACATTGTGGCTGCTTTATGCTTAGAAAAAGTAATGGAAAAAAAATACCAAGGGAAAAAAATACCAAGGAAAAAAGGGGTCTGCTTCTCTTGTTTGTTTGCATTACTATTGGCAAATATTATCATTTTCCCAGCCTTTCTAAAATACTCTGAAATTGATACCCAGAAAGGGAAACGAACCGTAGTTCACAAAATCATTCATGGGGTTACATTTTAAGAAATGCCATCTTTGGCAAAGCAGAACAACACGGACCCCAGAGCATGTGCCATGCCTGGCCCAGGCTGCTGCTGTGATCTCCTGCCTCATCTTCTGCTGTACAAGTCCTGCTTGTCTCCATCCATCCTTCTGAAAGCATCAGGGACTGGAATCCAGCACACCTTCCTTGCTGGGCAGTTTGTCCAGCAGCAACAAGAAGGAACAACTGAGAAGAGCCATCAGCATTTACAACTATTGCATTTACAGCAAGTTTCAACTTCCTTTCCTCCACCAAAAAAAAGAAAAACTTTGGCTAATCCAAGATAACTAATCTCATCAGATTATTTTCCCTCAGAAAAAAAAAAAAAGTTGCTTCCTGAGTCTGCTTTGCAACTGAAGGCAGACAATGTGCCACAGGAACCTGGGCAGCGAGGGCACAGAAATGCCATCAGGAGCTCGAGAGGATAATGAGCCATGTGGATCACACAAGTGATGGGGAAAACCTAAGTGAAGAGCCCCGGGCAGTACAGGAGGAGCAGAGGCGGCAGCACATTTGGATGGGCACAAAATTCAGAGGCACACCTAGGACAGTTTGGGCTCAGCCCTGGCAGCCGAGATTTGAGGGAGAAGCACACAGAGGGGATGCCAGGGTCCTGACAGGCACCAGAAGTGAAAAAGACCCCTTAAAGCACCCACGCCTTTCAACCAGCTCACTGTCAGACCCCGCTGCCTAACGCAATGACACTCCACACACACCCTGAAGGACGGGCATGTGCAGTCCAGGTGCAGCCATGACTCCTGAGCTGATTCCAGAGGGGAAGAGCTGCTTCAGGAGCAGGAGCTGTTTCTAGCCTGCTGAGTCCAGAGGGATAGACCCACGAGCTCTGCAAACCACTGAGGATCACTGCAAAAGGGGCGACAGCCCCTGACATAGATCCCACAGCCCCATCCTCCCCACTGCAAGGATGCTGGTGCCGAGCCCATCCCAAAGGACATTTCATCATAACTTGTAATGAGGTCGACTTCTCTCACGCAGCGTTTCCCTAGCAACAAAGAGGTGATTCAAATCTCCAATATAAAGGACGCAAAGAAAATGACATGGTTTGGAATTTGGGGTTTTTTTAGGCGGGGAAAGGAGAGGCTGCCGCTCCAGCTACAAGCTTCCCGAGCCCTTCCCGAGCTGCAGCAACCCCTGGGCCGGCAGCCTCTGGCAGCGGCGTGTGTCCAGCACCACCACGCGGCCACGGCCGCCCGTGGACCCCGGCCCCGGCCGCACCCGCACCGGGCAGGGGGCGAGTCGGGGCACAGCGAGCCCAGGAGCCGCGGTGTCGGCACCCACGCCGGCCTCACCTGCCAAGGCTCCGTCCCGGCTGCCGCAGCACCCGACGGTGCCGCTGCGCGGGCACTTCGGCTCGTTAGAGCAGAGGGAGGGTAGAGCTGCGATGCAAGTGGGATCAGGCTCTAACCTGGTGGGGTGCAAGGGGAAGGGGTGATTGCTGTTCTCTGCCCCCAGGTCCCAGCAGCGAAGTGGAAAGTACGACCCAAGACTCACCCGCGGGCCGGGAAATTAATTCAGCAGTACAGGTTTGGGAGGACAGCAGTCGTGTGGGAGGACTGCTCTTAGGTACAAGCATGATGGGAAGCACAATGATGATTATTCCCTCTCTCCTGGCAAGCTGCACAGGCCAATATCCTAATTCATGGTGTGCTATTTGCAATTGCTTAGGAGTGCTATCAAGCATCAAACATCCTTCCTCACCCTTACCATGAGAGACAGAGCAAAAGGGAAAATACACTGTGCTTCATTCACTGTAGTCTAAAGCAGTCCCCCAGAAAAAAAATAAAAAAGCAGAATGTAAAATAAGGAGACCAGCACATAAAAGAGCAAAGCACATGGCTTGGAGCAGGACTCCTAGGTAGTCTGTTAATGTAAGTAGTAGAAGTAT
This sequence comes from Pithys albifrons albifrons, assembly GCF_047495875.1. Lineage (NCBI taxonomy): Eukaryota > Metazoa > Chordata > Aves > Passeriformes > Thamnophilidae > Pithys > Pithys albifrons. The sequence continues at coordinate 88,067,106 of NC_092459.1, forward strand.
ATATAAGTAGTTGCTCCAGAAACAGCACTTGCTTATGCTAGATGAATACCAATTCACTGTGGTATTCATACCATTTGCTGTAGTTATATCACTTCAGGGGCTCACTAGCACTGGCACCTGTGAAAAATAAGACTTGCATCTTCTCTGGCCACTTCTGGAAGTAACATCTCTTGTGTTCCTGTCTGTGACATTAACACTGATATATCGTCTCAGCCCTTTATTCAGGCCTGCAAAAGGTTTACTCAGATCCCATGTGAGGCGGACAGAATTCCCAAGACCAGCTTTAGTGTTCACAGCACCATTCTTCAAAACAAACCAAAAAATCCACACAACACCTATAGGATTTTTATTTCTGAATAGTGTTATTTATTTTATTTCCATAACAATTACAAAGAAACTCTCTCCAGGAGAGGCAGGAAAAAAACCCCTGAAATATTACTAAGCAATTTTGTTCCATATAAACCAAAGCAGAGTTACATATTTTGTTCACACGCATGTACAAAAACATTTGAAGTAAAACATCCTTCACACATAACACCTACATTAGTCTCAGAACTGAGCACATAATCAGATTGGCCTCACCTACCCTACCTAATTATATTTTCCTGTTTTCTTTTTAAATTGTAAATTTCTATGCAGGAAACATCTCTTTTTCTGCACAGTATTATGCATATTCAAATTAGCACGGGTGGCCTTGGAATTAAATCACTAGGTAGCACAATCTGACATAGAGCTGTACCCTAAAGTTGTTATACTACCATTTATACAGAGAACTTTGTTGGATACCAGGCAAAACTCTTCAAAAGCAATAAAAAGGTATTGCTAGAGGGAAAAAGGAACACGATGCACAGCACTCTCTCTACTACAATTCTGTATGATTCCTATGCAAAACACTTCAAAAGCCAAGAAATTCACAGATCTTGCTCTCCAAATTGTTATCAAAGTTCCCAGCAACTTCAATCATGGCAAAATAAATCACTCTAAGACATCAATGCTACTGGATATGGACATGGTCAATACTCAATATTCCAATTTTTCATCCACCCACCTTTGGAAAGAGAAGGGAGAAAAGATGAAAGATGTATTAGAACTGCAGACTGCTAAAGCAGGTGGGTCAGCAGAGTGCTTTACCAGTGAAAAGTAAAAAGCAACTGCAAGAGCAGAGCTTCATTCCAACCTACTGCATAATCTCACAGTGGTTTAAAATTTGGGGATTACATGGTCAATGAACACCTCACTAGTTGCCTGAGACTGCATTCACACCTAGCAAAATCTTATTTAGTTCATCAAAAGAGGATATTGTCTGTATCTGACTTTGTGAGCTAGACTTTAAATTTCACTATTTCATGCATGATGAGCACCACTGTAAGAATCAGAAACGTTCAAAGGGGAAGGACTCACCCCAAAGGTGAAGCTTTCCCACGCACAAAAGGAAACTTCAAGCACACAAATGTCAGCAGCAACCTTTAGCATAGCAGGGTAACATGAGGTACGGCTATTACCTTGCCTTCATTTTCAAGTGTGCAAGCAATGGCAATGGATTTCTCACCTCTGCATAAATATGCATCCCAAAGAGAATCAGTAAAATGCTCCCTTACACTGCAATGACGCAGCTGAATCAAAGGACAGTGAATTTCCACTGTATTTAAATACACTTGAAGCACTCAGGCTTGGCTTGTTGCAGTGTGTGGTACAGGGTGAAAAGAGCATGGAAAAGGGATGTGAAATGAAAAAATCACAGAAGAAAGACAGAACATCTGCACATGAGCAATACAGAGAAAGCACTTAAGATTAACACTTAGGAAGTTTAACCAAAGCCCTGGAGAACACTAGATTTTCATTTTTAGCCCACTTGAAATCTTGTAAATGAGCAAGCGATGCTGGCAGCAGTCACTCTGTCATCTAGCTCCTGAAAATAGTGCAATGGACTTTGCATAAATACCCTGGCCTCAAGAATAATTTACTACACCTGTCTGCAAAGCATCTACAGAGAAAGGCCCAATGACAGCTTTTCTCACACAGTATCAAAGACACAAGGGCCAAAAAGGGCTGAGCCTCAAGGCCCCAGCCTAGCACATTCTGTGTGGTGTGGAGAACATTGGGTCTATCAGTTTAACTGAGATGGGCAGTGTGCTCTTAGCCCCATACCATCATTTGAACGGTAAACTCTACTAAATGTGCAGAAAAGTGAAAACACTGGCCCAGCAGGGGGAAGTGTCCTCTGATTCCCACACAGGAAGGGCTAAAGTCAGATCACTTATCTCAGATATTGACAGTGTGGATGTCTTCAGCTCAGGTAGCAAAGGTGAACTCACCTTATGAGCACACAGAGAAAAACAGACATTTCGAAAAATGTCATTCATTTCACCTGCTTTATATTTCTACTTCAAGGCCAAAAAACAGTGACTTGACTATTTCTCTTCAGCTGCTAATGGGGTCCACAGGAAAAAATTTAGATGCAGACATCTAAAGCTGAGTGAGAAGATAGTACCCCAAATGCCTTCGTTGTACCTGGGCAGCTGAACAGCAGAGTTGTGCTGTACTTCTTCATGATCCAGCAGGTTTTCTTAAAATCTATATCATATAGGACTGTAACATTTAAGTGACCATCTAGACATCCTCCAGCCAGCAACAGTCCTACCAAAATCAAATAAAAGCTCACAACTCTCACAAAACTCTCCGAATGATGACTGTGCCTTTTTCTGCATAGTAGCTAAATCTCAAACATACTTCTGAAAGGCAAATATTACTATTCTTTCTTTACAGCTGAGAAGGCAGGGACATTGCAGCTTGCCTAATGGTGACTCAGGGGGAATCAAAATAAAGATTTCCTGGTTCGCTCTTCTACCACTGACGAGGCTTAAAATTGCAAGAATTTACCTCACAGGAGAAGCTTTTAAAACTGTGATGGACAATTTTAACTCCATTGTCCATAAAAGCCTGTGGTCACACTTTCTTATTAGACATTGAGGAATTTTCTGTTTGGCTTCCAGTTCTATAAAAGTGGAAGAGAAATACAGTTAGGAAAAGAGAATTAAAGCCAGGCATGTTCCACAGAAACAAAAATACTACGCCTGAAGCTCACTCTTTCAAAAGACAAATCCGCAATTGTAAAGATAAATGGGAGGTTTGGTAAATTTCCCTCAAATATCCCAAGGGGTTACAGGTATAAAGCCACTTTAAGTGGCTGCTCATTCTTGATTCATGTTCATTCTAGCTCTTTTGAGAGAGACACACACTGAATCAAGTTAAAGACCGAGTTGATCAACTGAGGATTGTGCAGAATAGAAAAAATGTCATCAGTCAGCTGAGCCATAAAAGCAAGCAGCAAAATAGATTCTGTTTCAGACTAAGTTGTCAAGATAACAACTTTGAATATGAAAGCTCAGCCAGTCTGAAGTTGCTGCACTCAATCCAATGACAGAAAAGTTTGCACAGCCAGTACTGGCTCACACCAATAGTAAAAGCTGCTTCATTCTCTCCAGAAAACCACATCAACTTCCCTGAACAGATGATCAAGAAATCAACTAAGAAATAAGCTCTGCTGGTCTGGTTTCTAACAAGGAAGAATTGGTGGAGAATGTGAAAGTCTTGGTTGCAGAAGACATGGAATTGTGGCATTTAAAATCCTGAGAAATGTGTACAAGACAAAGTCCTGTACCTTGAGGTCAACATATTTTGGTTTCTTCAAGGAATGTCCTGGCAGGATTTCAGGAGGGACTGCCCTGACTGCCCAAAGGAACCCTAGTGTGATGCTTAATCTTCAAAGACAGTTTTCTCAAGGTAGGAAAACAATTGTATCTGACAAGCAGAAATTAAAGCAGGCAAGACAGAAGGCCAGCAAAGTTGAACAAGGAACTCCTAACTGAGCTCAAACACAAACAAAAAGGTACATGTAAGTGGAAGTGAGGATGGGCTGGCCAGCAGGGATATAGAAACACAGCCCAAGTATGCAGGGACAGTTAAGAAAGCCAAAGCTCAGCTGGAGTTGAAACTGCTAAGAGATGTGAAGAAGAGCTTCTCTAAGTACACTGGAAGCAAGAGAAAGGATGAGAAAACATGGGCCTACATGTTAAACAATGCAGGGAATATGGTGACAAAGGATGGTCTTTGTACTTTGAGGCTTATGAACACAATACCTTTTTTGCCTGTTTTTATTGGTAAGTTCTGCCTTAAGGTGGGTCAGGTCCCCAAACCTTCAAGCAGCGTGTGAGAATAAAGCTTTTTCTACAGTAGAGGAAAATGAGTTAGCAACAACTTAAGCCAGTTGGAACCAACAGGATGAATCTGAAGGCACTGAAGGAGCGGGCTCATGGCACTGTGAGACCACTCTACAGCATCTTTGCTAGGTCATCATAATCATCAGAGATGGCTCTCAAAATACCCTGACTTAAGACACTCTTGCTGCCCCCAACATTCAGCAAGCACGAGGGAAGCAAGCACATCGACGGAAATTATTATTCCTCTTCATTCAGCACTTGTGAGACCATATCTGGTGGGCTGCATCCTCTTTTGTGCTCTCTTTTACAAGGACACTGCACCAATTTCAGTGGAAGGCCACAAAGCTGGTTAGGGGGCTGGAGCACAGGATAAGTAAGGAGAGCTCAGGTAACATGGTTTCTTCACACTTAAGAAAAGTTTAAGAGAGCTCTCATTGTATATAGTCACTTAATAGGCAGATTAGAGAAGACTGTGAGATCTGCTTGGAGATCAAAAATGACAGAACAAGTGAAGACAAGCTGGATCATGGGAAATTCCCACTAGATGCAAGAATTTATTTTTTCTTACTATGAGGGTTGTCAGATGTGGGAAAATGCTGCCCAAAGAGGTTTGGCATCACCAGTCTTGTAGATACTCAAAACTCAAATGGACAAAGCCCTTAGCAACCTGCTCTAAATGGCTGTGCTCTGAAGGGGGGGCTGGAGTAGAAACATCATGAGATCCCTTCAAAACAAACTATTCAATGATTTTGTGACTCAGCAAACCTCCTCACAACTACTTTTCACTGGTACATTCCTCATTGATCTGACAAAGCAAGTCATGCCACCATCGATGTAAAAGGTGATCTTCATTCTCATGAGTCAGGATGGAGTACAGCAGACAGCAAAGAGGGGGAGCTCAAATGTGCTACATATCAAACCTCTCACAGTAACTTTATGCAGCTCCCTCATACACCAGGGCCAGCCCTGTGTTGGAATCGTGGCCATCACAGTCATCTCTTGGTTTGTTTCAAGTCTATTATGTGCCATCAGGACTAAATATAAAGACTGTTCCTTTTCACATCTTCTTCATCTTTTTCTTGTAGCGCTGGTTGAAGACAGGTGAGGATCCCATCAGACTGTCAGCAGAATGAGAACCGTAGCTGCTCTCAGAGCCATTGGGGCTTTGTGGCATCCCAGCTTCGCTCATGCCTGACATCGGTTCCTCAAAGACATCACTGCCTAGGACGCCATGGCCATGTACATTACCCTCCTCATTTTCCTGTGGCTCCATTTTCACCTGTGCCAAGTTCCAGAGTGGGGAAGCATTCACCTCAGCCCCTAGAGAAAGAAAAAGCACATTAGTAACTAAGTAAAAAGATAAATCTTAAACAGCATGCAGATGCAAGGGACAGCAGCACTGGTAAAGATGGGGCAAAAGCAAAGCCACAGGTGAACTAGGCTGGGGGGAAAACAAAACACACCAAGTACTGTGATTAATAAAAAAAAATCTGATGGCTTTTTTTGTTAAGAGTCCAGCAATTGCCACTCTAAAAAATATGCTATCCTTTCACTGCAAGCCTCCACATGATTTTCTCCATGGGAAACAACTTCACTCTCCAGAAGCAGTGCCCCAGCAGCAATGAGTACACATCAACAGCACATGGACTAGACCCTGCATAAGCAGGACTCTGAGGCAGCCCAGAAGTCATTATGAGGTCCTTCCAACTGTCAGACATAGTGGGCTTCTGCAGGGAAGGTGAAGTGAGAGGACAGAGGACTGGGTAGATGAACAGTACCAAATACCACTTTCAGCACTGAAATGCAGGGACATCAGAGCTACAGCCAGCCACCTGCCTGCCTGCCTCCTTGTACTCAACACCCACAGGTCTCACCCCATGCTTCAGCAAAACAGAAAGAAATGCTCTTGGCTCAATCTCACAGACACCCTGCTGGGAAATAGCTCACCACCACTACTCCTCTTTATAAAAAACTTTTGGATTCATGTGCAATCTGAGCAGATTGAGGATTTTCTGTACAGATTATGAAATCATATTTCTCGATAACAGCAAATGTTTTTCTCCCCAAGAGTAGTAATTACAGATTGCATTCTGTTTATTTACAGTTTTAAGAGACACAAAAAGTCTATTAAAAATACACTAATTGGGCTTCTTGCTGAGATGGGCATAAACAGCCCAGAACTGAACCATGAAATCTTCTTACTCTTAAATCTGGTCTCTTGTGTGGGGTTAAATTCACAGGGAAAATTAAATAAATTTGTAAAAACAATATTTAAAATGAAAAAATAAAAACGCATACTACACCAAACCCCACTAAACAAAATAAAAAACCAGTTTTAATAAGTTTTCCAAACCTTGTGTCTCAAGGAACATGGCTACACATTGAAAGTACAACCAAACCTCTTACACTGAGCCAAACCTACTATTATTCCCTATTATCAATATACTAGTAACAACAGTCCCTTATTAGTAGCAATTACACAGAAAATAAATCTTCAAACACATATCTGTACTGAGAACTCTCCTTTACAAAGAAGTCAGGAATCTTTTCCAGAGCAGCTTGGCTCAAACCAGAGTTTATGAGACCTTTGTGGTAACACTGCCTACATTAGATCAGTTGCCTTAATGAAAAGTCCTTTTCATGTTAATCATAAGTAAATGCATCCCTCTCAGCAACAATGGACACATCATTAAAATGCTATCAGTAGCACAGAGTTACAGCTTCAGTCTAGACAACAATCGAACATGCTCACTAAACTGTGTCTTTCCATCATCGACTGCTCTTATTCCATTCAGTTCTGTCACCTGTCACTGAGAGTTTTACTAATGACTAACAGTACTTAAGCATCAACACAGGATGTTTCATCTTCAAAGCACTTCAACTTCAAAGTATTTTACAAATAAGCTAATCCTCATGTTATCCCGATAGGTACAGGAACAAGCTCCTCAATTTTGCTTCCATTCTCCAACAGCAATGAAATTAAGCAACTAGTCTGCAACTGCAATGTCAGGCATAAGCAGAGACACAAGAACAGGAAGGGCTGTAACGAGAGTTTTGCCCTCAGACTCTGAAGCCTTACGGCCCTCCCTATGGGCCTCACACCTGTATCTTCAAGATGGCAGTGTCCTAATTGCAGCAGCTTTTTCTCACTCCGTATGATATTACACTCTCCAGCCTGCCCAGCTCTAGACTGAGACTTCTCGCAGTGATGAGATTTCCAAACGCTCTTGTGAAGTGAAGAGGGATTTTCAGGGAGGAACAGAGCACTTGTATTCTTAATTAGAAAACATCAATTTGGTATCAGAGAGGCAAGAGGCATTTAATATACAGCTAGCATGCTAACCTCTGGGTCTCAAGTGGTAGATGCTAATACAAAACTTTCCAGATGAATCACTCGCAACCCCAAATGGACCAGAGGAGTCTGTTGTTCCCTCTTCCACAAAAATGCAAACACTTCACATTTCAGAGGTACTATGGAAAACAGCATGAGCTTTCAGAAAAACATCAGATGAATTTGTGTTTTAAAGCTCTGTACAATGTAAAAAAACTAATGGACTCAGAGGTATACACTACCCTCAGTATATATGCTACTCAGTTTAGGGTTAATAGGAGGACAAGGCTTCATTGTTTTATAACCAGATTTTTAAGTGAAACACATATTATTGCAGGGATTTCCAGAGTTCAGAAGGTTCTATACAAAATTAAAACTGCCTTTCTTTGGAAGATGAATGTCTTCTTCATTTCCCAGGAAGTTTAGCTTTACTGAACAGCGAACAGAATGAAACTTGTATATATAGAAAAAGCCCCGCAGTGGCAGATTCTCCAATGCTGGCCACCAGTGTGCTTCAATGCCAACATCAAGGGATGGCACTTTGAGGAAGAGAGAGCAGTCCCCATAATCTCACTACATCACTCACCCTTTCACTCTCCATGGCCTCAGTTAATTACAGCAGGCTTTGGGTAGAGATGCCAGGAGCGACTGCTATGAGCCCATTTTGCTCTAGTCAGTCGCTGATAAGTTTTCATAATGCAATGATTGTCACTACCAGGGTTGCTTCTGAACAGCAGCAATGAACAGCAGCAAGTATCATTTGTATTTCCAGAACTCATTCAGGGCCTAAACTAAGGAAAATGGCCTTCAACCTTTCAAAGTGAATCTCTGAACATGAAGCTAAAACTACCCAGGGGAAACAAGATCACATGGAATTGCCAATGAACTGTTTCCAGGAGCAGCAAGAAACCCCTACCTGAAGTCTGTGGGGAAGCTTCTACTTCCAAGTTGGCTGAGAAGCGCTCACTTGGAGCTCCAAGGACTCCAACAGGCAAAGACTGGTCACCAGAAGCCAGATCTCCTTCCAGTTCCTCACTTATGGGGAAAGTAATATCACTCACAGGTTCCTCCTTAATCTTCACAGGCTTTGTGTCCTCTGCTGCCTTTTCAGGGTTGACAATCTTCTCATATTCTTCAGAGAGCTGCTTGCTAACCTGTCCAAGATCAGTGGGTGAAAAAGAGGCCAGAAAGGTGAGTGTGACTTCAGAGACTCTGATGGCAATTATACTGCAGTTCACTCTGTTCACAGAACGTTATTAACATTTGACCTGAATGAACAAGTAAACAGCTTACCAGCTACACAGGAAAGACTTTTTTTCACCTTTAAGTTCACCTTTTGTTCTGTGACAAGGGCCTTTAATAAGAGGTTTAATCCATTAACATCTGATTGATAAAGATTTCACAGAGAGAGATGATGAGGCCCAGAAATTTAAACAGAGCACAAAACAAAAGGAAAGTGTCTCAGTCTTACTCTTTGGTTTTATCTGTGTGACTGTCCCCAATTTTCCAGTAACAATTTTACCCCAGCATTAAAACCCAAGCACCTCAGATCTTCATCAGCTGTGTAGTCATGACTGGGCAAAGCCTGAGTACCTTCTGTCATATTCACAGCAAAAAACACAAGACGTTTTCTCCAGTTAAAGAAGTGAAACAAATACAGGAATGAGATTTAGAACTACCCTCTACTTCCAGAAACTTAACAAAGGAAAGCAATTAGATTTTAACAATTTCAGATTTCATCTGCTTCTAACAAATGCTTCTTTATACAAGTAAATCCCAACAGTCAGTGGACTGTGCTCAGGATAATCCCAGGGCTTTTTAACATCAGAAGCAAGCAGGAAAAATAATAGCAAAGCCTATTTCTCCCTTCTAGGTATACTTCCAAATACAGAGGCTACTGGGGACCTCAGCCCTGCACAAAGAACAAAACCAGTAAGATAATGACCAGCTGCAGGAAGAGGAAAAACTGCATCAGCAGAATGATGCAGAAACTCCAAATTCCAAAAGGACACAATATCGGAATAAAAACATTTGAACAAAAATTAATAGAACTTTTTTTTTAACAGAAATGCTTTTAATGAAGACAGATCTTGATGATGTTATTTTTATGCACAAACTTCAGAGTTCATCACAACTTACGTGCACTTACAGGTGTCTCTGTCTTACACTGCCTCTGTAAGCCACAAGGTGTCAGCCCTGGGAAAAGCAGGAGCACGAGAGATGCTCCAAAATGAGTCAACTAGCACTCAGATAACATGGTAAGAAAGAAGGAATGGCAAGCTTTGTCTTTAGTCACAGGCTACCTACTTGATTCAAGCCTTGTTTTTGATAAGTAGGAACAAGACTGCCACTTCAAATTTCTCTAAGTCCACAATAGGCAGCCTTCTATCATTCAAATAAAATGCATGTTTAATTTCTTAGAATACCTGGACCAGGAGAGAAATCATACCTTATTCTTACAACCTACATTTATTGATTCCTCTTATTTAACAATTGCTCTTCTTTCTCCACAGAAGAACAGACTCCTCTGGAGCGGAAGGTAGCACCTGTGTGACAACTCACATCAGAACAATACTACCCTATATTCCTACTGTAGCTTAAGAAAGTCACCCCTTGCTTAAGCAAACACAAACCTCTGTACAGCTTAGTAATTTTCTGAAATATTAAGCAGTCAAATATCCCATTAAAGCAAAAAATTCAGTTAGTTCTGATTTTATATCTACCTGATATTTTTGTCTGGGCCATTCAAGAGCTGGGGGCCTCTTCTTAAACTCATGCATGTCATCACTAGAGCATCCTTCGATTCAGTAGGGACACTAATAAGGGGCTCTGTCTTCCAGTGAAAAAAATCCTGTTTCTCTTTCGCTTGAAGACTCCCCTCCACACCCAGGAGGTTCTCTAATGGGATTTCGCCTCAGTAAGACTGAGGACTTGCCACAGGAATAAGCAATGGTACTGTGGGTACATTTCTTGGTGCTGTCAGGACCCTAACGCTCTTCTCACCTGAAGCATGTAGCTGTGATAATCCTTAATGCGGTGCTGCCAGAACTTCTGCAGTGAGAGCACGCTGCCAATGCCCACTTCGTGGAAGACCTGCTCCATGATATCAGGGAAAGGGGTGTGCCCAAGTCGAGCTTCTCGATCCACAGCGAAGCGCAGCAGTTTGGTGAACTTCAAGCAGTACTCGTGGGCGATGTCTGTCAGGGTCTCCAGAACGCTCTCGTTGGCACACTCAAAGCCTGTGTGAGCCAGGATGGTGGCCATTGACTGGTAGAGAAGTTGCCGGCAGGAGGACCAACTCAGCTCAGTCACTGGCTCCCCTTTTCCTCTAAAAACCAGAAAAGACAAAAATAGCCCACTTTCAAAAATTGAAAGAAGTGTATTAGTTGAAAAGATACTGTCAATAGTAAGGTGATGCACAAAGGGAAAGCAGAGGGTTTGGGGTTCTCCACAGCTTCTCCATTACATATGAACACTACCTAATATGAGTTTATCTACTTTTCCTTCTTCCCCTCCCTCCAAATCAGCAATTCCAATTTTCGTTTTCCCTTCTAATGTTGCAAGATTCCTTGGGTGATTCATGAATGTCGAATGCAAATCTTCTGAACCCTTAAACAACTCTCTTCTCACCCAAGAGCTTTTCTTCTGGGCAAGTGATTTAAATGGGTCCTTGACACAAACAAAAAAAGGCATTTTAAATAACCTGAATGCAAATTATTTCCTCTCTCAGTTAATTATATTTCTCTTCCTTATTATGTCTGATGTCACAAGCCTAATAGTCAGAAACAAAGGCTTCTGGGAAGGACAAGATAGGAATTTCTAATGCAAAAGGCACATATCAAAAAGCAAGAAACGGGATACACATACATTGCATGCAGGTACACTGTAGCCAAAAAGACCCCTTCCCTGCCCTCATTTCCAGCAGTCACTAAGCACGACATTGAAAAAAGTATCCCCATAAGCAACCTAAGATGCCAACATAAGGCCCCGGGAAGAGGCCTGGAAAGGTTCTGCCATAAAGCAGCACTCCCTGGCCTTGGGTTTTTTGCCATAAAGCAGCAATCTCTGACCTTGGGTTTGAGACCTCTCTTTTCTGTGTTGCTAAGCAGGAAGAAGTGATCACGCAGGATGAAGGATATGGCAAACAACTGACACGAGCACTTCAAACATCAATTTATTTACAGTCAACCAACCAAATTTTTCATCAACATCAGTCAGCAAATAGAAATTGTACAAAGGAAAAAAAGACTTAAGGCAAGGCCTCTAATAGGAAAACATATCTACCAGATTTCTCAGCTCATAATTAAGTGTATGTCATCTATTTGCTCCTATCAGTAACATGGACTTCAAATGCAGATGTCAAGAAATAAAATTTTCTTTCTGCTACGTATGGTATTTATATACTTTTTTACATTCCATTCACCACCAAGGGCAGAATTAAGCTCACAATTTCACTCTTCATTTGTTTCTGATCAATTTCTCCTAAAATCTTCCACAGCCCACCTTGAGATTCTCCTCCTCTCCCCTTACACTACTTGCATATCACCACACACTCTTTGCAGTAACAGGACCTGATTAAAGAGTACACAGACAGTAACTGATGCCTTGATAAAATTCTCAGTGCTCTGTGTCTCCAACAAGTAGGCTGAGAAGCTGGGCCACAGAGCCTGACTCTCAAAATTGACCCACAGAAAACGATTGAAACACAGCAATAAAAAAGCTAACATTTCAGAGGAGTGAAAATGGAAGGTGAAACTCAGAGCTATCAGGACCAAAATCATTCACTTTCAAGAACAACAGCTCAGCACTTTCTGATTATTCAAACAAAGGGGTGAATCACACTATATTAAAAGATGCATATGATGATATTTCTAAGTAGATATTAAGAACAGTATGTGGATCTCAGATCACAGATTCATCCCAGTTATTAATTGATAGAAAATGACTCATATCCCAATTCCTACTCAATTATGTAACTACTTTGTTAAGAAGACAGCAGGCACCCTGACAAAATTAATTGAAAGATCATCAGTTCCTTAATAAATTAACTGTCACCCATACTATTTTTACACCTCACTCATTCCCCCCTGCTCCTCAGGGACAGACTGCTGAAGTTCAGAAGCAGCCATATGTCTGTCTCATGCAACACCGGGACTAAGAGGTTACAACAGAAATAAATAAGTGTCGAAGAAAACCAACCAGAAAACAACGCTCAAAATGTATGCCTAAAAAAAAGAATCTCTTTTTTTTCAGTACATATAAAGAACATACCTAACTGTTTGGCAGCCACCAGTTGAGAGCATCTTATGCCACCAAAACCACTCACATCAGGCTACTATTAATACAGAGACATTCACTCAAAACACTGGGCAAAAAATAGGACACAGATTTCAGCAAGTGCAAGCAGGATATTTAGTCACTTGCAAAGTAGAATACAACAACCATTTAGCAAAGCTTATCACTGCTCAGAAGCAGCAGAGAATATTATATCTCTCTTAAACTCCTAGAGGAAAAGAAACTAATTGCAAGCATTTAAATGCAGCTACGTTACTGCTCTGAAGGACATATAACCAACATGAAATCCAATCACATAAGACAGAGATAAAAGAAATTTCAGGTACTGTACTCAAATCCAAATCTCCACCTCTTCCTTTGGAAAGGATAGAGGAACAATAGAGGAATATGATTAAAAGCCAGAACAGAGAGCAAAAATTGAAATATTACTGTAGATGTTAATGGAAACCAACAAATAAGAAAACAATTTTCTTCATCTTCCCTTAACTTCCAGGTACTCTCTGGTAAGAATACACATGAAAAAAACAACCACATAGTCACATTTATGTTGAATGCAGCTATCTAATGTCAAGTCTTCCCAAAAGGGACAAACAAACTTCTTTTCCCTGATGATCATAGAGCCTTGTTTTTTGATCTTACCCACATCCTCAGCACTGACAAAAGTACCCTTTTCCAGGTCATTATGCTGAATGCCACTCTCTGCAGGACTTAGCTCTTTCCTGAAAGACCCTCCATCCAGCAACCATTCAAAGCCAAAACTACTTGACATATTAGCAGGGTGATATAGCTACAAATCAACAAAGTCCCTGAAGTTCCATCACCAGAGATTAACAGGACAGGAAATTAGGTCAGTGACTTGGAGGTGATCACCTCTACAGGATATACAGTATGAAATCTATCTCAAATACTGACCAACTTCCCACTCTTCAGTTCTGCATTTCTAACAGTCACCAATGCTAGATAATGTTCCAGACAAAAAATCTACCTGCCAAGCTACATATACATTAGACCCAAAGCCCAGCCTTCTCCCACTGCTACCAGCAATACGCAGAACTTCTCCACAGAAGACATGAGAATAGTGCCCATTTATATCAATCAGACTTATTTACAGAATTAGTAAGTTTTCCATACTCAAAAAAGGCCCATTTTCTGAGTCAGTCAGTTAAATGACAACAAGCCACCTCACAAAGGCAGCACAATCCATTCACCCAAGCTCTTCTCCTGGAAGGCTGTTTTTCTTAGAGGGAAGGGGAACTTGTGGTTCATTTCCCATGCAACTATCTTCAGGGGACAGTGTTTGGGCTAAGCCAGTACAAGGATCGCCAGCTGAGGTTCACTCAACTGCAGCAATTGAAGTTGCTCCCTCCTAGGTGAGCATACGCAGCAGCAGATGGAGGGAGGGACTGTTTTTCCTACGAACAGGACAATTTCATGAAACATTACACTGTGGAGCTGAATTTATACCAAATGAGGTGCAACAAGGCTGCTTCAGAGCCATTCCCTCCAAAGCAGTAAAATAAAGAAGAACATTGGAAAAACAAGATTATACTAGTCAGAGTAGATCAAAGAACACAGGTCACTAATTCCAACAAGAAAGTTTTTTCCTTTTGGAAAAGAGCCTTTTTACACCTCATCTTGAGTAAGTCTCTTTTTAAATACCTATGCTATATCTACAGAAGGCTGAACAGGTATGGAAAAAAACTGCTCAATAGATAATGGTAAAAAGGGTTGTCTCCCAGTGGCACAATCCAGAAGACCAATTTAGAAATGGGCTAAGCCAAAGTGCTTAGTCCATCAGGGGAAGTGTGTTCTGCCTGCCTTAATTACCACTGCTCCATATCCTTCCCTACATTAAACCTGCTATTCCACCAACACATGCTCCTCTATTTCTGTATAGACACTTCTTAACTACAAGTCTTTCTGTCATGCATTGTCTTCACACTCAAAGCTCCCAATTTTGTTTACAGATTATCTTTCAATGCAAAGCACACATCCAGTGTGGCCAGGAATGCAAATGACAGATAGATGGAGAAATCTGTTAAGAAACCAACCCATGTACACACAAGAAAAAGCATCTGAAGAAACACATGAGTGGTGAGGTTTCTTCTGAAGATGGATCCGTGCTAATCTGAGGAAGCTGAACAGAGAAGAAGGAAAACCTCGCAGTTGTATTATGGTAAGAGTCTCGTGTTGAAATGATAGTTTCAAGTCTACAGTTCCTTGGTCATCCTTTATCAATTATCCTTTAAGCTTACCTTCAGTTTCTACATTGACCAAAATCAAACATTAACCCCTTATTGTACATTCCAAGAACTGTAACATCAATACCTGCAAACCACCAGGACCAGATGGTAATTCATCCAGGAATACGAAAGGAATTCCAAGGATGAAAGAGCTGAATAGCTGTGGTACGTCACCTCTTGCTTCAAACTGAGTTGGTCCATGAGGACCAGAAGACAGAAAATGTGAAAACGTTTTCTTTTAATAGCCTCAGAAGAGGTGGGAAGAACTGTAGGCTGAGAAGCCTATTTTTGGTGCATCAGGGAAGTTCAAAGAATTACACACAGGTAAATTTTATTATGCTCAGAAAGAATGCATGGAGCTTTTGTAACTGGAAAACCTGCTTCACAAACCTGCCAGAGTTCTCCAAACCTATCAACAAGCAAGTACATCCACTTCACTGTGACATCCAGGTCTTTCCTCCGGGATCTGTGCCAGAATTAAGGTTTGTTTCAATATATTTATAAACAGTCTGGAAGACTGTAGGAAAGGAATAGCATCATGATTATAAAACTGCTGGTAGTTCAGATTTTTGGGGGGTTGAAAAGACCAAGCCAACTGAAAAATGGCAGTAAATTAGGTTCTGTCTCTTCCTCATCATACAAAGAGGTAGAAGTTACAGGTGTGGGGTGGGGCAGAGAAAAACCAAAATGAATCCAGGGGATAACAAAATAAAAGATAAGGGGGCAGCATGTCAAAGGATGAAAATGAGTAACAGGGATGTAGAAGAGGACATGTCTATACTAACAAAACTTGTGGTCTGATTCAGACTGGCTACCCTCATCTTCCTTTCTTTCTATATCTAAATGTAGGTATACACTTCTTCTCAGACCCAGGTTAGTGCCAAAAAAAATGAAATTAAAGTATGGGTTTAGCGGAGTACTGTAACTCTGACAATTGTGCTTCAGAAGGCAGCATAAAATTAAGCACTGTCATGCACTATCAATCGGAGGGAAGAATGTTCTTCCTTTAATTTGATTTTACACACTAAGAAACCGGTAAATCATAGAACTTCATTTTTGCTACTAGAACAGCACCTGCTAGTCTTAATTCATGTGTCTTAAAACAGTTAAGAACAAACTCAAAGCTTTCCTCCTGGAAAAGCATAAATATGTTTGCTTTAGCAAGCATGCAATTAAAATCTAGAATACACTTCAGCTCATTATAAATCCACTGTCAGACACAAAACACTTCATTTCAAAACTTTCCCATTTTCACAAGTAGTCCTTAAACTCCCCCACGTGGCTGACCGCTAAATAACATTTCCCGGACTCCAGAGGCTCGAAAGGAACTACAAAAAGATAAAGCAGCCCCCAAAACACGGCCAGAGCCACAGATAACTGAACTTCAAGCTGAACTTCTGCCAGTGGGGAGGACAGAGCAGAACACTGAGTGGTTCTACAAACCACAGGACCACGGAGCAGGAGTCACAGGGCCCGGACGTTATTCTCACAGGACTGTATTTCCCTTCAACCCTCTCAGCTAATTACTTTGTATCTTCCCAGAATGATGATGGAGTTCCTGCAGAAGGAGTACTAAGGAATAACTCTACTGCCCAGGGAGACTATGTTACCAAACATCTTTCAATAAAGTGCATTTCATACAACCTCAGGCCATTAAAGATCTCAATGGCATTTAACTGATAAATTATCTTCTGTTGATGCACATTTACCCATTTGAAAAACTAAAATGTATTATTTTCTCCCACATAATGCTCATTAGTGCACAGTTTTTCATCTAAGAACAGACGGTTATGATAGTGAGGATTAATGCCTTAGTCTAAATGCACATAAGCCACAAAGTATTGTGAAATCCTGCAAGAAATGCAACACCTCCTTGTGACTTTAGTGCTTGTCAAAGAGGTACACGGGGGGGGGGGGGGCGGGGCGGTGGCAATACTATTTACTCTAAGACTAGCTGCAAAGGAAGAAGTAACATAACTTTCCTTTACATTTACTCCAACCCTCGGCGGGTGGAGCCAGTACCAGAGACAAGAATTCCCTTCACCTATTTCCATTTCCACCTCTGACTGGAAGACCACCAAAAATCAAGCTGAAATTTGATTGTTACTATGTCAGGTACTATTTAGTTACTATTTCAGGTCCTTGGCCACTGAAATCTTACAAATATGTTATCAAGTCATCCTTTCAGAATCTACAGCTAAACAGCCAAAAACTACTCATGTGTCTGCTGGATTTTCAATTACCATGACACAACTTTAGTGGTAAGTGACATAAGTAGAGAGAACTTCACACCCCGTAACTAAACTTGTCAAAATACCACTGAAAACACCAAACCCATTCACAAACATTTAGTGTAGCACTAACAATATAGAAATCAGCACCACACATCCACATTTTATAGAGCGGGAAAAAGCACGTTCGTTTTAAACAACGTTCATGTTACACAGGAAAAATCTAAATATTTCCCTTTCAAAGCCTGTTTTCTACTTTACATACAACTGTTTGACCCTTCAGCCTAAAGGAGTCAACATAACTACATATACATTTAGAAACACTCAGCTTTCCTTCAGCCAAGAACTAACCCAAAGACATGCCAACACACCTGTAGAAATCGCTCTCTGGGTCACTGTGCCTCAGCTGAAATGGCATTTTGGGGGTTTTGCTATCCAGAGGAAGCAGGTCATCAGGGAGAGGTGGAGAGGCCGGACAAGATGGCAAAGGTTCGTTCTCTTCGCTTTTTATGCCCTCTGCCTGCTGCTGGCTCTGCGCCTGGGCTGTGGCGATGAGGCTGCGCAGCCGCCGGTTGTGCTGGATGAGCTGGATGGTGTGAATGGTGAGGCTGCAGGGCTCGGAGGGGATGTCCAGCATGGTGGTGGGCCGGGGCTTGTTGGCAGACGGCTGGTGCAGTGGAGGATCTTGGACTTCCACGGTACGGAACTCACGCTGCAGCAGGTCAAAGGAGCTGCGGTTGGCCTGGCTCGAGGAAACCGGGATCTCACCCCAGTACCGCAGCATTTCGGCACAGGTTGTTTGTTCTCAAAGCCCAGGAGGCGGCCACCAGATACAGGGTACAAAGGAGCCCTATTTCAGGGAAAAGCTCTTTGGGCACGACAGCAACTGGCGCTGGGATGCCGCTCCTAGGCAAATCACGGCTGTCCAACAGGCTGTCGCTCAGTGCCTCGCTGAGCAGTGTGGTGTCCTCGACGGCATCAGGTCACCACTCCGACATCTGACAGCTCGCACCGCCACTTCTCCTGAGGGGGGAGAAACAACCGCACCCGTGAGGCAGGAATTGTTCCTGACTGTAACAGGGGCTGCTGTAACTCTACCTGGGCCTCGCCGAGCGGGCCCCGCGGCGTGCTCTGGTTTGTGTGAGGAAATTCCGGGGCCTCACTCGCCCTCCCGCCCTCCCCAGCCCTGTTCCGAGCCCGCGGCCGCCCCCGCACCCCAGGCCCGTGGCTCACCTGCCCCCGCGCACCTTCCCGCTCCGCTTGCTCCCTGTCCCCGCCGGAACTGCGTCCCGGTCCGGCACCGAGAGCGGCTCCCCCGGCCCCAGAGCCCCTCCGCGCCGGCAGGGAGGAAGCGCTCGCTGCCGCCGCCGCCCTCGCCTCTCCCGCTACTGTCGCCTCCCCCGACTCGTCCCTCACTGCCCCGGCCCGCACTGAGGCCGCGGCGCGACCCGCAGAAGCGGCGCCCACCCCGGCACTGCAGCTCCGCGGCGCTCGTTCCCGGAGGACTCCATTCGGGACGGACCCGAGAAGATGGCGGAGCCCATGGAGGTGGAGGTGGCGTCGGAATCGGCAAAACCCGCCGAGCCCACCGCCTTCAAGCGCCCGAGTCGCCCGGTGCCCACCGCGCCCGCGCCCGGAGACCCGGGGCCCAGCCCACCGGGGTCCGCCCGCCCCGCCGCGCCGCCCGCGCCGCGCTACGAGGAGCCGCCGTGGGGCAGCCGCCCGCCGGCCGGCGCCGGGTACGGGCTGGAGGTGCTGAAGGGCGGCGTGACGCTGGGCTCGGTGCGGCTGGAGGACGGCAGCTGGTTCCTGGTGGGGCGGCTGCCCGGCTGCGCCCTGTCCCTGGAGCACCCCTCGGTATCGCGGCACCACGCCGTGCTGCAGTACCGCGGCGGCGGCAGCGCAGATGCCGCCGGGTTCTACGTGTACGACCTTGGCAGCACCCACGGCACCTTCCTCAACAAGGCGCGGGTGCCGCCCCGCACCTACTGCCGGGTGCGGGTGGGCCACGGGCTGCGCTTCGGCGGCAGCTCCCGCCTCTTCCTCCTGCAGGTGAGCCGGGGCTCGGGCTTGGGGGGTCCCGGGGCGCTCTCGGGGGTGGGAAAGGCTCGCCCGGATCAGGCCCAGGACTTTACCGGCTCCATCGGATGACTCTCGGGGCATTTCTGGGTGGTGGCTGCTCCGAGGTTGTGAGGAGGTTTGGGAACAGCCCAGCGCTGCCATGGTTGTTTTACTGGTAGAAAAGTACTCGGCTGTGGGTGCCCTGCCGGCTCTGCGGTGAGGTTTGGGGAGGAAGGACGGAGCGGGGTTGCGGGTCCCCCCGAGGCTTGGGGCGGAGGGATGGAGCGGGGTTGCGGATCCCCCCGAGATTTGGGGCGGGAGGGCGGAACGAGGTTGCGGGTCCCCCCGAAGTTTGGGGCGGACGGACGGAGCGGGGTTGCGGGTCCCCCCGAGGTTCGGGGAGGAAGGACGGAGCGGGGTTGTGGATACCCCGAAGTTTGGGGAGGAAGGACGGAGCGGCGTTGCGGGTCCACGGGCTGCTGCTGCGCCCCGGGCTCCGGGCACGGGGTAGCGCTGCTGAGCTCTCCCACTGGGACCAGCCTGGGCGGTGTCTGGTGCTGTGCAGTGACCGCAAAGGGCATTACTCTCCAGCAGTGAGATGTATTGGGAATGTCTTTCCGAAAGTGTGATGCCTCAATAAAATAAAGAACTAATATTTATTTGTAAACAAGGAGAGCTTTATTAATAGGAACTTTGACAGCACTTTCACATGCCCTGCAGGCACTTTGAAAGCTGCTCATTCCTCAAATTGACTCATGTAGCTCTGATGGGAATTTTTGCCTTCAACTTTTAAAATACTCATATTTGATGTCTGACAACGTTTAGTTGTCATTGACAACATTCTTTGATACGTTACAACAAGTACACAATAATTCCTGTTCACCCTCCACTCGCTTTGAAATCATCATCAAAACTAATGTAATTTGGAATGCAAACCATAACAAATGATCTAGTAATTCCACTTTTTGAAGAACACTGTAATAATTTGTTTATGTTGTTGAGTGTAATCTGCACGTGTGTTGAAAATACTTGGGTTTGGGTTTTTTCTTTTAAAAACGCCTCTGCTAATTTATTATTTGTGATGTAGGGACCCAAAGAGGACCAGGAGTCTGAGTCGGAACTAACTGTGACTGAACTGAAGGCACTGCGCAAACAGCAGCAAGCAAAACTAGAAAAGACAATGCTGGGAGAAGACTCTGATGAAGAAGATGAAAAAGAGGAGAGAAGTGAAAGGAGTCAGAACACTGATATGAGCTGCTCATGGGGAATGGGTAAGTGATGATGTATAAATTGGCTGATACACATTAGAAGGTCTTTAAGGTAGTTTTCTGTGAATTTCCAGCTGCCTGCCAAGAGTCACAATCCAGTTGAAGTTCTTGAGTACAAATTAATCCTTTTCCTGTTAAAAAGAAGAGCATTTGACAAGACAAGTTTATATTGGGTGAGAAGTATGCAAGAGCTCCTTTTAAACAGAAGAAGGTAATTCACCTGTGCCTATAAAAGGTCATGAAACTGAGAATTTGTTTTGCTCCTGTAATGATCTCCACACTTGTTTGAGACTTCTATGCAGTGTAGCTGTCTTTAAATTTAAACAGGGAGTCCACATCTTAAGACTAGTTAGACTGCTAGATTAATCAGCTTTTTGGAACATTGTAAGTTGGGGTTTTTTGAATGGAAATGTATAAGCACATAAACCTTTGAAAGTACTAAAACTGCAGGGACATTCATCTGAAAAACTATCTTATGTTGGAATAACTAACAGCAAAAAAAGGAAGTGGGATTTTTTTTCAGTTGGGTGCAGAAATAATATTAAAGTTAAGGGGAGATGTTTTAGGATGACATAGCTGCTATTTCTTTCAAACTAATGAAAGTTGAAGTATACTGATGCTCTCATGTTTCACCTTTGTTTTTTTTGTACTTTGTATGTCCTCTAGGTGAGGATGCTGAGGAGGATGAGGTTGAAGAAAACCCTATTGCTGTTGATTTTCAGGATGTTCAAGATGCCTTCTATATGAAGGATCCTAGGAAGGCCTTACAGGGCTTTTTTGATAGAGAAGGTACTTTTTTCTTCTTTTTATTAAATGTGGTTTTTTCTGTTTAGCAAAGTTTTACATTTGTGTCCATTTTGAGGGTAAGATTTAAGGTGTGGTACAGGAGTGCAACTTTTCTACTACATTGTGGGTAACATTTTTTGTTTGGTCAAGTTTTGGTGGGGGTTCAGTTTGGGGTTTTTGCATTAAAACTTAGCTCACCATTTTTGGTGGTCTTTCAGTCAGAGGTGGAAATGGAAATGGGTGAAGGGGATTCTTGTCTCTGGTACTGGCTCCACCCACCAAGGGCTGGAGGCAATGTAAAGGAAAGTTGTGTTACTTCTTACTTTGCAGCCAGTCTTTGATTAAATAGTATTGCCACCACCACCCTCTGTACCTCTTGGACAAGCACTAAATTCCTGAATGGGGAGTTGCAGTGAGCACCTTGTGCCCCTCTGGAGTGACACTGAAACCTCACCCATGCTTTGATGCTGTGCTGAAAAATTGAAACCCATCAAATTCCCGATTGTTCGATTTGGAGATAGCTATAATTTTGAGATAGAATTAGAAAAGACAAAAGGGAATAATTAAGTGGTCTAAAGTTTCTGTGGTTGCTAGTGAAACTCAAAGATTACTCACTTATTTGCTAAAAGTGAAAAATCAATCTGAGGAACAATATCTGTAAACAATGTGATTAAAAATACCTGTGAATTCGGATTGCAAACTGTCATTACTTTAGTGTCATTTACTTTAATGTATACAGAGACAAGATTATTTTTCCTTGAACTAAATGTTACTAAACAGGCCACTTAGAGATTTTTTGATCTGAAAAAGCCTTGATTTTGAAAAATTCCCAAATAAATATAATACCAACTGAAAATCCCAGGACTTTAAAAAAAACGTAAGGCAAAATCAGTCCTTTGATACATAAGAGGGGCATTTTATCCCTTTGTTTAACCATGACATTCTTCTCTGCTGCAAAGATTATTCATGCTTATTTCAATTTCAGTTACTACATCAACCTTCTTTTCCTCCCTAGGAGAAGAATTAGAATATGAATATGATGATCGTGGGCACAATAGCTGGCTGTGCAGGATCAAGTATGTATATCTCCATTCACTTTGGTACATGGAAGTTGACTGTTGAATTCGTGAACAAAAGCTGAAGGTGTTACTTGTTGGGTCACACTTGGCAAGCTGGAATTAGACCTAAGGCTTGACACTGAGCGAGAAGTTCAGGGATCAGTGCCTGGTTCAGTGTTTGCACTCCTTTCCTTTCTGGTAGCATTTAGTTTTCCTGAGAGATGAAAATCAGGAAAGCAAGAGTCTAGGTTCTTTCAACTCCCCTTGTTTTGAGAAATATGTGAAATTGAAATACAGGAGAAGAAACTAGGAAACAATCTCTTTCAATTCCTAGTGGACAGAGAAAAAAAAAGCAACATTAATTCTACTGTGTGCTCAGTCTCAGTTCTTTTATGGTAATAAGGCAGTTTTTGATGGGTTCCTGCTAGAGGCACTAGCATTTTTCTTTTATAAGACAGGAGAAGGTGAGGTGGAAATTAAGTCAAAAAGATAAGTCTCAAGTGGGTAGGTACAACATTGCAATGAGTGTACTGCTTAAAAATCCTTCGCTTCAGCATGAAAAATATTTGTTACTGGTGTTAACATGGATGCAAGATACTGGTGTTTAAAATGATCCAGGGATTGACACTTAACCTTTTAACTTCTTGTATTTCCAATGGAATAAATAAAGTTACTGTTTGGAATAGTGTATTGTTTGGACTAGTGAGATGCAAATCTCAGGAAATCCATTCTTGTGTTTTGATTGGTTCTGTATGAAGGGAAAAGTAGGAATATTTAATCCACAGAAAAATATTAGAATGAAATGAGAACAAAAATGCCAGCGTGAAAATAAAAGATGAGTAACATTCCTGAAAAGCTGTTTGTGTCTGAGCTGTTCTCTGATCCTTCAAACTGAACAGGTTGCCTGTGGATGATGCATCAGGGAAGCAGCTGGTGGCAGAGGTTCTTCATTCAGGAAAGAAGAAGGAAGCAATGATACAGTGTGCACTGGAAGCTTGCAGGCTACTCGATGCTCGGGGAGTACTGAGGCAAGAAGCAGGTGAATAACTAGTCAAATGCTGTGATCATTCCAAAAACCCTAAATTAGGGATTTGAGATTGCTATCTTGAATTTGATTTATTGCTGATTGGAATGCAAATCATTCTATTTCTTGCCTTCTCCCTTACTTTTCCCAGTATCCCGAAAAAGGAAATCAAAGAACTGGGAAGATGAGGATTTTTATGACAGTGATGATGACACCTTCCTTGATCGAACTGGTGCTGTGGAAAAGAAACGACTGAACAGAATGAGAAAAGCTGGTAAAATAGAAGAAAAACCAGAGACTTACGACTCCCTGGTAAGAAGAATTATTATGACATTTCAGGGTTATGCTCCCATGGCTGTATTACGACTAAGAAGGAATCTTAATGAATCACGACTGTGAGTGAATGAAATGTCAGAACAAAATACATTTGAAATAGTTTTAAAGCATCAGAAAATAATTACAAGCTCTCAAGTGTGCAGGACACATCCCAAGGAAGAATCTTATTCTGCTTCAGAGAATAAGCATTCTGGACTGACAGGCATATGACAACTAAAAATGCTACACAGACAATAGGGTGTGAGGGATAGGGTGGGTTGAAGTGTCACAGTGGTGGTATATGCAGAAGAATTATACATATTTTTGTATTTCAAAAAGAAAATTGTTTAAACAGTATGTCAAAGGATGGATACATTTTTATGAGCAATCTAGACTGTGTTTTTCAGCCCAGGACGTCTGGTCAAAAATCAGAAGTAGAAAAATTAAAGTAATTTAGTAGGATATTTGAGTATCACTTAAAAGGGGATTTTAAGATGATAGAACAGTCTCTAAGCACGTTGCTCTCTCTTAGGTCACAAAGCTAAAGGAAGCTGAAAATGAGCTTTCTGAGATAACAGAGAAGCTGAAGGCTTCAGGGAAAGGTAAGGCGTGAAGTTTATTTGATCATAGATAAATAAAGAGATTAAAAATATTTTACGTATTTCTCGCTTCAGTGCTTTCTTTTTTTAATGTCCACTTCTCACAAAGGGATTGGAAGTTTGCAGGTCACTGAGTTACCTGAAGAGACTACTTATGTTCTTCATCCAATAGTTTATGTACTCTGTGTGTATAGGCACCTGCTAATGAAAGCTTTTTCCAAAGCAAGCAGCATCTAAGTTAAAGTAAGGTGGCAAGAGTACAAGCTCATGGAATTTAGGAGGATGAGTATTATTACTGTTTATCTCCCATACTGGTGAAACTGACCCAATTTGAGGAACACTGTCTTTTCCACTCCCTTCAAAACTATTTATAAGGGAAGAGTTAAAAACTGACCAAAAAGGTAGTATCTTTTATTTCACTTCTCTCATTGTAGATGCACCTTAAAAAGGAAACGTGGGTAAAGAGAAATATAGAGTCAAAGTAATTGACACTTAGCTTGTATTTTCAGTGAACTTTCTAGCTAATAAAGGTGTCATTCAGGTTCTAGGATTATGCTTTTGTGTACAAAGGCAGAGCCTTTTCAGACTAGTAATTGTGTCTCTTAGGGAGTTAGATTTAAAAGCATACTATACAAATAACTGCATTTTGCTTTCTGTTAACCAATGATGTCTTGTGGGATAAGAGGAAGGCAGGAAGGAAATGTGTTTAGGCTGTTTCTTTATACAAAAACCTTCTTAACAGAGTTGGCACTAATAAAGGCTGCAGCATTAGTTTGTCAGAACAGTTTCTCTCCAAGCAGCCTAACAGCAGTGTGACAGTTGGGCCGTCCTGTGTTCATTATATGGCTGTGTTTCTTTCTGGTAATTCAACTCCACACCAAAACTCATTTGTATCAACATTTTTGTTGGTGATTGGTTATAGTAGATCTCTGTTCAAAATGCAGTACCATTCCACTGAGCATTCTAACTGATGTTCAGTGTGTTTGAAGGAATTGTTTTCAGCATAACTGTTTTGGTAAGTAGTTAGTGATTGACTATCAAGAGAAGCTAATGCTTATGTTGTCTGAGACATGTAATTCCAAGCTTTCATATGTTCTGATGCCTTTGTTTCTGCTGATACTGTTTCTCAACAGACTGTTAATTCATGGTGTTGTAGAGGCTGGAAAAAGGAAGAGTTGATTCATTTTTACACTTGTACTAACACCATACAATTTGTGTTACTATGTTTTTGTAAGTTGCAAGTGGTTGCACAGCTAGTATAGAGCCTTGAAAAAAATTGCAGTCTTGGCACTTACTGCAGTACAGAATAGTTCAGTATAGGATGGGAATTTCCTAGAACTAGGCCAGGATAAAACAGCAAATATTGCATCATCAGTTGGTTTGTTTGGGTGTTTTCTAGATCCTCAGGTCTTCTCTTACTTATTGAATGCTTTAGGTTAATCACAGATGTTAATTAAGCCAGGAGCAGTGTTTTTGATCACAGATGATTCTTACCAATGTCATGAGCTGTCCAGCAAAGCTGCTGCATTACATACAGTTCTGAAACCGTACAGCACTTCTGTTTACTCTAAATGATTATTTGTAGCCTAAAGGCAAGAGTGGGGAGAGACCACTGAGTGAATGACAGGCTAAATTGCAACACCTCTTACCTAGCATTTGGAGAAATTAAGTAGTTGTCTATAAAAATCTCAGTAGAAGTTCACAAATTGTTCCCTGGGGTTCTTTGGAACTCATTACTGATGGACTAACTTGGTGTCTCTCATTCACTGATGCAGATCAAATACATAGAGCTCTTCAGTCTCATCTCTGGTTGCCTGTTCAGAAGAAAACGATCAATAAGTTGATGATGCAGTAAATAGCCCTATTGCTCTTTTTCACTGGGATATATAGTATTATAGACATGATTGATTCACCTCCTAGTAATGTTAAATTTTACTTCAATAGTGTAGAAAAAATGCTGCAACAGATAGCAAATACTAACTGTAACCCTGTACTGTTGGTGGAATCCAGCAGAGAATCCAGTTTACAAGAGGGGATGATCTGGCTCACCGAAGATCACTCACTGACTGAAGCACTTACACTGTTCTGCAGCTAAAGAAGCGAGCTGTGGATTTAATTGTGGAGCTTTAATTGTTCTGGATTATATGACTAGTCATTAAACTGTATCTTTGTAATTTGATGTTTAAATCAAGTTATCATTCTGCTCAGCTCCTGCCTGCTAGGAGGTTCAGACTGATTGCTAATACCATTTCAGTGTTGTTTTTTTGTCTTGGTTCAAATACATAGTTACGAGGAAAAAGAAGAGTACTTCTATCAGAATGTCTTTTAGGATATGTTTTGTCATCATTTATGCTTGTGTGGAGATAGGTGGTGCTACAACTGTTTGTTATCTTTTGAAGCCTCTTAATTGTCTGTCTTTGAATGGTTACTGTTAAGGCTGTCATGTATTTTCAAATGCTAAACTCTGTCTTGTTTTATGTCAGAAATACCTTTTTCAGTGGAGTCCATTTGTAAGCATGAGTCTTATTAGACTTTCCTCTAAATATTTAAATCATGTAAAACTGCTCAAATATGTACTCTTTAGAATAACTTAGACTGTCATATTTGTATGCATTTAAAATTTCAAGTGCTACATAATTAGCTCAAGATGAACTGAAAGTAACTCAATAATCACATAATGCAATGCAAATGCATACTGGTTTGCCACTTTTCAGATAGTCTTCTGCCTTTTAATATTATCTGTCAAAAGACTTGTTAAGATCCTGGCAAGAACATTTTTTTTTGTTTGCCTCCAGGTTATTTTTGAACACCACAGAAAAACTTACAAAGCATTGTTCAAGCCCAAGAAAGAAGTTTTTCTCGGTCTTTTGATTCGTTATTTGAAATCCATGTGTTAGAATTCTGTATTTATTTTTATTAGTCATTTAGAGAGTTAGTTTTACCTCCTGTGTTTTATTTTAATTAGTCAAATGTGCATAGAATTTTTAATAGTTGAAGTTAGGTGGAGTAGGAAGAGAGTCATGACTGTTCCTCAAGTACAGGGCAGTGTTTTCTTGTTAGAAAATTCAGTCAAAGCAAAGGTAAATTTTGTGATTGGCCTCATGTATGAAATTGGTTTTGCATGCACTCTTTCAGAGGTAGGAGGCAGCATCATATGTTGATTAATTTTGAGCTTTCCAAATGTAACTACATCAACATGGAAAAGCCAAAGTGGGATTCCCCATGCAATAGTGTAGGTTTCCTTGTAGCTGGGATTATTTTAGTCTGTGACTACAAAAAGAAGCCTAAGCCACTTTTTTAGGGAGAGCAGATCTTGGAGTGAGATGAACAACCTAGAACAGAGACACTTACAGGGATACATCCAGTTTGAGGAGAGGCTTAGTTACTTAAGTGGATTAAAGTTTACTTTCAGGCTTTTGTTAGGAGAAATGCTTTCATCTTTCCAGGGCTAACAATCTCCATTGTTTCAAGGAAACTCACAGAGAGGATAGTTTTTCCTATGGACCTTATTCTCTAAGGCCTGCACCTGATGGGTACAGTTCTCATCTCCCAATCATAACAATATTTATCTTCTCTTTGTCTTGCCTAGTCCAGTCCCAGACAGCAGCTCAAGATTCCTTGGATGAATTCATGACCGAAATAAAATCGGGATGCACCTTAGACAGTGTGGCACGAAAGAAGCTTCATTTGCGGTCATTTGAACTGAAGAAAGAGCAGCAGAGACTGAAAGGGTTAATAAAGCTTGTCAAGCCTGCAGAACTGCCTGAGCTGAAGCCCCAGTAAGTTGGCTAAAACATAAAACAAGTACGGGTTAAAACCCATAGGCAATTGTGCAAGCCCAGTAAATACACAGCTTTCTGAACACAAAAACAGGACAGGCTTCCAAACTACCTGTCTCATCTCTTTAAAGAGCCACTGCGCCTTTGGGCTGTTGCAGCATCTGTGGTTGAGGCAGATGCACAAAACGGGAGTAAGATGAGCCCAAGCTGGCAGGATGAGGCGGGCAAGGGATTGGAAGCATAATGTCAGCTTCTTTAAATTTTTCCTAACCTGCATCCAAAAGGAACTGCAGAATTTTACAGATACTATGTACAACATGAAACCCACTTTCACTCTCTGAAATCTGACAGTCAAATGTAGTGGCTGTTCAACTACTGCTCAACAGAGTTACTGCAATAGGGTGTGTGCTGGGTTCATCATTTACTAGTGGCAGCTGGATTAGAGATTTGATTAATTAATTCACTTAAATTGAGGTTTGGCCTCCAAGCGTGTTTTTATATATACATGTTTAAGTACGTATGCAGTTGAACTTGAGGGAGTGTGTGATATAGATTTTTTTATTTTCTTGTTTGTGTATATTTTTTCTTCCTGTTACAAGTGTCTGAATTTTACAGCATGTATGAAGGATGGAGGTGCTTCCTTCTTGGATGCTACAAGTGGGAGAGAAATAAAAGGATTTTTATATATCCACTTCTAATTTGCAGATTTTTTTTTGCATTTTTATATAGAAGACATGTTTGATAATTTGTACACTCTTTTCTTTTGTATCTAATTTTTATTAGGGGTGGGAGTTACAGTCTGAACCCAGAGAACAAGCCTAAAAAGATGAACCTGCCTCTCTTTGGTGCAATGAAAGGGGGAAGCAAATTCAAACTGAAAACTGGAAGCCTTGGGGTAAGTTGTACTTACAAATGCAGCGAGTTAGTGGCTGTTTCTCAGGCACCTTCTCTGGCTACGGAAGACTAGGTGGCAACCATGTTTTCTCACATTCATGGAAACAGCATGGAAGTGCAGCCTGGGGCAGTGGAACATGCATGGGCAGCAAGCAGTGGTTGTTGGATATTGTTTGCTGCCAGCAGTTGCCATTCTGTGTCCTTGTCCAGCCAGTCTCCAGTCAGTCTCCAGCTGCAGGCAAAAGGTGGTGGATCAAGTAGAGTCAATCTGAGAACATCAGGCTGAACCACTGCTGCACCTCAGCAGCTGGTCCTTTACTTCCTTTTGTTTTTCTTGATCTTACAGTCAAGATCATATTCAAGACTAGTTCAGGTTCCAGTGTCCCTCTTGTGAAAAGACTGCACTCCTGTGTATGGACTGAACAAATGTTTTCATATGCCATCTCTACTAATAACTTTTCCTTAAAATCTAACTATTTTTCATCCTGTGAGTGTTTCCTTACCCGCTGTCTCTGACAATAATCTGTGTGCTTTCTCCTGCAATGAGTATCTGTGACATCTACCTTTACCTTGGCACTGATGCACAGGTCTTTGTCTTGCAGAAGTTGCCTGTTAAGCGTCCAGACATCCCTGAAAGCTTATTAAAGATGAAAGATGATGGACCAGAAGAGGAGGAGGAGGAGGAGGAGGAGGAGGAAGAAATGGAAGAGCAGCAGGAAGGAGATGCGGTAAACAGCAGAGCTTCAAACGTGGAAATGAAAATTACAACAGAGCAAGAAACAGGAAAAGAAACTAATGCTTCTGATGGTTCTCCTTTCAATAACAAGAATCTAGAATCCCTTCAGGATGGTAAACCATTGTTTTTTATTTTTTCCAGTAAAGAAACTGTGTCTGTTACTGCTGAATTTTTCTCTTAATGTTTGAGTTACAAGTTCTCCAGCACATGTCTCTTCCATAGTTTTTTTTGCCATGACTCCAGAGTCTGTGTGGCAGTAGCTAAGTTGCACATGGTTCCAGCTGAAACCTGCTTAGCAGCTGGCATGAAACTCTGCTTTCATGCATTTTGATGAAATAGAATAAATCTCTTGGATGCAAGACAGGCCCTATTTTGATAAGCCCCATTTCCATTAGATTGCTTGTCTGTATGAAAACAACTACAATGCATTGTTGGCAGTGAAAGTGACAATAAGAAAACAAATGTCTGTGCAAAGCTTCAGATCCCTTTGTAAGGAGGAAAAATAATTTTAAGTGGTCATGGAGAGGTGTTCTCTTGTATCTTTGTATACCCCTCCTTTTCTATATCAGCTTGCTGCCTTTGAAAGCTTAGTAATGATGTTTCTCAGTAAATGATATGTTTGATAACAGAAAGCTAATCGGCTTAATTCTGGACAGGCTGCTCTTGAAAAGTGTTTTAACTATCACAGGTTTTTCTTTAATGTATTGTAATGGACTTGGTGGATGAGATTATTTGGAGGATTTTTGAGAAAAAGATTCTTCCTAAAACAAAGAGAGCTAAGAGTTCCCTGTTGTACATTGTCTTGGTATTGTTAGTGCTCTGCCCATGAGTTACTGCAGAGTGCCCACCTAGCTCTTTCTTTTTTCTTATACAGGGGTTGATTTTTTGCCTGAGCCAAAGGTACTAAGGAATCAGTCTCAGATGGGACCTTCTCAAGAGAAATCTCAAGGTAAGCAGTACAATTTAGCTTCTATTGTATAGTAACGTGGCTTTAGAAACTGACTGAAGGGTTTACTACTTACGTGGGTCAAAGGAAACAAAGCCTAATGTAGAGGAAAGAGAAATGAAGGATTGTGTTTTGCTCGGGAAGTGATAAGCGTATGGTGAAGACAAGTAATTTCCACTGTATTTCAGTTCTTGCTTTTCATAGTTATTACCTGCTTTGAGATCCTCTGTTTTTCAACAATAGCATGGGAATAAAAACTTTTTTAATTTAGGAGAATAAGGTAATGCTTTTTCCTCCCTTATTCTTTGCAGTAGCTCGAAGAACAAATCTTTCTTTTATATAAAGTGACAAATACTACATAGCATTAGGTGATCTGTTAATGCCCTAGATGACCCTTCTGCATGTACACCAAAAAAATCAGATCTTCAAAATAAAGACTCTTAGGTGAACTGAACATGGAGGAAATTTGTATGACTTTTCTGTTTTTTCATAACTCCAGTCTCTTAATGTTGTTGTCATCGTCTCACCGATAGAATTAAACCATAAAAGTCTCAGTATTTTACAGGCTAAGTGGTAGAAAACCAAGGAATTCTTCTCACTCATGTTACTCTAATGTGTGGGTGGGATTTTTTTTTAAAAAAAAGGCGTATTGATCTTGCACATTTCCTACCTCTTCTCTTGTAAATCACCACTGCAGTGATTACAGATAGCAAGTGTCTTTTAGAAAATAAACATCTGACATTAATTAAAGTGTGTTAAAGAATCACAAATAGAGGACCTTATTAAACTTCTCTCAGGTAGGTGACTGACAGTGTGTTTAACATAAATTAACACTATGAAAAACAATAAGATGTTCAGCAGTATAATTCTTGAGTATGAATTGCGTTGCAGTGAGCTGTCTTGGATTTCCTTATGGATGTATTAATCTTTATGTGAACTTCCTGTAAATTTATTTCTGGTAGAAGTGGTTATTTGTGATATGTCATAAAACAAATCTGCTTTCTTTCCAGTATCCAAGGCAGAAAATAAGGAACCTGAACAGACATCTGAGAAAGTTAAGAAAATCAGCTCAAGCAAGGTCAGTTACGATACCATGACTCCTGCAGGTTAAAACTTTCAGGAAATCATGTAGTAGGCTCTTTTTTGAGTGAAATAGTAACCATTTGAGGGAGTATAACTTAGTGATAGTGCTTTTCTGCTGACTAAGACCCAAATGTAGAACTATACACTGACACTGGACACAGACTTTGGAGTCTCCAATGAAAATGTAAAGCACAGCATTTAGGCATGCTAGAGGCTCTCTGTTCAATCACAAATTAATTTTTTTCACCTTTTTACTTGGCAGTTACTAAATGCTGCTTCTCCTGTATCACAAGTGTTGTAGAACATAGGTGTTCTCTGGGCTTTGGAGTGTCATTGCAAAACATTCCTTGGTAGTCTGGGAAATGTATTGGCTGACTCAGAACATGCTCTACTAAAGTTGTAACTAGTCTGTATCAAACGTCATCCTTCTCTGTAAGATATGGGGAAACATGAGTCTAAGATTATCATCTTTCACAGTCAAATTATCACTAAATTTGAGTGGATGTAGAAGATAATGTTTCTTCTGTGCGTAAGATCTGTATTAAAATGTAAAGTTAATGTAAAATGCAAACTTTGCATATTTTGGGACTTGGGCCTTTCTAGAGCTGAGAAGGATCTTCTGTGACACCAGGATCTTGGCCTAATGATTTTTGTGAGGTTCCTCCCTTTAGAGTACATCCCACACTTCTGCTGGCTGCAGTCAGAGGAGATGACTGTACTTGGTGGGCCATGAGATCTAACCATTATGACAGTTTCTTTGTGGTGACCATGTAAATTTAGCCCTGCGGCACTTAGTGAAAGAAACTTAACTCCCTGCAGACTGTGTGTGCTAAGTCCTGCCTTGTTAGTCCTGGCAGAGGACCCAAGGATTGGGTAGGCACAGTCTTGAGAATTGTCCTTTGTTACTGGCCTTGCTAAAGATGCTAAAGGAATCAAGAGTATATTTATAACTGTTAAAGCCCAAGTTATACCACTTCTATGAATATGGGAGGACAAGGCAGTTTTTCATGCTGAGACAGTCAAGTCAGCACCTCCCATCAGCAGAGAGTTCGCTCTAACACTGAGCATTCTCCAGATGCCAGATGGCTTAGATGTATTCTTTCTGCCATCACAAATCACTTTTTCCACATGCTGTCTCTGCCTTTAGGCACAGATCTTGCATGGAAAATACTAACCAGAAGTCAGCTTTTTCTTTTTTTCTTTTAATATTTCAGTAACTTTGAATCGTGTAAAACTGGAAAAACAATTTTCAAGTGATTGTTCACAAGCCTTATTTAAAAACTGTTCAACCCTGCAGTCTAATGTTTTGGAAAACATTAGCCTTCCAAAATAACAGTTTCAGAGGTTAATTTTGGGCGGAAAGTTTTTGAGGGAATGAAAACTTCCCTCAACTGCATGATTTAAGACTGTGTCATGATACTACAGAGTAACGCAAATCAATGCTGAGTAACTTGGCTATATATTGAGCTCTTAAGTCTTGCATTCTACAGTTGCATTGGGTTTTTTGATACTACTTGCAGTTGTTGAAAACAGTAGTTGCTGATAAAACGATGATGTGGCAAAGCTTAAAAATCTAGGGCCAAAGAGATAGTGCTGTGTCAACAATTTCATTGGAAGTGACCTGTTTTAGTTTACTTTAAACATTTCAGGATACCGGTGAGACCTGAAAAGAATGAGTGTTATTTTTGAAAACTGAAGTTATCCTTATATAACACATGAACTTTTACATACTCTAGTTTGAAAGTCACCATAAACCCAAAGTTTTCAGTGGGATTGTGCATTGAAATCAGTAAAGCATTTCTTGAAAATCCTACTTTAAAGCTTTTCCCTGCGTAAAGAAATCGTGTGTCAAATGGTGCAGCCAAACTTTAGGATGACAAGATTAAACTGCCCAGAAGTGAACAGGTTCTTCTTTTGAGGGGGAAACTGGGCTGGATGACCTTCAGAGGTCCCTTCTAATCAGCATTTCTTAGTCTGTGACTCTACTGAAAATAAACTGGATCTGTTTGAGGGTTTGATCTTTCTTCTATGCTATTGTTTTATCCCTGACTCTTGTGGAAATACCCCTTAACCTTTTAGTATTTGTCTCTGAATTAGTGAGGATTTAATGGCTATGACACCTTGGTGGACGAGAGCAGCACCTTAAAAGTCTTTTCTTCTTTTGCAGGTCCAACAACCCTTTTTTTCCTCACAGTACCCAGATGATGACCCAGACTACTGCATATGGATTCCTCCTGCAGGTATTAACCATTTCCTTACTGGTTTTAGTCTTAATAACTCAGGAATTTACCTAATACATAGTCAGGGTGTCCTCGTAAGTATTCAAGAAAAAGCTATTTCAGGAATACTTTACTCAGAACCTGATGCTTTCTGGCATGTTATGCCCCATGTTTGCTGTATGGCCATGCAAGTCTTGCAGTGAAATACAGACGATATCTGTAGTAGCTTCATCTCAATGGACAGATACACCTGAAGTTTGTTTTCCAAGGTTGTAACACCTGAGAGTGCTAACTCCATTCAGACATGGTGGTATGATAATCCAGCTAAAAGACAAGCTCAAACCTTCACTAGGGATAAATGCTTCAGCAATGTTATTAGTCTCAGTTTTCATAAAAGTCTGTGTAATCCAGAAATCTTCTTTGCAGTTTTTTTTAAAAATCGTTGGAATACAAGCATTGGGTCAGGTTTTTGGAGGGAAGTCTTGGTAATACTTCGGTGAAGGCACTGAACAATGGAAGCATGCATCCAACATGTGTTAAAGTTGAATGATTTTTTAACTTTAGTTCCAGGATGTTTTTAGCTAAGTGAGATTATTCTTAAGCAGTGTAACAAATTTTCAGTTTCCCTAAAATAGAAAATTCATTTTCATACATTGAGGTTTTCATAGTAAGTTCAAAGCTGAGCCATCACTTGGTAGATTCATTACTATATTTTTTTTTAAGGCTGTTGCAGGCTTTTAGTAAAGGCAGACTCCAAAAGGAATGAGAAAAATGAGGATGAATTTCACTGAAGAAAAATAATCTGGTGACTCATCCTTCAGTGAAAAGACTGCACATTTCTGGCATATGATTCCACTGGAACAAAATACTGGATTCAGTAACTCAGAGGTCTGATCTGGGATAGCCAAGCGAGTTGTGTCCGTAAGAGGGAGCTCCATTTTCTGACTCTGCCTACTATTAGTAAAACTTGCCTTCTAAGCTGGTGTAATGACAACACCAAAAACCCCAACAAACCAACCACAAAAACAGGGATACATGATGCAATCTTAACACTATCCGTAAGGTTAAAATTAATTACAAGTATAAATCAAAAGACACATTGAATTGCAATATGCAGTCTGACTTTTATCCTCTTTGTGCTTGTGTGCCTGGTGCTACCTAGAGACTATTTCATACTTGGATAAACATTTCCCTTAGTGAGAGGGGAAAAGGAATAATGCACCTCTTACTCTGTGTCCAATAGGTCAAAGCGGTGATGGCAAGACTCATCTCAATGAAAAATACGGCTACTAAGCTTCAAGTGTGCCAGAGTATGTCTGGCATTTAAAGGACTGCTCTGTTTTGGACTCTTTCACTACATGTGAAGTGAAGGATAAGAGTTGGTTTTTCAGATGCTGTTTCAAATTCAAGGGCATCAGCAGCTGCTCTGGCTCTTTGCTCTCCCTGTGTGTCCTCTGTCTTTCAGATACTTTTTTAAAGAACAAGCCCACACCTTCTCCTGGCTCTTCCACTTTTTAGCCTTGTCTTTTTTATTTGGCTTGAAACTGTAGGATCATTTTTTCTTTTGTAAATGAAAGTATACAAAAATATTAAAATAATACTCCTCTGTATACCTACAGGCTTGATAAAAATTATTCTTGTTGTGTTTATGCAATTAAAATAAGAAACACTACTGGTTTACTCCTCTGGCTGCTGTTTGAAAGTACTGTCATGGTAAACACAACCTAAAGCTCAAGAGTTCTTTTATTTTCCTTTTCTATTGTTTTCACTTCTCCCTGGTGCAGCTGCTGGAATACTTAGTGTAAGTGGGTGGGGAATGGCGAGTGTACAATATTAAAACGGTGCAGAAATGCTGGAGAACAGAAGAGGCTGGCACTGCTTATCTGAATCAGGGATTAATAGATGAAATTATGGAAGGATATCCTGGAAGAGTTTATAATGAAGCCTGTTCTTCTTGTGTCATAACATGAGCAAAGTTCCATCTTAATGCAGTTTAAGGTATGCCTGCTCTTAATTTATCACTAATACAGTTTTGAATTGCCATCAAAAGTTGTTAGAGCCACAAATAAAGTCAGATTCAAAGAGCAAACAGGCATCCTTAGAGAGGTGACGGTGCTGCAGGTGTTTATTGGAAGGAGCTAATATTTTACCCATACCCCAGGATCCATCAGTACAGGCAGTCCCCTCCTGCTTCAGCAAGGGCAACCTCCTCATATCAATGTGAATGGAAGTAATTAAACAAAAGGAAAGGGCGAGTACA
The DNA here is from genome assembly GCF_047495875.1 of Pithys albifrons albifrons. Taxonomy (NCBI): domain Eukaryota; kingdom Metazoa; phylum Chordata; class Aves; order Passeriformes; family Thamnophilidae; genus Pithys; species Pithys albifrons. The sequence continues at coordinate 88,103,454 of NC_092459.1, forward strand.
TGTCCTGTGACTTTCAGAGGCTGCAGATCAAGACCTCTTTGGAGTGGCAGGGTGGAGCTAAACCTGGCAGGGGGGTGTAACCAAGCTGGCTGTGCCTCAGGACTACAAAGTCCTCCAGGGAATGCCAGGACCTGCCTGTCCCTGCCCAGCCCCTCTGGGCTCTTACAGAAAGATCAATCTTTTCTGTTTGTTGCACTTCACGTCCAGTCTTGAACTTCTAAGCAACACTCAGGACCTGAAACCCCCAATTCATTAACTTGGTCATCCCTCATCAGCTCATCTGTATAGTCCTAGACAGGGGGGATCCCATGGATGACTCTCAGTTGTCCCAGAGCCTGTGTTGTAAAGGTGAGGTCATGCAGAGTGTCTCAGGGTTTGTATAGTTCCAGGCCCAATCATACTGAGGCAAGGAAAGCTGTAGTAATGGTAGTCTTGCAGCCCAGGGTCACACAACCTTTGGTGTGCTTCCACCGGACAGTGGCTGCGTCCTTACAGATAACTCACAGGAGGTCATGTCAGAAGCTGGGGTGAAAGAATAACCACACAATTCCTTGCTTCTTGCAATGATAGTGTTGGAGCAATGCAGCCCACTCCACTTTCAGCCCACAGACAATGCTGAACAGTTTGGCAGCTTGGCATTTTGCAGAGTTTTACTTAATAGGCTCATGCTGCAAAACAGCACCTTCTTTCCGCTGTAATCTTCACCATATTTAGCAGGTTTGCATCTGCATCTGCATGCCAGGCTGGGCAGCCTAAAGCTGCCTGCTTCTGGAAGAAACATATCTATGTAATCCAAGGAAAGGCTGTTGGCTCTCTATTCAAAATGCCAGACCTCATAGGTTTCACAGCTGCAGCCCTTCCCCGGAGCTTTGTCTAGTTCTGGTTGCACCAAGCAACTGCAAGAGACTTCTATTCATCATCAGCAAGCCTAGCAGGTTTCAAGCAGGGAAAACAATAATTTGCCACTTACACTCGTGAGAAGTACTGGGAAAAAGAGCCTATGAGGTTAAGTACACCTTTATTTTTACCATCCGAAAGTAGCTTTTCATCAGAGGCTGCTTTATGATACAAATGGTATTGACTTGGTGCCAAAAGCACATCTCTGGGGATGGAGGACTGGGCAGTTTGGTCCTGGCTAAGACTGTGAGCTCCCTGTCTGTTTCTTTTCACAGCCACTCCCCTGTGCTGCCATATGGACATGATGGTAAAACCTGCTTTCTTTAGGCAGTCCATCTTTTGTTTCATTGTGTAACGTGAACACCCAAAGGTGGTCCCCACTGGATGGTTCCAGTCATTTTCAGGGTAGCATTCAATAAAACCATGGTACCAACACCCATTGTATTTTAAAGTTATTGTCCTCCCATTAATGATCACTTTGCCATCCCAGAAGCAGATTCCCACTTGATGCTCAGGGGCTGTGTAGCACATGACACGTTTGAGTGTTTTCATTTTTGGCCATGTATATATGCCATTGGTCAAATATATCTTTTTTCTCCAATAGTAGCTATAAACTAGTCTGTGGACATGGAAGTAGAGGTTACCATATTACACAGAAAAGGAACTACACAGCAATAAACCTTCACCTTTTCATAGTCCATTGTGTGACAGGCTGTCACCATAATGTTATTTCTGTATGATCTGCAGGCCTTTTTATATCTTGCTGTCAACAGTAACTCAGTTTTTATTGCAAGTCAAAGACCTCCTGATAGTCTGTGTACATGTCAAGAATTGCTTCTTTTTCTTCAGTACCAAACTGTGCACCCTGTCATGATCCTTTTGTGGAAGAGGGCCTATATAACTTTTTTCAGTAATGTTGAAAAAATGGAGGAAATACCTTTTGCAGCCCTTGATATACCCAGGGCTTGGGGAAGACTGCTTAGTTTCATGGGTAAAAAATATCAAGAATCTATGAAAGTGAAAACTCTGGTTGTACCTCAATTTAGCACTCTGAGTGATTAGTTGCAGACATGATTTTTCCTTTGAGAAGCTGAATGACAACTGAGCAGCCATCGTAGCCTCTGGTGTCAGAGTAGCGTAGCCCTGAAATTTTGTGCCGCTAAGCTGTTTAATAAAGTCCACATCCCCTTAAGCTTCCATTCTCCTTCTGTTTTCCTTTCCACTTCTTCTTTATCACACAGGGCATCTGGCACTAACTCCATGGCAAAAATGTAATTTGGGCTGTGTACCCAGCTTCCTGCATGTCATTCCATCTCCAGAGGGACCCCTGTCCTGCACCTGGGGTTTTGATCACAGGCACAGAGCGCTGCTGCTGACTGACGTTACAGCACAGACCGCACTTCCAGCCTCTGTGTTTGAGATTCTTTTCCACATAGATCTTACACTCTTTCACATAAAATCAGAGACAAATAAAGAGGGTTCCCCAACCCGTGCAGCAGTCTGCAACTGGGGCACCTACTTCTTGTGGCAGTGTTAAGTGCACAGCCACGCAGCAAGCAGAGTTGGCAATAATACTGACAATTGTGGGTGTGATTATAGGGTGTGTGGCAAATCTTACAAACATTTCTCATCCCAAATACTTTTTCTGACCTCCCTGACCCCAAAATGATGTTCACTGCGTCAGAAAAGTGCTCTTGGGATATCTAGAACCATTCCTTGGCTTAAGAATCCCCTGGCATTTTTTTTCCATTCAGATAGGAAGATGATGAGCATATTAACACACAACAGGTCCTCGAACAAAGACACCCTGCTCAGCATGACCTTTCTATGCACAGAACATTCTATTTTTTTATGGAGCATTTCTTGCTCTGCTCAACAGTTCCACATCAGTCTGACCCTCTCACTGCAGTAAGCGGTGTGAGACCTCTGGCAAAACAGAAATAACAGTCACTGGTGGGTTTTAGCTCAGCCATACATCACTGATTTTTGTCTGTAACATTAGAATGGAGATAGGCTGCAGAGTCCTGTGTACCCCACTCCCAACAGCTTTTACTGTCAGAGTAGCTGAGTGGAAAGTCTGGTCACATCTCGGCTCTTTCTGACTTCAGACAAGCATGAAACTTTAGTCTGAATTCATAGTACTGAAGTTAACAGGGCAAGACTGCAGTTGAAGTTGTGCATGCAGACAGCTTTGGGACGGAGTTAAGCAAAACCACGGGGATTCGACACCAGGTGTAACTCTTCAGAAATTTGCTTTACCATTGCTTTCTGAGTTTCATGCAGCAATACCTCATCCAAATTATCAAACCTCTACTTTTCTGCATGCTGCCTAGCCCTGAACCTCTGGAATTACTCTTACCACTGCTGTGTGTGCTTTGTGGAAGCCATAGATTAGGCTGATGTCTCTTCCACCACCCCCTTTATATTTGAGGGCAAGGGTAAAGTCAGACTTTCAAATACACTTCCTGGAGACTTGAGAGGGAAGCTGCTTCCATCATAAACAGTCTAACAGGAAAATCTTGGAATTTGCCTCATGTTTGCTGCATTGACCAATGGATAAGGAAAGAGCAAAGCTGTATCTCAGGTACAGCTGTAAGCTCCCACTTACCATGGGCCAATGGAATTCATCCCACCACTCACCATTCTCTGTGTGACACCTCCACATCAGCCAGCTCTTCTGGTTTGCAAGGTCATTTTTTTCCAAATGACCCTGGATCTTGGTGACTTTGATCCAGCACTACTGCATTTTCTCTACATTTCTTCCAAAACCACAGATTAGAGCAAACAACCTCCAGATGGAGCTCATGATGCACAGACCTTGGCATATCTAAGGCATCCTCCAACTCGAGGGAATCCCAGCTGTACCTGTGGTTATGGTCCCCTGAAAAGTGTTTCCTCTTACTTACCTAAGGAAAAGTGAAGCTACATGTAATTTTCTACTTTTTGCAAAGGAAAGAAGCATTCATAAGGTCATTCAAAAGGAGGAGAACGCTGATTTGGTTACCTGCTTGTCAAACTGGGTTTAGAGTGCTAAAAAGCTACAGGACACAGAGAGATGTCATTAACAAGCAGCCCATCCTGCAGCAGCTCACAAGCCTTGCTTCAGCATTCACAAAGTGATTGTTTAAAGCTGCTATTTCCTGCGTAGAGTGCAAGATTAATTCGTATTTTCTTTGGAACATGTGTTTACCTCATTATCATACTTACTTTCCACTGCTACAAAACTTCCAGTTCTGTATTCACCTAATAAATAGTCTTAAATTTATGAAGCATCAATGCCCTAAGGCCCTTGAGCACCTAATATTTGGGCAGCTGGTTGCAAGATATTTTGCTTTGCAGTTCTATGCCTAAAGAATATATATTTTAATACCTGTATAGCATCACATTCTGCTGTTCTGGAGCACAGAATTGTGCATACACACTCAGCATCACTGTAGACATGATGGGAGAAAGCATTTCTAGGATTATTTTTCGCATTCTGAAAATGAAATGCTGTCTTAGGAGCTCTCGGTTTCATTTTCAAAGTGAATGTGAGGTAAGATGTGAAAAATGTTCTTTAAGTTAAAGGAAAGATCTATATATCAGCTTGATTTGCTTAAATTATGCTTTTAAATCGTGGAAGTCCTCTGTTGATTGTGCAGCTGTGTGGATGTATATGCAGGTGTATGCACACTTTCAACCATGAATATATTACTTTGTTCCTCTGCTTTGACCTAGTAAACCACTTGAAACTCAAGTTTATTCTTTTGCTGGATGCAGCCTGCTGAAACTGCAGTCTTTGGGCATTTCGAGTGGCTCACCTGTTTATGCTGACTACCTGTTTCAAATCCAGTTTCTTGTAACACCTAGAAATATGTCGGCTAAAATTAGGATATGATATGAATCCACCTGCACATGATTGCTCAAGAGAAGTCTAATGGAGATTAGACTTGTGAAACAGCAGATGAAAACTCATCTGTGCTGGCCCAAGCAATGAAGTTGCCTGGATTCACACTGAAACGCTCATGCCCTCCCCCAGACTCAAGGAAAGGAGCTTCTCTTTTTTTGTATGGATCATGTTTATACCCCCGTGTATAAAGTTATCCTTGCTGAAGCCTTGATTGTATCATTAATAGGCAGTGTATGCAGTACTTTGGTTTAAATGCAACACATGGACTCTGACAAAAATTTATGTTCATGTGAACTGCAGAAATCTTCATACATAAGGAAGTTTTTAAGTGCTGGCATGTGTAATGCAAGCAGAGCAGAGTTTGCTCCAAAAAGGCAGTTCTGAAAGGGAAAGATTTATCCAGTAGTTCCTTACACTTTCTTCTGTTTGCAAGTAATAATTTTCTTCTCATGCAGAAGCCAGGGACTAGGAGACACATTTTAAAGCCATTCCTTGACAATAGCTTTTCCTCATTTAATTTGATCTTCTATCTTTTCTCACACCATACTTGGTTGGATCTGTTTTGCTGCTGCTGCTGCTGTTCCTCTGTTCTGCTGTTACTTGTCCTGTATATTGAATCCAGTTCAAGTTTCATTCTTCCCCATGGGGCAGAACATTGTTGTGCTGAGCCTCTTCCTTTATTCATCTTCATCCTTAAGCCCAACTCCACTTGTCCATATGGCAAAACATCCCTTTCATACTTTTGTCTTGTTCCCGAGTTGAGTAAGTGGTTCCGCTGGGAATTGAACTTAATCAGAAACCAGCCCGAATGTTTTCCATCCGCCCAAGCAGAAACTGAATCTGAATTTGTGTTTTGAAGTTTAGAGTGGAGCCTCCAGTCCCAGTGGAACTTGAACCTAATTTTATTTTTGGTTGGGTGTCTCCTTTTCTTTGGGATCCATCTCATCTTTCTCTTTGAGGAGTCTATCCAGTGCAGAATAAAGTGGGCAATATTTTTGGCTAAATCTAGGCTAGCTCCATCCACAGTCTGAGTCTGTAGGCTGTGCCCTTACCTCTGCCAGGAGTCTGATGAAGGGGTTAGCTCCCCAAGTGACAGTTGTCCTGAGCAGGAGTCGTGTTTGCCATTCGAGCAGAGCTGAGCAGGCTGCTGGGTTATGAGCTGGCAGTATGAAGTAGCACAACACTAGGCAGCCAGTGCCAAATCTCTCCCTTCTTGTTCTCTCTAATCAGAGAGGATTCAGACAAGATCTGAGATTTACTCTTACAAATTTTGAGTGGGAAATGGCAGAGTCAAGAGCTCATGGTGGGGAGGATGACGTTTCTTTGCAGAAAGCCAGAGTAATATCGATCTGAAATCTCATAACTTACTCATTCATATAATTATTCCCCAACCACAAATAATCACCCCACTCCCATTACACCTCTTCAAGAAACTGCAATTCAGGCTGCTCTGGGACAGCAAGGCAGTAACATCCTAATTGCTCTTACATGTGAGGGCAGCTATAATGGAGTCTGTGGTGGAAAGATGATTTATTTTTCACTGTTGAAAGCACAGCTGTAGGTAGGAAAGCCGTGCTTTCCCCTGAAACAGCTCCCTTGGCTTCTCAGGTGTCTCACCACAAGACAGATGAAACCATTTTCTCTCTCCAAATTAGCCAATTTGCCCAAGAACTGTCATCTGCTCTTGTGAAGCAGTCAGACAAAGAGACATGTGAAGCACTGATGCTCTGCACATTCTCCTCTGCTACTCACAACACACAGACAGGTATTAAACAGTTTAGACTCCGGCTCAAGCAGAATCAACTACTGAGATCACACCCTGACCCACTCCCAAGCTCTGACTTTCCTATGGCATTTTCCTCTTGCTGCCCAGCAGCAAATTGTGACTAATTTCATAAAAATGCAGCTGTACTCAGTGAGTGAAACCTTGATCTCTCTGAAAGACACTGGCAGTTCATTACAGGGCTTTTGTGAAGAGCTCTGTTAGCCAGGATTGAGAGGTGCAACCAAGTGCCTCCTACCTCTGGAGATGGGGTTGGTGTTTGGGGTGGGAGGCAGAGAGGGAAGGGTGACAGGATCTCTCTTGTGTAGGAAATGTCAGATTTCAAACTATGTTTGAAATTACTGCAGAAAACCTTTCTATATACCTGGATGTGCCACTGAGAGCAAATGGGCAGGAGATACAACTTTATTTTGCAAAAAAAAAATTACCCTGGTAGGCTGCTTTGCCACCAGGGTAACTAAAATCCTCTCAGAACAGGGCCTGGTTGTTCCCCAAAGACAAATGTGAAGATGTGCTCTTCTTAGAGTACAGCATAATGGTCAGAGGTTACAGCTCTGACTGTGTGATTGCTTTCATCTTATAAAATGAGAAAAGCATGAATGAAAAAACCTCTAATATCCATTAGGGAGAAAATTGGCTGGGTGATCCATGGGTACAGATAGATTAATGTCAATTTTTACTCTATCAGAAATTGATTTCGTGATTGTGAGTGCTGGCCATACATTTCTCTCTAATCATCCTTTCTCAGGCTAGGTCACACCAGCTATAGTGTGTTTGGGGACAGAACAGCTAGGAAATCGGGAACACCTTCCCCAGCAAGAGGATTGTTTCACAATCAAGGAGCTTTATTATTTTTGCCTCTATGCTGGGAGATAGTTTGGCTTCATTCTTCTTATGGCTCTAAGCCCAAGTCATTTGCAGCTATGCCCAAGCAAGGCCTGTGTCCAGCAGTATTTTATGATAACTCATCTCCAGTCCTGTAGAGCTGATCCATAGTGGCTCAATACAGAGAGAGATGCAGAATACCTGTAAACCATATTGAGTATCTAAAACCGATATTGTTATCTTGTTTAAAAATTATATAAAATCTAAAGGAAATTGGATTTCATAGTTGTATCCTGCCTCCTCCTTATCTAGAAATTGCTGAATGTGTCATGCATGACAGTAGGGTAAACCCAAAACAGTAAAACTCTTCTAATAATGACTTGTCCTAGCCTCTAATAGTTGCAAAGTCTTGCTTAATGTTTTGTTATGTTTTTTAACAAGCATCCAGTGTCAATGGGACTTCATTAAAGAGGTTTTTTTAACTATAGTTCTTGATCCAATTTCTATTTTGTAAGAATCATATTTAAAGAGGAAAGAAATGCCATGTCCCAAGCCATGAGGGGGGCATGTGTCTAAATAATACAAAGGAATTGGAGCTGTGCAACAGCAGGAGAAGGAAGAAAATTTCAGATCCTTCCCACAGCCACTTGGAGTTTACCAGGAATAGAAATAGCTGCAGAGGGCTAGACCAAGGCTCCACTTGCTTGTTCTCTCTTGGATGCACAGAGGAAGGACCATAAGAAACGGGGGGGGGGGGGGGGGGGGGGGGCTTATATGCATATATGTGTGTTTTCAGATATACACTCATGTGTTAGACTGTCCTCAGAGGTGCATGGTGGTAGGACAGAGGCAACAAGGTACAGGAAGGAAAATTTCAATTGCATATTAGGGAAAATTCATCACGCCTGGAGGGGCTCAGCATTTAACTGGACAAGGGCCTGAACAATCTGCCCCTGGCTGGGCTGGCTTTCAGGGGATTAGACATAATCACCTTCAGAGATGTTTTCCAGCCTAAATTATACTAATTCATATGTATGTATATACATGCACATGCAAATATACACATACACTTTTAAAATATATGAAGATGCATATATGCATGGATGTGGTACACTCCCTCTTCATATTCTATATGGAAAAAGGTGACTTAACCTGTTGCACTGTTGGCTAGTCTTTTCAATGAAGAGAGAGAAGACCTTTTGGACAGGACCCTCCAGGCATGTATGTTCAGTGCTGTTATCCATCCAAATTTCCTCCTAAATTGAGTACGGTTCCTGGCATGGGCCATTCTCATGAAAGGTTGTGTAAGAACTGATTTAGAACTGTAATTTAAAGTCAAGCTAGAAAAATCATGCTCCAGAAGAGATTCCCGTGACCAGGTAAGCTGCTGGACATCTCTTTTGTGAGTCTGAGCAAGTGTTTGACCAATGGAGAAGGATGGTTGTTGTGGAACAGGAAGATCAGATACTGGGGAAAATGATGTCCTCTCTTCTGTAAGGAATGATAGTCTGAAATGAGCTCTGTGCATGAGGGAGTGAACAGGCTATTGTCTCTTAAGCTCTGGTTTTAGTTCTTCCTTTGCATCCTATTACCTTTTGCATGGAAACTTAGTTTATTTCTACATTCCCTTCAGCCTAAAGCAATTTATAGGTCTTGTTCTTCCTCCTGTAAGTGGGTGGGAAACTTTTATTTCAGAATCTTCCAAATAACCAGATTCAATTTCACCCTCATAAATTTGATCTCCTACACACATCCCCTTACTAAATAAGCAAATATTTTTCCTAAAACCAGTTTGGCTTATTTCTAGTTTGACCTTTTGTCAACAAAACATGAAGATATTATCGTGATTGGAAACACTTCTCTTGGGCCCATAAACCAGGCAAAGAAAAAGGAGAAAAGATGAAGGGAGACAGGCTGGGGCTTAAAAGCCTCATTTTGGAAATGTCAGCTGGAAAACCAAACAGCATGAATCATAAAAAACTGTGAAAGAGGGAGAGAAACAATGTGTGAACAGTTATTGCAGTGAAAGAGTCGGTAAATCATTATATAATTAACAATCTGTCCGTTAAACTGGGAAACAATATTTCACTTAGTCCCATGGCACAGCCAGGGTGTTTCCAGACAGCAGGCTGGGTTCAGCTGGCACAGCCTCAGGCCAGCCAGGGCATGGGGGTGCCACCAGGGTGCCTTGCAGCGGTCCTCAGCTCACGTACTATCAGAACAGGTCATGCCAGCTTTGCCAGGAGGGACACCAGGGATGCATGGGGTCCCTCCTCCAACCCAGCTGTGGCTGCCAGCCTGGTGGACAATTTTCATGTGCCACAAGTCAGGGAGCAGCTTCTCCAAGGTGCCTGTCATCTTCTTTTCCCTGTAAATTGAAAAGTAAGGGGTGTTTGCTCTTCAGGAATTATCCTGGCCAGAGATGCTAGTTCTGCTCCCTCCTCCAGAGATCTTCCAGGGGATTTACAGAACTTTCCTGCCTCTGATGGTCCGCAGAGGTCCAAACACATGGTTTTGACCCATGCAGTGGCAGGATGACCCAAAGCAGCCAAGGGCTCAAGCTGATCTGTGTATTTCTTTTCCTTGTCCAAGGCCAGGCAAGGGTGAAGTGAGGTGAGTGTTTGGGCACAGCCTGTTCAAATGCTCTTTCCATGACTTTGGCAATTTTAGTGAGAAAAAACGCCTGCGTAAGCACAGAAGAAATATTCAGTGAAGGCTAGAGTGGCATGATTCCTGCTAGAGAAAGATTGCAACTTGTCATACAAATCCTCAGCAACAGTGGGAAAGTATGACCTATCTCAGTGTCCTCTCTTGGATGTGCTTTTCCAGCTGACTCAAGACCATCTCATCACATCAGCATGGATTGCCAAGTATGTGGTGTTGGGGAACCAGGAAGGACATTTCCTACCACCAAACAAAGTCCCTTTTGAAGGGATTAGGACACAGTTAGATGCTGATAGAGCTTTTTCTCACCAATCATTGACACATCAACCTTCTGGATCAATTAGAAGCTATTGATCTCTCCTTTTCCTTATGATACTGTCTGGGTTGAATAAACCAAAGACAACGTTTTAATGAAGAGAAAAGTCCAGTCCAGGCTATGACATCCTGGAGCAGCCTGAGTGTCATGTCTGTTCAGGGAATCATCCTCTCCTGACTTCTGTTTGTGACTTGTCCCCTCCCTTCTGGTGACACGGGCTTGCTTTGACATATGCATATGTGAGGCTTTATTGGCCAAAGCATGGCAAGTGAAGAAGAAATTAGTTGTGGAGTCAGTTAAGGTCTGTTTCACTTGTAGAAGTTGCTCACTTGTAGCAAAGCATCACACAGAAGAGGTGGCCAGGCAGCTGTGGGGGCAGGCAGACCGGTGGCTGTTTGAGCTGACCACTCAGGAGGATACTCTGACCTGCTCCCATCTTCTCTTCCTTGCCTTAGACTAGCTGCATCCTGAGCTAGACCCTGTGCATCACCACCACCACTTAAGTCATCAGCTCCAAAATTATGTAGGAGAGTTGCTGGAAGGATCAAATGGTGAGTGTGCGATGCTGCACTAGAGGGGCAAGATATCACAAAAAGTGATATCTTTTTGGATATCACTGCAGGATCGGGTGCAGGTCAGATAGTGCCCATTTTCTGCTGGGGTCAGTGGAGTGACAGGGGTCTGTGACAGGGTCCCCATGTTACAGCTTTCTATGCTGTTACTAGATATCCCCCTGCCTTCACAGAAGTTAGAGAGGAGAGGGAGATGAGAAAACAGTTCTTAACAGATTTAAAGAAAGGCTGAAGCTGTAAATCAAGATCTTCAATGCATTTCATCTCCTTCCCTTTCAGTATTTATCAAGAAAGCAAATGCATACCCAGGAAATAAGGAACAGATGCACAAGCGCATCTTGGGACAAATAAATTAACTTGCAAGTAAGCGGGCAGGCAAGAGCAGCAAGAAAGGGTAATTAGACCACACAGGCACTATCAGCATGGGACTGTATCTCCAAATATTGCCAACACCCAAAAGGTCCACAGCAAAGTAAACTCTTCCATTTTTGGTGGTGCTGATCCCTGACCAGGACTTTAACTACAAGTACCTGTGCTTTGATGATTGGATGAGTAGTGATTCTCCCCAAGAATAAGCAATCACTGAGGGATAAAAAATAGAATCAGAGATAAACTCCTGGTTCCCTCCTTTTGGGGCAAATTCCTTCTTTCCACAGTAACTAAGCAAACCAGAAAGAAATATGGGCAGATATTGGAAAACCATTCTAACCTGTAACTGTTCTTGGGTTTGAGTGTGGCCAGCACCTTTTATCTTCCACTCTGCATATAGAAGGTGAATCTATTGAGGTTGAGACATTCTTCCCTTGTCCCCAGTGCTCCATAAATCCTTATCCAGCAGTGTCCCAGGGCACCAACCTGCAATACTGTGCAGAACAGGACCCTGCAGTGCCTGCAGAAATGCGGTATGGCCTTGATGAACTCCTTAAAGGCCAACATCAGTTCTTAGAGTCTTCAATGGCAGTTCTGCTTATCAAGCACTATGGGAAGGTTTACCTTCTCAGGTCAGCAGAGCCCACCACAGCTCACAAAATGTCACTGCTCCACAGGGCCGTGCCTGCCCCTCCATGCTCAGCCCTCCAGGCAGCTCCTTTCCAGCTGTCTCAAGGACTGGGATGGCATTTCTTTATCCAGAGCCATTTGCAAAGTTTCCCCAAGCTGGTGTTTGACCAGGGCTTTTACCCAAGGCCTAGGAGGTCCCTGCTCCTATTCCCCTCTGACCTCTGTGGTGCCTCTGGGGATTTAGAGAAGCCAAACAGCAATGTCTCCTGATCCTGGTGAATTAAAGAACTGGCAAAAAATACTTATGTCATCCCTGTGACCGGTCTACCTCCCACTGCAGAAGGAAAGGAGAGTCTGCTGCTCCTGCCTCACTTACTCCATGCTGCTTTCCAGCCAGAGCAAAGCCTTTGCTTAATATCAGAGTTAATTCCAGCCAGAGCAAAGCCTTTGCTTAATATCAGAGTTAATTCCTATGTTTCCCAGATAGGGCAAAGATCAGGCACTTGGATTAAAATGCCTGCACAAGGCCTCCCTCCCAAATTACAAATGACACAAGCATGCTATTTCTTTTACCCCTTCCTTCCAACCACAACAGAAGTTGTTCCCGCTTTATCTGTCATCTACCTCTCCTGTACCGTGCTTTTCATGTCCTAGTGGCATTCTTTTCTCCTGATCCTCCCTCCTCTCCTCTCCTGATGTACATTGCACAGATCATTTGACCCCAGGCTTGGCAGGAGCTAGACTTCACTAGATCTCTAGAGTTATGATTTCATGAGCTGTCTGGAGACATTCTGGAAGCACATTGCAGGATGCCCTTCCATGGTCATAGACTCTGGTGGGTGTTGGCATGAAGGTCTTCACAAGTCAGCAGAAGTCTGAAATATAAGTAGCACCAAATCATCAAGTGTTTGGGTTGGCAGGGACTTTTAAGGGTCTCCTAGTCCAGCCCCTGCAGTGAGCAGGGACATCTTCAACTAGATCAGGTTTCTATGAGCCTGATCTGGTGCTGAGTCTGATGGGATGATGCTGGCCATCTTCAGTACAACACAGCAAACAGGCAGGAGGGAGGTGTTGTGTTGTCAGAAGAGCATTTTCCTCCATGTCCTCCAGACTTTTTGCTGGGGGAAGTATTTGTTCTTTCCTCCATGTCTCCAGATCAAAAGGACTATTGCCCCCTCCTGCCAAACAGACCATCTTAACACATGTGCATGTGCTCTCACAAGTCATTTCCCTGAGCAGCCTGCTCTGGTGAGTGTCCCTCTTTAATCACAGGCAAGGCAAATGAAAGGAACCTGGTAGGCCATATCCAGTCCTTTCCTGTCACAGACAACTAAAGTCATAAAGTCTTACCCTTAGGTCCATGGAACTACTCAGGGGAATGTTTGGTTAGCAAGAGTAATATTTATGTTAAGCGTGAATGAGAATCAAACGTCAAGAGCAGGTTTCAGTTCTGGTTTGGCATTTCCTGAGCAAAATCCCAACAACATATGAAATCTTTAAACCTTCACATTTGCATTTCACACTCAGTCTCATGTAAATGTGTGTCTCCAACCCGGCTATCATGGTATTCTGCCGTGTAGGATTAACAAGCCTGCATTTAGCTGAAAGACCCTGATCAGGGCTCGAATGTATCACCCACTGAATGGGTCCCAAGGTGCACAACAGGCTATGGAAAGGTTTCTAGAAACCACCTGGGGTCCTGCTGAGAAGCTGCCACCTCTGAACATATTGCAGCACTCATTGAATGGCTTCCAACAATGTGAGAGCTTCAATTGTGAGACTCCTTAGGAAATTGCATCCAGTTGTCATTGCAAAAGAGGGAATTTAAGGCATGCACAGTGTAATTATTCCCACTGGGAACTGCCAAAGACAACAAGGGTATCACTCTATTGCCGTGAAGGAAAAAAGGTAAAAATAAGAAGATGCTGTAGAACATCTCCTGTTCTGTGTGTCCAGAACTTTGATGTCCCATCTCCTCTGGGCACAGCCCATCCCCACAGCCTCCCAGGCCCTCCCAGTGCCACAGGAGAGCACCATTTGGGCTGGAGGCAGAGGCAAGCCCCAACAAGAAGCCACAAGCTATTTGGCTGCCTAGTGTGGGAGCAGGGACCTATACTCCAGCAGAAAAAGATGTCTTGGGGCTCAGACAGCAGAGAAAGGTTTGGAAGGTCAAAATTTCAGTTACAACATGTTACCTGTAAATCATTTATATCCAACTAGACAACTAGACATTTAGGCATTAGTTCTCCGTATTTACTGGAAGTTGATGTCTAAACACTTTTAATGAGAGTAACAGCACCTCAAATTTTAACAAAGATATTTTTGAGGAGACAGAAACTCCACCTAGTGAGGTGGCCAGCAGACACAGAAAAGTATGCCCAAGGAGCTTTGCTGTCCTTCACCAGGAGCTCCCCAGCCAGGGGGCTCTGTGCCACCACATTGTTGCTGCTCTGCCATCCTGAGCACTTCCTGTCAATATTTACAAGCTGCAGAGCTCCTGACTTTAGTAGTTCACTGCTTTTATAGAGGTCCTGCTGCAATGAGCCAAAGACAGCCATCACTGGGCTGTCAGGCTGGAAAGGCCAGGGAAATCACACATCTGTAAGCTGTCCCAAGCTTCCCCACCACCCTCTGGGCTCTGCAAAGCATCTTCAATTGTCACCAGAGTTTGAAAAGAGCTGGGAAGCAACACCTGGATCAGATCTAGGCTTCATTAATCTATAAAATGTCCTTTTTTCTCTACCCGAGCTCTTCTCCTCCCAGCCTACAAAGCAAAACATAGCAAAGAGCTCTGGGGGAGGCTGGGCCTGGAAGAGGCTCAAAAGAACCTAATCTTATTCTTCTGTGTATGTTTTTGCTTTATAAAGTCTTTTGTATATGCTTTTGCTCCAGATGTCAGCAACAGAACAGAGCAGTCAAGCTGCAGGCGACAGAGCAGCCAGAAGAGAGCTGGTCAGGGCTGTCAGGGGCACTCTGACCAGCTGGTGGGCATCCTGCATAACGGCGGCATCACCCTCGCTATCCCCATGGCAGCACCCAGCTTCACTGGCATTTGCAAGGCTATTCCCAGTGCTGATACTGTTGCATGAAAGACAGCCTGGCCACTTGTTAATAGGAGCTATGTCTCATCTGGTCTCCCATGAGGAGGATAGCTCAAGTGCACACCATTCAATGGGTCTGAGTAATGGCTGGAGCTGGATGTTGTGGGTGTGACACAGTCCCTCTAGCTGCCAAAATGCAGGAAGTGTCCCACAAATAATCAGTTGCACAGTGAAATGGCCAAAGCCCACATGGATTAATCTCCAGCATCAGCTCTAGATTTCAGTAGTTGTTTTGATCTGTGTTAAATAATACCAGTGCCTTACTATAAGTACATTTGCAGAGGTTTAACAGCAATTAAACGCATATGTATTTCTTGCATGGGAGCTCAGCTTCACTGAATATGGTTTCAATAATCAAGTGGTATTTTGTTTACATGCTGTAATTATGATATTAAAATCTACCCATAAACCTCACTGTAGACAATGTTCTTTTAGTATCTGGCAGCCTTTGGAATGAACACCAGGATGCAGAGGTAAAAGGTGACAAGATCAATGTGGGATGAGCACCCATAAGATTGCCCAACATCACAAATAGAGCTGAGTGGGGTTCCTGGTACCCAGTAAGATGGGCGCAGCTTCCAGCTCTTCAGATGACACCTACTAGATGGCTAGCTGAAATCCCTGAAAGATGAGCACTAGCCGGAGACTTGTTTTGGGAAGGTCTGTCTCTCAACAGGGTCACAGCATGGATGAAGCCTTTATCCTCATAGCTGTGGCTGTAAGATTTGCACAGACAGGGCTCACACTTAGCATGAAGATGATGATCCCCTCAAGTGACAGGATGTAAGATCCTGAATCTTAGTCCTTTAAAGTTGTCTAGGCCTGCCAGAAAGTTCTCAGTGTTGCAAAGGGGAATTTACCTTTTGGAGTAAAGCCTTTTGGGGAACCAGAATCATAAATCAAACATGAGTAACTCAATACCATTTCTGGTTAAAAAACCTTCATCATCTCACTTTTCCTCTCTGGATTTGTATCTCCCTCACTGGGGCTGTCTTCTTAACCTGCAATGTAAGCTTTGGGAGAAACACACTTTTGTTGATACTCAATGCTTGACCCAGAGATTTTGTCTGACAAGTCATAGCAAGCACCCCAGTGAGAACCCAGCCAGCACATTTAGCCTAGGAGATAATCAGTAAGAGGTGGTAAGGAATAGTATTTGAGATCTTCTATTTTCCCTCAGTTGCGAATGCAGACAACCTCTGCCCCATTCCATGGCAAAGTCAGATCATGATGGTGTGAACATCTACCCACTGGAACTGGGAGAAAAACTCAGTGCAGGCAAGTAGAGGTGACAGGAACTCATGTTTTCATGCTTTACATCTCTCACAACCCATGCTTTTCCCTGCCACTCCCAGCACCACCCCAGCCACACTGTAGAACACAGTGTCTGGGGACTGCCTGGTCGGGGTGTCCTCTACCGGTCTCAGCCCGGGGGTTTGGTGGGGAAGGTCGGTATACAAGGTCATAGTGAAGGCTGAAGCTCGGGGAAAACCCCCTGCATGGGCCCAGGCAGTGCAGATGCAGGCTGTGTCTGCCCATGGGCACCATCACAGCAAGTGCCCAGTCACATCACGTCAGGGACATTCAGCTTCACCATGCCAGAAAACTGGACACACGGTTCAGGTTCTGTGGGCTGCATTGCACAACCAGCTGAGCAGGATCCAAATGACTGCTCCTCTCTGTAAAATCTGTGGCCACAAAGGAGAGTTAATTTCTTTGTCATGTGTTGAGTCAATGACTTTCCTCCAAGCAGAGGAGCTGTGGGGAGCAAAACAGTCAGGGGCTGAGATTAAACGTTACCTTCAGTAATAAAGGCAAAGCAGATTTGCCTGTAGTGATTTTTGCTTTCCAAGAGCCATGCCTGGATAATCTCAGTTTCTACCTAAGAGATAGCAGAGCTGTCAGGACATACTGCATGTGGCCACACAAGAAAGCACAGACGTGACCCCTTGGCTCTTAGGAACAAACGTAAGGGGGAAGGGGGAAAAGCACTAGCAGGGGGAATGAAAGCAACAAAACCCAAATTCATATAGCAAACAAATGTAAGAGCTTCTATTTTTACTCAGTAATCTACGTGCCTGGCCGTCTTCCTATTTCTTCCATTTTTAATCTACAACAAATATCTCTGAACTGTGCTGAGACAATAAATCTGGAGCCCTTTGAAGACCTTGGGCGGCAGTGCAACAACAACACACTTTACAAACTAAATATTTTAGAGATTCATTTTCCCTTTGATCTGCAGCATGGTATCCCCGCTGCATGTGTATACACACCCTGACACACATGCACATCCTGCTGAACCCACTGTGCCACTGTCGGTTGTTCCCTTGCCACTGCAGAGGGACATAAGGGAGGCCATGGATGGCCATAATTTGCTATATACAGTGCACACAGACACACATGTGAGCAAAGCCTTCTTGGTAAAAGAACACCATAGGAGATGTAACCACTCCAACACTGGTAAACAATAGAATTTAAGGTCACAGTGGAAGAATTAATTGTTCAATAGTAGGGACAGGAAGTGGTTGTGAGCAATAGACTTTGTTTTTAAAGAACAGTGAGAGAAAAGGAAAGGAACTTTAATGTGTGATATCTTCCTTGTACCCACAGGGACTGTCAGCAGGGTTACATCCATGAGATCTACTATGAAGCTTTCTGCCTCTGAACTAGCAGAGTAAGTGTGAGGGCAGGATCTATTTGTTGTCCTTTGTGTAAGCCTGCTCTGGACACTTTGCCTGTGGGTTTCACAGACAATTGTTGACAGTGGAAAAGAGATGAGGCACTGATCACTTCACCACTCTAGTAACTGTATAGCTGAGTCCATGTGCCTCCCACAGCCATTGAGCTGAAAGGATGCAAACCATTTATGAACTGCACATTACTCAACAGTCCATCACCCACTTATTTCCCAAATACAGCTCCCCTGGGCCAGCAATATTGCTGTAGACTAGCAAGAAAACATGATCTCTAAGCACAGCAATTTGGGGCAAGAAATAAAAAAAATCCAGAGCTCAAAGAAAGAAAGTGAAATCTGGTGTAAGAGGAATGCATGGCCTATGTTCATATTTCCTGTTCTTAGTGATGTGACATCCCCATTTCATCATATCAGTCTCCAGGAAACAATGTTCACAGAGCTCTGTCACAGTAGGCTAGGGTGCTCAGTCCTACTGAGCCAGAAAAAAGGTTGTCACATCTGGAGACATCCTGGCCTCTCCTCTGAGGTCTGTCAGCCAAGGGCTGACCTGGATCAAACCTCTTTGACCTACATGAACTGACAGGATCACAGTAGGAGTGAGGAGAGCCATGAGCATATCATCTATGTTGCAAATAGATCAGCTACAACGCTTGCTGTGTGATGTGTATGCTGGAAATTGAAGTGTGGGAAACAGACAGAAGGTCTGTCATTCTTGCTCATTTTCTTGGTAATCCAGTCTCTCACTACCTTGCCATTGTGCAAGCAGCAGGTCAAACTCCAGAATACCAACTTCTACTGCTGTTTGGGCTCATTCCTGACACCTATGCTCAAAACAGTTGGGTTGTCACCAGGTTTTCCCTCAATTGCTTCCTGGGGAAGGGCTGCACCAGCATACACAGATGTGGGACCAGAAGAGCAGGGCAATAGTTGCAGTGTATTGCATCAACAGCATCCTCCAAACCCTGCCCTCCCAAAACCAAAGGGAGGACAAAAACCAATCGTTTGACACAAATTAATTTCCTGCAAAGACTTCAGAGTGAGTTAAAAGCACACACGAGTGCACACACGCAGAGCCCAGACCCTGAAATCTGAGCCAGTGCAAGCTGAAACGAGCAAGCCTGACATGGGGGGGATCCGGAAAGCTCTCCATCCCTGCAGGAGATGAATGCAAACTGTGCTGCTCCTTGCTGGCTTGAGTCTGTAAGTGTAGGGAAGTGCCAGTGTTTGGACAGATGCAGGCCTGTGTCACAGGCAGAAGGGTTGAGTAAAACCCTGATCCCCTGCTGCCCACTCTGGGTCCCTCCATAATAATTTTCCAGCCTCCTTTTATCTCTCTCAGAAGAGCTTATTGTCCAGCTGATTCTTAGGTCTTCTTCACACTGGTGTGACACAGCAGATGTCAGTGAGGAAATCCTTGATTTGCCAGGGAATTAGCAAAAAGTGATTCAGGTTCTGGACTGGCCTCTGATCCTTTGAACAGGAGATATGGACAGTAAAGTTTGAAAGAAATATATTCCAGGCTTTTCTGTCTTGTTTTCAGGGTCCAGAGAAGTGACAGTTTCCAGGGTCCAAACACTGTGTTTTGCATCCCATGTATACCCCAGTAGTGATTCAACCCAAGAAGTTGCAGAGGAAGTCCAGACTGTGATCTCAGGTCTTTTAACCATGAGGATTGTCAAAGCCAACCTTCAGGCAACTCTACCAACCAAAATCAGAAGATTCTTCTTAAAATGTGAATTTGTTTTTAAAGGGTTAAATTCTTTGGTTTGCTCTCTTGTTGCATGAAGGCTACAGACAAACTTTCTCCTCAAGAGCCACATTGTCATTGCTTTGAGGACATATGAGATGAGAGCCATGTGTAATCACAGTACTCCAAGAGCTGGAGCTTCAAGAGTATTCAAAGAGCAAACCCCAGGGGCTAGGAAAGTGGGTCTCTGGTGTCTCAGGTCACATAGAGGGCTGCTTATACAGTGCCTGGGAGCGATTAGGGGTAGCCTGTATGTTCCCCCAAACAATTAATTATGCTTTCAGACAGTTCACGTGGAGAATAAGTATGGGACTAAACACTGGCTACATGCTCTGTACAGCACAGAATTTAGGGACATACCACTTTCAGCCCTCTACACTCACACTTTCCAATGCCCCCTTGCCACAGATGCTCTCCCAGCACACAAAGCCCAGCAGTGACTGGATGTTACACAGCAAGTGTATAAAGCCCATGAGCAGAAAGCAGATTTCTAAGTAAAGTGGGCTGTTGCCACTGGAAAAACCAGAGCATTCCCAAAAATCCTTGTTTTCATGCTCTCTGTTGAGGGTCAGAGGAGTTCAGAAATTAGGGCTGGAAAAGACCACAGGATGCTGTTTAGTCCAACACCAGTCCCAAGGTTATACTGGCTGTCCCTGCACTAGTTTTGACTTGTTTTTCCAATCTGTCCCTTAAGATGAATCCACCAATGGAATTCCACCACTTTTTTGTGTGATCCATTAGCATAGATGACCCAGGACATGCTTAATAGCTTGAGAGGGAAACAGAGAAAGTAAACACTGCAGTGATTTTACTTTACAGGATGAAAGAAGAGAAGAAAGTCAAACAGAAGTAGGGAGAT
Source organism: Pithys albifrons albifrons (assembly GCF_047495875.1). Classification (NCBI taxonomy): domain Eukaryota; kingdom Metazoa; phylum Chordata; class Aves; order Passeriformes; family Thamnophilidae; genus Pithys; species Pithys albifrons. The sequence goes on from NC_092459.1 coordinate 88,123,801, forward strand.
GGATGGGAAAGCTGAGAAGAGCCACAGAAAAGCTGCAAAGATTTTGAATTTCTTCTTCCAACCTCCAAGAGCTGCATAAAGCCCAGTCCTCCTCTCACCACACCTGGAGGCCCAAGAGGCTTCCAGCTGGTCTACAAAAGAAGAGTGAGAGCCACAGCAGCACCCCATGAAATCACATCACTGCTGGGAGGTGATGCATGAGACCGTGACTGTAGAACTCCCCTCTTTGTCACAACCTGGCACTGACCCAAGGAGTAAGTTCATGTTGGGAAAGACACATCACTGGTATGTAGCACTGTCCTCTTCCACCCAAACAACCTTTTCAGGTTTTCAGGTGTTGGTGGTGCCCATGCCAGGACCTGAATGCACTCCAGCAGTTGGCTTGTTTCAGTCCAAGGTTTCCAGTCTGTTACAGCCCTGTAATAGCAGAGCAACTCCACTCGGTACACTTTGACATTACCACTGCTGTTGATCTTGGCGTATTATTTATCCATCTTCCCAGCCATAAATTTCCTTCCTGGACTCTGTGACTTACTTTATAACCACACTCTTTGCGCTGAGACTGCAAAGCCCTGGGGACAAGACCTTTGCTTCCACACTTTCTATTTAGGGCCATGCAGCTTTATGACACTAACAGAAAGACTAACTTCCCAGATGACTTTGCCGCCAGCGCAGAAGTTTTTTGAAATGCTACTTTTTGGCTACTTACAAGGTCACCGATAAGAGCAGGGATAAATCTAAAGCCCAAGCTGCTACCACATTGGGAGGAGGGGATCCTGGTAACTCGCTTGCAAGTATGACCCACAAAAAACCATAAGTGTCTTTCCCCTGTTTCTCCCAAACAGATCAGCATTAAGTTGCACCCCAGAGCCTCAACACTTGGCCTCTATTTCCCAAGTTTAAAGTCTTTAAGGAGGTGAGTAGCCCCACCATATTATCACCAGAGGCTCAGCTGCCTGCACAAGCTCTGCACCAAGCTTTGGGAGCTCAAGTGAGACAGGGGTTTGCACGGCATGCATTGATTCTGTCTCTCAGAGAGGCCTAGAGCTCACCAGCCTCCTGGCTTGTGCTGATGGCCTCACAAGGCATCTGAAGACAGCAAAGGCCAGAATCAGCTGGTTCATGCTTTGTCCATATCCCGAAATCAATCATTCTCACCAGCCTTCTTGCTCTGGACCTCTGCAAGGGTCACTTTTTGTTGGGGTGAATAAATTTGAACAATGCTTTCCATCCCTGCCTGCCTCAGATTGGAGGAGTCCCTTGAGCATGCCATGAAAGGAGAGGCACATCTGGGCTGGATTACAGGGTGGTGCAGTGGCTTTTATAGCTACAGATTCCTGCATATGTTTCTGAGCAGGACATATATGCTCATACGTCAAAATGCAGAGAGCCCCCAGGGTTGAGGGTCCTCATTTATGTAAGTCTTTCTAGGTTGCCCTCTCTTTGGAGGGCTCAGCTATGGACAACTTGGCAGGCTGGGATCGGTGGGAGGAGATGCTCTAGCTAATCCTTTGGCTGATGCTCTCCCACTGGGCAAGGAGAATTGCTGTCTTTAAAGAACAGAAGCCAAATGGAGGGAATCTTTTACACCATTGAGAAGTGGGTGTAACACTGCAATTTACTGGCATATTACAGCCACATAAGCACTGACTGTGCATGGATAAGGAAAACTGAGGAAAACAAGGGAGGAGGCAATGAGACTTAAAGTAAATCCACAGAGATCTATAATGTTACATCAGATCTATGCCAGTTAGTAAACCAAAGGTTGCAGTCTGCTCTCTGCAGCACTCGTTTATCACATCTTCAGATTTTACACCATGGTCACTGCAAGCAGAATCTGTCCCCTGAGGTTTTAGAAATAACTTCTTTCTTTCAAAACTCTCTTCTTTCACTATCCATGGGTTGAGAAAGATAGGCAATGATGTGTGGATGGAAAAACAACAAAAAAAGAACTAACTTAAAATTAAAACACAGCAAGGCTCCAAAGAATTTACAGATGTCTCTCCTCTCCTTCCCCCCCTGCTTCTCCGTGGTCAGCTGTAAATATTTATCTGGCAGGCTGTAGTGAAAGGCATGGCCCAAAACACTTAATCACAATTCTAGTGTGGCTGCCCTCCAGAGCACCCCAAACGTGGGGGACAGTGGGGTTTTTTTCCGTGGCATTATTAGAGGAAGGTACTTCTGTCATGCAGGTGAACAAGCACCTTTAGAAGCAATTTGTAACATCTCCAACATGGGCTGCTTGGTGCTTTGTTTGTCTTCTCTTTAGGATTTTTTTTCTTTCTAAAAAGTCTGATTTTCTTTTATAACCCTGACTGGGGAAGGTGGGTAAGCCTTGTCATGCCACTGTCAGCAACCTGATGCTGATCGCCAGCCAGAAGTGGAGTTGAAGCTGGACTGGATCATTGAAGAGCTTTGAGAAATCTTTCCCAGAATCAAATGAATCATTATATTTTTATAATTCATCCAAAACTGTTTCACAAGTGTTGATGAGACCCCATCTTCCCTGGCAAGAGCTACTGTCTCTAGGGTGGAGCCTTGGCAGCTCCAGTTGGGTGATTGGCAGAAATTTGGGACAATCGGAAGCATTGCCATACCCTGGCAATTGTAGAGGCTTTGTTTTTGAGGATGCCCAGCAAGAAAAAACATTGGCCCAGGGATTCCTGCCTAGCAATAAGTACCTGCAAAATCAGAAGCAAAACCCTTGGGACCAGGGACTTGCAAGCTTCCCTGGTTTTCACTTTTGCAGTAAGTCTGGCCTTCTGACTGACCTCCCTGCAAGGATATTGGGGAAATTTCCCCATCTTCAATTGGACCATCCTTTCCCACACACAGCCAACCATTACTTATGGCTCTAAACACTGTTTTTCCATACTTTTCCATACTGCTGCTTACATTGGTTCCTGCCATGGTGAGGGACAATTGCAAGAATTTCCTTTCCGGTTGTTCCCTAGATGGATCCTATTTTCCCCAAGACCCTCACATCCTCATTATACCACACTGCCAGTAGCCAAAGCTGAGGATTGCTACACTTAGAGTCATATTCAGAAACAGAGTCAAAACATTTCCAGCAAGTGCACTTAGTATGGCTCTGTTGGCCAAGAGCAGTTGCTTCCTTCTTTGGTTGTGGTTAAGGGAATGAATTTTGTGTCCAAAGGGGGAAAAGCCAATCGGCTTCCTTTGAAAATCTCAGCAAACACTTGTACTCCTGGACAGTGGAATGCAGCTCTAGGGGAGACAGGGACTAGATCAGCTGGACTTCCCAAGCTGTAAGACCAGCTGGACCTCCATGACCTGTTCAAAGGCCAGCACAGGGTAGGGATCATTGCCTTCAGCCAGTGCCAGTGTGATGTGCAGGTTGCTCCCATTTCATCCTAACCAAACTATTCCTCCTTTTTAACTTTCAACTTTTTCCTGCCCCTTTATTTGAATCCAAGGCAGTATCTAGGGCACATAAACACCAAGCAAAATGCAACCGTTGTCTTCGCTCAAAGGAGTCATTGTGCTGAACCTCTCCCAATGGCTCATTCTCCACTTTTATAGGGAGGAGCCAAGGCAGGAGAAAGGCAGGACAGGACCATAACAGACAAAGCTATGGTCCCTGTGGAACACATGCTCTCAGGGCCTCCCTCTAGGTTTGCTCCGGTCTCTCGGTCACTCAGAGCACATGAAGTGGCAGCCAATTTTCACTTTGTGTCCCAGATCCCAGCTTCCCCAACGCATGTATGGCAGAGTCTTCCCTGGGAGAAGAACTAACACGTCCAACCAAAAGCTCAGTTGCTACTTCACCATAGTGATTATTGCCTCAGTCTTCAGCTGAAACACAAATGTATTTTGTTTTTAGAGTTCTTTGCCATTTTCTGCAGGGAGTGGCACACTTTGGCCAAGGAGAGCCATGCATAACGTCATATTTTCTTAGTGGCCTTTATTGCACTGCAATCGCCTCACCACTTATTGCCAAGAAGCTGTTTCACCACCTGATTATTTATCAGCCTGCCTTTATGCCTTCCTGGGCAATGAGATTTCCTTCACTTTCTCCCTCCTTGCCAATATTTCCAGTGGAAATGATGCTTTGTCAACACATCTGCAAACATGTAGAGCTCTTTTAATAGTCCACTTTTTGCTCATTTAGATCAGTATCCACACACATAAATTGGTCTGAGGTTAATCTGTTATCCTGTCAGGGGCCACTGCAATTTTTGACAGATTCTCAGAGCCTAGAGAACTGTTAAGGCCCCCTCCCTGTAAATTTAAATATATGAGAATTTCAGCTTCCTTCAAAAAATAAACTCCCTTCTCTGCTGTAATTATTGTGATCTTGTAATTATTGCAATGCAAAGGGTACCTGAAAATGCAGCCCAGCCAAATCCAAAAGTTTTCAAACCCAGAGTAACCAGTCTCCAAATTTCACTATTTTGTGTCTATTTTTTTAGCCAGTGCTGTGACATTTGAGGCCTTCTTTGAGATTTTGAAATCTCTGGAGCTGTTAATACTACAGCAGCTACTTATGTGCACTTACACTGACTGCAGCGTTACCTGGGGGCTGTGGGATGCCCTGGGAACAGCATCTCCCCTTAGGGCAGGCTTTTCCAAGAGGCTCTGTTTGCTTTGACCAAAATGGGCTGCTGCTTTTTTATTGCATGTAGGGCACTGTATTATGATATTCCCAATCTCTCCAGTGCTGCCATCCTGAGCCCACCCCAGTGACTACACCCCAAAATCTCTGAAAGTGCCCAGGCTCACCTTCTTGCCTTGCAATGTAATAAATGGCAATGCACAGGGGCCCACAGAGAAAGACTGCTTTTATGGTAAGGGTGCCTGGTGCCCTGGAAAAACCAGGCTGAAGGTGAGGGGTGGCTTTGCATTATCACTCCTCTGGTGCAATGGGGACAGCCCCTGGCAGTGCCAGGCACCACCCTGGGAGAGAATGGAGCAGGATGGTGCTTTGCATGCTCATGTGACCAGGACCTGCTCACACCCCATGGGGTTAACATGATATTGAGTTTACCCAGCTCTAATTCCCATCATCTGCTCTGTAACTGGTCCTCATATCCAGCTGTCAGGCACTTGGTGTAGCTGACTCATCCATCAGTCTCTGGTCCTTTGGGGCACCCAGTTACTGCTGCCTTCATACCACTGAGGCAGACCATGGCAGGGATGGGGAGGGCATGTGGGGGCAGAAATATTTGCTATACTGCAACTGCCGCCAAGCTGACAGCAGCCAGCCAAAGACGGGTTTTCCCACGGTCCCTTCACCATCCCATCAGTGCCGGAGCTGAGGTGCCAGCCTGGCCCCTGGCTGCTGGCCAGTTTTCAAGGGGTGTGGAAGTGGAAGGGGCTGCCCAGACCCATCTGGAGTTCTCTGACCCAGACATCAAGCATGATGCTGTTTTGGTGATGCACTTTGTCCTCCTGTTTTGTGAGCTAAGAGTTTATAAACCCAGAGGAAGAAGTGCCTCCTCTTCCTCCCAGGCACCACCAGTCCAGCTTTTGTGTGCAAGCACTTCTTTGCCGCATGCCCTTCAGCTGTAAACGGGTCTCTGCTGCTCACTCTTCCTTCTTACCTTATCAAAGGAAAAAAGGAAAGAGAAATCAGGGGGATCTTTGCTGTTTTCTTTTCCTCTTCAGGAACTGATTACACAGTGAGAACAGCAGTGTCACCCTGGTCAGAGCCACCCTCCTGCCCTCCCAGGCTCAGCAAAGTGGCTGCTCCAGGTAAGCAGGAGGCTCACATCACCTGCAGGCACCGTGGGGATCTGCCAACCTGAAGGTAGCTCCACATGTTTCACCATCTTAAAGGGACATCTTGGGTTCAAGATCACATTGGCTCAGGCACATCTCCATCTCCCTGATATTGGTCTCAGGGTCTTTCCACCCTTTGCAGACACAGGGGCAAGTCTATGCTGGCAACTGGACATAGACAGCATGGAACTTCCCTCTGTCCCCATCATGAGGGGAGTCCCCACAACAGCCACACATCCCCAACAACCTGTCTCAGCCAAGCTCATGAGACGAAAGGATGACTTCAGGAAGACCCTGTGTATTTTGGTCCCTACTCTTCATGTCACAAGCCCAGGAAGCCCAGACTATTTACCTGATACAGAGGGAGACAATGAAGTGATTCAGAGATCAAGACACTTTTCCTTTTTCAGAGGGAAGAAATACAACCCTGCTCCTTTGTAGCATGTAAACTGCTCAGCTGTGCCAACAATAAGACAAAATGTGTTGTTCTTCAGTTTACATAGGAGCATCAAAGGCCAGGCCACCAATGGGCTCTGCATGGTTGGCACAGCCACCAGTCAGAGGCAGCAACAGCATCTCCAAAGCATGATGGTGGCTTCCAACCTGTGCAAGTTCTAGAAGATGAATTTCCAAGTGGCTATTGTAAGGAAAGCACTAAAATCTTGCCAGGTAACTGCAAGATGCTATGGGAAGGTGGGACGATGAGTTACCCAGTCTATGGCACCCATCTTCTTGCAGCGGCAAGCAATCACGCAGCAGGTGGCCCCAGCTGACAAGACCCAAGTCCATGGCACATGTCCAGAGCATTTTCTGGCATACTGCAATGAGCCCAAGAGCCTTGGCCAGCCTCACTGCCACAGAGCAGCAGCAGCACCACTCATAGAGCAAAGGTCTTGTTGTGCAGAAAGCCTTTGGCAGCATCCCCAGCTCAGCACCAGGAGGTGGCTTTGGTGGGCCACCATGAAGTTCTGGGTCCCCTTGATAAAACCAGAACATAGGAGCAGCTCTTGTGCTCTCCTGGCCTGTGTTTCCTCTTGAGAGAGGCTAGAGAGGTATGGAGGGACTCTCAGGCCTCATCCAGTACATTCTGAATGGGGCTGCAGTCCAGGCTCCTATAGCTCAACCCAGCCTTGGGCAGAGCCCTTCAACTGCCCCAGCTCCCCACTCTGCTGAAGAACAGCAATAACACCCTTTGGTCACATGGACAAAGCTCATTGAAGGAGCTATGGGAAGTGTGAAGCCTGTGTAAATACCTTGTTCATGGTGATGTTCTCAGATACCACTGCCTGTGAGCCAAGGCACAAAGAGATTGGAATCGCACAGCCCACAAATTATAGGATATGTTCTTCTTTTAACTGGTACTTTCAGATGATCCCAGTCACCTGGAATAAGTTTGGGTGGTTAACCACTCTGCATTATCTACATCAAGCACGCCAGGTAGTGTCGATGCTTCTGTCACCTGCTTTCCCTTTCATTTTAAACACAGCTGAAAGTCTTCATGCAACCAACAATTTCTCTAAGGACCTAAACAATGTGCTTCCTCTCGTCTACATTTCAGCTCCAAAGGGAGGATCTTTCCTCTATGCTGTACCAGTTGGTTCAAAAATAGCCAATAAACTCAATATTTTGGTGTGCACAAGAAATAAAATCCTATTTACCTCGAACACTGTGCTATCTCTCAGGGCAATCACAAGGCTACAGTTTGTAGAGCACCACAGTAATGAAAGTCCCAGAAATACCATGGAGATGGAAAGGTTAGGTGATTTAATAGGAACCATACATGCTGCTCTGAGTTTTCTGAGTAATCCAGCTTCTGCATGTCCTCACTGAATTACAGAAATGATGCATCATCTCCCCTTTTCTTGGCTTCCTTACAGGGAATGAATTTGCCCCTGAGACCCTAATTGCTTCAAATGCTCTCTGCTCTATTTATATTTGATTTTACCCAGTGGTTTCAAGCAGTACTGATCCTGAATGACTGTTGATCTAAGGCTGTACCCTGGATAACATCTGCTTTGAAGGATTTGTGTGCAAGTCTGTTTGAGTAACATTACACAGGGCAAAGAGGGCTCAGCTCTTCAGTTAGAGGCTTTATAATGATCCTGTCAATACAATGTTTTTCTTTACAGCCAGAGCCATGTGACCACAATGGTTTTTGTATCTGTGGACTCAGTTTCAGGCTAATGTCTATCTTTCCACTATCTTTGTGTCAGGTCCTTGCCTTAGCTGCTTCCTGCGTCAGTTTCCTCCCCACAAACTGCCCTTAGCTCCCCTTGCTTGGGCCATGGTGCAGCCAAAACCTTGATAACTCATCCCGCCCTATCTAAAAAGGGATCTTTCCTGCTCTGCCTGGTGGAAATATCTGCAGCAGGCCCCACTGCTGGCAGCTCTGCCGTCTGGAGCTCAGCAGAGAGGAGTGGCATCTCTTGCTGCTACTGGGCAGAGCAGAGGAAGGAACATTTGTTCCCTTCTCTGGGTGCACAGAGACCCTCTTCTTGGCCTGGGCAAAGTGATACCTTCTCTTTGCTGCTGCATGGACAGAGACAGCTCAGTCTGTGTGGTGGTGGAGGGTGGGGGGCAGGAGGAACATGTAAAGCAGACAGATGGCTACACAGCCAGCCTGGTTATTACCGGAATAAATTGGGTAAATCACAGGCTAAGCAGTTGCTCTCCCTGCGGTAGAAGAGGATCTGACACTGTGATTGAAAATTAGCAGCATCTCAGAGGCAGTCATGGCTGGGAAGCTTGCTGTGCTGGGAAGCTCCGCTCAATCGGGTGTTGCACTTGAACTATGTTATTACTGTACTTTAAACCACAAGAACAAAATGTTTGGGACATGCTAATGACATCAGGAGAAACAGAAGCATTTTGATTTGGTAGTAATTGTAGTAATTATGAGAAGACATGAATACAATATAATGGGTCTGATTATTTATCATCATTCAACACCAGAAAGAAAACAATGCTGGTAAATAGCAGAGGGTTTATTTTGGGGAACTGTTTAAAGCCAGGAAAGGACAAAACATCTTTCTTCAAAACAGGGCCCATGGAAGCTCTGTGGTGAAGATCTGAAAAAGGCTTTCAGGATTCACAGGAGTTGTGTATGATCGAGGTTTGGCCCTGATGTATTTGGCTTGGTTGTACTGCCAAGGTCAGGTTTGCCAAGCAGCCTGCCATTGGACAAGAACCTCGCCAACATACTGTCAAAAGTCACCCCTTGGCAACAAAATCACCCAGGGTAGAACACTCTGGTTACCCTTTTTGGAAAAACTTGGTAAAGGTTCTTCAAATGCTTCCAGGAGTGGCACAAACAGGAGAGCTATAAGTACACAAGGACAGGTTTCACAATAGCAATACTTGCTGTCCCTCAATGGGGAGCAAATGCCTGTGAGACCAAATGCTGTAGCCTGCCAGCATACTCCCAGGCCACTCAGATGCTGACCTGCCTGCCTTCGGACGTCTGCAGGACATGCCAGAGCAAGGTAGGCAGAGCTCCCAGGGGACCCTTCAGTAGAAAGCAACTTTCCTCCCATTGCAGATGGTAACCACTTTCCTTGTCAAAGGGGCTTTGTTGTCTCCATTTTCCTCCCCACTGGCACCCAGCTCCCGTGGCTCCTTCAGTTCCTCCACTCATCTGACCTTGGAGCTACTATGCTGTGAACGTGTCACATGGGAACATGCAACCAATGCTGGCCAACCCACTTACAGATCAAGCTATTATTATGGCAAGCACTGATGTGAGCAGCCACAAAAAGGAAAACAGAGCTTTGGGCTCCTCACGTGTCCGGAGCTGTCTGCATATCCTGCTCTGCCTTAACTGAAAACATGTGGTCAGGTCCTGCCAGGCTGACACGCAGCTACAGCCTGAGCAAGCTCTCAAAGTATCTACAACTTCTGTTTCCTCACCCCTTGACTTGAATAAGCCCACTGAAATCTAGTGCAGGAAATTGTGAGATACCAACATGCTTAAATGTCCTCCTCATCACCAATGTTACTTCTGCAGAGCCTTGCTGTTTCAGCTGCACCTTCTTTGGCTTGCTCACTCCTATATGATGGTTACCAATTGCTGGAGGATACTTATCTCTGCTTTCCTAATGTGTTCCCAAATTCCCAAAGGTAATTACATGTATAATATACCCATTGTAATCCTGCAGCCATGCTCAAGCCAGACTCACTTTGTTCCTATGATACCTGCACACTGGCCTGCCCCTAAGTACAGACCTGACATACTTCAGGAACCTGAGCCTGAGCTATGCCCCTGTGACCAACCTCTGCACTTAGTGACCATGGATGCTTCAGGCTCAGCCTGGCTGTGGTGAGGGAAGTGATGGATACCAGGCAGCCCTGATGACCTGGGGACCTCCTAGTAAGGTCCCAGAACCCACACAACGAGGGCAGAGGAGCACTAGGATGCCCATTAGCAGCCCATTTGTGCCCCAGGCTTCAAGCTACTCCCTGATGCTGGCAGCTCTGTAGATGAACTAGGTCATCCCCAGCCTTACCATCAAATACATGAAGGCCAAGTCCCCACTGAGGTCTCATGACATGGAGGAAGTCTTGGAAGAATAAAGGCAGAGACAGCGCTGGCATGCCAGGGTTGGTTGCTGGTGCATGTGCCTTTTCAGAGCTACTGGCCTAGCGTGAACTCTGGCAGGAGCAGATTCTGTCACAGTGGAGGGGGAGGAGATGGGGCTACCTACCCCCAAAAATGCCCCTCACCAGCCTCCTTAACCAGAGATGGCATTTGTGTATGCAGTTTCCTGGGGAGTATTTTTCTTTTTTCTTCTTTCTTCCTTTCAAGTCTGCAGCCGTGTAACTACTGAGCAGCCTCAGTGTCCCGTGGCACAGTGTTCCCCAGTGCAACCCTGCACTCTGTGCAGATCTGCCTGCAGTTGTTTGCTTTGAACCTGCCACCTGCTACTTTTATTTGATGTCCCTGAAGTTCTTGTCTGAGAAGATCAGTGTACAATCACACTCTAATTTGTATTGAGGTCACTTTGTTTTGAGTCACTGTTGTCCAGGTGCCTCCTTTTTTTTAATTCAATAGTGAAAGCTCCCAAGGGCTTCAAGGGCACAGATCAGGCATTTGTAAATTTTTCTTACCTTTTCTAATAATTTCTGGCATGATGCATTGCAAAAAGTCTGCCAGTTATTACTACAGATGGCTGAGACTGCAGAAACAGCAAATACTCACCACCCTTGCCTTGGTGTATATAACCTATTTGTATATCCTTTGTGCATTGCTACCTGCAGACACTTGCGAACACACAGCCTCATTCATGCCCCTCCTCAGCACAAGCTCCTCTGCCCATGCCCCAGATGCAGATTCACCAGCATCCATTCTCACAGGTCCACACCTGCTTGCATGTATGCCCCTTACCCCTACTCCTCCAAGACTTCCTTCTGCTTAAAATATAACTAACGTGCCATTAATGCAAATGCCACAAGCATATGAATGCCACTGTTAATGCACTCTATGTCTGTATCAGCACATACCCTGTTCAATCCTAACTTGTTAAACACCTTTGAATGCATTCTTCTGCCTTGCCACAACATGCTATGCAGCTTCAGGAAGAGCAAGGAAAAGCCCAAAGTCGTTTGGAGGAGATGGTCTGTCCAGCTGGAAATTCTGCTTCTCAGTTGTTCCTGTGCCAAGCCATGTTTCAGTGGCCTCCATTTAACCTGCGGTGAGAACCCTGGCCCTAGCAGTGCTGCCAATTTTGCCTGTTTTCCTAGTCAATCCAGTAGGTAGGCAAGCAGATAGGTCAACACTCAGCACACAGCTGGAAATGGAATGGTGGGTGTGTTTTCCAAGCATCACCATACTTTGTACAACAGAGATGGTGTGTGTGCCACATATGGGCTTCACATGGAGCTCTGTCAAAGACAGACCCAGGCGAGCACAGGCCACCCTGCTCATGGGTGAGTGTAAGAGAACAGAGACTTCTGCACAATGAAACACACAGAGATTGAAATATATATATATCATGTGTGCGCATGAACATAGAATCATAGAATCATAGAATCATAGAATCGATTGGGTTGGAAAAGACCTCCAAGATCATCGAGTCCAACCCTTGGTCCAACTCTAGCTCATTTACTAGATCATGGCACCCAGCGCCACGTCCAATCTGCATTTAAAGATCTCTAGGGATGGTGAATCCACCACCTCTCCGGGCAGCCCATTCCAATGCCTGATTACTCTCTCTGTAAAAAATTTTTTTCTGATATCCAACTTAAATTTCCCCTGGCAGAGCTTAAGCCCATGCCCCCTTGTTCTATTGCTGAGTGCCTGGGAGAAGAGACCAGCCCCCACCTGGCTATAACTTCCCTTCAGGTAGTTATAGACAGTGATGAGGTCACCTCTGAGCCTCCTCTTCTCCAGGCTAAACAACCCCAGCTCCCTCAGCCTCTCCCCATAGGACTTGTGCTCCAGTCCCTTCACCAGCCTTGTTGCTCTTCTCTGGACCCGCTCCAGCATCTCAATATCCTTTCTGAACTGAGGGGCCCAGAACTGAACACAGTACTCAAGGTGTGGCCTCACCAATGCAGAGTACAGGGGAAGGATCACTTCCCTGGTCCTGCTGGCCACGCTATTTTTGATACAGGACAGGATCCCATTGGCCTTCTTGGCCACCTGGGCACACTGTTGACTCATGTTGAGCTTCCTGTCAATTAGTACTCCAAGGTCCTTTTCTGCCTGGCTGCTCTCCAGCCACTCTGTGCCCAGCCTGTAGCGCTGCAGGGGGTTGTTGTGGCCAAAGTGCAGGACTCATACATAGATATGTATGAGAAAACGTTCGGACAACACAAGAGACAATCCTGTGTGCTGGTTCACTGAGTCTCAGGGTACACAGGTAACAACCCACTTTGCCACTGCTGTGAGCTTGGTTCCTCTCTGTTATTTTTATAAGGCCATAGCATTAACCTAATTAATCTACTTTAATTGGAGAACAGTAATAGCCTAAACGGTCCTGCTTAAACAGCCGCCTGTCCCCATTCACCCTCCAGCAGACGGTTAACACAGCTGAGCCCGGGCTGCATCTTGGCACAACAGTCCTGCTCTCTTTGCAGGGTTTGTTTTCTGCTCCAAAGGGAAAGACCTGCACATCTTCAAGCAAGATGGCTCAGAGCAGAGAAAGATCTCAGCTTAGAAGTTATGGGCTCCCTTATCAAGCCATGACTCAAACCTAGTGGGAAGACTAACACTGGAGCCAGGACTTCCAGCAAAGCAGGGGTCCTGAGGGACCTACACCAAGTTGACCATGCTCAAAAAGTCCTTTGCTCACATCCTAGCCAGTGCCCATGCCCGTTCCAGCAGAGGAGGGTGTGTTTGCACAAGGTGATATGGAAGCCACAGAGGTGAAAAGCCCCCCACTGTGGTGTGCCAGAGGCAGCAACAGGGCACAGTGGCTTAAGCAAGGAACAGGATTCCCAAGACCACAGCTCAGCTCTCATTTTCCTGGTTTCTGCTGATAGCTTCTGCAGTGGTCTTTGGGAAACCATTCTCTCATGCCAGGGTCAGGCATCCAAAGGAGGCCAACATTCTCACTCTCCTTTGTCAGTAACTCTGCTATCTACAGCTGAAAAGCACCCTGTAAGATCTTCAAGAATACCACTAACTCGCTTTCTTTGAGGTTCAGAGTCATTGCCATATCAAGGCTTATCTTCATATTTTAACACAAAAACTGCCATTTTGTCCTTAACCTGGAGGCCTAGCTTGCAGGGAGAAATGATGGGTAGGCACTATTGAACTAAACCCAAACAGATGCCAGGGGCCCAGACAACAGCCTGGAGGCAGCAGAAGCAGCTCTACATCCAGCTCCCCCATACCCATTAGCTGGCTGTGCACTGCAGAGAAGTATGCCAGCTTCCTGCCATTCCCCTGGCTGTACTTGGGCTTTGGCACACTAAGTGTCTGTACCTAGAGCCAGGCTGATACAAGGTCAGGCCATCCCCTCACTATGCATATATAAAATATACTTATGAACAAGCTTGACCTGGCAGAAGCCTACGGATGGTCAGGGTTTGGGGAGTCATAGCCACCAGTGCAGTTTTGAATGCATTTGGGGCCCCAAAGGTGGGTGCACTGAACAATTAAGTTGTGCTGGCAGAAATATCACAGAGAAAGGCAGTTCTGTACAGAAGGTAAAAGAGTGAAGGGCTCAGGGGAGCCAGCAAGTCCACCTTACAACCCTTGCAAAATCGGCCAAGGCCAATTAACAACAAGCTGCAGCTGACAGAGAGGGGAGGATTTCATGATAAGAGAGATGGCAGCAAGCCTAGAGGACATCAGAGCTTGGAGGGAAGAGTGCATAAGGCCTCCTGGGAATGAGTTTAAGTAGGACTGCTAGGGGAATTTATGCTAATATCTCTCAGAAGGCCTTGGAAAAGGGAACATAGGTAATAGCCTTGTGAGATGTTGGTGAAGATACAGAGCTAAGAGTGCAGGGGAGAGACAAGAATTAGCTTAAGTAGATAGCGACGGATGATGCACATTACATGTATCCAAGGTGTGAACTATAGTTGAATTATAGAGCAGCACAAGTGCTCTAGCTGTAATAAAAAAGGCTGCTGAGAATCTTGGGATGGGGTGTAAAACTTCCTGAAGCTAAAATCACAAGCCAAAAACCATTTGGTTACCCATTCCTCCTTCTGTTTTGGGGGAATGGAGACCTCCAGTCAGGTTACACTCTACCCCCAAGCAATAGGCAAGTCACTCAAAAGCCAAAGCACTTTCTTGGTGAGGGAAGTATTAGTGAGGGAAAACATACCATACCAGTGCTGTCTTCAAAGAGAGCAGCTGCCCACGGGGCTCCTCTTACATGCAAAGAGCCTGGCATTCATTTTGGAAAAACTCTTCCTCTTCAGAGCCATTGTCTTGCTGACATGGCCTCCTTGCACTGGGGAGTGCTTGGGACTGGTTGCACTGTGCTTTCTCTACTCCACCCCCACCTACACCCCTACCCACAAATACACAGAAGATGGCAAACACATAAAGCCAACCAGTGGTGTGAATATAGCAGCCGTCACACTTTATTTCATTGTTTTGTGGTTTGGGGTTTTATTATTATTATTTTTCCTTCTGCTTGAAAAAGAAAAGACATAGAAAAGTTACAAAAGTACTAAAAGGCAACAATACTGGCAGGACATCCCTGTTCCCCACTCCCACCTGGGTCAAGGCAGCCTGCCACACCTGCGAGCTGGCAGACACACCTCTGGGCCCCAGCCCCTCAGCAGCTCTAGCTGAGCAAAGCCTGGGGCTGCAGGGGCTGCTGCCCCAGACATCAGCATGGGGAATGTGCCTCTTCAGACAGGTGTCAGGCTGTGACTGTCCCATCTCCTGAGCACAGGAATTTGGTCCAAAGGGGCAATGCTTCCAGTCCTGCACTGGTCAGCTTGATCTGGCAGCAGCTAAAAAGCTGAGGTGTGCCATCAAAACATGATAAGCAGAGTTTCTGCAGGGGCAGCAGGAGGAATCAGCAGAGGAATCAGCCTCTCTTGGAAAAAGGGATTTGCAGAGAACCACGATGCTCTGCCAGAGGTTCCTCACTGGTAAACACAAGTGACCTCTTGGAGGTGGTGCTGGTGCAGAGGGTGGCCCAGCTATAACAGTCTAGAGCCAAAAAGCAGGTTGAGCTGGGGCAGCATCAGGACAGACATTGCTTCACCACCTTGTCCAGCTGCTCTGCCTGCCAAAGTGAGAAGTGGTTAGGGAGAGAGGAGTGCGGGGTGTGGGATTCAGGTCCCCAAATCTACAGCCTTTGGGCTTTCCCCAAGGGTCTCAGTGAAGGGCCCAGACAGCACCAGTGAATGCTGTGTGGCCTCCTACTGGCAGCAGGACTGACCATTGGTCTCATCCAAAAAGCAGCATCAAAGACCTCCACATTGCAGTAGACTTAAAATCAAAAATTACTTTGTGTTACTCACAGTTGCTCCTCTTGATAGAGACAAGTAATAAACTGCTCACTCCCCTTCAACTCACATACAGGTCCATGGTGGGGAATGCCTAAACAAAGAAGTTACTCTCTCCACCAGGTGCACCAAGAGGAAATGCCTTGTTCCTCTGCCTCAACAAGAGAGGCAAGAGTTTGTTCTGTTAACTTTAGCCTTGTGGCACAAAACAGATACGTGCCTCAAGAACAGATACCAGTCAAACACCAGTGGTAGCAAGTCCTAACTGCCTCAGAACTGTCTATGGAGAAACATCCCACAGCTTTACCCAAACTTCCTTCCTGTTTCTTCCACCAACAGATGGTCATAAAACAAACTGCTTTTTCCCATTCCTTGCTACATCTAGGAATATCTGTTCCACCGATACCAGAAGTCTACCCAAATTTAACAGCTAGCATGAACAAGGGGAGTGGAAAGCTTCTGGAGACATTAAATTGGGTTGGGTTTGGCGCTATCAGTTACCTCCAGTAACATGTTACAGCATCAGGGTATTGGGACAATGCTACAGAGAAGTGCTATGTATCCCAAGAGCACACAGTCACCCACAGGTTCTTCTCTTTGATGATGCTGAGGGGACTGAGGGTGAGCGCTGTGTTTTCCAGGATGGCTGAACACAGACCTTTCATTCTAAACTTTTATTCTAACTCCTGATCTACAAGTGGGAGGCTCATACCTCTCATTTCAATCCCTTTTTTGTCAATATCACTGAATTGCCAGCAGACCATCTAGAATGCACAGCTGGATGTGCCATTACCCCTCCACACACCTCCCTGTCCTAGGGTTTTCCACTTAAGAGAGCTTGATGTGAATGCAATTACAACATTATCAGATTTTGCAAGCAACCCTGCATAGGCTCTTTCTCCAGTCCTGAGCTCACTTCTGAGTGGGAGAAGTGTCTGGTCTATAGCAAAGCACAGTAGACCCAGTTATCCTTGGAAAATTGACTGAACTTGGTTTCACACTCTGATCACTCATCCCTGCTGTCACGCAGGACATACTAAGCGCTGAATCCCTCAGGAATATCTTCAATTACCCCCATTCCCATATTTGACACTGCCTTGGTAGCTGTCCTTGCAGTTTGTGGACCTGACTGGTTTGTTTTGCTCTGAAAGACAAAACTTACTCCCTTTGCCACGGTTCACATATGGCAATGGTAAGAAAACTGGTGCTGCTGCAAAGCTTCCTCCTGCCAGAGCGGCTGTGTGGCAAAGATGTGTCATTGGCCCCTTCTTCTCCCACCCCTCCCCTTGGGCGTCACCACCTCCTCTTCTCCTTTCCAGGCAGGAGGTTGGTTGATAGTTCCTGAGGTTTTCTGGAGAAACTCCTTCAGTAGGCACATGACGGTTCTTCCACTGGAGCTATTGGGCTCAGGGGCTTCAAGGTGCTGAGGGAACGGAAGGCAAAGGTGGATGGATCATACATAAAGTGGGGTGGTGGGCAGCCTCCATTGATGCTCTGCAAAGGAATAAAAAGAGGGATGAAGTCGGTGCTCATATAAGCTGCAAACAGTGAAGTTCTTGTCTTGAGTGCTTTGTCATACCCCTCTCTGGTACAATTACACCTCCTTGAACAGGTTGTCATGCTTGTATTTGCAACAAATGGCACTAATATAAGCATTGCAAGCACTGTGTTCACCTCCTTGCTCCTGCTCTTCAAGAAAAAAGCATGCACACCCCACTCCTCCAGGACTGAGGTCCCTAGGATCCACAGGATAGCCATGAGGCATTCACAGTCCCAGTCTCAGAACAGCATCACTACCAAAATGTATCACAGGGAAAAGCTAAATTCAGAATCACTTGGCCTTGAAGCAGGATCTATTACAATTTTGGAGCAGGGAGACAAACCAAGTAGTCTCTAAAGACTCATTCCTCAGTCCCATTTTTTAACAACTCTCCAGTAAGGATTTACAAATCACCTTTTCTTAAACTCTCAAGTCCCAGGCACAGTAAAACTCTCCAGAGTTTTGGCTCTAGAGTCCACAGTTTAATGAGGAATGGCTGAGAGATGCTTGGAGGAAAAGATCGCACCTGAAGGCCTTACAGCCTGATTTGTACCATGGCTGCTAAAGATCATTCTCTCCCATTTTGCTCCCAGTGTTTAGAGCATGGTCAAAGCAGAGACAGAGTAAGGAGGACAGAAATACCCATGCACTCCCTGCACTGCGTGACAGGACAGAAAAGCTGTTTCCCCACTAGGCTGTGCTGGCACTCATGGGTCCCAGAGGAATCATGGTACCAAAAAAGTGACTCCAGTCTGTTAATTGTGAAGAGTTTTCCTTTTCAGGAACTTTGTTTTCTTTCTTTCCTTATGCAAGCAGAAGTACTAGTGGGGCAGCTACTTCACAGACACCTTCTGGTCAGGAAAGAAGGTCTCACTGTTCTATAGGCCAGCAGAGTTTAGTCATGATCCTGCTGAGTTCACTCCCCAGGAGTAGGTGTGAGCTACTGAGTGCCACAGGCTGGGAAGCTCAGTATCTCAGAAACTCAAACAAGTGTACCCCTACTCTCACCTGACTTCTATCACTGTTGGGAAGCACTTTACCATTTTATTTTGTGGAGGTTAGGAAAAACAACAATGAGAAATGGGTTAGAAAAAACCTAAACACATACAGGTTGGGCAGACAAGTAAATGAGAGCAACACTGCAGAGAAGGACTTGAGGATGATTGTTGATGAAAAACTCAGCATGAACTGGTAATGTGTATTCACAGCTCAGAAAAGCCAACTGTGTCCTGGGCTGCACCAAAAGGACTGTGGCCAGCAGGTCACAGGATGTCATCCTCCCTCTCTGCTCTTGTGAGACCCCACCTGGAGTACTGCATCCAGATCTGGTGCCACCAACATAAGGAGAACGTGAACTGTTGGATCAAGTTCTGAGGATGGCCACAAAGTTGATAAGAGGACTGGAGAAGCTCCCCTACAAAGACATGCTGAGGAAGCTGAAGCTGTTCAGCATGGATAAGGAAATGGTCCATGGAGACCTCATGGCAAACTTTCAGTATCTGAAGAGGGCATACAGGGAAGGCCCAGAGGGACTTCATTAGGAACAGTAGTGATAGGAAAAGGAATAATGGGTACAAATTGAAAGAAGGGAAATCTAGGCTGGATATTAGGAAGTAATTATTTACTGTGAGGGTGAATAAGGTACTGGACCAGGTTGCCCAGGGAAGTTGTGGATGCCCCAACCCTGTCAGCGTTCAAAGCCTGGTTGGATAAGGCCTTGAGCAACCTGGTCTAGTGGGAGATGTCCCTGCCTATGACAGGCAGGGTTGGGACTAGATGATCTTTAAGGTCTCTCCCAACCCCTAACATTCTATGTTAAGACTGGGCTCTGGTGTTATATGACTCCTCATTGCCTTTTCTAGGCCTTTCTTAACTAGAGCCATGGTTTCCTTTGCTCAGCCTGCACAATGGCTCTTCCTCAAAGAATTAGGCTTTCTAGGAACAATTACAAACTTCACCATCTCATCTAAGACAGAGGTTCACTTTGGCACTTCAAAGTCAGGTCTAACAGACAGCTGCAACCTCCTAACAGCACAGCAAGGTGAAGCTTTGATGCCTCCACCTCTACCCTACCTGGGTTTTAACTTGTCATCACAGGACAAGCACACACAAATTTTCACCAAAAGCTTCCCAAATGGTTGGTCTCATCCAACCAGACACAGCAAATCAGAATGAGTTAGGGAAGTGTCCAAAAGCCAGGCCCTGGATGCTGCAGTAACTGCAGCAGGATCTGGAAGCCTCTGCTCCAGGCCACAGTTCATTCCCATGGGGCACCTTCATGTCAAGAAGGGCCTCTAAAAGCCAGTGTGGGCAGCGTGTTCCTGCCTGGTTGGTATCTCCTCTGCAAATTAAGATGGGCACTTGAAAATGGAAAATGCCAACACGGTGCTTGGCATCAGCTGTGCCTGGAGTTTCAGCCAGCAAATCATGCCCTGCTACATTCCCCTGACACCTTGGCCAGCAGCATAAGAAACAAGAGAGGCAGATTTAAGGGCCTTTACTCAATAGCCACCTGCTGTGGGGTTATATATGGTGTGTGCTCTGGCAGGCCTCAGAGCTGGAGGGTAACATAGCAACCCCTATTCAAAGCTAAGGGGCAGAATAAATCAGCGCATTTGTCCTTCTAGAGCAGAGAAGGTCCCCTGCCAGTGCCAAGAGGGAATGGGAACAAAGAACCTGGCAGTCCCCTCCATTTTGAAATGCCAGACAGGATTAGGGAAGGCAGCTGAATCAGTTCATTTCTGGCAGACAGCAGATGAAGAGGTTGGGGAAAGATGGGTCCAAAGGACAGACAAAAGTCATCTACAAAACTCACCAGGGCTTTGGGTGGGAAGGTGCCCTGCAGTTTTTCTCTGGGTCTTCTTCTGGGGCCAGTGTGCAGGGCAGAAAGCCTTCCCAGGGCACAGAACAAGGATTGAGGTGAAGGACAGGGATGTGAGAAGACACAGGAGAATGCAGAGATTCACAGGTGGCCAGGCAGCTGCAAGTAAGGCTCAAACTGCACCCAGTCCTGTCTCTTCATCATGGCATCTCTAAAGCAGCCACAGGATGATGGCTGGCTTTCAAGAACAGCAGACAAGGGCAGAGTCAGAAAGGGCACTAACAGGAGAGGCAGAAATGCAACTGCCCTCATTCATGGCAACACCCTGACCAATCTGCACTCCTTTATAACCCTGAGCAGAACAGGACTGTCTTGCACCTTCTCCCTGACTGACAGGGCAGCACCTCTACTATGGACCTTGTTGGAGGTAAGAAATCTCCAAATCCCTCAATACTCTTCTTGCAGAGGAGCATTTTTAGATTGGAGTTCACATGCTGCTCTAGGGCTGACCAGGGCTGATCTGGCTTAGCCCAAGACACCATTTGGGATCACAGCATGTGGTGGTCTGGCTCCGATGAGCTGCACAAAGCAAAGTTCTGTAGATGTTATTTCCAGAAAGAAGACAGATAGAGCCGGCTGCCAGAGAGGGGAACATGTTCCTTCCACCCAGTTGCTTGGCCCAGCTGCCTCCTGGGAGTCTGGGCAAGTGTCCTAGCCAAACTGCCCTTCTTCTTGGGCACCCAGCCCCAGGTTGCAATACTTGGGACATTGCTTTGACTATTAGAAGGGTGTTAAGAGTGGTTGCTGCTGCAGCAGGTCCCCAGGGAGTTTGCCATAAACCTGCCTGACAGCCCTTGGTGAGCAACCCCAGGCCAGCTCCAGCAGAGGTTCCTCAGAGCACAAACAGTATGTGCTTGACATTACAGGCTTGTGTGTTCACTCTAATGGCATTCAGGCAGCCGGGTAACACGCACAAAACGGAGCCTAATATGGGCCATGTGCTAATGGAAATCATTAACCAGAGCCCTTCATTTGTTAAGCAACGTATTTACACAGCTGGGGAATGGACCAATTCAGAATCACTTGGCTGCCGACAGGAGGGCGCACACGCTCTGTCACACACACCCGCTCCCCTGCACACACTCACCTGCTCTCACACACCTCAGGTTCTCTCCAGTACACAGATGCTTCCTGGTCACTTGTCTATATCCCTCTATGTACACACAGACCTCCTCCTGACTTGGAAATCACAAGGAGAGCTGTCCCTCTCATACAAAGCTAGTCTGCTCATACAGTAACTCAAGTCAACAGGCAGAAACTCCACATCATCCAGGGGAGGGTCATTGCTGGCTTGTGCAGCTCCTCAGAACACAAGGTAGTTTTGGTACCTGCAGACACCCATGCTGCCTCATTGAACAATTTATTTGAACTAAACGAGTTCCTAAGGGAAGTAAGCTCGTCTTACACACATTGTTCAAGTAACGCTGTGCAGACCACCTTGGTCAAGGACACATCTTCACCCAAGTATGTGTGCCTACGTCTTGCAAACCTGTATTATCATCACCAACAGTGTTATCAACTTTAAATACAGGTGGCAAATAAGTAACAGGGTTTGAAACATATCTGAAGCACAGTAAGGAGGAAGCACACCTACAGATAGTGACTGAATGGAGATGCCTCAAAGAGGAGCCTCAAAGAAACCACAGAAGCAATGTAGAATTTCAATCCTATTAGCAGCATTCAGAAAACAGAGAATGAGCAACAGTTCCATAATTCCATTTGTGACATAATTGTATATTTCAGCAAGGAAAAAAATACCTAGGAAGACGATAAACATGTAAACATAAACCTACTACTACAAACTCACATTCCTCCTAGAAGAAAGTCTGTTACCTCTTTGAAGTCTGGGGAAATATCCCTAATGCAGATTTTAACATAATTTTGGTCTCATGATTCCACAGAATCACAGTTCTCCTCTTTGGACAAAGCAAAAGCAAGCACAGCTCCAAGTCTGCTTTCAGCCGTGGGAATGACAATCTGCAGAGGAGGGGGGATATGCAGTTACTCAATACCCAGTCTTCAAAGGGAGTGGTGTGCTAGGGGTGGAAATTAAGCCTTGCTTAAAACTTTTTGGTCCTCCTTCATAAGACCTCTAGTACTCTGGTGGGATTCAAAATCAGATCAGCTTGTGCAGTTTGCCAACCCATCCCTACTCAAGGCCAGTGCAGCACAGGAGTCCCTTCTTTCCTGCACTTGGGCCCCAGTGGTTGGGATATGCTGCTAAACTCCATGTAAAGGATGGTGTCTTCCAGTGGTGGGTGAATGATCCCTTTGCAGTCTGTAGACTCACTTGTTAAAAGTCCTTTGGGATGAAAAGCACCATGTAATTGCAAGTTGTAAAGATGCATCCGATTCCCACCACCACCCTGTGTGGAAAGAAATAAATTGCCAGAATAGCCTTGGCAAAGATAGAACCCTGCCTGAGATTCTGCCTGTTTGTGAGACAGTTGCCTTGCCCAGGAATAGACAGGGCCAGCGGTAGCACCAATAATCAGGCAGAACACAGAGAGAGTAAAGGCTGTCAGACTCCACAGTGGAATATTTACAGGTACACTGCTTTTAATTCGACTTTGTCCTCCTTTCCCTCACCCTTGCCAGGTAGTTAGAAAATAAACACCTCCGCACTTCAATGTGTGAAGCCATCAGCTGTGAGCAAGGGAAGGGAATCCACATGCCTGCTCCTAGGTACATCTGTAATTCAATATAGTTCTGACCAGGCCACTTCCTATCACTTCTGCCTCAGTTTCTCCAGTGCATAACACATACATGTCCTGGTTTCTGCTGAAATAAAATTAATTTTCTTCCTACTGGCTGGTGTATCCTGTGGTTTAGATTTAGGATGAGAATAATGGTGACAGCAACAACTAAAAATATCAGTATATTAAGTAGTGTTTCTATCAAGTCAAGGACTTATCAGCTTTTCATGTTCTCACAGTAAGAAGGCTGGAAGGGCATGAGAAGCTGGGAAACAGCCAGGACAGCTGACCCAAGCTGGACAAAGGGCTATTCCATACCACATGATGGCAGAAACTGGTGTTCTGTCTTCCCAAGTCACTGTTACATAAGATGAAGCCCTGCTTCCCTGAAGATGGCTGAACACCTGCCTGCTGATGGGAAGTAGAGAACAAATTCCTTGTTTTGCTTTGCTTGTGTGCAGTTTTTCCTTTCCCTATTAAACTGCCTTTATCTCAACCCACAAGCTCACTCACTCTTACCCTTCCAATTCCCTTCCCCATCCCTCAAGGGTAGCAAGTTCAGAGCTTCATAGGTCTCAGTTACCAGCTGGGGTTAAGCCCCCACAGTTCACCACTGTCAGGCACCTGGGATGAACTAATTAACACCTAGGTGTTTCAGCCTTCTGAGGAGAGGCGATTTCCTTTCAATTACAGTCTTGCTTCAGGCAGTTTTCATGAAATAGTCGCTGGCAAGCAGGACCAGCTCCTCCAGTGGAGCAACAATTCATATTTAACTACTTCTTCATTAACTCCAGTAGGGCCTCTGACAATTTATTCCAGTCACAGACCTGGAGCAGCAAAAAGAGTAACTTGTTAAAGGCAAACTCCTTTCTCCTGAAAGTCTCTCCTTCACCCCCAGGTTCATATGGCATTTTATTTCAGAGGATAGTTAAAAGATAGACTATGACAGAACTTCATTTTAAGACTACTCTTTTCCCTTCTCTTCCAAGAAAAGAAAAGGTAATTTCCAAATGCTGTTCTGAGAAGGAATCCAAAACTTTGCAGTTCACACTGTTTTCTTATATTTTCCAACAACCTCCCCTAAAAGACTGAAAGTCTTCCACCACCAACATAAGGCTGCCTAACACCTACTTCCTTCTACATCACTGCATTGCAAAGAGCAGTTCAACAGTTCACAAACACATCGCTGTTCCTCTTAGAAAGGTTAAAAAAAATTAAAAAAAATCAAACACTTGCAAATGTGTGTGCAGACTTGTCAGGTGGCAACTACCAGACTTAGAGAGGTGCCACCAGACAGACAACACTGAACGTTTTTGGAAGGTATTTCAAAAGGCCTACCAGATGTTTGCTGGTCACTTGCCCAAAAGGAAAAATAGGCCAGTTTCAGCTGTGAGTCCTTGCTGGCACCAGCATGATAAGCCTTTCTTCTCCTCTCTCTCACATGTCTTTAGATATGCCTTTGAGAAAGCTGACTGCAAGCTTTGATTTTGCCTGCTTGACAACCTGAAGGAAAGAGGCTGCACAAATAAAAGGGACAGATGGGTCATTCAGAGGGGCAGGCTGTCAGTGCTCCATGGCCAAGTTGGGGAACCCACAGCTCCAGGGTCCCAGTGAGGATCATGCTCTGAAGGTAACATAAATCTCTTAGAAACAAGTGAATGAACCCACATTTCCCTACTACTGAGCTGTGTCTTGCCCCCACATTTTCTCCTGATAAGAAATGAATGGCCTGTGCTTCCTGCATACCTGCAGCTGTTCCTGCACATACAACAGGGTCTGCCTGTGCCTGAGCAGGAGGAGAGGCAGGCACAAGAGTAGCTCCAAGCAAACACAGACACAGCCAAAGCACGATCAGGCCCTAAATCTCTCAACTGCATCTGAGTAGACTCTAACAGTTTTGGACTGTACACAAGTGAAACTATCTTGCCTTCTTCCTTCCCACCTTACCCTTTCCAACCCTTGTTGTGTGGCAGGAACATCCTTCCTTCAGAGAGATTGTAGCCATCTGCCTCACAGTCCTTCTCCCCTGGGGCCAGGAACCCCAGGTACAATGCTTCTCACAGAGCCTGCACATGGTGTGTACTTGGCTGTGTGCAGCTTCCAGTTTGCATAAGGCCAGGGTGAGCAGATTCCCTCTAGCCAGGCAGGCTGGCGCAGAGCAGCATGATGCTTTCAACTTACAGGGCACCCAAATTAAAACTGCAGAGTGAGTATTAATTAGCTGAGCACGAGCAGGCTGTGAACACAAGCTGACATAGTGTGCTTGCCTCTGGACAAACCACCCCAGTGTGGAAGCTGAGCACAGGAAGTGGGTGTATTATGGGAGAGGTGTGTGGGAAAAGAGGATTACAGCTCTGGGAACTGGGAGAGGCAAGGGGTGCTAGGTTCCCACAGTCATTGAACAAAAAGGGAGCAGGGAGCAACTGCAGCGGGTCTGGATGCAGTGGTAAAAGAAGTGCCTAAGCTGTCATCTTGAAATTGTGACAGAAAACAGTAGCTCTCAGTGACCCTCTGCCATCCCCTGCATCACTCCCTCTCTCTGCTACATCACCCAGATATGGCCAAAAAGTCATTAAATCTGACCCCCTCTTTGTGAAACATGCCTTGCCACTTTTCAGCCCCTTGAACCACTAGTCATTGATACACAGGGGGGCTGTGCCAGAAGCAGCCTTTGCCATAAAGTCCAATAAAAGCAATGGTAAGTAATGTCTGGACTCAAATATTTGTAACAGTTTTTAACAGACAGAGGTATTACTGCCTTGGCTACACTGGATCCTTCTCAAGACTGAGGAAACTCTGGACAAAGTCTTTTGTCAGGAATTATTCAGAACAAGGGCTGGCATTCTCCAGGACCAACTATCCCTGCAGAAACCTTCAGCAGGCAGCTCACTGGCTAGGTTGGGAGGATCATGAGATACACAAATGGATATTCATGCTCTCTCTTAACAGAGGACCTTCTCCATTTTGCTCAGCAGAGGTGTGCCCATCAACTGGAGACAAGTGCCCACCTAGGAAAACAATGCCAAAAATCTCCATAAGGGACTTCTCCTCATCAAGTAACCCAAGGATGCAACTGGCTGGGGAGGCGAGTCTCTCTTGTCGATTCTAAAGGGCAGGTTCAGGTTTAGGCACTCAGTCACATACTAAAAACAACCAGGAGGGTCTGACAAAATTGTTAGCAACCTGCAGTTTGGGATTTCTCCTGCCTGAGATGTCAGAGTTGTTTATACTCATGGAGTGGTATGGTATGGTATGGTATGATATGAGTAAAGACACAGCTCTAAAAACATGGCTTGAAGTTCTCCTCACCATCTCTCTTCAGGCAAGTCACACTTTCTGCTGGTTTCTCAGTGTAACTCACTCTGAAATTGCAGTCATGATACCTGTCTTCCTCTGGGATGCATCCAGAGTCTGTGATAGAAGGGAGAACATCTGTGTGTATGTATATATGCATCTATATGACACACACACTGTCTTCTGATTTTCACAAATCATTACTTCATGCTGTGCAGCCAGAACCACAGGTTTGAACCAACACCTGCTGTCACCTAGTTTATCTTGCATTTGTGTATAGCTCAGGAATCTGCCTAGAAGGCTCAGGCCAGCATATTTCCTGCTTAACTCCACAATGAAAAGGTCCCTTTGTTTTAGGAGAAGAAAAGCCAGCATGTTTCTCAGTGGCCTTGTAGGATGCAGATATAAGAGATATGAGACAGGGAAGTCATTCGAGGGATCTGGCCCCTGTCCAAGCAGAGGGCGTTCTCAACATTGATAAGATCAAGGCAAAAGCACAAGAGGTTTACGTTCTGTTTTAAAATTCTTATTTTTACATAGCAGAAAACATCTGTCTCATCAGCCAGGTTATCAGATTGGCCTTGAAATCCTTACTTCCTCTCTGCTGGCCCCAACAAGATCCCTTGGCAGGGGCTTGCCAGTTGTGCCATTTACCCACCTACTGTTTCTGAGATAAACTCAGCTCCACTAATCCCATTCAGAGACTGCAGGTAGGAGTTTGTGAAGGAAGAACAAGAATAGGAATAAATTAAAGACTTGTAACCCTCCTCCCAAGCAGGCCTGGAGAACTTAAGACTTGTCGTATTACAGACACTCTGGAAGACAGGCCTAAGCATCCAGAGCTGACCAAGCCTGGTCCAGGGTAGAGGTGGCTACACCCCACAAGTGCACATACAGTCCTACTCTTCCCAGTGCTAAGGAAGTGTCTTCATGTAACACCCAACTCACCATGCAATGATGCCCTGGATGCTAAAATATCCCCACACACGTGCACCCCTCACCCACTTCCAGCGTCTTGCTTCCAGTTAGAGACATTACACTGGCTGACACTTCAGGGCACCAGTGACCAGGTCTGCACACACACATTGCCTACCTCACTGTGCAACACTCATGTAGGCCTATGCCTGCCTCTCACCTTGCACTGATGTGTTCTATGCTACATATATCTATAAAGTACAAATCATAGACATATCACCTCTAATTTATGTCTGCTCACCTGCCCACAGGGGCTGATTGTCTTGTTCCATTATCTTTTGCTGTATGGGAACAGAAGCAAGATTTTTTTTTATATCATTTGCTCTTCACTGTAGGCTGTGACCTCTCACAGCTGCTGTTATTCCTGAAAACATTTCAAACATGATTGAGCTGCTGCATGTTAGGAAAGGTTATTAATCTCTCTAGGTTCTTAGACTTATCACATCACTGTCCCATCATCCTGCTCAAGAACCACTGTGTAAGTGGAAAGGCTGTAGTTGATCACCACCTGAGCTGGCCCATGAGAAACTTAAGTACAGAAAACAACAGCAAGGCGACACCTTAGTGTTAAAACAGCAGCAAAACCCAACCTAGGCTACCGGCTTAAGAAAGACTCCCAAGGACCATGAATATTTTCAAGGGCTGTGTTTCCCTGCCAGAAGGCAAATACAGGTCCCTCCATCTCACCTTCCCATGGCAGACTCTTCCAGCAGAAGAGGAAGGAAGAGCATAGCTGTGATGATGCATGAGAGCACAACACCCTGCATCCTGAAATGCCAGCAAAGCCCCAGGATGTCAAGGCAACCAAAGTATCACAAGGAGGAGGGTATTTTTATAAGCACACATTATCTCAATCACTGGTATCAGCAAGAACCGGATGAAAGTGCTTTGTTGATGCTACTACAAGGTCACCATCTTTCTCACACAAGAGGGAATAAGCACAATCCTTTCTCTGACAGTAGCAGGAGAACTGGAGAGAGAAAGCAAGGATCCTTGCTTCAAATCCTTGGCACAGGCCATTAGGTAGCCTGCCTGCTCCTCAGATCAGTTCACTAACTGCATCTCTGTTAAGCTGTATGCTGTGTGGAGGTCGCTTCCCACAGCAGTTCAGAAAGCAGCTTTTTACCTAAGCAAGAAGGAGCACTTCTCCATCAGGACTCCTCAGGGCTACAGTGACACAAGCAAACTGGTTCACAAGGTGATGTTTCCTGTTCAGACATGTAGACTGTTGCCTGCTGTCTCCTGTAACAGCTCATCAACCCATTTTTTAAGAGAGATCTGTCTTCATTTCTTCTACCCTCACCACAATGGCCAAGTCCCAACAATGAACCTGTGTCACCAGACCCTCAGCAATGGAGAGCCAAGCCTATCACCTCACTTCCTGCTATCACTCTTTGCAAAACGCCACATTCACTAGGGCCTCAGAATAGCCTTTCCAAGTGAACTTATGTCCCTAGTGTGCTCTGACTTCATTACTGAATGTTGGGCAAGAGCCAGAAATCACAGAATGGTTGAGGTTGGCAGGCACCTCTAGAGATAGCTGAGTTCAACCCTACTCCTCTGACCACGGTCAGCAGGAGCTTGTTGCCCAAGACTGCATCCTGGCATGTTTTTACTATCTCCATGGACAGAGATTCCACAAATTTTCTGGGCAACCTGAATGTCCTTCATTTCAGCTTGTGCCTGTTACCTCTTGTTCTGCTGCTGGGCAACACTGAGAAAGAATACTGTGCCAAACATTTCTTGCTGGCTGGATTAAGGTGTTCCTTTCTATGATGAAAGCACAGCATTGTCCTCCCAGCTGCTTCCAGAGCTGAGGCACCTCACCAAGGTATTCTGCCAGGGGGCTGCTGTCTCCTTTCTCGGCTGGGTACACAAAAGTGGGCATTCACAATCACTTGGAAAATGGAAACAAAAATGCACCTTTACCTAACAGCTCTGCCACCACAGACCAACAGGAGACTGAAGTGTCATTATGCTATTGTCAGGGAAGCCACAGGAGTGCCTCAGGTAGCAATGCACTGTCCCAGCTTGGCAAGGCTGGTTAGAAAAGAGTGGATTTTGTACCATCTATCAGAATAGCATGCTCTCAGTTTATTTTAGTACAAGCTGACATGGGTTTAGGAAGCCAAAGGATAATTGTCCTCTCCGATTCTCCAGGGGCACAAGAGTAAGCCACAATAATGAGCTTCAAGTGTCGGAGGAAACCATCCCACTGAGGCATCACTGAAAGCCCAAACTCCACTGGAAATAGCTGCTGTCCAGGGACACCCAGAAAAAAAAACAGCAAAAGCACACGGGGCAGGCATAAAGAAAGGTGATTTAAAAAGTTGCACTAAAACATTGCAGCAGCATTAGACAGTCTGTAGGTCTGAAGGACAGGCACAGTCTGGAAAGAACTTGTGGGGCACAGGACCACACAGCTATACTGAAAACAACCCAAGCAGAAGCATATGACAGTACATAATAGATCAGCATTAATTGTGCAATCAGAAGTAGCAGGTCACTGTGGAGCTGCTACAAGACACAACTGAAGTGCTGTGGCATATGAAGAGTTAGAGAAATACCACCCATCTCTGCACAGGCTTTAGCCAGTCCTATCCACTCCTCCTCCACTCAGACATGAAATTCACCCCCACAGCAGTAATGGGCACAGGCACCCAACAGCTTATAAACAGCAGCATTTCTGGGTACACAAAGGCAGCAGCACTATTTCCTGCTAGGCAAGGTGTAAATCCTGAAGGATCCTGCTCTGTCATTCATCCTTCTTGCAAGCCTATAAATTACTGCAGTGAAAGCAGCAGCTTCATCACAAAGGGTATTTGTTTTCTTCACCTTGCCCTGTTTTGGCCCGTGTATCACATATATCAGGAGGATTGTAATAAGGCTCAATGGACTGAGGTACACCTGCTTTGGCTGCAATGTGCAAGGTCACATATACACAGAATCAGAGAACAGTTTGGGTTCAAAGGGACGCTAAAGATCACCTAGTTCCAAACCCTCTGCCATGGACAGGGACATCTTCTACAGAACCAGGCTGCTGTGAGTGACCATCCAAACTGGCCTTGAACACTTCCACAGATGAGACATCTACAGCTTCTCTGGGCAACCTGTTCCAGTGCTTCACCACCCCCACAGTAAAAAATTTCTTCCTAATATCTAAACTAAACATACCCTCCTTCAACTTAAAGCCATTCCCCCTGATCCTATCACTACAAACCTCCTTAAAATGTTGCTCTCCAGCTTTCTTGTAGCCCCTTTTAGGTACTGGAAGTTGCTATAAGATCTCTTGCCAGAGCCTTCTCTTCTCCAGGCTGAACAACCCCAATTCCCTCAGCCTGCCTTCATAGGATAGGTGTTCCAACCCTCTGATCATCTTGGTGGTCCTCCTCTGCACTCATTCCAAAAGATCCATGACTTACTTGTGCTGCAGAGCTAAAGAGCTGGATGCAGCACTCCAGGTGGGGTCTCCCTAGAACAGAGCAGAGTGGGAGAATCACCTCTCTTGACCTGCTGGTCATGCTGCTTTTTGATTCAGCCCAGGACACATCTCCCACAGCAGCATACAGCATTAACCAAGAGAAAGTCAAGATACCCACAAGGGAGGGAGGAGTTGGCTGAAGAGTTAGGTAAGGGGCTGCTAAAGACAAAAGACTCGGAATTGCAGACAGCAAAAACTGTAAGGAGAAGACTTGAGCAAACCTAGCCCTGACAAGCACATGTGCATGAGATGCTCAGATACTGCAGTGTCATCCCAGCTACAAAGCCGTACAAACAGTGCAGCTGTCATCTGCCATCACCTAGTCCCACATCCCACACAGTTCTGCAAACACCAGTGCATCATCATGCAGGTGTAGTCCCTTTTCCACAGCCATCTAGCCTCTCACTCCCACTAAACACCACTTGTACCTCAAATCAGCACTTGGTCAAGAAGGATCCAAATTACACCCTACAGGACAGCTATGCTGTGTGAGTTCAGACTATGGGATGTAGCCTTTCACTCCAAGGAACCTCTGAAACCACAGTCTCCAAAATGGAAGAGACAACATATTATTAGCCTTGTCAGCACCTAACCTAAATTTCAACTACATTCTATACTCCAGACTAGCAACTATTGTTATGCAGCTCATCAAGCCACAGAAAATCTCCAAAAATCATCTTCTGGTCACAGATGTTCAGTGAGAATTACCACATTTAGATATATGTGGAAAGATGAAGGAAACGCACCAGAAAATAACAACTTACACGAATTTTAATTACTCTAGTCTTCACTCCACAATTCTTCTTGAGCAGCATCTTCTGAAAGAGAAGTAGAATCCAGGGATTAGTAGAAGTAGCAGGAGGGAATAGAAAGAGGTTGTAGGGAGTCTCTTTTTGTCAACATTTAACTAAAACAAGATGGATGGATGGTTAAGTGAGATGTGAAAGAGATCAAGTAATCAACCTAATCTGAGACCATCTCAAGTAGCCTGCACAGAGTCCTTTGGCAGTGGCTAATATCGTGGGTTTTGAAAACAGGGAAAGGGATGGAAATATTGTCTAAAACAAAGTTTCTTCCTAATTTCTGTCAACTAGTGGTTAGACTTTGCTCTGAAGCAGGTGACTTTATTTTCCTTTATGAAGGAAAAAACAAACTCTTTCATGTAAATGTGGATGTTCCCATTCTTTATGTTATTTGTGTTATACTTATCTATTTAGAATTTAAGAGACCAAGGTAAAAGCACCTGCCTGCAGTCCTAAATCCCTTTGCCACATATTGTAGAAGCAATTAAAGTTGTCTTAACAAGCACTGCACAACTTGGAAAACAGGATATACTTGAACCAGCAATTATTCTGTGTAACCGCAGAAATAAACAGGTGAGTTGCAGTTCTATCCCAGTTCTGAGGCAGTGCTTTGAAAGGTGGCAAGTGAATAAAATTATTCTTTCCAAAAAAAAAATTGTCAAAAAAGAACTCACAAGTGGAAAACAAGGCTTCAAGAGAGAAGAATTTTTTCCATTAAAAAACCCCCCAAACTTCAATTATGTTTTTCATAGTGAAAAATCTGGTGACGGAGGCATGTCAGGAAGAAACTCCTCCATCAGCTTGTGAAAGAAATAACAGATTTTTCTAGTTCCTGTTTTCTGTCCTTGTTTAGTTGGAAAGTTGTGTTAAGCGTGGGAAAACACTCACCACATTCACATTCTTTCACACAACAAAGTGTTTTTCAGATGAAGTTCTTAACACAAAAGACCTGTAGAAAGACATCCCTCCATTCCACCGATATGGGTGGTAAATAGCAAGACCTTTCTACTTTCTCTTTTTTGTTTGTTGTCTTCCTGTTTTTTCCAGTACAAGACAAGATAAAAGCAACACAGTACAGGGCACCTTGGAAACTCAGAAAGCTTAAAAAAATCCAAAATACACAAACAATCCCTAAAAAAATTCAGAAAAAAAACGACTATCACAAAACTGAAGACAGTGCTCACGTGCAAGTATTAAACTTTCTAGTAGAAAGCACTGCTGGAAGGTGGTAAGAAGTCCCATTCCTCCACCACCCTCTAAGACTCTACATCCCATAAGCACACTTTTGCAACCCCAATTTACATAACTGCCCCAAACTTGGAGAGGGAGTTGGAGACTCACCCACCATTTCTATGCACATCAGCCTCTTCAATCTAAAATCCAGAACTCAGCACACTCACAGCCCAATTTCAAAGTTCACATCTGTAGTTTGTGGCTCAAGGACAGTGTATTTCACTGTCCAAGCATGCACGGGGAAGAAGGGAGGTGCTGCAAGGATTTAGAGCTTTTGGTGAACCCTAATGCTCAACAGTAGCTGTGCCTGATGGCTCTACCCCCAGGTCTGTCTGACCTGGCAGCACAGGATGAAGGTTTCCAACCTAAAAGGACCCAACAGGTCTTTGCACAAACCAGGTAGAAGGGGACAAAGGGAATGGCTGAGCTAAACTAACCTAAGGCTAGGCTGTCTCACTAAACAAGCAGTTCCCAGAGAATTCCTATAAGGCATCACAGGGCTCAGTTCCCAGACAGACTGCAAGACAGCCATTGTAAGGCTGATATTTACTGTGAGGTCACTGCCTTTCTTAAGATCCTCACAACCATACAGTGAAAAAGACCGAGGGAAGACGAATTTGGCAGGGCTGACAAATCCCTGGGATTAGGGAAGGGCAAAGTGAAGAGTTGTGAGGTCTTGTAAAGTTTTGGTCACTCCATAAGTCTTCCAGTTGCTGTGAAACAGCAGGTGGGGATGAGAAGGGTAGACTAGATAGCTCAAGTCACAAGCTCAGTGGTGGGATAAAATGTGCATGACACAGTTGTGTTGAGCAATGAAAGTAAGAATCAGGACTCCAGATTCTGAGCCCCATCCTTCAGGGGAAGAAGGCTGCAACAGCAGAACATACCCTGCTGCAACACATTTAACTACAAGCTTCTTTGTGCAAGACCCTCAGTTTCTCTCGGCTGCTGTAAAGCTGAGTTTTGCAGTGGCACTTGGCTGAATCCCCAAGGATGAAGTGAGACTGTGACATCAAAGTCCTCAGTGCCTCAGTAGCACAACTGGATTCCCTGCTGAAAAGGGAAAAACAGAACTGTTGTCCAGGGAGCAAGTACAACACCTTCCAACACAATCCAGCAAGGTGAAATGCCTGGCACAGTCACATCCACAGGCCTCCTGATCAGGGTGCAACAAAAGACATTTCCCAACTACAAATTAGCAGAGGCAGCAAGATATTTACCCATCCTGGCCTTCTATTAAAACATATATGGAGAACCAACAGAGACAGAAATTACAAGATGATGAGAAAGACTGAGTGAAAAGTTTCAACTAGCCTGTAAACAGACAACCAGCCAGACTCTTCCAAGAGGAATTCAAGTGCTCAGTTGCATCCCAAGTCCTACACTTTTGGTAGAAAACATAATGATGCTGTTGTGACAAGCTTAAATTATATGAGGATCTTACCACTATCTACACTATTGCCTGCAGTTCAGATGTTGCATTGTGCAGCAAGAGTAGGATGCCGGACATAACCATTTTTGTTCCTGTTGTGTTTCCTCTTTGTTCCTGGTGTTCCTCTTGATGGACTTAGTAGTAAACTGAAAACATGACATCCTCTTATCCACAGGCTGTTGAACTGGAGCATAAACTTTGGCATAGGAAGCTCCCTCTTGCAAGACCACTTGTGCTGCACTCTTGCAGCTTCCAGGTCCAAGATCATAGGAAGACACAAAACAGAGCAAGAGAAAGAGCAAGCTAGCCACATGATCCTGCAGCTGAGAACAAATACAGAGAAGGCCAGTTATCAAATGTTATTCTATTTAATCAAATTGCTTCCACCTCACTAGCAGCCACACACTTTCTGCACCCAGCGCAGTAAAGCCATGCTTTGCAAAAAAAGTAAGTCAAGCATCTTTGAATGGTTTTCCATCCCTCAGTTTTCCCTGTCCTTGCCAAAAATGAGTGCAGACTTCTGGAACAGGGAAACTAAAATGCAGTGCTGCTTAGCAACAGCCAGGGACTTTCCATGGCAGCCTCTCCTCATCTTCCCTCTGGAGACCTCCACGTCACAAGCCAGCCATGAGATGCAGCAACTCATTAACTCCTATTTACATAGATACAAGGCAGAACTGAAATAACATTTATTTGGCTATGTGACTTGCAGTAGCTTAAAGCAGGGGGAATGGCCTATAAGAAAGGTGACATACTCAGTTCAGTAACCCCGGGATCATTTCTAACTACAGGCCAAAGTGAAAGTGCAGTGTTATTTCCTCAAATTATTTTCTGGGAATTATGACAAAGAAAAGAGCAGAGATAAATCAAAGGTCATGAAAAACATTAGTAGCAGAGCTGAGAATAAACCATAGAGTATGGTTCCCAAAACTCTTTGTTCCACCTGCAGAAAAGTAAATGGAAGAAGAAGAGACAGCATCCCTATTTCATTTAAAAAGTCTCTCCTGCTGGTCTCTGCCAGAACTGCTTTTTATACACACATTTCTGGTTTTGAATAGTTTCATTTTCACTGCCTACACAGGACAAAGCAACAAGTCTTTTGTCTATTAGTGTTTTAGGTTTTTTTAATTGTTATTATTTATTTTATTACCTGGTCATAGTTTTAAGCCTGCCCAGAGTTGGATGCAGTTTAACTATTACTGTTTTTTCAGACCAGTTCAGTCTATTTCATGCAAGAGAGCACAGAACTGTCAGTTTCAACGCAACTGATCATTTAATGATGCACTTCATCAACTGCTACATACTGATGAGATTTCAAAATTTAAAAAAAAAAACACAAACCAAACCAAAACATCAAGCAAGCCAGAAGTCTGCCTTTCTTTAGTTTGCTGGGGATCTTTCCACAGGAGGGCTGGTGTACTTCGGGAAGTATGGACATGTCTGTCTCTCATTGACATCTTAAAGCTCTTGACAGGATACAAAGTTTTAAGCAGTTCAAGTTTTTAGAAAAAGCCTCCTCAGCTTCATAACTCTTGTTTTACTTCCATGCTAGTAACCCTACCAGCCAGTTTCCCAGTCGCCCAGAGTCTTCCAGGTACTACAAGGCAGACCAAGCTTGAATGTCTAGCACAGAAAACAAAGACTGATGATCTTACTTGCTTTGTTCAAAAAAAGAGAACTGAAAGAGCAAACATTACAGTGTAAGGAGAAATTGCACTCTAAGTCACAGCAGAAGGCTGATGCAAAGGGAGAGACCATGCCCAGTGATGCAACGTGCAGAGAGAAAAATGCCTCACAGCAAGGCAGTGAGGCAGCTCCGTGGCCCATTAAGCAGAGGGCTAAAGGGATTTCAACAGCTGCATCTTGGGACAGGGAGGTGAAGAAGATGCCAGTGCAGAGGCGATGCCATTTGTCGGCTCCAGTCCAACATCACTCCCATTGCACACAGTGAGCCAGCTGGGTAAGCATGGTCCTATGGCCCTTCTCTCCTGGGAAGGCATTTGAAAGCAAGGAGCCTGCCTGATCTCCTTTCCTAACAGCCTTCAGAGATGGGTTTGAGCCAGGAGGAACAGCTTTCCCCACCAGCCAGCTGCCAAACAAAGCCTGTCCCCTGCCCCACCACTGCTCAGGCAGGGAGAGTGTGCAGAGGGTTAAGGTGCAGGGCAGGGGTGCAGCTGCAGCACAGTGGGCAGACAGGGTCAGGGCACTGCACAAAGTGGCCATTGTGCAGCACACTGAGGCTGCGGCTTCTGCTTGACCGAGTCCCACCTCCGCCCCACCGCGTGGCACCGCACTGACAGCGCCCAGGGGGGCACAGGGGCCCACAGCTGCGAGCCACTAGAGCGGGGAGACACATGCAGGCGAACCAGCAGCAGCCTCATGCTACTGACAGAGCACAGGATTTCAGCAGGGCCCTTTTTACAGCACAGGCTGAATTAAAGGAAGAGGATCAGCTATCCCCAAAGGCAGTGTTTCCACAAGCCAGACATGAAACCCCAGCAAGGCCCCAGCCAGAGCTCAGTAGCAAAACGAAAGCTTTCACTGTCTTCACCTTCCCATTTCAACAGCTTCAGGCATCTCCAGGCTTATGTACCACAGCTCAGTGCCCTGTGCTTTGGAGAAGTCTTCCACCCAGGAGAGCAGTGCATGCCCATGTGGCAGGGCATGAGGAAGCAGGGCCATGGATCCTGTCTTTTTGCCAACATGGTGATGGGTACTCTGCAAGGGGCAAAGCCAGGTCTGCCCTACCAATTGGTTTAAGAGGATAACAAGGATAAAAAATAAAAAAAAAAATTTAAAAAGAGGTTTTTGTATGTTGATTTTGGCCTGGGTTTTTTAATTCCTTGGCTCTGAGCAGTGCTGCTAGGATATGGGCATCGCCTCTTAGCCCTGCACCACAAAGACAGAAAACAGAAAAAGAGTAGGTCACAGGCTCCTCCTTACTACTTTTAAGCTGAAGCAGCTCCAGCTGACACTATCCCCCCATCCTGACTCAGGTTCTTAGGCATACCTGACATAAATCTGCAGAGAAACAAGGGGGCCAGGCCTTCCTAGCAGTCACCTGAGGGTACTCTGCGTTTGTCTCACCAGGGATGCCCTATGCCAGGGGAGCACCCACTCTCTGAGCCCAGGGGTGCAAGGCTGCTATCCAGTGCATCCGTGTGTCAGATGTGGACGCAAGGTCCCTCACCAGCCCCAGCAGCAGTACAGCAGGAAGGTTATAGTTCAGTCATAGCCTTAAATTACAATTATCATCTGTCACAGTCTCCAGACTGCCCCGTCAGAAGTTAAACAGCCTCACAGTACTTTAAAATATAAACCAGTTCAAGGGGTTTGGCCAATGGTCCCCTTCAACAAAAACAAACCCCAGCATCCAAACACTGCAAGCTTTGGTGATACTGTGGAACATCCTGAAAAGCCTCTGAACACTTTAGGAAGCTATTTCTAGTTCATATGCTGTTGAATTACTCAATAGTGCTTCTTTGTCACATTTATCATCAACCTGTCTGAAATTCCTTCAAGATATAAACACATTTGATCCCTTAACACTGTCATAAAAGGGCTCTCATCTTTATCAATATGGGAGGCCCAGTTTTCCATGCAGCACCTCTGCCAGCAAGTGCCACAAATCCATAGCCTCCATACAGTGCAAACACTGTATGTGCCTCTGGACAGGGAAGCAGATGAAATGCTAATTACTAAGTAGTCATTGACAACAAATTCAAACTAAAAAAACCCAAACCCAGACAAGGCCTTACAAAAAAAGATGTATTGCAGGGACTTGCCCAGGATCACAGTCAAACAGTGGGCCACAAAAATGACGACAAAAATAATTCTGTGGTCACCAAAATCCCCTTCAACATGGTGCACAACTGGGAGCGGATCAGTTATCACTGGTGAAGAGAAATGGATGAGAATTTACAGGAAATACAAAATGGGCCTGAACCACAGGTGAGTCTCAAGTGGCAGAACAGCAAGTCAATTCCACCAGTGATTGCTCTCGAAATATGCACAGGCCAGTTGCACCCCAGTCCAGAAAGGTGATCTGCAGGTGACACCACAGAGCAGCACCAGGCTGCTGGGCCTGGTCAACGCCCCCTACAGAAGAGAGCTGAGCTTAAGTGGCCAGCAAGGTCCACCACTTGGCAGAACATCCAAATTCCCACTGCTCCCAAGGTCCAGAAAGCAGATAAAATTATTCAAATTACAGGCTGCTTTTTGAAGTTCTGCCTCCATATCACACTAGAGCCACAGCTAACGCAAACACAGCTACCTACTGACACAGCTGTGGTCTAAGCAGACTCCATGCCTGTCTGTTGGTGACTGTGGCTTTCTACTGCTCCTCTGTCTCCTTTGTGGCATATGGTCTCCAGATATGGTCTGAATCTGCACAGAAGCCCTGTCCCCCTAGGAACAGATAAACAGGCCAGATTTGCCATGGCAATTTACTACTAGCCCTTTGATTTGAATTTGGGGATGGAGGAAGTGAACACTCTCTATGGAGCATCTCTGGCTCAGCAGCCACTTCCCCTGCTGGTCTGGCAGAGTAGGAGTCTGCTGATCTGCAGGGTACATCAGATGGTTCATCTATTCACTCCATGCCAACCCCAAATCCCTCACTGAGTTTTCTTTGAGGCTTGGAAAAAATGCAAAGCTCCATTTGTGCAGGAAACAGACCTGACCAAAAACTCCAGCACCTGTGGAGCAACAAAAATTGTAAAGAACAGGCAGGATTCATTAATTCCCTGTTACTCATCTGCACATGCCAAACTTAGCAAAGTTCAAATGCTGAGCTTGCCCCTCCTGCACACTACAGTCTGTGAAGGGAGGAGGGGTGCAAGGGGACCAGGGGGTCTAGTTTCACAGCTGGCAGGCATGGTAGCAGCTCCTGAGAGAAAGCTTACAAGGCTTTTTCCAGGGCTGCTAACATGACTGTTTCTTTCCTTCTTTTCTGGCCTTGGTTCCAAGACTGGACATTCCCTGTGGACAGCTTAGTCTAAAATATAATCTGATATCTCTATAGTTTGTCTCACTTCTAACTGAAGCCTTGGCTTGGACATGATGCCAAAGCCCTCCCTCCCCATGGACTTTTGCCACAGGCAGAGCTAGGGCAGAAGGCATGCTGTCTCCTCAGCTTTATCCCATTCCCCTCCGCACTGCTGCTGCAGCACAGGGGATGGCAGTGCTGGGAGCGTGCAACAAGCAGCCCCAAATGCTTTCACCATTTGTTGTTTAAATGATGTCCCCAAGTGCACCAAGAAGGGGTTAAGACATTGGCTTAATTCAGGCAACAGTGGGCACAGTTCCCTTTAAGCAGGGAGATACAGAGAGAGCTCTGAAAGTCACACAGTTCTATACCCTAGGAAAGAAACAAAAAATACTAAAATAGGTGGAAGGTACAGACTCCTGTCAGCCGTGATATTACAGGGGCACAAAGAGGAAGAGAATCCACAAATGGCTGCTCCAAACCCAGAGGACGTAGGGGCAAGAGTGTGTGAATTTACACAATCCTCAGCTAACTGAAAAAAACACAAGATATTCCAAATGCTCTGTGCAAACCACAGGGCCTCGTGCACACCAGCCACAAAGTGAACAGCCAACCATCCAGAACAGATTTCCAGAAGAGACTGCATTGCTTACACAGGTTCATCCCAGAAAGGCAAAAGGGAAAAAAAAAAGCCAAAACAACCAGCCCAAAATGGTTTCCAGTCTAGATTTTTAAGCCAATTTCTTCATGGTTTTGAGCCAACCTACATGTTTTACATGTTCATGTCATGTATTTATGTTTAAAAGTAAAAAGTTTTGGAGCTGAACGCCTGTTTGTCCGACCAAAAACCTACCCTGGAGTACAGTCAGCATAAGGCACTTCTCAGGAGGTATAAAACCCACACTGTATCTGCCTAATCAATCACAGAAAACATTCATTGCAGATCAGTGGGTTTCTCTGAGGAGAACCGGGAATACGCACCTTTTCATCAGATTTTGAGACAGAGGGTTAGCCTTAGTGGAGCTTCTCAAAAATAGGGCAACATAGGGTATACTCATTGCACTAAATGAAAGGATTTGTCAGTGGCCTGGATCTTCACAACAGAAACTTCAAAATGTGGCTATGAGTTGCCTCCCACCCTCTCCAGCTGAGTGCGAAGGATGTTACCCTGAAGGAACGCTTGCCTTGGGTTCAGCTGCTGCTGCTGGGAGTGCTCACAAATGGAATTTTAAGCAGAAAACATGTAAGGTCACATCTTCAGTCAAGAACGTGAATTTGTGGTCAGTGAGGAATCTTTGAAAAAGACAAATGCAGACTGACTGCATCAACAGCTCTGGAAAGCCAAAACAAGCCTATATGAAACAAGCAAGGAAACGTCCCAAACTAAGAGGCTTGCTTGGGGTCCACAGAGTCTGAATTCAGGGCACAGAGTCCCTCTCCTCCTCTTCCCAAGACACACACATGTGTATATGGCATGTCTTCATAGCCCTGGAGCACTTTTGAGCATCTTCTCCTTTCATCTGTTCATGAAATTTCGTGTGTTTGCATGAGCACATGAAAATAAACAAATAGTATATTGGAAATTAGAGGTCAGAAGATAATTAACAAACCAGAAAAACCCTTTTTTGTTTTCAAAGAGACATCCATGAAGAGGGAGTAGTAGAACACTAATAGCCAAAGAGAAATGATGACATAACCCAACTGTTCACACATTCCCCACCCATCCACCTCCTTGTCCCCCTGCTCCCCTGCCCCACGGAACCTCACTCACACTTTAGTGACAAGCAAACATGCTAAAGCAGCTAGCTAATTAAGAGGATAAAGGCCTCTTACTCCAGGGAGCTAATCCATTTAGGCACAACATAACTAATGACTGTGCTGGGAGAACACTCTCCCATGCCCACATGCAGCAGTGCCTGCCCACACCTGCCTTGCAGCACAACACGGCACAGAACACATGGCCTGGGGGGGGTGGGGTGTTTGAGCGTTGTGTTGGGGTTTGACCTACCAACTTTGAAAGGGCTGCCCTACGCATCTATCCCTGTGAACAGCTTGCAAATA
Source organism: Pithys albifrons albifrons (assembly GCF_047495875.1). NCBI lineage: Eukaryota > Metazoa > Chordata > Aves > Passeriformes > Thamnophilidae > Pithys > Pithys albifrons. Next base: position 88,164,841 of record NC_092459.1, read on the forward strand.
TTTCAGAGGAGCCAGTATGCCCTGCCTGGTGCAATGTCCTTCTGCTTAAGTAGGCATATGGTCCCCTTCAGAGCAGGTGATTAGCCCTTCCAGATTCTGATACCATGTTCGCCATCCCTTTGTTCACCTCTTCACAGCTTCACATGGCTTGAGATGGCACAAAGCTGGTCCAGGGAACCCTCTCCAACGCAAGAAACAATACAATCAATTCAGCAAACAGTGTTTTTCCCTGGACACTTCAATGTGCTCAGTGACCTTCAGCATCTCTACTTGCCCATGGATACATGTTACTCCTGCCAACTTTGAAACTCCGGTATGTCAGGGCCACTGCCCTCCTAAACAGGTGTTAGTAGAGCACACCGACCCCTAGAGCTGTGCCCAAAGCTATGCATGAAGAACTAGTTGGAGAACTGCTGACCTCATGGATACTACTCCATTGTCTGCATCAAGATCCACTTTCCAAACAGATGCAAATAAACCTTCCACTCAATAGCTTGCAAGATCCATATCAGAGCGTGTAAAATACATGCCAGTGCTCATAACACATGCATCAATTTTAATACACAAATCATTTTACTGTTTCCTTCTTTCAGTTCAGGATTTTGGCCCATCTCACATCCATGAAATGGTCAAGACCTAGGATCAAGATGGCTCATTCATCCACCACACTGCAGAAGAGCAAAAGTCGAGATTAACTCTTTAAAAAAAGATACCCAAAGGTCTTAAGGCCAAGATTATCAAGATCTTCTGTGCAGAGAAAACTTGATAATTAAAACGAAAGTTTATACCACATTTATATGAATAGCTTTGAGGATGTTTGAATTATTTGGATGCTTGCATCTGGAAAGAAAATGAACCATTGTCTCAATTCAGAATAGAGTTTTATACAGTGGGCTGAGCAATATAGGCAAGTTTCACAGTTTTAGCAGTAGTTACAGCTCCTTTGTACCTCTAACCCTACCAGCAGCCACATGGCAAGATAGCAATCTGGCTTTTCTCAGCTTCTTGTGGTTTATCGTTTCACTCAGCCCTACAGAGAGTCCACAGACTGTTCAGCATAACTGCCCACAGTAAGAGGCTACAACATGCAAACGGGAAGAATTAGCACAGCAAAAAAGCCTCTTCTACTTCTTGTAGTGGTCAGGCTTGAACAGAACATTGGTGCATTATGAAAGAGAACATACAATACTACTAAAATAGTTGCACTGTAAATCTTTCTGCTCAGAAAATACTTTCCAAGAGTACCACTTCTAGTGCTCATAATTACTCAATACAATAACAGTAATTAGAAACTAAAAGAGCTGGCTGTGTTACTCAGAGGCTGACAAGAAATTATATTAAGTTGAAAATTAGTTAAGAGCTTGATTTGATAGCGCACCAAATTCAGTACTACAATGAAAATAAACATACCATGAACTCACTGTGCTATTGACATCAGAGCTCTGAACAAAGCACCATGGCATAGACTAAGACTTTTGTTAAGGTATGCACAATATACAGTCTTATCAGGTAGTCAGGTACAGCACATTCTTGTGTGAGGTTTGTCAGTCTTGCCTGCACATACAGCAAACAGTAGGCAGTAACAAACTTCACTGAACAGACTCAGGGCATTCCCTGACCTACAGTGGTTCCCCCAATTGCAAAACATATCACCTTTAATGAAACAAGTAACAGGTTTACTGAAGTGAGAAAACCAGACATCTGACTAGCTCTATTTCTACCTGTACTAGGAACTATACATATTCACTAGCTTTGCGGTTTGGAAAACTATTTTTTAAACTGTTCCTTATTTCTTAATCATAATATGCCCCCATACTATCATGGCAGAGCCTATAAGACTGTTTGATGAGCCTATAAAGTGATATGCAAGATAGTTTCTAAAGCCTCCACAGGTAGACAAAAGATTTATTTTACTTATGCTGTCAAAAAGAGCAAGCTTACAATAAGATTGCAAAATAATTTGCAAAGCTTTTCAGGGTTTTATCCTTTCTACAACTGATCAACCTGTATTTTCCATAATCAAAGGTAAAATTACAGCTTGCAAGGATATGGCATGATTTTGAAACACGAGCACATTTTTGAATTAAGAATATAATTTAAGAATATAATGTATATACATGACCAGAGACTTTACTTACATTAAGTTCTTAACACTCTAAAGTATCCTCCGTTCTGCAAATTCATTGCTAAGGAAATTGCTTTGCACGAGCAAGCAAAGTCCAAGAGAAGACCAAGAAGACCATTTTCAATGAGGAAAACAGGCAAACTTCATACAGTTTCTCTTAAGTACTTTCATTTGTGCCTTTTTAATTTACCTGTGGCTTCCAGGACATTTATGTTTTTAAAAGCTTGAACTTACAAAAAATGTAATTACGTGTTTCTTGGCTTGAAGGGGGAAGGTTTGTCTCTGTCTTATCAGACATCATTTCTTCAAAACAAATTGCAGCCCTGGAAAAGGGCAGTGAGTTTCACAAGTTAATCTGCTCTGGTTTAACTCAGTCTCCATCTACATGGGAAGTAGATGCCTCTATTGAGTGCCTCCTCCTGTGAGATGAGTTGTGGACCAATGCCCAAAACTCCCATTGACATCGACAGGCCAAAAGAAAGTAAGAGCAGAGCCCAGCAGTGTGGTTCTCATGTGAGCCAACAATGGAGAGGCTATTCAGAGCTAAGGCAGAAAATCAGAGCTAAATCCCAGCCCATGCCAAGGACAGCTGTGTTGTTGACAGCCAGGCTGGCTATTCTACCATGCCAAAGCTTGTCTCAAAAACAGCATTTCCTAGAGTGTTTACTCTAGTCACGGGCTTGGTCTTAAAAGTTCAGCCAGCTTCTGCCTATTGAACAGTAATGGCTGCTGCATTTTCAAGTCTCAGACATGCCTGGGACAAGCTGCTTGCTTTCTGTTTGTGGTGACAAAACTGGAGTACAAACGCCCAGCATTAACTATTAATCTGCACCATCACATGACTGCCCTTTTTCTGCTGTTTCCAAACCTACACTACCACCTCTCTCCTTCCTTCTCTCTCACAGGCACTGCCTCATGGGGTGACGACAGGATGCAAAGCACTCCCATGTCACCTCTCAGACACCAGTGCCAAGCAATGCCGAGCAAGGAAGGTATCCTACTTCACAGACACAGGGCTAAGCAATGCCAGTGAAAAGCAAAGGAAAAGCAAGCTCTTGCTTTCCATTCCTTGCTACCATCTCTTCTGTGTAGTGAACTGGTCTCTTACCATCTGATTTTTAAGCCATAGCAGTCCCTGTTATCTTATAGCTACTGATTTCTAAGGAAATTCAATGCTTAGTGGTGGCAGGGGGTAGGAACAAAGTTTAAAAAAACCTTCATCTATTTGTGTTCTTTTCAGTTTCTTAATCTATATAATAAAGTCAGAAAAGTAAGCAGAAAACTGCCACCAACATCAGATGCTCTTTGAACTACATGAGGAATAACCTGATTGGTTCTAGTCATTCACCCTCCCCAGTTTCCTCAAGCTACTTCACTGGTCCTCCAAAGAACTAAACTGTAAGGCTTTCTCCTTTTCAGAGGATACTACCATCAGCAAAAGACAGAATTTATCATGCCTGAAGAGAGATCCATTCATCTGCACACCAAATACAACTTGGGCAGTGACAACATATGGTGGAGCCACTTGAAACTCCTTTTCTCCCCAGGCAAGGGTGAGATATTTGTATCACAATGAGCCACATGCTGAGGGAGGAGTGGGCAGGGAGAGGTATCTGGCCAACACAACAGTCGCATTGGAACTGGACCCAGGCAGCCTTTCCAGTCCAGACACATCAAGGCTGGGGGAGGTGAGGGCAATCCAGTCCTACTGCAGAGGAGAAGAGCACTGTAGAGAAAGTCCTGACCTTCCCTTCCAAGCAATAACTCCAAACTGGTGTTGCTGGAAAATATAAACAGGTTGCAACTAAACTTCTTAATCTGCCAGGCCAGTGAGGCTGTTGGGCTGAACTCAGGAAGTGGGAAAGAGAAGATTGCCAGCATTATCCTTCTGCACTGTGCTATGTCAAAACGAGAAACAAAATATCCTTCAGAAAACCTTCTTATAAAAGGACCTACAACAGTCAATCCAGGACAGACAGAACAGGGATACGCTGGAGGATGGCTGCCCTTAGGGATCCAACCCGGCATCCACTCTGTGACTCATTCACCCCACCTCCAATCACATTTTAACCACTTGTGTTGTTGCTGCAGTTAGATCTTTTGGTTTTGCTGAGTGACGTTTTCTGTGGCCAGCTGGCAGCCCACCATAAAACACCACCAGTAGATATGGGAGACTGGGCTTTTCCTTCTTCTAGTTCAGTAGGAATTCTTCTCCGTGGTGCTTTGAGAGCAAAATACAAGGGGTCAAAAGCTCAACTTTGTCCATTCACATGCAGTCTCTGGCAGCCACTTTCAGGTGCTTTACCTCCCATATTTGCTCCTCCCAGGTCTACCCAGCCCACAGAGTCAGACCAAGAGTTCAAGCTCTACACAGTATCATCAGCATCACTCACTTCTCCCTAAGTCACATGCCAGTGGTGCCCATATGCCCATCTGATCTCCTCTCTCTGGTCTACAGCCAAAGAATCAGCTCTAGTTTAATACCTTCTTACTAGGCTTTAGAGCTTTGAGAAAAAGAAAAAAAACCAGCAGGGTTGGGAAGGTAGCCAGCAAGCCTGCCAATCTAAATGATAAGCCTTTGGCTTTAACTTCAGGCTCATAATTTACTGCTACTGGTGCCAGGTGCTATTAAATCTTAATGCAACAAAATTACTTTCTACAGCTCTGTCTTCACCATTGCTAACTTTCCTATTTCTGAGATCTCTACTGCCTTCAACATGTACTCTCCCAAACTTTAGTGTCATCTAATATCCTTCCCTCATCAACCTTTAGCTCAGCCAAGCTCTAGTGTGCTCCAAATCACCCTGACCAACCTAATCCCTCCCTACTCTTTCATGATTCACAGCAGCACCTCAAGGAACCCCATTTCAGATGTTTCAGCAGAAATTCTAGCTACTGGCTCATGCTCTCAAGGTAGTCAAAATGGCTATAGTCAGCACCATGCAAGCTTCTGGGAAAAAAGACCCAAAGTTACATGGCCAGATACCAAGGGAAAGAGATCAGCAAGTTCTTCCAGACAGAAGCTCACTTGTCCACCTCCCCCTTGAACTGTTGCCTTTGCACAGGTTACAAAGCCAGATCAAAAACAGTCTTGTGCAAAACAAGGAAGGAAAACATTAAGGGAGAAGAACAGAAGTGTTTGGCCCTGAGAATGGACAAGCCAACACATTCTGTTCCAGCAGCAGCCCAACAGTGGAGATATGTGTGATCACAATGGAAGTCTGCTAGCAGCAAACTTGGAAAGTGAATAAGTATCAACAGATATCATGGGGCAGGGCAGAACTGGAATGGATTTGCAGTGAAATTAATTCTGTGTTTCAGCACTGTACAGAGAACATAGATCCTCATAGGGAAGCTGTTGATGAACAGGCTATATGAGCTCCAGGTAACCCTGCCTGAGCAGATAGATTTGACAAGGTAACTCCTAGAGGGCCTTTCCAATCTCAACCATTCTGTGAGAATGCTCTAACCTCTGGAACACCAACTGATGCAGAAATCTTAGGAATAGGCCTAGATTATCCTGCCTGCCTTGCCTTTGGCATTTACAAGCTGACAGCAGATGAACCTCACCATCACTGAAACAAAGGCATAGTCAACTCACTTGCCTCCTTCAGGAAAGCAGACACCATTACACTTTCTAGAAAGCAGCCAAGCCAAGCTCCACATGCGTTACTGCTCTCTTATGCTCCAATTCATCCAGCTGCAACAGCACACAGGCACTTCCTAATGTTTTTGCATGAACTAGATAGCCATCCAGGGAACACTTAAGAGACACAGTGACAGAGGTATCTACTGCCTGGCAGAATCATAATCACCTCCCTGGGGTTGGGTGGGGTTCCTCCTGCATTCCCTTGTTACTGAGCCTCTACCTCCTAGACAGCACACTTTCTTCCCACCCTCCCCCTCTCCACCCGTCAGACTACCAATGCCTTAATCAGCAAACCAGACATCAGTTGGGTGGCACTGAGCCAGTCTTTATAACAGAGATCAAACCAGAAGAGAACATCTCCTCAGCTCCTTCAAAGACACAAAGAACAAGACACCTCTACCATGACCCATCTCCCACCCATACGGTCCATGTTTAGGGTCCCCAGAGCCTCCTGCCACAGAACTACATCCTTGCAGGCAAGTAGACCAGACAATCTCATCAATCATGTTCAGCCACAAACTTTGTCATGCTAGGATTGCCTTGCAGCAGCCAGACATAGCATTTGTTTGCTGGCACTGCCATGCCAGACACTGGCTGGGGTGAGATAGACAGAGGCTTCTATGCTGGAAGAACAGAAGCTGTAGCATATTCCTGGGGATGAAAAATAAAAGCAAAATCGCAGGAAGTTACCAGAAGCAGATTTTTTCATTCTCTACTGGTACAATCAGTTTTTGCAACAGTTTCTTTATTATATTGCTTCAACAAGCTCTCTACTGCATCCAGGGACAAAGAACTGCTATGGCCCAACTTCCCCCCCGACTTGAGAGACAAGTTCTGCTACTGGGCCCCTTAGGAAATGGTGTAAGCCCTTATGCTCAGCACAGGCCCCTGAACTCCGCTCAGTCATCCCTGAAAGTGAGGCCCAGGGCAGAGACTTCGATGAAACTACCACCAGCACCAGATTTTCCAGCACTCACTCGTCATAGAGAGCAGCTCAGATGGGCAAACAGATGGTAACAATTCTCAGGAACTGAGAAGGCCTGAATTCAAATGGGAGGCCAAGAGGTGAAAAGGGGACTCACGAGCTCACACGTGGAAGCTATCTGGAAGCTATTTTTCAAGTCCTGGAGAGACAGACAAGGGCAAAACCCAGCTGTGGTAAGGATATGGAAATCTCACCCTGGAGCCATTAACAGCCCAAAGCCCAGACCCCAACATACTAGGGGTCACACACTGGTCCTTGGTCACGTGTGGCAAGTGTTGTTCTGCAGCCTCTGTGCAATCAGTATTGGCCCAAGGAAAGTTTTTAGTGCTGGTGACCCCATGAGTGCCCAGTCCAACCAAAATGCCAGTATTCAAATATACAGCAGAAGTAAAGATGGTCTTGATATTAGACAGCTAAGCCCAGACCAGGGTATGCACTATACCCAGGCTACTTTCAGTGTCAAGTCATGATGAAGTTCCACTCACCTGTCATGCATTGAAACTAGTCACCCACCAAAGGGTGCAGTGTCCGCAGTGAACAATCCAAATGTTAGCACAAGATGTATTTTTCTCTTCTGTGGCCTTTTCCATCCCAGCATCTCAATGTATTTTAAATAATGCACTAAGCCTCCATGAGAAAGTGTTATTGATACGCTAGAAGGGAAGCCAAATGAAGAGGAGCTGAAATCACTTGGCTTGTTCAAAGAAGAGGAGAGTGAGGGGAGACCTCATAGCACCATGCAACTATCTCACAAGGGGAAGCAAAAGAACAAGCACTGGTCTCCTCTGTAGTGATCAGTGACCAGATCTGAGGGGATTCCACAAAACTGTGTCAGGGGAGGTTTAGGCTGGATATTAGGAAAAGGTTCTTCTCCCAAAAGCACTGAGATAGGCTTCCGAGGGAACTGGTCACAGCACCAAGCCTGACAGAGTTCAATGAATACTTAGACAACGGTGTGACTCTTGGGGCTGTCCTTCACAGGACTAGGAACTGGACTTCAATGATCCTTGTGGATTCCTTGTAACTCAGCGTATTCTATGAATCTACAATTTATCTACTCATACAAACAGGCAGACCATGGCAGAAAGCTCAGAACAAGTTGTGAAACCTATCAAGTGACTTCATAGTGTAACTGGAAATACACCCATGTACCCAAACCCTCTGCCTTGTACTTTAAAATGATGCTCTCATATCAGCCAGCTATCCACATATAAATGAGGACAATTTGGACTGCTCATTGTACCACCTAAAAGCTGCTCTCCTCCATCCCAGAGATCTTTCTCCCTGAAAATGCTGCACTTTGACTTACCAAGCTTCTGTAAGTAGACTTCAAAGGTGGTCCGGGCGGTCCCACTGAAAAGCACAGGAGGATGGATCCATTACTTCCTCTCTATCTGTTTACACAACATGCCAGGACCAATTAGTCCCCTGAGAATAAGCTCAGCAGCTCCAAGAAACCTGTGTGACATCCTGGACTTCCTCACACCTCAGCTGAACCTTGCATCCCCTGGTGCCCTCACCTTGAAAGATGAAAGGATGGCACTGCTCTCCTTGACCTTGTGCTCTCAGCAGTGCCAAAAAAGCCAGATATGCTGAAGTTAACAGGTGGCAGCAGCCACAGTCTTTTAGGACACCCACAGCCCTCATTACACAGCAAGTGGCTGGCAGCAGTCTGCATGCAAGGACGTGTCTGCCCACAGACCATGATCAAGTCCGTGCTGGGAGAGGGCATTCACTGCAGCAGTGTGGGTGTCTGCACAAGCCAAGGTATTTCTGCCCAATTAAGGGAAAGAATAGAAGCCTTCTAAGCTAATTTTTGAGGCCTTTGAAGAAGTGAAGAAAAGCGAGCATTTAAATGTTCTCACTCAGCCTCAGCAGGGAGAGACTGGTGACCAGCTGACTGGCCAGCCAGGGTGGGAAGTACACCTGCCAACTGTTCAAACTCATGTCTGGGACACAAAGACAGAATACTTTACTCTGTGAAGCCAGAAAGGCATGGCTGGACACCTAAGCAAAACAGCACTTTTTAAACCTGCTCCTGTGCAGCCTTCCCTGCTGCAGGAGGCTGAACTGAAAGGCATGGATGATTGAGACTTCCATTTATTCACAGGTCATGAATGCACAGCATTCCCTAACCCCTTAAAAGCACTCAGATTGCTCCCAACCCACTTATCTCTCCCAAGTTTGCTCCTCTTTCTTACCAAACAGCACTAAATTCACTAGAACATAGAGACACATTTGAACACCACATGCCTCTGATCCGTGGCCTTCCTGCAAAAGCTGTCCTGATCTGTTCAACCCTAAGAATAGCTAAAGCATCCCAACAAAGAGCCACTCCACACCACAACTCTTTGGACCCATGTTCCATCACCATCCAACATAACCAGAATTTGATGCAAACCACTCTGAATCTCTTCATCCACCCCTGAGTTACCCATACCACATCACACCCTCAGGGTGTCTTCTTATCTCAGAACACATTTGCTTCTGGCACAAATTAATCTTGCCTGATGCATTTTGTCACGTCAGCCACACAGAGCTGCAGAAATGGGAAGTAAGGCTCAGGGATAAGAGTGAAAGACATATCTGCTGCTCCAAAAATGTTGATCTGATAAAAAGAATTTTCAGCTGCATTCTCATGGGCAAGCACATGATACCAAGGAAAAGAATCACAAAGCAAGAATGGTTTGATGTTCAGAGCCAGATGAAGCCTCATACCATTCCTCACTGGCATTGTTTACCTGACTAAAAAACACATGATGCCAAGGGCTTTCCAGATAGTTGAGAATCACTTCTGTTGGAAAATAAAAACAGACCAAAAAAAGAAGCAACCTGGTCCCATTTGGTAAGTAGGGAATGGAGGTCCTGAATGATTTTCACAGGAGAAATAAGTAACAGCAACAAGGAAGAAGTCATTATAAAGCTTCAGGATGTCACTGTCTCAAAGTTAACCAATTAAAATTATGAAAATAATACAAATGATGAAACAAAATATTCAGGCTGCAGCTCACTTTGTATGTACATGTCATGTCATCCCTGCCAGTACACTTTCTTTCAAATCAAAACCACCAACTATCCTTTCTTCATAACATGACTTACACAACCTGAAATGTTCATGACATCTACAGTAAAAATATTATTTAAAAAACACACCACCAACTCCACTCCAGATTTCAAAGTCTTTTGCAAAAATCTTTCAAATTCTTTTGCAAAAATTTTTGCCACAATCACTCCAGAAGTATAGAGAGCAGACGGACTAGGAAGCAATTTGTTCTTGTAAGGTTTCCCCAGAAAAAAACACAACAGTTTAGAAAGCTTATTTAAATTAGCTCCTAGCCTTCACCAAAACACTCCCAAACACAGTGCCAAAAATATTTTAAGGCAGTGCAGGCAGATGCTATGCCTGGGATCCAAATCAAAGAAATCACCTTGTCCAGAAAGAACATTTCCCCATTTACTCACATGCACTCTGAGGGGAAAAAAAAAACCAACCAAAAGGAAAGAAAAAAATGCTGGGCACAGGATTACTAGCTTTCTTCACTCATAAGGATGTGAGATTAATTAAAGTCTGTCAGTATCAGTAGAAGATTTGGGTGATGTGAAATGCAAGACTGGGCCTTTTGAATGTTCTATGAGCAGAAACTTGGCTAGAGGGGTGAAGAGGGGGTGAGGAAAACTGTACTGAAAACACAAGTCTCTGCATTATGTATTCATGGGATGTATGCTGCCAGCAGGACTGAGAACAAGCAGCAATGTAATGGGGAAATGGAGAAGTCTCATTTTAGAGATCTCAGAAAATAAATACATAGTCCTTTCTTTTCATGGGTTCATCTTACAGGCTTAAAGGGGGTGTTGTTAGCAAGGTTAACACTAGTGCATCCAACCAACCAGAGGCAGTGAAATTCTTCCCTAATGAGAGGAAATTCAGAACTGAAAATAATTGCTTTTAACCTACTGCAATTTACCAGGGCCAACAGATGTCTGCAGATACGCATTCAAACTGACACTATACCAGTGCAAAAAGAAAAACAAATAATGAAGAGAGCTGAAATACTAACTCTACAGCAACGGCCTTTGAAAGAGGGGCACCAGTTGGGAACTGCACAGCAGTACCAGGCATGCCCCATTTCCTAGACGCTGAAGAGACGAAGCAAACTCCTAGCATTTCCACACCTCAACCCTTGGCCCCACCAAAAGTCCTGCAAAATCAAGAGTAACTGCATCTAGAGCAAACTGCAAACAGTTTGTGTTTGTGAAGTGTTAAGGTGGTAAAAAGCACTGTTTTACATTGCTGTAAAACTCCTAAGAGGCATGAAGAGACCTCGGCCAAAAGAAGTTAACAGTGTGGAAATATCTATCACCATCAAGTCTACAGCCACTTTCATCCAATGCTTTTTTTATATATCTCTAAGCAATTCATTTATTTTGGAGGAAGTGACATAGGTCAGATCATGGCAGCAGGGCTAACCTGAACAACGCAAACTCCAGTGATTTCGTTCCTGTGCCATCCAATGAACCAGAGAGTGTGAGTGCTGCCTTCCTAATAGGGGTAGCAAGCGAACAGCCCAGCTGCAGTAGGACCCATTCAAATACCAGCAGTTTTACCTTGCAAGACAGGTATCCACACTCAGTCCTGGTTTACCCTAGACAGACAGCTGAAGTACTAGATAAGCCCCTGGAGACACAACCACAAGAAGCAACCCTATGAATTTACTGAGTCCTGCCTCAATAATGCTCTTCTCTCTTTGCTTGCAACACCTCTTTTTCAAGCGATGCTGCTTTCCTCATGTGAAGTTCTGCCTTACCTGCTGCATTTTTTCCAGGTCAAGGCTGGGCCTGCTGACCTTATCCCCGTATCCTTGTCGATGTCTCTTACAAGGCATGACTTGCTCCAGGCCTGCCCCCATGCTTGTGAAGATTAAAGGTCTGGAGGCTGGGCTCCGCACCGGGGGCTGGAGTCTCTTGGGAGGGGAGGCACTGAACAGCACAGGGCTTGGGCTGGCGTGCAGCCCATCGGTCTGCTCTGCCACCGGCCGGAAGGACATGGCACATAAGTTCTTCACTTCTTCGTCACTGGAGGAGGTGTTGCTGCCGTCGCTGCAGCAGGCAAGGCGGCTGACCTGTGACCACTTGCGCTTCTCAGCCGCAAACTCCCGGTTGATGCGCTCCAGCTCCTCTTCTGAGCTGTGGCGGTCAAGGTTAGCATGGAAGAGGGCCCGAACCTTGCAGCATTGGTTCTCCTGGTTCTGGAGCTGGTTGGTGGTCAGAGGGGTCAAGGCACAATTCCGTCTTCTTTCTAGTGGGAGGAGGAGACACAGGAGTGGCAGAGCAGATCTGTGTCCCACAGTCTAACAAATCTGGCCTGTTTTCTCCTGACCTGTTGTTTATATCTCCTCCCAGGTAAACTCCTAAGCTGTTTTCCCACTTTTTCTTCCCCAGATGAAACACCCCCAGCTGAATGCTTCCCTTTGGAAGTTTCCAGACCTTTGTTCAGATCAGACTGCTTGACATCCCCTTTCAAGCCATCCCCTGGAAGTCTAGTTTCAGAGCAAAAACATGGACCTGTCACTCACCTCATCGCCTCAAGATGGAGAAGATGTGATCTTACAAATGTGTTGCTCAGCACTTGCCTCCAGTTAAAAACACTCAATTTTAGTGACCAATTCTCAGGGCAGAAGAGGCCAATAAGTCACATTATTCTAAGAGTCAACTTTGTGGCACAAATATGAGAGATTTGGTTTTTGAGATACAAGTCCTCTATTGCAAGAGTTGTCACACGAGAGAGACTGCCTTCAGCCATAAGCTGGGCACTCTTTACCTGTTCTGATGAGTTCTTTCTACGTTAAACATATGGAGCAGGGACTTGAATTTTGACAGGACATGTCCTGTGGGTCAAGAATTTAACTTCTGCCTTTGGATAAGAAGCCACTTGAACTTTGAAACAGGGCATGCATGAACAACAGAGACTTAGCATAGCTCAAGAAACGCATTTACTACAGATTTCACCTGCATCTCTATGCTACCTCATACCAGGTCCAAAAACAATATCAAAAACTTTCAAACACCCTTAGCTAGTTGTAAGAATAGGGCTGCCCAATACCAACAACACAGGAGGAACTGAGAGAGCTCATCAGGGGAATGAGGATACCGAAGGTCAAACCTCAAAATCGCAAGGAGGAGGAAACCAAGAGCAAAGACAACACGCGCCAAAAAGCATGGAATAGAAGATAATTTTTAGTCCCAGCTCTGCTGCTAGCACAATCTCTGCCTATATGTGCAGCACTGGGACCTTAACACATGGTTAACAATGTCTGTGTCTGGTAATAAAAATGTGACTGCAGCATCTGATAACACCAGCTTGTCCTTGTGAGGTCCCAAAGGCTGATTTAATGCATCTGGTTGTGGGACATTGGGGACTGAGAAGGAGGCACATGCAACAGCACAAGTGAAAAGCAAAACGGACTTCAGCTGTAGTATCCCAGGATCCTCCTATCTCATCCCTTTACCTCTGTCGATTTGAGCAAGTTCCTGGTTCTCTCCCTCAGAGTCATCGCTGTCCTCATCACTTGGGGGATAGGAGATCTAGAGGACAAGGAGAAAGAAAAGGCTTCATTGTGAACAGTGAACGTTACCCTACTGCTGCCCAAGCCATTTCCCACACCCTCTCACTGTGATATTCTGCAGGCAACCATCCCGCCTAACCACACATACCCAGCCATAGCACCTCCCTGTACACATACATATTCTCATCTCCCAACCTCAAACTCCCATTGTATCCTCTTATTTGCAGCAACAAAAAACACACAACCCACCACTATTTCCACCTTAGTGCACCATCAACTCTTTCCCAAGCACAATGAACATATCCTGCCCTTTCCTTCCCAGACATGAAGCCTGTAACCATCACAGCTTACCACAACCACATCACGTGGATAACTGAATCTCCAAAATCTCCACTGTCAAAATAAAGACATCCTGTCAACAGCACTATCATCTTGCACGGCACCCACAAATGGAAGCGGCACGTTAACTTTGGCCATCCTGTGTACGTACCCACACTTCCCCCTTGAAGGTTCACACACAAGCCACCACAGAACAGACTCAGCTTGCTTTCCTACAAGACAACCCTGAATAATGTAATAGAAATAAAAGAAACAGGATTTCACAGAAATGCAAACAATACCATTACGCCATCCCCTCCAGGACAGAATCTTACAGTACTGCTGAACACTCTTAATTGGTCCAAGAGTACTGACAACTCACATATTTTGTCTGTCAAGACTCTTCAGGACCATCAGCCCGTGGAATTCGAACCCCTTGCTGTATACACACATACTCACATGCTCAGTCTGGGTTCTAACACTGAACAAACTTGGTAGTTGCCTCTTGAGAGGGTTGTGAGACCTGAAACCAAGTTTTTGTAAGACAGACAGATTACACTGCTACAGAGTTTTCTAAGCAGAGGAAATCCTTACCGACCTTGTTCCTAAAGTGACTTCTGTTTGGTTGCATAGAGCGTACCTGAAAGTTATTAGATCAAACCTCTGAGCTACACAGCTCAGTAAGTGTGTCTGGCAACAGCCAAACCCAAAGGAGTCAAAGGAAAATGCAATACTTAAAAGAAACCTTTACAAGAAACAGTTCTGGGTGATCACTACAAGATGAACTTCACTATTCCTTACACCTTTTTAAGTGCAATAACAACAAACATTGCCATCATTCTTAGCTGTCTCACAAGCTACTTGCTCATAACAGAATTCAGTGGCAATTGGTTTCTAAAGGTTACATGCTGTGTTTCCATTTTAAATGTGTTTCATATGTTGTGCTTGACTTTTATAGGAGATGAGGCAGCATGTAAACATTACACTGATATGGATCCATTTCACCACTCCAATCCTAGGGAAACATCCTTGGAGTCTTTCAACCTCCCAGAGACCCAAAAGAGCAGCTACAGTTAACTAGGTGCCTACAAAAGACACATACAGGTGATGCAGAGAAATTATAATAGTGGAAAAATTCTGGCTGATACTGAATTTGACAGTTATTAAGTCAATACACATATTTTTGTGACCATCCTCCAGGTCTGGGGGGTTTGTTTCCCCAAAAGCATATTGACACCTTTCTAGCCTCCTTTTTTAAAGATACCTTTTGCCCTTCTATATTTACAATGCCCTTCAAGAAATAAAAAATATTTGCCTTCCTTGCTAGTTTTTAACTACTTTCATAGCTGTCAAATGATGAATCGAGCAAGGGGCACAGTTTTATCCCCATTGCTTATATTCTTGAAATAAATGCACCGGGTTGTTTTCCCAACCACAACTACAATTTTATTCTATGTATTCACACATGCATCATTTAATAAAGGCAGCTGGCACTGAGGAATGCTGCCAAATACAGAGACTTCTAGCTGTCCCCAGAGCAGGTATAATACCTTGTTTGTATCACGGTAGTTCACAGAGGGGACAGCTGACACTGAGGTGCCATTGTGCAAGCTGCTGTACAGACAGACAGAGGTCCTGTCTTCATTACAAAAGCTAAGGCTCCCATTCCAGCACAAGAGGTACTGACCTTAGTCCGTGGCTCATTCCCAAAAATAAACCTTTCATTTGGACACAGGAAGGTTTTCAGTGAGGTTTAGTGGCTCTGCGTGGGAAATCTATCAGCTTCAGTTTTGGCACTACATAAATGTCAATATATGGCCTGGCACCGCTTCCAAAGAGGAGGCAAAGACATCTAGCACATACAGATCAAGCAGCTACTGCACAACGTTGCTGGTTCGAGATGCTTAAAACAGGAGCTGGATTTGAGTCTGTGACTGACATTTTGAAGGTCTTTGTGTCTACTGGGCCTGGGCTTCCAAAATACTCACTCCTTGTACAAGTGCAATTTTGCTAGCCCTTAGTCTCATTTTGGTAACTTTCCTCTGCTAAATCCTCCCCAGTCCCACAGGCAATCCAAGCCTGATCCTTACAAGTTGCCTCTAACACTTAGCCAGAGGCTTTCTTCAGAGCACCTGTGAGAAAAGAGAAATCTCTTTCAAACAAGAAGATACTGAGTGTGTGGATTTGGTCCCACAGTATATCTCATAGGACAATGTGAAACACTCCATGGAAAAAAGGGACTTGCACAGTCTTGTTAATTACCTCCCTGATGTGAGCCATGGAAAAGTAAGCACCTGCTTCTTAACTGACTACAAATTTTATGAGAAACACATCAAACGCTTTTCAGAATCCAGGCAATCAGAGTCACCTATTGAACCACTATTCCTGACACCCACCTTATCTTTTGGAAGAACATCATATCAGTAGCACTTTTCTCTCAACATTCAAACTTGATTTCTCCCAATATTCCTACTAGTGTCAATGTACCCTTGTTCTAGACAATATCCTCAGAAATTGAAATAGTTACTTAATATACAACATCAACTAACTGTAATAAAAGCTTTAAAGTCCAGTAATGGTGCATCTTGCACATTAGGAAAGTACATAGACTATACATTGCCTCTGATGTTCTATGACCTGCACTGTCCTTCAGAAGCCATCTTATCTCTGATTTTGTGTGGGTTACATACATGTAAATATCCTCCTGCTTGGTCTTCACGCTTTTCACTCAGGCATCATCATTTTCCTCCCATTTGTCATTTAGCAAGGTCTTCTATTTTAGTGTTGTTACTTTCTCCTTTTATTAGTAAATTCTTATGCAAATTATATCCTGGTTGTACTAACAGATGTCTCCCAAGCTCCTAAATATGAGACTCTAGCTCCCATGTTCACTAACAGAGAAACATTATTCACAGTAGGCTAACCATTAATCTTGCAGTATTGAAGTTACACATATGAAACTCCTTCCCACAATACACCAGATAGGCAAAGATTAATGGAAGATTTAAAAAAAAAAGGATTCTCTTTTCAAAAAACTATAAAGATATACAGAATCAAAGATGAATGCTCTGAGTAGTTGGAAACAAAATGCTCTCTCCCTTGACTCTTCCTAGGCTTTAACAGCAACATTTTTCTGTTCTCAAAAACTATTCCACTAAACATAGCAGTATTGACATCAGGCCTCAAGGCTCCCTTGCACAGTTCCTGTCTTATATTAGCTACACATTACTTTTGTCCACAGCAGCACAGCCTCATTTTCCTCACAAACTCAGAATTGTGGCACTGCTACAACACAAAGCTTGATCGCCATTCCAAAGATCCCATCAGACCACGGTTTCATTCACAGCATATACATTGCAGAACTGTTTAAAGACACCTCTTAGTATCGTATAGTCCAAGTTCTTGCTCAAGCTGGGACAACTGGAACAGGTTACCAGGACTGTACCAAATACACTCTGTACCTTAACATGCAAAATTAAAGAGAAATTAAAACCTTCAATTCACATACTTGAATGTTCACAGCCATGGCACAAAACAAGCCAGAAAACAAACGACAGGGCTTCATCCACCCTTCAGTCCTTCTTCAGGAAATGCAGCAGCAGATAGCAGTCTCCTGTTGATGAAGATCTCAGTCTCACACCTGAGCCCTTCAGCTCCAGCACCTGACATGCCTTCTGTCAGGCTAAGGACTCCTTCCATGCCAGATGGAAACATTAACAAACCTCCCCATGCATTTGACTTTGCATCCCTCTCCAGTAAGGAGAAACGGGTTTGTGTAAAATAACCAGATAGTATTTAAGGAGCACTGAGTGTAAAGCTTAGAACTTTGAGGGAGTTTCAACATGAAAGTCAAACTAGCAGATAAAAGAAAAAACTAGAGACAGAAAAATGTCTCATCACATTGCTGCTAGTCAACCAAGTAATGATAACTAGCTGCAGCTGGAATTGCCCAGGTCCTAAAGGGTCCCATCACCCTTAAAATCTAAACGCCTGAAATACACCAGACAATAAAAAAGCCTCATCCTGTTAAAGTGCAGTTCCTCTTAGCTTTGCTTACAGAAGAGAAAGCAACCAACATCATACAATCAAAAGTAATGACATTAAGAATCATTTGTGAGTTTACAGAGAAGGAATCTCACTTCTAAAGCAGAATAAAACTCTCACCCCAGGCTTCATTCAAAGGCTGCATTCCCCTAAAAACCTGTAACACCAACAGCATGGTTTGATGCAGTGGAGGGTTTATTTGAGAGGAAGAGATAATACAAAGATACAACTGACCACAGGCAACCCCTTGTTTCCAGCTTGAATCAAGAATGCACACAGCCTGGAAGGCATCATTCCCATTCTCCTCCTGGGAGGGAAAGAGGGAAGGAGTTTACCTCCAGGAAGGTGGTTTCCCCAGCAGAGGTCAATACTCCCTGTGCTGCCACATAAAAGGCTGTCTGTGATACAGGCTCATTCATTCCAGGCTGCCCACTCCAGGGAATCTCTACAACTAACTACAGACCCATCCAAGAGCCCTAAAAAGAGATTCTGCTGAGTTGGTCTCAGACAGTGGTTCCTGGCACAGAAACAGAAAGAGATGATGAGCTCACCAATGACTACTGGTATCTCTGCTATGGGGAACTGATTTCCATTTCTTCAGATTTCAGACTGGAGAAATGAAAGGTGCTCACCTACCTTCTTCCCTGCCACACTGCCTACAAAGCAGCTGCTATAGACATGGGTAACCTACAGCACAGGGCACCCCCACTGCTTGGCTTTAACAAAAGCATTTTACTAAATATCCCCAGTGTGACTTTTCCAGGACAACAATTGGTGCTGTTGCCATGGGCCACCACCTGATCTTAAATGAGGGAGGGACCATCCTCCCAATTACAAGAAACTGTGCATTAGAGAGAGCTGGAGAACAAGGGAGATGATGAGACACTGAAAGGCAGTTTTGAGCCATGGAACAACATGAGGAAGGAAGAAATGAGTCCAACAGACTTTCAAATTAATATATAACTCCTTTCCCAAGACCTCCTTTAATCTTCTTTGAGGGATATTCAGCATTACAGGGAACATTTATGCTAGTACAACAGCCTTGCTCTCCCCTCAAGAAAAGTAGCAGAATCAAACATTCACAAGTGGTATATGATTGTTCAGACTAGATCTGGGGTTTACAGCTGGGGTCCTTCAACAGCTAAACTTCCAGCCAGAACAGTCCTGGTTTGGAAAAGCTTTTCTAAACTCTTTTTTCCCCTCACATTGCTATCATTTTCCTTTTTAATTTTTGTAATAGGTCTGCCTTCAAACTCCTTTCTCCATTTCCTTGCAAATGGCTACAATTCAGACCCAGGGTTCATAACCTTTGAACATGGTCCTGCTTGACTGAGCAGCTGTCTGGATCAGAGAAAGCAGGGATGGGCCAGTGGGACACAGCACTCCTCAAGGTCCTTGTTTTCCAGGCCTGCTCCGTGACAAAGACAGCAAAATTCCCATTGTTGTAGGAATGCTGCACTTTTAGTCAGACATGTCATCTTCTGCATGAGCCTGGAGTCTGCTTAACCATCAGAGGTTTCACAGAATCGAAGGAAGCAAAGAGACACTCCAGACTTCCACTTTTGTTCAGTGCTTACTATACACAGACACAGGCAAACATAGTGACTGGCAGCTCTCAGGGTGCAAGTGGTAGGAGCCATTAATCAGAGAACATGGAAACTGAGCTTCTCCTGCAAGGAACAATGACTGAGCTTGATTTCCAGAGGCATAGGCTTAAGTTGAGTTACCTAGATCTCGAGAGGAAAGCACTAGTCTTACACAGAACAGTAAGGATGTGAGTGGTATGTGGGTGTGAAGAGGCACATGCATGGTCCTCTTACTGTTTCAAGTCCTCTCCCTCATCTGTCTGTAATTTCACAAACACATAGGTGTGCTTTGACCAGATTGTTTACATTGTGATATTATGTTTATCTACTGTATACAGCTTCTGGAAAGAATTGACACCTGTGGCCAAACCTGAGTAAAACTACAGCAAAGATAGGGCACTTCCCTAATCTTGCAGATCCTCATGTGCAAGTGGAGTAAACTGGAGGACTTTATGCAGAGACAAGTGCAGTGGGTCTGGTTTCAGCACTGGGAAGGGGTACAGAGAGTCTGGTCAAAACATGGTTCAGGGCAAACCCACAGAACACAGCTGACCCTCTGCACTGTCTCATGTGCCCCACCCCATTTCTCTTTGCGGCAGACAGAGTGTGCATCAAATCTCTTTCTCTAAATCGTTCCCTGCTCTTCCTAGGGCTAAGTTGACATGATTTTGCAGGAGAAGACTAAAGATAAAAACACCAGGAGGTTTTGCAAAGCAGCAAACAAACAAACAAAACCCACCAAGTCCCAGTGCTTCATCATTAATCCAGAAAACTGTGGTACAACAGCACAACTGAGCACATGGACTCACCAGAAACACCAGGCACCTGATGTTCCCCAATCACAGGGAAGTGATGCACCTGATGCCCACAACTGTGACTCCTATCCACCCTGTGTCTATTCTCAAAAACTGTGGGCAAACATTATTACAAGAGGAAAACCAGTATCACCCTTTTAAATTCCACTCAAGATAGAAGTACTTGCAAAGAGAGACGAGAACAGACTCAGTTCTATCAATGGTATAGGCACCCACATAGAGGCACACACTTCTCCCATCAGCCATTAAATCTGGGAGACAACAGAAGACGTAAGACAAAGGCTATCACCTAAAAAATTAGTCTTTAAAAGGCCATCTAGACAGAAAACACCCAGACTCTGGGCCTTAGCACCCAAAATACTCCAAACCTGAGAACCCCATTCAGTTTATTTATCCTCAATGCCACTATGAGAACAAGAATCCCTCTGATTAAACATAGCTGCAGTCATGTCTGGGGCCATGATTTCACAGGTTATAAATTTCCCATGTTAAAATTACAGATAGAACAAAGCCACTACAGCCTTCACTCAGCAGGTGGATGGGGGCTGGTAACAAAGGTGTTATCATGGAAGTTGACTCTTTAATCCTTCAATTTCCTCCTTGACTTCTCAGACCACTACATTACAAAATATGACTGCTTCTGCAATACAGAAGCCTGGGGAATGATACAGCTCCACGCTGTGATGTGTATCATTCTCTCTGGCAGCAAGAATTTTTACAAAATTCTCAAACTATCCCTATGTTGTTAGCCTAAGAGGCTGGTTAAGGTTTGTAGCTCTTACTATAGTGACAGAAACCATACACTCCTCCAACTCCACTTCTACCAGAAAGTAAAGCTCACAGATATGCCACTTCCTAGTAGGTTTCCCACAAATCTCCTATCCCTACTCCCATCACTCAACTTCTGCTCAGTACTAACACCCAGCACAGCCTGGCCTCAGCTGGCAGTCACCTGCAAGAGCAATTCGTACCCAAGTTTCAAGGATTCTCATGAAGGCTAGCATTTACTTGTTAAACTTTTTCATTCCATCTGGGGAGATAGCATCTTTCAGAAAAGAATTAACAAAGCAAAAGGTGGCAAAGTGTTGGGAAGCACCCATCAGAAAGAAGCAGGAATCCACAAAATAGCTGTGCTGCAAAGAGATTTCTTTGCAAAGGACAGCACAGTCTGGAGCCCTGGCTCACACCTGGCAGGAGCAGTGTTATTCAGCAGTGTTGACACCACAATGCACAGCAGTCCAGAAAGACAAAAAGGAGCCTGAGGGATTAAAGACCTTCATTACAGGGCCTCATCCACCCTGCATTAAGATACAGTGATTTAGCTCCATCTGTAATTTACAGCCCATTTGCTGCCGAAACCCAGCTCCAGTCAGATTAAAAGCAGCGCTATTTATCACAGGCTGACAACGCTTTCAGACATAAGAGGAAGACAGTAAAGGGACACCTAGAATTGGAGAGGCACCTATAATAGCTAATCTTATCTGTAATGCATTTACTGAGAGAAGGGAGGATGGGAGGCGGCTGCTCGCAGCACTGCCAACCATTCCTGCCTTGGCCACAGGGATTTAAACACACCCCTCCTGGATCATACCCCAGCCCCACTGGCCCAGCTCAGTTATTACATTGCTGTGATGAGAAAAGGTCTCTTTGCATAGGCCAGTTTCTCTGACTGCTTATAACAACTCCTCAGCATTCCATGAGTCCTGTCAACCAGGGAAGTATGGCTGACAGCAGCTGGCATAAACAACACATCTGGTAACAGTTTTTCCATTCGCTACTCAAAAGGCCCAGAGAGGGCAGCTGCCTTTGCCCTGAGATACTTCCTTAACTGAGGAGAAGCTGCTTGTGTTGGGAGACCTCACTCGACACTCACCTCTGCTCAGCCATAAAGAACTACATTAGCCAGATTTGCAAACACAAGGAACAATGCCTTACAGTCAGGCTGGAAAATGCATTTGGAGCACATGAGACATTTCAGGCTTCTCCTCTCAAAATCCTACATTAACCCTTCTGAGTGCAAGCAGCTCTCCATGGATTTACACTAAACTTCTGTTTTATCAGGGAGCAAGCCAGTAATATAGGATAATCCTTTCAGATCAGATCTTTGATCCACCTGGTCAGGCATCTTTAAAATAAGACTTGGGAACATGCAAAAACATGCTCTCACTGCACTAGATCCTTTCCTGGTAAGCATTGTGTGATTCCAAGTGGTTCCTAGTTGGAAAAATCTGACAAAGGGGCTCTCAGATAATCCTGAACATGGAGAGATGGGCTAGAGATAAGCGGCACAAATAAAGACTTTGAACATTTACTCTCTTCTGCAATATATGATGCAGAAGGCACAAAATTAAATTAGTGTGAGGCAGGTCCTAAACAAACAACATGTGATCCTTCAGCAATGTGTAGGTAAGGTTTGAAACATTTTGCCACAGGATGATCTTGCTGCAAAGACCCTACATAGATTTGTTTGGGTAAAATGAGGAGGTTTAGGTAAAAGAAGTCAACTGGGACAAACAGCAGTTCCGTCTCAAGAAGAACCCAAGATCAAAATATATGGTGACTCCCATAGGTGCCTGCAGAAGATAGGATACCAGGGAAACTGTAGGTCTAACACAGGATGGGTGCTCCTAAGCCCCATTCATGCAAGTGGGACACAGAACACGCATTTATTTGCAGCGTCACAATCTAAGGGGATGCACAGAACAAACTCCGTGTTCTTCCAGATCCAGCTCACCTCTTCTAACACAGAATGCTACTAAGACAGCGTCCAAGCACCACATACTAAATCAGCATTCCCACATACCATTTCAGAAGCAAGCTTGGAAAAGTTGCACTGGCACTGTTGCCCTCTCTAAAATACCACTGAGGGGTTTCCCAAGAATGATTTGTTCTGCCCAGCCAGAAAAAAGGGTTTCTGAGAACAAAACTATATACAGGGAAGCTGCGGATTTTTCAAGCCTCTAAATTCTTTGCCTTCATATGCTCCACACCAAATACCACTGTTCTCTCCTATTAATTAGCCATCGGCCAAAGAACATTTATTTCTTTGGAATAACCAAGTCCTAAGAATAAAGAAAAAATTATAAAGGAAAAAAGAGACACACATACAAAAACAATCTGGCTGCAGACAACTATCTGGAACAGCCACTTGGCTTTGTGTATAATAACTGGGTGACAGGATATGGAAGGATTATTTTATATTTTTCCAGCTTACATTCAGACACGCTCTCAGCTAACTGGGGAACCAAACTGCCTGTCTGGCACCTTTCCTCAAGATGGGACATTCCCTGTTCAACCAAAGGAAATTCTCATCTTATGCCCATACAGAGCTTAGCGGATTGTGTGCTCTTATGCCAAGAAGTAAGGACATCATCAGTTAAATAAAAAATAGCATACATCATGGAAACAATCTGACTCCATGAGGAAAGAGTAAGATGAGACAGATTTCTGAGCACAGTAAGTGTGAGGGGATACGATTTTTACACTATTTGCAACTTGAATTATGTCATCTCCTTGAAATCTGTGGCTCAAAAGCAGGTTTGTAGCTCAGACAAATCAATTAATCAGCTACCCAAGGTCAATCAATAGTTTGGTTCCTAGAAATATCAGAAACCAAGGTTCACCTATTCTCATTGTGAACATTTATTAATATTGGGGTGTTTGGGAATTCATTATCCAGGCATCTCCCATCCCTTCATAAATGTAAATTCAGATAAGGACCACCTACCTTGCAGTCAGGCAACAAACCTCAGGTGAACCCATCCATGAAATGGGAGACATGACTAACAAAAACCTCCTCAGGACACCTAAACTCAGGCACTGGTTTCCCTGTTTTCTCCTGGGAAGTGTGTCAAGCCCTCTTAGGTCTTCTCATACAGGCTGATGCTGCAGCAAGGGTTGGGACGTGATTTCAAGCAAAGCTATGGAGGGCTTTTCTCAGGTGTGTTTGCTGGGTACAACAATCAACTAACGCAGTCACATCATTTGAGGAAAGCAACCCATAGCTTCACAGTCTACCATGCCAAGGGAACAACTCCCCAGGTTTCACCACATCTCCTTGCCAACCACATTCATTTAAAAGGCACATGCCAGTGGGGCACAGGCATTGATCTGTTCCCAGCACCACAACTCAAGCCTTGGCAAGCTGAAGTGGCTCTGCAGCAGGACTGAACCTGGACAGTGAGCTGCCAGGCTAAGAGTGCTGGGGGAGGAGAGGCCTGGAAACACTGTTCCTTGATATTCACTCACAGAACCTTCTTTGGGCTTTTAGCTCCTGCCATCCCTGGATGACATTCTGCCATGCTAACACGGAACAACTAGAAATAATCAGGATTTGGATTACTGCATCAGCAAACTATGTGGCAGCTTCCATGCAAATCTTCCAAGCAAGATACTTTCTTACATCCAGGTCCAACTGGAGGTTTCCGTAAGTGGCCACAAGTTTCACACTCCGTGAATCCATCAAGGCAAGACTAGAGAGGCAACAACACAAGTTTTTCACATGATGTATCCTCACAGGGGTACTCTGCCATGCCACTCCCATTCTGCTAGAGCTGTCTCAAAGAGAGAACAGCAGCAGATCACGGCTGAGCATTTAGTGTGCTGCAGTGACTACAGAGGAGAAAAAACCCCAACCAATCAACCAAGATGCCCCAGTCTCAAAACACCTGTCCTATAGCAACTGAACAATTTGGTGTGACATATAGACTGAGGTACATATGGAGGCCAAGTCAATGTCCAAACAGGCCAACCCATGGAACAGAGGAGGTTATAAAGGGCACAAAAAGCAAGAAAAACATAGCAAGAGAGAATGCCAAGAGGCACCCTGAGCTGTCCACCCCCAAGGAGTGACCACGCTGGTCCAGAAGAAACCTTCCTTGAACTGTGCTTTGCTTGTGCTGTTGCAACCCTACAGCTTGCGCTGTGCCCAGACTGGCATGGACTCGGCTCTGCATAGGTCACATTGGGCCATATGTCCTTTACATCAACTTTTAGGCCTGGGTCACAGCAGACTTTGCACCACACAGGGAATGCTTTCAGTGAAGATAAAGGTCATAACTAATTGGCTTTCCTCTAAATCCTTGCCTGACTGTTCATGCTGAGTGGTTGTGGGTGGTGCTGGTGCCTATTCAAAAGCAGCTTAGCTGGCTGACTCTGCTGGTCAATGGTGACAAGAGGACAAACAGGCTCTGCCCACGGCCACGTACAACAGTTACTGCAGCAGAAAACAGCCCTGAGAGCACACATACCTGTGATGCTGGTTGCTAGGAAGAGTTGAGTCACCCGGCAACCTGAATCCCACTGAACAGGAGAAGAGGGGCTACAGATAAAGGCACGGGGGTAGGAGGGCTTGGCACTGCCTACAATGTGGGTGGGAGTGTATTTCCAACTGAAAAGGGAATACAGCCCTTGGTTCCCATACTGAGGCATCTCAACAACACTTCTGTGACTTCAGGCATGCTCCAGGAACAGCCAGGGAAGCTGGCCAGACTGGCACATTACAGCAGAGTGGTGCCATCCACAACTCCACGTAGATGTCCCAAGCAGATAAAAGCCTTACTTTTTACTTTAAAGAAGGGTGAACCCACTCTTTTGAAAAAGCCATAATTAAAATTAATGTTGACCTGGTTCTGCTTTCTATTTTCATCTTGAATATAAGCTCTTTTCCTGAGCAGGAAAACTTAGCATTCCAAACAGCGCAGCAAATTCAGGACTTGTAGGACAATGCATGACAACAGGAAATGAAGAACTGCACTATCCAGCAAAGCAAAATAGATTGGTATTTCAGTGAAAACAGATTAAACACATAGTACTGCATTTTCAGAATTCAATTTCTCATTCAAATAAAAATCAAGAATTGGGAAATACAAGTTCCTTATGACACTGGGAGGTGGACTTTTTTAATCTAGTCCATATTTTTCTATCAGTCATAAAGACCAGCTGAGAGGTTGCATCAATGAACTTCCCCAATATCAATGAATGCTCTATCATGCTGTATTTGCAATATCTGCAATTTGTCTGACGTATCACTCTCTGCAATTAAGTCATTACAGCAGATTATCAGTACTGGATGCCTGCACAACCCTTGAAGATTCAGACCTTCGAAGCCAACTAGAAAGAATTGCAAACCTATTATTTTACAATGCCTGAGGCAGAAGTCTCAAAAATTTAAGGCTTAAAGTAGCTGGGATTGCCTGTTCTATTCTTTGCCTTGGCTAAGTATTTATCACAGTATTTCTAACCCACTAACATATTTTTTAGGCATATTCATAGATACACCAATAGTCACAATTGTCCTTAAAAACTTACATGCATGCACGTGCTTGTGCCTTTCCTGAGTGAGATTAAGACAAACCAGAAGCCTCTAATGATATCAGCTGTTAATAGGAAGAAAAAGTAAAGCTTTCATGTGAAACAGAGTCCTACAGTCCTAGAGGAATGAACCTGTTTGGTGGGATCTGCTGAAAAACCTACAAGGGCAAGGGAGAAAAAACAGCAGTCAGACAAAGATAAGTTTTCAGTGTGCCACACTGTCTTCAGCCAGCCTGAAGACCTGTGACACATGGCAAAGTCAGTGCAAACTAAGACAGAAATTAGTCTGTCCTCATTCTCATACTAGGTATGAACCGGTACACAGATCCCTGAAAGCACGCCCACTCTGCACCAGTAACAATGTTACTCCACTCCTTCTTGGTCTAAGGAAGGAAAAAATAACACTCGTGGCTCTGCAGAATAACTAGCTACTACTGGGGCATCAACCTTAAGCCTGCAAGCTTAAGGTTCACTTCGCATAGCCACCTGAACTCCCTTCATGTAGGAAGGATCAGGATGACTCCCATTTGCCCAACCAGACAAGAGTCTCATAGCTGATTCCACATACAGATGGCAGGAGAAAATAACTGACATGACGTTCTGCTCCCCAGCACCATGCATGCACACACACATAAGCTCCAAGGGCACATGAGAAGAGCTTTGTCAGTGCCTAGTCCACAACTCCTATGTAAGCAAGTGTCAGGCTAAAATTGCATAGCAGGGAAATGCAGTTCTCTGTCATCAGAACACACATATATGACTTCATATCATTGATCAACATTAAGGAAGCAACAAACATGTCTGAATTATCTCTGTCCAGAACAAATATGAATATGCAGAGTACATTAGTATTTTAACAACTTTTGTGGATTAGAAAATCAATTGTACCACCTCCAAAGTTGTACATGTTAACAGCAAAGTTGGAATGAAATTGCCACCTTTAAAGTGCTCAGTTTTCTTCAGCTGCATGTTCCAGCCAGTTAATTTTTTAAATACACCACAATTCAACTGTTTCATTCTGATAACACCTAGGGCCACTAATTAAGGGCTTAGTTTGACTCGCAATGCACAGACTTGTTCCAGCCAGATCCTCTCTGCCCCAAGGAGCTTGCTTGCAAGCAAAGTTCAGGAAACACCCACACTTTAGCCACTACATAAATATGCAAGGCCACAAGAGTTAAAAAGAAATTTGGAAGAAACACATTTGTGTGAGAAACCCCTACCCCAAGCTGTGCGGATGAACAGGACATTTGATTTGAAAAAAGCTCACAGGACTGGTTAGAGAATATTTCTAATTCTTCCTTTCCTGGATTTTGCCACAGAAGCTGAAGGTCGAACAGCTGAAACTCTTAAGCCAATGGGCTGGACTATGAACTACAACAGCTCATGAATGGACACACTGCCCCTGCTACAGGGGCACAAGTGCCCAATGGGAAGACATCTAGGAAAACTTGACATCTGCAAGTCCACAAGCCCTGATGGGATGCATCCATAAGTGTAGAGAGAGCTGGAAGACACAACAAACTAGGCCTCTCACAATCGTCTTTGAAAGGTCACAGAGATCAGGAGATGTGCCTGAGGACTAGAAGAAAGCAAATGTTACCCCAGTTTTCAAAAGAGGCAAGAATAGGACTCTGGAAACTACTGGCCAGTCAGCCTCACCTCAGATCCTGGAAAGGTGATGGAACAGATCATTCTGCAGGCCATGTCTACCCACATGGATGATAAAGTAGTGATCAGGAGTAGTAAACATTAATTCACTAAAAGCAAATAAATCACATCTGACAAATCTGGTTGCCTTCTACAATGACACAACTGCCTGCAGGATGAGGGGAGAGCAGTGGACATTGTCAACTTCAGCAAGGCTTTCAACACTGTCGCTCACAATAACCTCACAGGCAAACTCGGGAAGTATGGACTGGATGAGTGGATAGCAAGCTGGACTGAGAACTGACTGAAGGTTGCAATCAGTGGCACAGAGTCTAGCTGGATCCCAGTCACTAGTGGTGCCCCCCAAGATTCAACACTGTGGCCAGTATTGTTTAACTCATTAATTAGTTGGATAAAGGGGCAGAGGCCTCCTTGGCAAGTTTCCTGATGACACAAAGCTGGGAGGAGTGGCCATTACCCCAGAGGGCTGTGCAGCCCTTCAGAGGGACCTTGACAGGTTGGAGATATGGACAGAGAAGATCTATCTGAAATTCAACAAGAGCAGATGCAGGGTCCTGCACCTGGGGGAGAATAACTCCATGCACCAGTACAGGTTGGGGGCTGACCTGCTAGAAAACAGCTCTGCAGACAAGGACCTTTGGGTCCTGATGAACAACAAGCTGTCCATGAGCCAGCAGTGTGCCCTGGAACCAAGAAAGCCAATGGAATCCTGAGGTGTATCAGAAGAGCATTGCCAGAAGGTCAAGGGAGACGATTCTGCCCCTCTACTCAGCCCTAGTGAGGCCACATCTGGAGTGATCCAGTGCTGGAGTGTCCAGTTCTGGGTTCCTCAGCACAAGAGAGACATGGAGCTCCTGGTGCAGGTCCAGCAGAGGGCAACAAGGATTATTAAGGAACAGAAACATCTCTCTTATGAGGAAAGGCAGACGGAGCTGGACCTGTCCAGTCTCAAGATTTGACAACTGAGGAGGAAACTCCTCAATGTGTATAAATACCTGAAGGGCAGGTGTCCAGAGAATGGAGCCAGGCTCTTCTTGGTGGTCCCAAGCATAGCACAAGAGGCAATGGGCAAAAGGTTCCACCTGAACATGAGGAAGAACTTCTTTACTGTGCAGGTGAGCATGCACTCAGGCTGTTTAAAAAGGTTGTGGAGTCTCCTACATGGGAGATATTCAACAACTGCCTGGAAGCAATCCTGTGCCATATGCTCTAAGATGACCCTGCTTGAGCAGATACATTGGACCAGATGATCCACTGTGGTCCTTTCCAACCTTACCCATTCCTGGGTTCTGTGAAGACAGCAAGATCAGCAGTCTTCCAAGGCTAGGGGCTCAAATTTGTTTCCTATCACACTTCACAGCCCAGCCAACCCTACCAGAAACTGCTGGCTGAGCATGCTAACCCAACAGCAAGTGAAATGCTTATCAATTCCTCCCTTCCCACCAAGGTGACTTTTGGTGAAAGGGCAATAAAGGCATGTTAACTTCCTGACAACCCCAGCAAATCTCTTGAGTCACAGCCCTCTGAGTAGCCCTAGTTTTCAACTGCCTAAAGACCAATTTTAGTAGGGAAAAGAGAAGTCCATTACATCAACTCCCAAAGCCTGCATATTTCCTGGTTTCACATACAGGAGGCAATGGCAGCCTCTCAGCTTCTCCAAGTGGGAAAAGACCTATCATAGACACAGTGAAACCAATTCAGGACACGGGGTACAAAAATGAGATCTTTACTGCAGGCAGAAATTTCATCCTGAAAAGATTCCCAAAGCTCGGATGCCAATCCAAGGTTGGTTAAATCTTCCGAACTTCTAAAAGTTAGCTGACAATTCACCCAAGGACAGTCTCCTGGGACTTTGCCTAATGGCAGCACAGTTGTAAGCTACGAAGCACAACAGCAGCTTGTTTTCCCTTGAATTTGGGAACTTCCCACAAAGGTCAAAAAGCGCAAAAGCAAGTAGCTAATGAAGGAGAAGAGCAGCTAAGCACACTGGTTTTAAAGCTCAGAAAGCTCTTTGTTTGGGTGGTGGATGGAGATCAATTCTTACTCTATTCAAACTTTAAGTTCATTGTCCACTTATAGGACTAGAGACCTGATTCTGTACTTATCCCTAACAAACTTTTCACAAGGTTTCAGTGATAGTACATTGAACTTTTTAAATAATGCATGTGGCATACAAGCCAGAATACATACAGACCTGCTTAGACACAGACCTAGGGTGAGAAGCCAGAAATCTGTCTGTGCCTGGCAGCCCCACATCCTCGGAGGGCATTAGAGTGAGATGGTCCAGGACACTTAGCCTTAACACAGGGTCCATGCACAGTGCAGCCACAGAAAGCTTTCATGCTGCTCACCACCTGTGACACCTATCCTTGCTCCATACCTGTAAGGAGCAAGGAGCTCTGCTCCAACAGCTAAGACAGAGCCCTGCACACTCTGTTAAGCAATTAGTATGCCAGTACAAGGCTCAACCAAGACCAGCCAGCTGCACATGGTCCCCAAAGGCCTACAAAACATATTTAAACCCAGAGTTTGCAAGTCTGGCTTTCTGCCCATACACATGTGTACCAGTCATTGTACCATTCCCCACTGTAAGCTGCAAAGACACCTCTGATGGGCTACACATTAGCCTTACAAGGAACAGTGCAAGCTTAACTTTCTCCACTAAACCTGTTAAAATTCAGACCACCTGTCTGCACCACAAAACCTTGGCACTAATATGAACAAAATGGCTGCAGATACCCACTCCTGCACATTTTCCTGCATGCCTCCAAGCATCCTGAAGGCTGTATCTACTTCTGAGCGCTCTTTCTAAAAATTCTCACCGCTTCACAACCTGAGGCTCCAAGAGACAAACAATAAAGCTAAAGGAGGTGATCACAGCCACAAGGCCCAGAAACAAAAATCCTCCACTGCCTCTGCAGAGATACTCTGCACTAAATCCATCCACTACAACCTAAAGTATCGCCCTTATTTTACTTCCAAAACTAAGACGTAACTCTCCTTCCCCCAAGAACCACAGAATGTGCAATCCCCAGAGGAAGAAGTACAGCAAACTTTGATGAAACATCAGCACTGTTTCTAACCAAGTTGCCATCAGCATGTCCAGAGTGACTGCGCAGAAGTGCAGCCACACGGCAATCCGCCTCTGTGTAACCCATACAAAAGACTCCACCAGAGTCTGGTATACAGATCCCCAGCCCCCAACTCAGGCAACGAGAGCTGCCACTTTTCCCAGATCCCTTCTTTAATTTAGGGCCAGGTGCTACACTTCCCACAGTACTGGTGCCAATCCAGAGTAACTCTGTTGATTTCAGGAGGTATCCCTTGGTTCATAACAATTTTGACAAATCAGGATCTGTTGGGGTTTTTTTTAACTCACCCATCATGGCTCCATTTTTATCCCATTGTATATGTCTCAAAAAATCCTGCTTGTATTTAGCAGGAAGGGTTTATAGAGTCCTTACTCTGAATCTGTGATCCTCAGTTCTACTGTGAACACTAAAAAAGGACTTAGGAAGAATCTGGAAAGTCATAGGTCAATGCAATGAGCCAGTCTGCAAACTTCAGCTCAGATTCTGGCCTTCAGGACCAAAAGGAAGAGAAATGCAAATAAGTAGCTGAAAGGCATTTTAGGTAAACCATGTTTGTACAGTACCTAGCACAGAGGGGTTCTAGCCTGGCAAGGGCTGGGAGACTACAGATTGCATACATACAAAGGTAATCAGGCAAAATCCCTATGTAGTTAAACGTGAATCCCGTCAAAAACAAAAAGTCCTAAAGAACAGACAGATATATCTGTCTTTATACACCTTTCTGAATTATCTGAATTGTGCAGGATAATTCTGAGTGCAAAGGAACAGGACTTTAAGTAACAGGAATACAGCCTAGGCCAGTTCCTCCTGAGCACACTGGCTGAGAGGAAACTGAGCCAGCATAATAAATACTACAAGTTTCCAGCTTCTCAAGGCCCCGTTAGTAGCTACCTGAGGGGTTCAAAACACAACGGAGTCAAAATCGGCTATTCTTACCTTTAGCTGGAAAGGTTGAATTTCGTTCAAACTCTGGTTCCTGAGCTTTTTGGTGAGGATCTTCAGCATGGTACAAATCCGAAGAGTCAGGAAAGGGTTAAGCATACACACAACGCACGCATCTACATCTGCCGAGCCGCTGCCGCTCGGCTCGGCTCGGGGGAGCTCCGCAGAGCCCGCACGCAGCACCCAGGTACGCGGCGCCGGGGGGGCGGCTTCGGACAGCCACTCCCAGCTGTGCCCCTTCCCTCTCCCACACCGCACTTTGTCCCACAGCCCTGGGGGGCGGGAGGCTGAGGGAATTCCTCTCCAAAGCCTAAAGAAAAAAAATAAACACCAAACTTCCTTCGCCTTCTACCCCCTCCCCAGTTACGCTTCAGAAGGAAGGGAGGTACCAGCGGGCAGCGTGCTGTAGGGGACAAGCGACACTGGGCGCAGAGCGCTCATTGCGGGACGGCAGAGCTCCCCGGGCGAGGCGCCGGGCTCCGCTCATGGCAGTGCTCCCTGAGGGCCAACCCCGGGCGTGGATGGCATCGCATCCCGTCCCGCTGCTGCCGCCGGGCGCCGCCGCCCCACGGTCCCTCCCGCACCGCCGCGACGGGAAACTTGTAACAAACGGCGCGGCAGCCGCGGAGCACATTGGCCCGACGAGGAGGGACGGGACGGGACGGGACGGGGAGGGACGGGACGGGGCGGGACGGGGCGGGGACTCGACTTAAAGGGTCACCGGCCCTGCGCGGGTGGCGTTCCCTGGATGCCCGACCGGGGCGGGCTCTGCTCGGGATGTAGCAGAGTGACAGCTGCCCGTGCGCTGACGCGTCCTGGCTCACAGCCCGCCCGCACCAGGAGGGTAACGGGATGCCGTGACCTGTCTGTCCTGTCCTCCGATTCAGAGCACTCAGATCGACAGAGAGGGCTCATTTGTCCCGTCTGGAGTCCCCTGAGCCACGCCGGGTGCTTGCAAGGGGCCTGCAGCAGCAGGGAAGCACGACACCGCCTTTCCTCACGGTGAAGGCAAGCGCGGGGCTAGAACAGCACCAGCTCCCGCTGCACCAGCTGCCCTCGGGTGCAAGCAAGGTGCTCCGTTTCCATGGCCAGTACTCCAGCACATCCCTAGCAAAGCAGGCAAGAAAGTTATCGGGGGCTGACTGATAGGCTCCCGGACACTTTGAACCCACAGGAAGCTGCCGACACTTTTGCCAGCAGTAACAACAAAGGGCTTTCACCCACTGCCAACTCCATACCAGCAATAAATTCCCCACGTCTAGGTGAAAGGTCCCTTTTTGCCCATTGTCAGTCCCTTGGGGCCAGTAGAGCCTTTTGTCCCGGCCTTCCTCCTGGGACCAGTTGGGAAGCGTTGGGTCTCTGCTTGTGTACAAATTCCAGAGGAGCACAGGCTGGTTAGCATATCGGTTCCCGTTCTCAGCCAGCAGGCCTGTAACAAGATAAGGAAAGAGCACTCATAAAATGCTGACTGTGGAAAAGAAAGTGAATGTCTTCGCTGCAGGGGAAAGGGCCTCTGTTCAGCTCCAGTTAGTAATGTATTTTTTCTTGAAGGAGTACAAGAGTCTGAACCAGAAAGCAGTATTTCTGCTTTTCAGACACCTTCTTAGAAGATGTCTGCAGTAGGAAACTATCTCAGCTATTAAACCATACTTGCTTTGTGAGTTTGCATTCACACTGTGGACTTGTTTTCACCTATTTTCCCCCATTTTATGTCTCTAAGTCACCACATTGTTATAGGTACTTCTGCTTTCTTTATTGCATGAATACAATAAAGCAGGGAATACTGCACATGAGTAGATTGCTAGTTTGGCATCCTGCATCCAGCAGGAGAGGGTAAAATGCCAAATGAAAGCAGAAATCCTCCATATAGGTATGCAATAATATATCTAATGTTAGATAAGAATTACTCCTGATCTCTAACCAAAAATCAAGTTATATCCGAAAGCCCAACAACTGAGACTCTCTTATAATTTCTTCTTTTCTTTCTTTTTTTTTCATATAAAGCCAATTTCCCCAAGACATTTTTCTTTCTTTCTTTCTTTCTTTTTTCATATAAAGCCAATTTCCCCAAGACATTTTTCATTACTTATTCCAGAGCTGGAGCTGCTGCTCTTTACAGTCTGTAAGATATGACCCATTAGCCACAGTCAGCTTAAACCACTGGATAAGACTGCTTTCCCATATTTGAGCTCTTGGAGTTCAAGCACTGGGACAGGCACATGCCAGAGCCCAGTTGTTTGCCTCACAACAGAGGAAGCTAGAAAAGTTCCCTGAAACAGAGAAGTGCAGAATCTGCCATCCCATTTGCAACACCTCACAGCCTCTACCTGAGCTCACACCACCCCACTAAGGCACTGAACAGCAGAAGGGAGCACAGCCTGGTAGAGACGTCATGCCAGGCCTCCAAACCTACTGCAGAGGCAGGTCTGCAAAAACAAGTGCCAATGAGGCTTTGTCATGGCACTTGTGATGTGAAAGGAACTAATAGTATAAATTCTGCTTCTGCAAACTTTACCTATCAGCAGATACTGCACAACAGCTATTTCTTTCTTGCTTTGTATTTCATATAACCAGAATAGCCAGGAACACCAACTTCAGGTACAGCCAGGTCTTCTGGGGGTCTGGTTATACACACCTGCTCCAGGTGTTTTCTCAGACTGTGTATCCATGAGTATCTCTGTATTCTGGCAGGCTAGGGAGGAACTCACACCCTCAAGTCCCTCTCCAGCAAACCTTGTGCCTCACATTGGTAAAGTACCTGGCCTCTCTCCTGGTCCCCAACTGCAATGCAGAAGCAATGGGTTGACAGATCACAATCTCTCTGTTGACCCACAGTATCCAGAATCAGCTCTGAATGAGGCACAGTGACACTGCTGCAAAGAGCAACAAACAATCAGACCCCTAGAGGAAAAGAAATCCTTGCAGAATGCAGAGCTGCAACCTACTGCTGCAACTCTTATGTGGCCTGTGCCCCGAGGGCAAGACTTGACATGCTAGATGAGTTCCCAGTAGATGACAAGGCACACTGCTGCATCACATACTGAAAAGAAAATTTCCTGAGGGGTCTGGAGATGTTCCTCCCCCATACACATACAGGTTGCAGAACACTACCAAGTAACAAGGATAGCAATGTATTTTCCAGGGGAAAGTAATAGTATTACACCCAGAGGAGAAACCTAAGTCAGAGGAAGGTTACTTGACTTTCTGAAGGTCACTGCATAAAGCTGCGGAAGATCCAAGAATAGAAGTGGCCCCTAACCATATGCTCCCAGACTGTAATATAGTCTGTTACTGGATCACACTGCTGGAGGTAAGCAAAATTCAGTGGTTTCACTTCCCAAGCAGCTCATGTGATCACTTTGCTTTGGCTTTGGTTCCTGTGGGTTTCTCACCCATGGAGTTTTAATCTGCCTACTGGGTTCAAACCAAATCTAAATCTCAAACCTAGGCCAAGTTTCCTCTGGTCACATGATAAAAGCATGAAAGAATGATCACGTAATATTTAGGGTAAGCCCACACTGTTCCAGCATTGCTTGAAGATCTCTTTAAATTCCTCATGCATGGCCAGACCAGGAATAGAAAGGAAGCAAGTGGCAAATTTCCTCTGCAAGAACCCATGGCATTGTGGTGATATGGAGAGGGCAGGGGACTGTGAACTGATGCACGACCCTAATTCACTTCCACAATACCCATGCTCCTGCCTGCTGCTGCCATGGGGAAGACATTCCTGGATGTCTGGTGTGCCACACGTTATTTTGCCTAGGAGATATTCCTCTGTGGGAATCCTGGCCAAACAGTACAATAGGGAAGGCAGGCAGTAGGGCTGAAGACAATGCAGTGAGGATTAGTTTAATACACAGATTCCCTCTGGGCTGTGTTTCCTGTTGTGCTTGGAGGACAAGCTAATGCCTTTTGCAGTTTATCCTGCCCAAGGTGTACCACTGACACTGCCAGATGCAAGAACAGGAATGTGTGTGGGTGCAGAAGGCCTCATTAGGCAGGCCTGGCCAAGCCTTCTTAAAAGAGATGTTGTTTTCACCCTTTGAAGCCACCTGGGTATCTTCTAGGCCATTCTTACACACTGAACTGGTCTTTGGTCTCTTTTTATCACCTACTGCGCCATAACAGGATCGTGTTGCATCTGTGCACACGCTGAGTTGAACATCCCAAGACTGGAGGCAAAAAAACAGCCAGAGAAGAGGTTCAAGTGCCATCTATCGGGGATCTCCCCTCACTACACCGAGGGAGACACAAGGAGGAGCTGGGAAAACCCCACCCATCCCTTCTTGCTTATGACCTTAACTAGGTGATTTCCGAGACAGACACTGGAGCTACAGCCAGTGCCAGGCATGGAACGAGCATCCATCTGCCAAGGACAATGCGAAAAGAGAATGGCAAGGCAAGGAGCAGGATGAAAGCTGAGCCTGGAGCTTTCTTGGAGGGAGATGTGGGCCCAAAGTCAGGCACATCTAAAATGGTGCCACAGGGCAGGGCCATCCACCAACTGATTCAACCACAGGCCAATGTATGTAGATAAAAGCATAGGAGAAGGGTAGTCCACAAAAATAATGAGAATTGCTCTCAGAAGAGTATGACTGAAAAAACAGACAAAGGACGCCAAGATCTGTCCCTTAGCCAGCCACCAATCTCTTCTAGCAGGTACCCCAGGGCATTCCTTCTCCCAGTGTGTAGGCTCCTCAGGAAGGGATCACCTCTGACTTTGCCTCTGTGCAATGTCTACCCTGACGCAGGCCAAACTAAGCCGAGTCCCCACCACACAAACCATAAACACACCCCATGACTCAGCAGCAGGGGTGAAGTTGCAGCGCACACAAGTGCTCTTGCTGTGTCATCTTTGTATCAAGGGTATGGGGCAGGCAGATGGGAAACATCACACACAAACAGGAGCCCTTCACTAAGGATATAAGCAAAGGTGAGATCTGCCCAACTTTACCTTAAAAGCTACAAACTGTCCCAGAACTGAGCCAGTTGCTGCCATGCAAACACTTTGAACATTCAGGAGAATCAAGAAGGGCTGGTCAGAGATGGCTGAGGCTGACAGCTACCTGTTCTCTTTTAGATACATCTCTTTTAGGCACATCTGAGCAATGAACTGCCTAAGATACATGTTTTTTCAGTTTTGGATTGCCATGGAAAGAAGAAAAGCAGCAGAAAGAAAACTGAAGAGAAAGATGTTCAGAAAACTCTGCTATTTGGTAGAGAAACAATGAACATGCCAGCCTAGGCCACATGACAGACATAACGAAAAGAGATGATCCTCTTAACAGCACTGCTGGGCAGCCTCATCTCTGTTATAATTCCCTTGCTGCCCATTCTCTCCTTGCAAATTGCTAGGGCCAATTGGAAAGTCAGCATATGGCTAATACACGGAGAACCAGGGAGAGCAGGATTACCACGGCCATTTACATTGTGCTTCTCCTGCTGGTATTGCAGACATTTGTTCCTCTGCAAAAGGCCCTGGAAGGGGCCCCACCACAACCACTTGGTAACAGGCTGCTGGGACAGCACTCACAGGGCCAGCAGTTTAACCTGGCCAGCCACAAGCTCCAGGGCAGCTGGACAGCCTGACTACTCAGAAATGCAAGCAAAGAAAAGTGACGATTTCTGTTGTGGATAGCTTCTTCCTTGTAACCCCTGGAGAAGAGGAATTGTCTCACCTGGCTAAAGGTTCTCTGATCTTCTTTCCTCCAAATGCAGTCACTACAACTCACTCAGACCTCTTCCTTTTCAAATGTATTCTTGATAACAGCCCTCAGCTGGGATCACACAGTGGTTCTGAGCCCTGCCATGTAGCTAGCCACAAGCAGTCAGTCTAAAGATGAAAGAACCAGCCAGACTACCCCCACAGAAAGAGCCTATGAGCTCATCATCTGCCTCAAAGACTTGAGGTCTTTAAGTCAAGGACAAGAAACCTCAAACTACAATGCTTAGAAGAGCAGCATCAGAGAGAAAGGGCCCAGGATCTTGCAAAAATGGGAAATTTCTTAAGCAAAAGTACTAGGAAATAAGCACACTCAGTCTCTGCAGAGGAAAAGAGAAAATATTATTGTGGTTGCTGGTTTGATGGGGGGAAATTCCTTTCTGGAACTTCCTGGCTGCCCAGACAGCCTCTGGGCTTATCCCAAGTGTATAAATAAAACACAGCTTTCAACATCAAAGAGGTTTCCCAGTTCCTCTGTAGTTGGGCACCTCATCTAAATCTGTATTTGTGAGCAGTTTCAGTGCTTCTAAGTGGAGTGAAAAAAGAGCCAGCTTAGTATCACCAGGGAATGAAATTCCAGGAAGAATTCTAAGGAGGTGCAAGTTTGAACTGGATACCCTAACGTGGGCACAGCGAGTGGATGTGGAGGGCAACAGCCAGGCCACACCCATGCTGTACCCTGGCTGGGCCCAGCAGCCTGGGGGACTGCTGGCCACAGTGCCCCAGTGTGAGCCTGGCCAGACATCTCATACTGACATCAGATGGTCAGGAAACACCAGCCAGGCACAGGTAATGTTTCACAGAACTGTTGGGACTCCCATTCGCCTCACTGCACCTCAGCTCCTGCTGCTGCTGGGCTCCACTTCATCACTGGGGAGGGAAAGACAATTCTGGGTCCACTGAAGTCAGTGCATGAACCTGTGCTACTGAGCTGCTCTTAGCACAGCAGGGAAGGCAGGGAGGGGAGCATGAGTAGTGCCTAAGACCTTTGTGGGAGTGACAGCACAGCAGAATTCTCAGAGAAAGTCTTGAAGGTAAAATATATAGCCCTTAAAATAACTGTAGAACTGAAAATGACTGAGGATTTGTGGTCAATAAACCAGCCATAAGCCAATGGAAGGGGTCCAAGCATCCAATAAAAGTGCACTGTGAGGAACAGAACAAGACAACTTGTCTTCACAAGCCTCTGCCTCAAAAGATCAGATTGCTAGACTAGCCAAGGGAGGAGCAACCTTAGAATATCTTGTAATAAGAATAAATCACAACCATGTCATTTAATCCTCACTTTCTAAACTCTGTGAATGCACATTGCACCTGTACATCCTCCCCAACTCTTCTAGAGACAAAGACCAAAGGATTAAACCTTTATCCATTTCTCACATCTAAGGACAGTTATTTGCAAGCTATCTCCAAAAAATTCCACTTGAAACAGCTCTCCAGTCATCATGGCTGTGTAAACAAGGATGAAAAGGGCCTTGGGAGGGAGGAATTAAATTTGGAAGGAGTTAACTGTGAGTTCTGCATGCCGGCACGTCAGCTCTACAAATGGTCAAAAAGGAGAGTCCAAAAGATGGGCTAAGACAAAGGGTGGGGATGAGGTATTTTCGTGGAGATCTTATGGCACATCACTCTCATGTCTGTTTCTGGCCTCGTGAAAAGCGCCACCTGTATCATAGAGACACGTTCTGGGCTGCAGTATCCCCCGGCCGGCCCCAGGGGGCGCAACAGTCCGCGGCTTGGCCCCTCTCTGACTCTCCCTGTCCCGGAGCGCTGCCGCGAGAAGGGACGGCGGGATGCAGGAGCGCTCGGGCTTCCCCAGCACTGCCGGCCTGGGTGTTCTCCCGTATGGGCTGAGGGCAGAACCGGCATTATCACGCAGCAGCAACAAGCTGTTTTATGTTGAAGAGCACATGCTCAAGCAGGAAATCGTGCTCTAGTAGCCAGAGGTATTATCACACATAGCCAGCCAGGCTCTGGCTCTGCACACACAGCCAGCCAGGTTGCTGATCCCAGTCTCTGCACACTCCCTTCTCAGTGCTTAAGCTCGAGGACAGTGCAGCAGGCAAGCGCAAGAGCCCCAGGCTTGCCTCTGAATCCCACGCTAGGATGACCTCTCCTCATCCAAGTGCATGAGAGGTGGACACTAGAGACTGACACAGGTTGCACCCCCACAGTCAGTCTGCCAGCCCTCCAAGGCAAACCAAACTGTGGTCTACATACCTAAGGAGGCAACGCAGAGACAAATTCTCTGCCTTCGTATCCACACCACAGCCAGTATTCCTAGAGGCATTAACAAGTAATTTTCTAAAGCCTATTTTTGAAAAGACTCTCCTCTTTGTCAGTCAGATCTACTCAGATGTATTCTGGCTCCCCTCTATAGATGGGTAATGGGCCCAGACACGCAGCATCAAATCCCTCAAATAGATCTGCTCACACATGACCAAGAAGAACATATAGCCGGTGTGGGGGATTCCATCTCTACATGACCTGTGTGGCAAGTTGTAAGAAAACCAGAACAGACAGATTCAGTCTAAAGGATCAGATGTTCATCTCATCACTCCTCAGCCCTCCTATTTTCTGTCTTGTAAACCCAAGGGATGACTTCTGAAGAGCCACCTTAACTTGCTCCTTTATGGCAGACATAC
Organism: Pithys albifrons albifrons; assembly: GCF_047495875.1. Classification (NCBI taxonomy): domain Eukaryota; kingdom Metazoa; phylum Chordata; class Aves; order Passeriformes; family Thamnophilidae; genus Pithys; species Pithys albifrons. Next base: position 88,205,310 of record NC_092459.1, read on the forward strand.
ATCATACGAGCAGATAAATGGGGTTTGGGTACACTTCTGTCCAGTTCCTCGCCACTATCATTACCATTCTGTATCATCGTCACAGTAGCAGACCTGTCCCAACACAGGCTGTGGCTGGGATGGTTGGATACTCAGGTCACATATTGCATACTAGAGCAGCAGCCCAATCAGATCAACCAAGTCACACAGATAAGAAGAGACACTCATTATGTCAGTGTTCATCTCAGCCCTGGCCTGTGTATCCTGATGCTAGTGTGGTGGCTGCATTGACAGAGATGAAGCTGAAGTCACTGTAGAAGTTAGCCTAAGCAGGTAGCAGCCTGGAAGAGTTAGGAGAAAGAGCTATGATTAGACCAGACTAACAGATCAGGAGAAGTATGTGACTGGAAGCACTGTCATTAGCATCCTGACCAAAGGAGTTTTGTCCCTCAGTATCAATGCAGGTTTGCTGCTGTCAATCAGACACCATTCTGTGCTGTTCTTCAGAGGACATAGAAAAGCCTAAGGTCAAGTACATTCATGTATTGGAAACTCAACAGCACCATTCCCAAGAGGTGTTATACAACAGGGATCAGTATAACTGAATACACCTGCAGGGATGTTCCCTTTAAAATCTAATCAGTCCCTCCATAATTTCATACAGCAAAATTAGTGTAATCTTAAAATCTCCAGGTTTTACCTGAAGACAAAGGAAGTTATTTTCTACAAAGTCTGATGAAAATTAGCCAGGCTTTGAAAAATTACTGGTTTGTGTGGGTTTATTTTTCTCCTCTTATGTTTTCTATGACTTTGCCTTCAAAAATATAAAAAAAAACTTCAAATGTGTTAATTAAACACTGAGCTCTCTATTGTTATATGCCACTGTCATGAAAACAGCAATAATGAAAGTGCATAATTACAACCTACTTTACCTTCTACCAGAATTTTACTATTTAGGGAAAACATGAGAGGGTCAGTAACACCAGAAGGCAAGGTGTTTTAGCTAAGGTGATAGAAGATTTAAAGGCTCAAGGCTCATGTCCACAAGAAAAACAAGGTTCCATAAAATGGATCTTGGGAGAAATCAAGTATCTAAGTCCAGGCATGCAGCCCTTTAAACCTTGCCTAATCCCTTGGGCTCATAGACTATGTCTATACCAGTAAATTAAACGTGCCCAGGACTGTTCTCTGGCACTGAGAGCCCTGGCACAGGATCGTTTTCACCAATAACATTAAACTCTTTTATCCTACAAGCAAGGCTATTTGGATCCAAGTGGTTGTTGGGAACAGCCCCTGGCCCACAGTAACTCCCTTAGTCGTGCCTGGGAATTGTCTGGAAAAGTCTTAACTGGCAAAGGCCAAAACCATGGCAGGAATAAATTAACAGGAATCAGCTATTAATTTCTAGACGATGGAATTGTAGTGCCCCAAATACAGACTTGCTGATACAGACACAACCCTAAAACCCTATTGTGTGCACATGTATTATCTATATATATGCATATAGTATGTATGTATTTATCTGTATAATATACATTTATGTAGAATATTTTGCCCTTTTAGCCTATACTTACAACTATCAAGTTTAGTCTGCATAGGAAGCATTTCTTGACAAAAGTGTGGCAGATGGGTGTTTATTGTGCTGGTTGACCAACCATCAGCAGTCCTTACTTTCAAGCATCTTCATACCTCCCTTCCAGGTTAGCTTGAATTTCTAGCTTCCTAGACACTGCAATTTTATTCTGAATAACTGGAAACATTTGGGGGCAATTTTCACATTCATTTTCCCAACTGGAGTGTCTATTCGTCCATGCTTAGAGGTGTTTGTCTGGAGATTGCCTTTGCTCTTGAGGCTTGCTGTGAATCTCTAACACTGTCTCAGGTCTATCCTATACATAATAAATGGACTGGAGTGCACCAAGGGTTGGACTTGATGATCTCGGAGGTCTTTTCCAACCCAAATGATTCTATGATTCTATAATGTGGCAGTTCCCAGTATAAAGCCCAGGACTCTGCTGTGACTGAGCACCACATATCCACCTTGACAAAAGGGAACCTGAACCGCCAGCTCTACCTGCTCCTCATGGTAAACAACCCTCCTGCTCTTCAGAGCTGGTAGCCATTGCTCTGTCCTGTCTGCCTGACATCAGTCACTCAATGTCATTTTGCAGGGACAAACAGGACACACAGGGATGGTTGTACTGGCACAGCAATTGTGGGACCATTCCTGTACAGGACCTTGAGTGTTTCCCAGGCTACAAAGTACACTTTGATTTCCCCTAACAGTAATACCTGGTGTTCCCTAAAACTACTCCAGACAGGTCATGTGGAGGCATAGGGTATTTATTTACAGGCTTAGCCTTCAGACAGACCACTCCTGCTTATCCTTGGGTAGGATGGCATCCTCTGTCCATGCAATGTTTTTGCTCCAGCAGTGCAACATGAGCAGTAGCTGGTCTTCACTTCTACAGGAAAGAGCCTCAGCTTCAAAGTCAAAATCCTGTGCTGTAAAAAAGGAAGCCTTTCATTCACATCAACTTGTTCATATAAATTGTATCATATAAATTGTTCATATAAAACTTAATACTGTGTACATCTGAGGTGCAGAGGACAACCTCGGAACAGTTTGGACATTATCTGGACTTGGGCTACATTTCACTGTAGCAGAGGTGTCTGAATCAGCAAGAGCTCAAACTCCCTGCCCTAACACCTGACTGTGAACAGTGTACAATGCTGGGATAGTCACAGAAGCCTTTTGCTCTGTGCTGCAGATCTTCCAGGCTGGCATGGCAGACTGAGCTTGGAACGCCTGCTCAGCAGGACCCTGGTGCTGACTGGCCTGGCCCATGAGCCATGCCAACACCTTTAAACTGGGGATATACAATGGAGAGGATGGGGAACAGCACCCTGCCAGCTGCAGTCAGTGCAGACAGTGCCAAGGGACCCGCAGAACCAAAGCCCGGGGCTCACCTCCACACTGCCCACAGCCCACGTGTGAGAGGGAGAGCACATCCTCACAGCTGGAGACCTGAGCCAGAAGCCAGAGCAATATACTCCTTGATTGACGCCGCTGAGTCAAAAGGAAATGACCCAGCCTGAGATATCCCTGCAGGAAGTGCTGCAGGGATGGAGTCACACGCAGGCACGGCCTTGGCAAGGCGCTCTGGAACAACGCCGGGCGGCAGGGAGGGCTCCGGGAGCCGGGGGGCAGGAGCAGGGCGAGGGACGCCCGGCGCATCCCTGAGCTCTGGGTGGATCCCTGTCCCGCTCCTTCCGCCGCTCCCGGCAGGGGGCAGCAGCGGCGCGCGCACCGGCGCGACATCAAAGCCACCCCTGTCCCCTTCTCCCCCGGCGGGGATGGAGCATCTCCAGGTTTCCTGTCACGACACTGGGGCGGTGGCATTGAGCCCAAGGGGAGCGTGGCCTCGGCCGCCCCTTATCCCAACGCACGGATCCAGGGTCCGGGCTTGCAGCTGCCTTCACACACCCTTTTCGGAGCTTTCCTCACCACGGTGCAATCCCTTCTGGGAACAGTTGGGACACTGAGGCCGGCTGCAAGACTGCGTGTGCAAGTTCCTGCCAAGATTTTCCCATTGTCACAGCTCACCGAGTTCCTTCCCCTTCCTCCACCCACCAAATCCTGCTGGGTTACTGGAAAAGCTGCAGTCCCGAATGTACTAGTGTCTTCAGGCCACCTATCACACTTAAAGGGATTTTTCCAGGAAAGGCATATAACACAATCACAGTCATTCCCGACTTCTTTGTCACTTGAAACTGCTTCTTCTCCCTTACTGAAAAGGGGTGGTAACCTATTTCAACAGCACAAGCTACTAGAAAGGCAATAAACAACCAAATAAATAAATAAAGTTTGGTGGACCTGTGTTCTCCAGGCTCCAGGACACAGCCAAACTGGCCAATCTGGTGCATATAAAACCCACTCCAGCCACCAATGCCAGCTCTGTCACTTCGTGGTGACAAGCCAACAGGTGTGCAGATTGCCCAGTGAGTGTCTCCTCCACTCTGCAACCCTAAGGAAACCATGCTGTCTAAGACTCAGAACAATAAGAATCCAAATTTCTGTACTATAGGGTGATCTTTCATTTTCCAAATTCTTTGGTCACATTTCTTAATCTCTCTAAGCCTCATAATTTTCAATATAGCACCATCCTACCCACCTGTGCAGTGGCTGGTGCTTTCTGATGAAGGTCACTGTATAGGAAGGCACTTTAATTATACATTTAAAGTAACAACTGGATCTTTTTTATGATCATGACCTGAAATAAAACCAGACTGCCTATTAGCTAGAGGTGGAGAACACTCCATTAATGAAGACAAGGAAGGCAGAATTGTGAGGTCCTTGATCTCTTTCTTAAGGTTGGATTACTCTGTATTTCTGCACAAGCCAATTAATTTTTAAATGCCTTGGCTTCCCAAATGACAAAATGGGGCAAAATGCCTATCACACAGGAGCAGTGTGAGATTTATTTATACAAATAACACTGGCAAGGTTCTTGAAAGTTGCCAGATAAAGCATGTCAGACAAGAACAAAGTAAATATGACTGATAGCTTTATCATGAAGTAAGTAGGAAATATCTTTGGCTTTATAACACTGAGAAATATAAGGAATGAACAACCTCTTTTTACACTGTGCTTTGCATTCTCTTGGTGAGCATTGCCTTCTAGACAAAACTCAGAAGGACTCAGATGTTCTCGTCTCAGCATATCAGACACAACCCTACAGAGAGTGAAATGCAAACAGAGAAACAACCAGAAGCTTTCTTGTACCATCAAAGACGTAGAAAAATGAGCAAGAAAACGTGGCAAACCACAAAGTTTGCCCAACAGAGAGGCCAAAACAGGGGAGAGAAGCATCAAAAGCAGCCACAGGCATCTGAGAGGAAAGCACAAGTGAGTGGGAGGAAGACAATGCAATAATACAAAAATAAAGCCCCTGGCCCATTTGGACACATTCAGATTAAAGGGCAAGGGCCAGCCAGACTGACAACTATCTTGGAGCTTTTCCCCAGGGAATGAGGCATTGGTGTTTTTTCTGTATATAATCTATAGTCTTTAGGCTCTTCAGTTCATGCCAGCTCCTTTCATTACTTGTTCCTCAGTCAACTAAAGTCTTCTCCCCATGATGGCTTTCCCCAGCAGCCTTAAGGAAAGTGCTGCTTTCTTTGCCCACAACTGCAGCAAAAGTCAACATCCACCACACACACACACATACCACCACTGCCTGTCACACCAGACCTACCAAGATACAAAACCTTGCTTAAGACTTCTTTGGTTTTGGCCATTCTGAGGACAAAAGTCACCAGATTTAGTCACATCTTGGGTGCTTTCTTTACCTAGCAGACCCTCACTGACCTAACACATGAGAACCATTAAGTGATGCTGTCCAGCTGCTCTGTATCTTCCCAACCAGAAGAGCAGGCAGCAAGCCAGCTCTGTATGGTTACCCTAGTGGTGCAAACTGGAAAGTCAGTTAGGAAATGTGCCTTCTCTCCGTAACTCCAGCAGAGATACACACATAGGGATACAGTGGTATGCTTCTTAATGGCTTTGAAAACATTCAGTTCTTGCCGCACAATTCAGAGTCCCCTGTAGCACAGCACACACAACAAAACCTGGGCAGGATGTGGAAAGCCCCTACTCCCACCTCTAAAACTTTTCTGCAAGAAGTCATCCCCACAGCCCCACTCATCACCCCTAGGTAAATTCTGCTCCAGTTTTGGCATTTTCTGTACACTGTTGGAATCTCAGGACTCCTCCTTGTCTGAGAAGGCCTCACAGTATAAGAGCAAGCTCTGTAGTTGCCCTTTTCTCCACTGTATTTGTGAGCTATGGAGAACTGGACTGGTGGGAGCCCTTGGACATTTGGATGGCTAGGAGAAGTACAGCGAGCCCAGGACCATAAGAAAAGCTGATAGCACTTGAGGCTTTTTAGTGCCTCCAGGTAGTTAGAGTGTGGTCTGGTCTCATCCTGCTTGAAGAATCTCAGGCCAAACTGCCCACTGTTCTTTAATGAGATGCACGAGGCAGAGGGACACAGGCTGGTTTCCCCCCAGAAGCTTGGCTCCCTATGTTGATGGCAGAATGCTTTTGGTGCAAAATGATAGGAAAAGCCGCAGTATCAGAGCTGTTGTTTTTCCTGGCTGAAAGATTCACTAGGGAAACTCGACCTCCTTGCTTTCCTAGATCTAAGGAGCTTGGTTTGACTCCAGGGAGATTAAAGGTGCTGAACCGAGAGGGAGGAGAGGATCCTACCATTAACAGAGGGCTGGTTGCAAGTCTGGTGAAGGAGTCTACTCCATTACTAAGATATCTCCATTCCCTCCGGGAAGCCTTTGACCTGGAGTAAGGGTCTGAGTTCAATGTCATTCTTCAGGCGGTAATTAAGCAGGAGGCTGGTGGAGAAAGTAATCTCTTCAATCTCTCTCTCCTGCTGCTGTCTCAATAGACTTCTTGCACCATGAAACAAAAGTCCTTACCTGTGCACAACCCTTACCTATTGCCAAGTGTTGGGAAAGCTGTGACTTCAGGAACTGTTACAAAAAGGTCGCTGAACTGCTAAAATTTGACAGCATCTCCATCACATCCAAACCACAGCAGCCAGTTTGCTCTCTGCACCTCCTTCTACGGCTACAATGAAAAGCGGGCAGCCCAGCAGTTAATGCTTGCAACTCAGAGTAATTGAATTTGCACAGGGCCCATTTCCAGCCCTGCTATTGTGCAAGTCTGGGAAAGGCACCAATTCTCCCTGTGTTCTCCCCCCTCACAGCACCCCCCTCCCCCCTAGTGAAACAGTGAAACAAAGCACCCATCAAGCAGCAGGCTTGCTTGTCTGAATGAATTAATAGCTGTAAAACAACCTGAGTTCTACACAGGTCTTTCAAAGCCATTATCAGGAGCCTGACACTGGCTATCACCCCCTCCTTCAGAAACAAAAGGCACAAAGAGGCTACATCAGGCAACTGCAGAATGACCCAGCCTCAGGGAGAGATCTGACAACACGCAGATACCTAACAGTAACATCTATCCATCCATCAGTTAAGACACAGACTAGACTTGAACCAGACAATCTGGAGTTCGGTAGTCTAGCTCCTAAGGCTCCGAGCCTTAAAAGATTTAAGCATCTAAATAACATCAGCTGCCTGAAACCTAAATACCTTTGAAGTGCAGAGCCTCAGGATTATGCTGCTAACCAGAAGAGCCTAACTTCGTGTCACTGGGAACACCAGCCCTGATGTCTCACCTGATACTTGCAAAGAGGCAATTGAGGATTGAGAACCCACCTTGTTAATTAAAGCAGCTAATATCTTGCTTCTTAATAGCGAGATATAATCAATGTTAATCTTTTGGGCGTGCTACTAAATATCCAAAGGGGATGTTTGTTTTGCAATTTCCCTCTTCCTTAATGGCAGGCAATGGTAGGCTTTTCCCTGCCCTGCACAATCAGCCACCCTGCAAATCACAGCTATAAATATTTTGGCTTGCTTGGTAGCTGTAGCATTTCAGCGTCTTTCACCTCAAGCTTCACCTCATCCATTATCCATTGCTCCTTCATGACAGAGTTTCTGAACGGATCTTCTGTGAAGCTACAGGAGCTGTGAGCTGTGTACTTCTTCAAGCTCTGGAGGCCAAGCTGATCCATATCATGTACCTGAAGGAGCAGTAGCAAAGGAGAGCAAGCTCCTGCCTTGGGCAACTCAGAAAAGATGCAAGCTATTTGCCTGAAACACCAGAGACAGCAGAGATGGCCATCTTTGATTGAGGAAGATGGATTAGACTGGGAAGCAGGGTAGACTGAAAAGGGAAATAGGGAAGGAAGGGGATCTGGTAGGTAGTCAGGAGGACCAGGGGAAACATAAGGCAGGGGAAAGCTGAAGCAACAGAGGCAGTGGGGGAGAGGCAGGATGTTTAGGCAGAAACAGGATTTGAAATGAAGGAGTGGGTGACTGGCAGAGTGGGCATGGCTTAGAGTCAGACATGAAGTTTAGCTGAGGAGCCTGTGTATGTGAAAGAGTGGAGATCATGTAGAAGAAAGCAGATGTGGTAGGGATGGAAAATCTAGTTGACATTCCTACCTGCCAAGTCCTAGCTGTGGAAGCAGTTTTGAAGTTGCTATACAGTGGCCTTAGCTATGGCCAAAAGAATTCAAGAGGCTTTTTACAATGGGACTTGAGAAATTTCTAATATATCTAGCATGTCCCCTTAGAGGATAAAACTTGTAACCTGGAGACTTTTCCTAGGTATAATGTTGGGAGTCTTGGGGATAGTTTGTAAGTTAACAGCAACCAAAGGTGCCATTATTATTTCTGGAGGACTAAGGGTAGAAAGGATGTGCAGAGAATAAGGATGGATCGAAGGAAAATCAATGCTGGTACTGCTGCACCTGTCTCTTGGGCAACCATTTGCAAGTGCCCTAGATGAAGCTGGCTTTGCTGCAGGCTTTACAGCTAATGCCATTTTAATTTCTGACATGTCACAAATGGAGACAGATTTAATATGTATTTATTCAATGTCACTAAAAATACTCCAGCAATTGCGGGGGAAGAGGATAGGGCTGACCCATGGGGGAGAGTGGGGAGGACCTGCACTTTTGTAAAGACTGAAATGCGATGCTTACAGACAAGATTTGGAAAAGTTCTCTCCCAGTAGCTGCTAAGTATCCTCTGCCTGAAAACCTGCTGTCAAGTGTCATGTCAAATCGGTAAGACCAAGAGGCTAAGAGAGACCCTTCTCCTAAGTACAGTCCCACGGACAGAAAGTAATTGCAGTATCAAGGCATTGCCTGAACCTGGCAGGTTCTCACTAAAAACAAATACTGTTTCCCTGGTAATGAAGGAAAGGTTTAATCTCATTTCACTCCAGTGAGAACGTCCAGTACAGCAAGTCCCTCTGTCACTGTTAACACTCACTGTGTTAGCCCTGAGTGATCATCTGGCAGGTTTTAATCTGTTTCACAAAGTCTGCAGGAAGTGTGGGGCAATGGATCAGCTGAGAGGGCAGCTGGTGCACCATGTTCTTCCTCCTTCTGCGTGGTGCAAAGCCAGGTCACTGGCTCGTGTTGTGTGCTTCTCCCTTGTCTCTGCATGGGGACACTTGTATCTACAGCGAGGGGTGGCAGAGGGCCTTCTTGCCCCTGAGCTGGATGCAGCCTTGGTGTACAGGCTGTGCTGGCTGTACAGATTCTGCCCCTACTTCCACACTGTGTGACCTGGACAGCAGGCAACACGCTGGGCAGGGGACTGTGACTCCCTGCTCTCTTGGTAAACCTGCCCTGCCTTCCACTGAAATAACAGAAAGAGGATTTAATGCTTCCTGGGCCAGAGGTGACCATGATGTCCTGACTTCTACAACCCAAAAGGACATTAGGTCAGTAAATCATGAAGCAATAGGAGGTTTCTTTGCTCAAAGAATGCAGCTCTGTCCCTATGCTTGCTAGAAATGGACTTACACAAAATGCTAACATTCAAGCCTCTATGAGCACCAAGGGAATTCAGATCCAGATTAGACAGTGCTTGGATGCTTTGGTGATTGGCACCTTAGAAATTACATAGATAGAGAGAGCATAGTGGAAATAGATGGGACTTTGCAGTTTTGGCTCTTCTCTGCTAGTTAAAATTATTTATGATGATGTTTCACATCACATTCAAGCTCCTGTGCAGATAGCAGCGGCAGAGAACAAGAGATCTCTGCCACCTAGGAGAGGATTATGTGGATATGACAATGTTCAAACCCACTGGGCTCTGCCACGCTGCATTATTTAAGCCCAGTAACCAAATTTAGTAACCAGCCCCTGAAGCACTGAGAGAAAAACACAGCTTCCAGAGCTCCTTCCCTGCAGTCCTGTCGGCTTCCTCCCTTAAAGGAGCCATCAGCTTTTTTCTTCCTCTCTCAGCTCCACCAGCCAGGCCTGACCTCCCACGTTGTTCCCAAGGGAGCAATGGAGTCCTTGGCACAGGTGCAACGCGTGACCCAAGTGCAAGCTGTCACACATAGTGTGAAGCCTTGGGAGCCCAGTGTAGAGGCACCTGCATGAGGAAAACAGGAATCCCATCCCAGCTCCAGGCCTTCAGGATGCAGGCACAGAGGTTGCATTTGTGCAGTGAGGTGTGAGCTCAGGTACGGACCCAAAGACCAACCCTACAGCCAATGCATAGCCTGCCTGGACCACTGGCTGCTTTCCAGCTTTAGTTCTGTACCATGTGTGCTCAGGCTGCTAATGCTCCATGCTCTGCCTGAAACTGGGAGCTTTGCAGGTCCAGATAAATAAATGCATGGATGAGCCTGCTGGTGAAGTGTGTGGACAGAAGCAATTCTGGACATACAGACAAGCTCATACTTGTACTCAGGTGAAGATCTCTCCTTGCCTGCCTTGCCCACCAAACACTGCAGCTGGTAGAAAGAGCTGGACACAGCTCTACCTCTCTCCAGCTCTAGTCTTCCTCAACAGCAGTTTTGTCACTGCTCCACAATGTCAGAATGCCAAACAATAGCACTTGTTAAGCAATTTTTGAAAGGAATAAAGCAAAGGGAGACTGCAAGGCTTGGGCTGTAGGTCACCTGGCTCGTGTTCAATGAGCAGGTGTTATGCCACAGCAGGCTCTTGTCTGCCCAGTAAGATGGGAGTGCCCAAGTCCAGGTACGTGGCCAAGGTCTCCAGAATGATCTGCGGAAAGGAGAGGGTGGACAAAGTGAATATTTAACCAACACAGTGTCAAATGCAAACATATGTCCACTATGGTGTTTGTCATCATAGGGCATTAAACTTGTACATACACTTGAGGCAACACAACTCCCCTCTGATTCTGGCAGAGCTGGCTTCAGAGACGCAGCATTTACCTTGGCATGTGAAGAGGTCATTTCAGTAAAGCCTCAGCCGCAGGAAACCATGAAATAATGCTGAGACCTGCTGGTACTGCAGGTGACTCCCGCCACCATGGCTATTAAGTGCAAGGTGTGTCCTCTCCACCGCAGCAATAGGACGCCACTGCCTCTTAAAACTGTCTGCTGCCTCTTAGATCCCTCCCTGGCCTTCTGCCCAGAGCCCCAGAGGCAGAGTCGGAGACTGGTGTTTACAAACACAGTCTTTTAAACTGTGTGTGGAATGAGAAAAAGCAGCAAGCCCAGCTGAAGGGCCCTGGGAGGAGCAGATCTCATCAGAGCTTGCACGGAATGTCTTCTTGAGCTGCCTTTCTTGACCTAGATGAGCTATGTGTGAGCTGACGGGACAGGGAACAATATGGCAGGTCTGCAGCAAGGGGACTCTCCAGGCAGTCAGGGCTTCTGCCAGATCCACCTCCCATGAGCTGAGCCTCTCTGGTCACTACCATGCCAGGGAGCACACAGAAAGGCTGACCATAAAGGCCAGGTCTGCAAGAAAAGAGTTTGGGGTTGCATGGATGGTATCAGCCAGTCCACAGACCCTGAAATCTCTGCCATCTTGTACCATTCCCAGATGCCAAACTATGGGTATTCAGGATTATTGGGGCTTTTTTAACTTCTTTGTTGTTTTGTTTGTTGTTTCTGCACTACTCACTGACCAAACTTAAAAATGGGTTATTTATCACATACTTCAAATGCCGTGACACATATGGCCTATTGCTCCAGAGGCCCTAAGCTAGCCCTACCCCACAGCTATTTTATCTGTAAACCACAGATCATTGCCAGTACTTCCATTGTTCCAGTGACCACCAGGGCCTATACAGCATTGGCCTCTGGTGGATGATCCCGGCAAGCAGATGGGGACTCAGCATAAACTGCACATATACACTCAGCATAAACTGAGTTCTTGCCCTCCTTGAGCCCCCAGGCCCAGTCAGCTCTTCCTTCCATCACACAGACCCCCACCAAGATGCTGCAAGTCTTTGCCAGCAAGGGTGGCAGAACTAGTTATCATGTGGACTTGAGTCATTGCAGAGCTGTCCTCATCCCATGCAGGACACCAGACACCTGTCAGCTGCTGGCAGGCTCCAGCTGTGCAGCACTGGGTGTGAGACTCGAAACCAGGGTCATTTGCTGCAAAGCGAATTCACTCAAATCCTTTTTCGGGTCCTTTTTTCCCCCCACCTCTTGAACGGGAAACTCTCCAGCATGGCTGTTGTGAGAGAAGCCCTTCTACAAAAACTTTTAAAATAGATGCCCATAGGGACAAAGCATGGTGGAAAAACAGTCATTTTGTTCTGGTGTGATCACACCAATTCATGAGCCCAGCTCTTTTCCCTCCCTCCTATCCACTGGAAATGAGCTCACTCAATTCAGCTGCAAGCTCTTTGCAGGCAAGGCTGAGAGGGCCATGGTTTGGCCAGCGACAGGACAGCTGCCCAGCTCTCCTCACGGCCTCAAACAAGCAGTAGAGCGTGTAAAGCTAGCGTGTAGCCTGTTCTTGGGAAGGAATGTAACTCCCCAGCCTTGTCTGGAGACTCACATGGAAACCCAACTGTGAAAATAAAAGTAACAATCCTGGTGACAGCACAGCAAAGACTTTCCAGCGGCTGTAACTAACATTAAACCACTTGGCAAAGGGCTTCTTGCTCTCACTCCCTTTGCCGCACCCACTCTCCGGGAACCTCAGAAAGGACATAACTGGAATCCCCATCTGGGGAAGGGGAGGATAAAGAACACATAGACACCCAGCTTGGCATTTCCTACAGCTATTGCTCGTACCACACAGACAAGAGCCACGTGCAGCAGCTCCAAAAGCAATTCACAGGAAGGGAAAGGCGTGAGATTGTTTGTGTGAAATATATACACCAGGGCTAGCTGAGGGCAGCTCAGACCTCTGTTTCCCTGGATGTAGATGGAAGGCCCAAGGTTTTGCCAGCAGCCTGCTGCCACCCAGCCTCCTCTCTTATGCTAGCATTGATTTGTCTGCAGCAGCGAATACCCAGTCAGAGGAGATTTTCAGGATGGGTTGCTTGGCAGGGAGGAATGGGGCAGGTGGGTGTGGAAGAGGATAAACCTGTAATGTTCCTGAATTGCAGTGCAGAAGCAGGCCTCAGATTTCCTCCTAGGGCTCAAACTTACCTTGGCAGAGCTCTTATCAGTACTCAGTCATGCTCTCACACAGGGGATGAGCTACAGCTGACTGGTGCACCAGCCCCTTCCTGGGACTGCAAGCCCCATTATTTTTATGCCCTAGACTGATACAGTTATAGCCTTGCTCAGGGCTGACCCGGTGGCAGCTGAAAGCCACAGGAGACACGTGGATGCAGCAGAACCAGACACAGAAGCTGTTCTCTGCCACAGGCAGGATGAGGTAGTTGCCAGTGGGGGAAACTGCTTGGGGGTTAGAAATCTGCTGATTGCCTTTATAGAGAAGCAGACACAGGAGAGAAAACCCTTGTCAAGCAGTTGAGCTCTGTCCTGTCTCCTCTACACCACAAAGCACATGCCACTGGTGTAACACCCTTCTTGGCAGATGAGTGCACTGGTCATGGCCCATCATTATCTGCTGAGCAGGAGCCTTCCTTCCCAGACAGCGTATCCTCTCTACAACACTAACCTCTCTGAGGACGGAGGAGCAAGGGAATAGCACTTTTAAAGCAATCTGCCCTGCAAACCATGACCTCGATATTGCTTGCACTGAAGTCCAAAAGCAGGAAGAAGATCAGCCTTTTCACATCTTTTGCAGGCATTCAGTAACTAACCCCTGGGACCCGGCTGCTTACAAGAGAGAAAATTTCTAAAAGACAGCAATAAAGAGGACGTGGGTGCAGGGGGAGGAGGAAGGTGGGGAGGGGGAGAGGAGGGATACGTATGTCACAGCTTACCTCAGAGCCAGAATTAGAAGCTGGGTAAAAAAATAAAATCACAGCAGGAAATAATGTGTGGCTTAAAATAGCAACATCAAATGGGAGCGGGAATGGGGAGTGGGTGGCATTTGAGGTTGCTGCTCTGTTCCTCCCTCAATGGCAGGGTGATTAATATGTCTACGCTACTTGTATTTATGTAACAAAGGGCACAAAAGGCCAAAGCTGTATTTTCACTAACACTGCAGGGGAGTCTGTGAATCTTTTCTTTCCCCTACAGCATTAAATGGGAGGATCTGCACTTGCACTTCCTGCATCAGAAACAAAAAAAAAATCTTTTTAAAAAAATCCATGCTTCAGCCCTGCAAATGCAGTTACATTTCCACAGCTTGGCATGGTGGCACAGAGACCTTTAAGGCTTTGAAGCCATTCTGCTGCCTTTCACAGCTCCCCAGAGAAAAAGCCTGTTCCCAGAACACACTTGTAAACATGGTTGGGTTGTCTCTGGCTGGAGGCTGCGCTGTAATAAGCAGGCAAGGTACCACTACATGTTACTACACATTTTCATGCTCATTCTCTGTATTTGCAGTGAATCATAGATCTCTGAGATGGGTCATGCAATCCATTCCTTGCCAGCACAGGATTGTTCCCAGCCATGTACTTAAACCCTCACGTTTCTTTTGCAAGACAATGATTCAGACTGATCACTCTTTTTGTTCACACCTTGTATCCTGAGAACTGCATTAAAGACTCAAAACCAGTCATGTGTTTTGATAAGAAAGGGATATTTTTCTTAGGTGCATCAATAACTATTCAACCCACCACATCACTATTCACTGATGATGCTGAAATTACCTAGCAAAGTGGCTGCCAGACTTATGGCACTTGTTTTTCAGACTGCTGTGGTCTTCTCTGGACTAATAAGCAAAACAAGCCCTGCTCTGAACTTGCAGTCAAAGGTAGGAAAGCATTCCAAAGGATGCAGGAAGCTTGCGTCTCAGCTGGCCACAATCAGCACCTCCCACTCATCTGAAAGGCAGTGTGCTGCTACAGTGTTTGGTCCCCTCAGCGAGCAAAGACCATCCTTCACCTACCCGCACACACAGCATGTCTGTCCCTGCTCCAGTCACTCATAGCAAAATATCTGCTTGCAAGTATCTGTACATGCAAATAGCATAAGACCAGGTTTGTTGTGTGATAAAAACCTGCTGCATGGGCCTGATCCTGATATTCCCTGACATCAGCAAGTATCTTTGACATAAGCTGGGCTGTGCTGCTGTCAGAGGAAGGAGAATCTGGCCCAGATCTCATGCAAATCTTCCCACAGGCAGGCAGAGCAGCATGATTTGTTTAAACATGGCATGCTGGTGGCTGCAGCCAGAGAACACTCCCAGCAACTCCATCAACATGCATAATATCCTGCTAGTTAAATCCAGCCATGGTAAATATCTCTACCATGTTATCCCTCTAAGCAAATATAGTACCTGTATGGAAGAAATTCCTCAGAACGTTTCCTGTCTGGAGCTGAAGTTTGCCAGGGACTGAATTTCCTGTGAGGCTACAGTTGGGAATGCAAAGCAAAGAAGCTAACAAGAAAATGAGATTATACATATGTGGACCTGGTCTACACAGATTCTCCTCAACAAGCACGTTTCCCCCCTTGTTTACATAAAAACGAAGTGCTTAGATTTTCAAATATCGGCTGGACTATTTTTCATTAGTAATTCTTATTTTTACCCCACTGCCTCCCTTTCTACCTATTTTTTTCCAGCTGCAATTCTGTGACTTACGCATCCTGAAAATGAAAGAGGTTGTTTTTGCCAATAGCAAAGTGGTATGCATCCTTTCAACCATCTGGAAACGGATTTTTTATTCTTCCTCCCTCACAACCACACACACACGTGCACACACACAACCGAGTCTTTGTCTTTTGGAATCATTTCCCTTACCAAAGCTGATGACCATGAAAAGAATTCAATAAAAATGTTCCACAGGCATTAAGAGGCTGAGACAGAATAAACAGGGTGACTTCCTGGGCACTTGTTCTCATCCAAACTGCCACCTCAGGAGGAAGTGATGAATGCAATGCACACGGTTCAGTAGTTAAGAGATTAGGAGAGGTAGTTTAAGGCTCCTGTGTTTTTGTCCTGGCTCTGCTAGAAACCTCTTTTGTCATTAAGAGCAAGCTGCCTACCTGCTTAGTGAGTCAGCCCACCCTACCAACCCCCTCCACGGCTGTAAATAGAGATACACTTTTTAACCCCGTGTGATGATCAATACATCTGTGTTTGTAACATGAGCTGGTCTCCAGAGATGAAGTAATCTAAAGTGAAAACTGCCATGAAAACTCTATGCTGAGCCTAACAGAGTCAAGCAGGACACTTTAGGAGCCAGAGCCCAGACCTGATCATCCCTTGCCCAGAGGCAAATGTTAAGTGAGCTATGTCACCATGCTATCCAGATGACTGCAGGTCTGCAGGAGGAAACAAAGAAGAGCCAAAGCCACACTGACTGGTACAAACATGCTTAGGGTGTCCAGCTGAGAATGAGTAACAGCTGCTTGCTCATCATCCTGATTTCTGTCACTACTAGTGCTTCTGAATGCTGAAGTGTCCCAATGCTGTGACTCAGGGCTGTGAGTCACGGGCTGTATGTCTCCACCGCATGGAATCACTCGCTCTCTCTGATGAGATCGCAGAAATCACAGATCATCTTGGGTCTCTTACAGTGGTAGGTCTTAAAAATATAGACAGATATTTACAAACACATCACATTCTGTCTAAAATACTGTCTATTGAGAATTTGTATTAGAGCTCAATTTCACATACGCACCCCACCTAATAAATCTACAAAAAGGAGAAGTTTTTTTTTTTCTCTTCTGTTGTGGGCATTTAATTCCTATATCCCCAAAGCTCGAGTAAATCCGGGCTAAACAGGATGCAGTGCAGGTAGCACTCAACCTTTTGTTTCCCCTGCTTTTACCAGTCACACTTTTTGGCCTGAAATGCTGACATCAGGGCGACACAATGCTTTTTGGCACTGGATCTGCCTTATCCTTTTCCAGGCTCTTCGGCCTTCCCGGTAAGGAAGCTTTGATCTAGTGGCATTCTCCTAACCTCAGTGCTAGGCTGCAATTAGCTGCATGCAGGGCTGCAGCAGGAGCCATCTCTGTGCTGGCTGTCAAGACCTCAGAGAAGTCACTAGATACTCCCAAGGTATCATCAGATCTCTCTTGACCCCATAACAATAGAGTGGACCATTTTCTCATTTACAGACTGCAACAGCAAGTTGCAGACTGCAACAGCTGAGCATTCTGGAGCTCACCTCCAGTTTCTGTCAATTCTCTGTTGGTACAGGTGCAGCTGAAATAGCCACCACTTCCTCTTGAGATGAGGGAGCAGAGATCACCTCAGCACTGACCTCACTGGCTGGGAACCTCCTGCGCTGTCCACCCATACAGCACCTACCTAATCAGTGAAACAGAGGCCCCACACTGACAACAGTGGGATTCCCGATACTCCTCTAGTGGCAGCACAGTTTGTGTCGGCAGAAGAGTGTTTCTGTTGGCATGTGCCCCTTCCCTGAATTGATTAAGTCATGCCTGGTTTTGCAAATATCTCTGCAACAAGGTGTTTTGCTGGTGTAAAGATGTGGTAAAGAATCACTCCCTCCACTCACAGCCAGCCTGAATCCTTCTCACAAAAGTAGATAGAAGACTATATAGGCAATCTCTCTGAGTGGGCTGGGACAGGGTAAGTGCACTTATACATCTGAACTAATGTAGAAAACCACCAAGATCCTTACTAGGAAAGCAAACACAATGGTCTAAGCACAGGGATTCCCGGGTAATAGGAAGTGACTTCAGCACACCAATTCCTCTATTCCCGTAACTCTCTGTGGGTTTGCCAACAATCCTTATCGTCCTTGCT
This sequence comes from Pithys albifrons albifrons, assembly GCF_047495875.1. Taxonomy (NCBI): domain Eukaryota; kingdom Metazoa; phylum Chordata; class Aves; order Passeriformes; family Thamnophilidae; genus Pithys; species Pithys albifrons. Next base: position 88,222,979 of record NC_092459.1, read on the forward strand.
AACTGATTACATCCTCCTTTCCTTACTGTGGTCAGTCAGTTGCTGCATACCAGAAACAGCTGGTACAATTGATAGATAAGCACACATCTCAATGGATTTTCCTCTCTCTGCTGTAACCACATCCATCCCTGCAGCCACGAGACAGGCAGTTCTAGAAAGGAGTGAAACAACAGAACAGTTTGTTACCAGTACTAGTTTTCTAGAAACACTGATCCAGGGAATATTGTCTTTCCCCGTGTTTCCATAGAAAATACTTAAAGTCTCCATAAAGGAAGGCAGGATGGTTCCAACCCTCCCTACCAGCCCCCCAAAACAGCATGTCCCACACCCCAACAACCCCTGCAGACAAGGCAGTTCAACTGCTGGACCAAGAAGACGCAGGACTCAAGACCCCAAGAAATCAGGACTCCCGAGATACCACGTCTAAGCCAGGATCCATGCCCTGTGCTGACACAGGGTTGAGTCTAACAACAGAACCTGCCACTAGCCAAGAAATGTGCAAGACCAGTTTTTTTGAGGACCAGCATGAATGCATTTGGAATTTTACCCCATTTTGATTAAAACTCCCTGCACCTTGAGTTTAGCATTCTTGGATAGCCTGAAGGCATTCTTCAAATGCAACAGCACAGATAAGTAATAAAACATCTCTTAAAAATAAAACCTCTACTCCAAGTATACTGCCCTCTTCTAAGCAGCACTTCATGACAACAGTCATCTCAGGCCAAATTTGAGTCACAGGAGTGTCATCAGAGATGGAGTTAGCCCAGTTTGTTAAGTGACTAGAAGACAGCCAATTTTATTTTGGCTTCTGTCTTTTTTTTCTGTACTAGTTCCTGGAATCTGCTTTGTACACATGACCCTTCTCTTGCTGCAAGTTCACACCATGAGATGGGCAGGAATGTTCAAATAACATATTCTTTAACCTCTCTGGTAATGAGATGCTTGTTGTTGCTTTTTTGGAGGTTCCTGAGAAGCTCCCACAAACCTCTCTCCCCACATCTCCTGAACTGCATCTGCAGCATCCAACCACAGTCCCTCTGGAGGGCAGCGTGCCTCTCACAGTGACGACACCACACTCTTAATTTGTTCCAGCCTGTTTCACACTGACATTTTAGCACTGACGTCACCAGCTGCTGAAATTTCATTGCTGCTGCTAAGAATAACAGCCCTCTTCACCCCCCACCTTACACCAAATAATTATTTTAATACAGTAGGGATGTAGGCTTATCTTTTCTGACACAAATCAGGTTCTAGTGGTTAAAAGAAGAAGGAAGAACAAAGCATTGCAGATGCTTTTCTGTTCTGTCAGCCTGAGACAAAAAAAAAAAAAGAAAAACCAACACAAAAATCAAGAGTGTATTGCTAAAAGCTAACAGTGATATAAAACATGAATGGGAAAAGTTCAGACTGATTTGTTTTAAAACTTCCTTGCCAGACAATCTTAAGCAATTGCAAACTGCTTAAATAGCCCAGGCTACAATCTGCCCCAGCAGTCCCTTACAAAGCCCCCTCCAAATTCTCTGAGGCTCTGTACATTGAATATTTGCTTACACTGGTGCAGTATGGGCATAAAGTACTGCCAAAGCAGAATTTCCCATTGACTTTGGGGATTGAACCAAATCCCCTCGATTTCTGTGGGAGGATTTCTATTAACTTGAATGGGCATTGAATCAAACCTAAATTGGCACTACTCTGCACCCATTTGGCACAGTGTAGTTCTCTGCATAAGGCGGGGAATCAGGTCCAAAGACACTGAAAAATTCTTTAATTAAGAACATTATTGAGGAGAGCAAGCTTTTGCATCATTAAGCTGATAAATTGAATTTGTGCTATACTTTTAATGGCAAAGGGTCAGATTTTCAAAGACACTTAGTATAAAGATGAAACTGAATGCTTACAGGATTTCCAAGAAATGTTTAAAGGCAAATCAGGTGCTAAGAAGCCTTTCAAATCAACAGGTCTGTTCACTTATTTACATGATTTTAAAAATCCTGGGAGCTACCTATTTGCATTTTTGTAGCCTTATAAACCTATTTTGGCAGCATTATAGATCTCCTCAGGTGTTATAAGATGACCATTGCCTGTAGCTGACAGCCAGGTCTACTCATTGATTCCACATCAGGCCTGAGTCCTCACAGGCACACTGAGCAGCAGCTGCAGTAACCACGCCAAGTGTTGCCTATGGGTACCTGCCCCCCTGTGCCCCCTGATTCCACATGGAAGGAGAATGGCACCTCCATCAGCCACAGCAAGTCATCTGAAGTTTCTTCTGGTCAGGGGTGACAAAGGCCTTTAAAAACCAGACACACTGAGGTCCTGGAAGTGTTATTTTCAACCCTGCTGGGGAAGTGGGTGGCTAGCACAGCTTCCGGTGCAGAAGCAGACCTGAACCTTGACGGACTTGCATCCGGTCAAGGAGAAAATTCTCACAACTTCTTTGTTACTGCTTCACCATAAACTCTGAGGTCTGGCATAATTTCCTATGATGCTTTCTCAGGCACCTTCCTCTACTGCTTGATCTTTAGAAACTGCTGCCTTCATTATCTCTGCATCTCCTTTTACTGCAGAATAAGCAAAGTTTTAGGAGCTGGCACTTCCAAAGGATCCTCTGGTTACTTGGCTGAAGTTATTTTGCCTGGCTATTATTTTTTGTTTGGACTTGAGTGTTTGTCATGGTCTTTTTCTGGAAAGTACAGGGAGATTGATCATGAGACGAGAGACAGACATCTTTGTTTAAAAATCCTAGAGGCTGCAAGAGAGAGAAGATGAGAGCAGCACTGTCACATTAAGAAGCCTTCCCATGGAAGTGCCATAGGGGCAGAGATCCAGAAAAGGTTGATGATAGAAAAGCAAGCCAAGAGAAAGTGAAAGTGCTGTCAAAGCCGAGCCCTGAAGATGAAGTATAGGAGCTAGGAATGTCTCCTCCGACCCCTGGCAGCCATTCTTGTTCGGGCTGTATCTCAGCACGGTCACATGCGGCTGGGCCGATGGGAGCATATCTCTGAGCTGACTGTGCCTCTCCCAGTAACGTCAGGATGGGCTGGCTGGAAGCCTGAGGGATAGCTATGGCCACCTGATTTCCTCAACCCCGGTGCTAACCTCTTCCTCTCTTCCTCCCCATGACTAATTTCCCTTCAACTCCTCCCACGCACACCCCCAGTTCCTCACCCCATGCATTTTTATGCATAAAAGAAACTTGCTAGATTACACAACCTACTACTGGGACAAGTACCAGGTAAAGAGATCGGAATGTATCAGGGAACACAACTCCTACAAACCAAGGAAAGGAACAAAAATTTCTGCCTGACTTTGGCAGGTACAGGAGCAACTTTCAAACCAGCTCCTTTTGATAAGAGCCTTGGTTCTGGGTTGGAGTTAAAAATGTGCTCTTAAAAACACATTTAAGTTGCTAAAAAAGCTGCTCACTACAAACAATAAGGCCTCAAATACTCTCATGTCCGTGCTGTGCCAGATCATACCAGAGCTGATTCAGCTCCAAGGGGGTAAGCCATGACTTGGAGCCATGCACCGAAAGCAAAGGTGTGCCCAGCAACGTTCCTGAGTGTGAGCAGGACTGGCACTACCCCACCATATACTTTTTACTTTCTTTTGCTTTCATCTACAAAACTGCTCCCAGCTTTGGGCTGTGGCTCTGGTCCTGTTCTGTACCAGTTTTGCTGCTGTGGTGCTGCTCCACCAAGGAGCAGTTTTCATCTTCCCCAGGGCGAGTAAGAGGGAGAATAGGCCTACGGTTTTATTTGTTGCTTACACCGAAAAGAATTTATCTAATTAAAAATCACTGGAAAATACATGCATTTGCAGAAATGGCTCTGCTTCAGAAGAGTCTCTTGAGGCAAATAAGTGAGTAATTTTTAAGGGTTTATGAAAATAGCCTCTATAGTTACACTCATGAGGATAAAATTACAAGTGTTTTCAATCCTCATACTTCAGGGCATAAGTTGATCCTCAGCTGGGGGCCAGGGAGGAATTTCCTCCCAGAGGATATTATTGTTCTGTGAAGTATCTCATGGGAGATTGACATCCTCCAGAGTATCTGGCATTAGCCACTGGAGAGGAGTTAAAAAAAAAAGAAAGAAAAAGACACTGCTCAGAACGAGCCGCTGCTCTGCTCTGCTCGCACCACATCTCGAGGGCCCGGGGGCGGCGCCCGCTGTTGCACAAGCTGCCCCGTGCAGTGTCGTGCGGGACCCCGGAGATCCGGGAAGGGCGCGCGGCGGCGCCGCTCCTTCTGGGAAGCGCCGTGACTCATCCGCGCCACGGGACCCTTTCCCGCGCCTCCCGCCCCGCTCCTCCTGGGACAGCCAATCAGCGGCGCGTTATTTGCATAGCGCGCGGGCGCTCCTGGGACAGCGACGGGAGATACCGCCCTCGCTCCCCTCCCGCCAGCGCCGCTTTTCACTCCGTGCGGGCGGGATCCCGCCGGGAAAGGGCGGAGGGCGCATCCCGATGGAAAAGCGTCCCTCACCCTTATCTCAGCGCGAAAGACTGCTGAGGCTTTATATACTGTGTCAAGGGCGGGGAAAAGTTGCCCGGATGACCCTCAGTGGTCTGGGGTGCAGGCTTCAAACCTGTAGCTGTCTAGCGACAGAGTGGTTCAATTCCACCTTTCGGGCGATGAGCAGCAACGCGTTGTGTGTTTTTGCCCCTGTCAGACCCCCACTCTACCCCGGGGCAAGAAGAGTCCCACCATCCGCGCCACCAGAGAGCACATTTTGGTTACCCTGCTTCCACGGCACTGCATCTTTGAAATGACAGGGTGCTGGGCACAACCAAGGAAAGGGAAACCTCACAAGGGCACCTGGACAACAATCGCAGATTTTAATTGGATTTTTCTGCTAAGCAGATCTCTGTTAAGCAGTGTCACATGTCCTACAAGAACAGAAAAGAAGTAAATAACAGAAGCCATTCTCTAGTTGTGCTCCATATTGACGATAACCCATCTCCCACCCACGCTGCAACAAAGATGCTTCACTTCAGCAGTAAGCACGGGTGCTAATAATGTCACCCAGCCCCACAAAAAATAAAGGTTAGCATCAAAGTAAAAAACATATTCTTCAAGCAGAAGGCGTTTATTTTGTGATATCCTGTTGCAACAACTCCAGTGGATGATTTGTGGAGCCTCTAGTTAAGAGACCCCAGCCATCCACACTCCACACCGCAGGAGACCTCACGGACTGAAAAGAGATTGCAAGGGGCATTTTCATGTTATCTACTGGACCCACAGGTAGGAAGGGCGATTCTGCCTGGTGAATTCCAGAAGAAATACCGAGTGAATTATCAGATCTCCAGTGTTCCAAGGTGCTTTTTGAGGGGTGCAGTGCCAAATGGAGTTAAGTAGGTGAGCGCCCCTGAGGATTTAAGCCGGAATGACTGTGCTTCCTTTACAGTGAATGAGTCACTCCAGCTGAAGCCTGGGAGGAGAAGGGAAGGGCACTGAGGGCCATGACACCATTCTGGATTGCTGCTCCTGCTCTGAGTCTGCAGACCCCCAAGCCGTTTGGAGAGGGGCAGCCTTGGTGCCAGCAAAGCACATCACTCCGAGAATAAGCTGTCCTGTTATGGGAAATCTGGGGAGAAGAGCTCCTCTGAAGCGCCTGCCAGCTTCTCTGTGGCCTGCAGGAGATGTGCCTGCGCTCTCACTGGCACAGCTGGGAGTGCCCTGAGTCCCAGATGGCTATCTACTCCGTGCTGTTCTGCCTACCAGCCAGCCTCCTTTGCCCATAATGAACTGTCCATGTGGAATTTCTCTGTGGCCTCAGAAATTGGTATCTGCACCGCAGCTTGGCTGGGGGTTTTGTTTTGGGGGTGAGGGGGAGAGCTGGAAAGTCGTCTGCCCAGTAGTGGGCAGCTGAGAATGTTAGCGCTCGATGTCAGTTACCAAGCAGAACATAATGCGGCTCTTTCATGTGGTGTTTATAACTGAACATGCTGTTTTGTGTCACCCTGATTTTTTTTTTCCTTCCAAGAAGTAGTTTTGGATTAAATTATGACAATTACATTCTTATACTCATCCCTCCCCACCAGCCCCCACCCTTGCCCTGCGTGCACACAAACACAAATGGGAATTATGTGCTCTGAGCACGATTTGAACTACACAGCCTGGGATCTGTGCCTGGCATTGAGTTCACTTTTTTCCTCCAGAACAAAAAGGCCACGTCCACTCTGCACTCTTTCATTGCCTTAGGATAAAGTAGGATGGTCAGACTGCTAGTGTGGGTGATTTGTCCCTCAAGGAGCTGACAGGGAAAATAGACTTTCAAGCACATGACAGAGGAGGCTGGGGAGCCCTGGCTGGGGAGGCTGTACATGGGGAAAGCTTTGTGAAATCCTCTGTGGATCTCTCCTCCAAGGTGGTTACATAACCCCAGTCTGGCTCCTCTACCTGGGCAGTGCCTCATCCAGTGGGTAAGGCAGGCACATGGCAGGAAGCAATCCAATCTTTTTGGGCGGTGCCTTCCAGGGCTGCACCTCTAGCTTGTGGCTGAACCCCGGGAAACATGGGTGTTCATTAGGACCAGAGACATGACAAGGTTGCTCTCACATCTTTTAGCTGACACAGCAGGTGGGAAAAGGCCTTAAGAAACAGGGCACCCTATATTTTGGTGCTGTTTTTTAAACACGAGTTGGAGAAGAACACTGGTGTGGAGGCCTGTGTAGATGATATATGTCTGTAGAAGGGACATATTACACAGTGCCATCCATGTCTTTGTCCGAGTTGGCTTCGTGTGCAGTCACTAATTAGTCAGGCAAAGCTTCCAGTGTTTGAATCTGAATGTCACTTTCTTCCCTGACAAAGGGCCAAATTAAGAGGAGCCAAAGGCCTCACCACTGGTTAGGAGGCAATCCAGGGGTTACTCAGAGGCAAGACACATGAGAGCCTGGCTCCTCAGCTGAATGCAATCTGCCTCCTGTTGTTTTCCCCACAGTCACAGAACGGTGAGGAGGATGTGCTGGTGACAGATGGTGACGTGACTTGCTAACCGTACGGGTGACTGGGCTGTGACTCAGCAAGTGTTTGGTTAAAAGAGATTGGGAGCATGTGCTTTTGACTGGTAACAGTGGCCCTAGCTGGGTCTCCTGGACCAGGCATGGGCTGTCATCTGAAACCAGTGTCTGCCATCTTCTTGGGAAGAAAGCAGGCACACGTGGAAAGAAAGAGCAGAAAGTCAGGCTCCTAAATTACTGTTTACACTTGTAATGGATAATGTCTGGGTGTGTATAAATATATGACCTACCAGTGGTGTTTAGATGTCCTGCTGGCCTTCAGAAGGGAAGCTATTCAACATCCTAGCCTAGAAAACCGACCATCTTGCTTGGGCTCGTAAAACTTCTTTTGCAGTTGAGTCACTAGAGGGGGACAAAGACCTAGCCTCGGTATGCATTCATCTACCAGTTCCCCCACTGCAGCTGCGGGAGACACCTTGGAGAGGCAACAGCAGAGAGGGCCCTGGTCTTTCTTGGGTTTGAAGGTGTCCAGCTACTGGGACAGCTTTCCAGAGGCTGAGCACACAACTGGGGATCAGCAGTACTTGGGAAACAAAGCCATTCCTTTTCCCCCAGAGAAGCAAGATGGCGCATGTATGTGCATGTGCAGGTTAGCAGCCTTTATGTTGGCTCTTCCAGCATTTCTCCCTGCCTAGAGCCAGCCGGTCCATAGTTGGCCTGGTCTTTCAAAGGCTAAATTTCAGGCATTGCAGAGCCCAAGACAGTGTCACCTGGGCAGAGGACTCAGACAATCATGTATGTTTCCACGCACATGCCATTTTTCTCCTTTCTCCTCTTTTATGAATGGGAGAGAGCTGAATTGTCACGTCTGGATGGGTGCCACGGGTTACTGTTGTCTCTGTGAGTTAAAGACGTCATGAAAATTGGAGGACTGGAGGATTTGAACAGAGTGTACCTGTGTGCATCCCACACACACACACACAGAGCCAAAGTGGCCGTGGCAAGAAGCACAGCAGTGCTTGCAACGAACATATTGACCTGAAGTGCTTAAAAGCTACTACACACACTCTCCTGGTGAAATGTCGACCATAATGACTCATACAAATGGATCGTGATACAGCCCTCAGCCCAGCCAGGCTATGTGTGGAACCAAGACACTCCCATTTTCTCCCCTCCAGCATACTTCCCTGACCAAATCCAAGACCGAGCCATTTGGCTCTGACTGGAGCTGGTCAGAACATGTTTTTCTTTTCTTCTCTTTCCCCCTCCTTCACCCTTTGGAAAATGTTGACATTTCAGCAAAGGGCTGCAAACCCAAACCCCGAATATTTTCCATTGGAAAATGCTGGGGGAAAGGGAGGGGAATAATCCCCAAACTGCCAACAATCTCTTTTGCTTTTATGGCTTTTGGGTTTGGGGGCGTGGGGGAACACATTTGGAGATCAGTGAACACTTTCTATGAAAATATCTGTTCTCTCAAAATCAAATTTTTCATTAGAAAAGTGTTCCAACTAGCTTCATTTTCACTGGTGATGGTTTGGACACTCTCTACATCTAATTTTGGAATAGACCTGAAGAAAATTTAATTAATTTTATTGGAATATAAGGCACAAATGACACTTTCATAGCACAATTGATATTTACTTGGTCTTCTCAGTATCATGAGGCTATACTCTGATATTTTTTCTTTGTCAACAGTGCTGTTCACACAAACATCTCAAGTAAGTTTGGAACCTGGTCTCTGGAGACACTACACTCCCAGAGCTCCAGCTGACTTGCCTCAGACCTCAGAGGACATTCCTGAAGGGAACCTGCCTTTCACAAGATCACATCAAAGGCTGGAAAGGAAGTAATATGCACTGAAAGGCGTGTTACCTGTAACTATCTCTTGAGTAACTGATAGCACAGAAACACTTACAAAGCATTTTGTTCTGATGTCTTCAGCTGATTTACATTTCTGTCTGAATCATAATGTAGACCTGATACATCTGTTTCATCTTGTTTTTGTGTATTGTTCTGCTTTCCTGTAAGTTAAAAATAAAGAAGAAAAGGGACAATGTTAGCATAACACAGCATGCATATTTGTAGGAGATGAGTTGCGTCCTAAAACTTTTACTAAATGTGGCTAATAGCAGGTTAGAGTTTATAAAAGGAAAGATCTTAAAACGGGCAGACACTGGTCATAAATAAACTGAGTCTGCAAACTTGCAGAAACTTTCAAAACAGCAGCAGAGTGAAGTTCAGAATAACCTCCAAAGAGAAGCAACGGGAATAAAAAGCTTAACTGTTTGAAGGTAGATCTTTATCAGTTTTTGGATAACATGACAGCAAAGGAATCGATTCCATGACCCAGAGAACCCTTTTAATTAGTTGTGCCCCTTTCCCTGTTTTTATTCCACACTGAAGTTTCCCAGTTATTATTTACATTCTCTCTGGTATGATTTAGCAATTGCACTGCTGCACTTCATTCTGATTTAGTACAGGTCCCTATCTCCTGTCACTCCCAGGTTTTTCTGAACTACCCACCTATGTTTGAATTCAGTCAGCACCAAAGAAGGGGCATATCAGACTTCATCAAATCCCATTTTTTTATTCTTCAGCTTAGGAACATCTGATTGGAATTGTTAAAGCTTATAAAGCTGTGAGTTTAGAAAGAAAATGATGCAAAATCTCAAATTTAGACCTCACTTTTGTTGGTTGGGGACAACTAAATTGTGTGTCGATAGAAGGAAGAGGCACTTCCTTAACCAGAATATCTCTGATAACAGTGGCAAGAAATACAGTGTGTCCTTTGTCATAACTGTTCAAGATAAGTCAGCAATTTTTCACTCACAGAACCCTACACTTGAATTAATAAAGTCAAAAGATCAAGAGTTTTAGTCCCTTGCCTTTGACACACAACTGCATGGAAGGAGCCATGGCGGAAAACTGAGGAACTGCCATCTGGAGATGCAGAGCTGTAAGTAACCATTGGAAACCCACACACACATAGCTGAGATGTAGCTATGAGCTGTCCTTGCTCACACCAGTAGTAAAGGGGCAGATACAGAAACAAGGAGATCCCAAGTAAGAAGATAAAGGGTCAAATGAATCACCCTGTCACTGTATGAAATGTAATGATTGGGAGAGCAAACAGATTAAGCCAGGGCTTATGACTGTTAGCATTCACTGAAACGTGTTCCACAAATTCAGCTTTCCAAGAAAAATTGGATTCTAGCTTCCTTCTGGTAATTTAAAGAGGCAACAATCTGTTTGTATGACCTTCAGATGAGGCAGATATAGGAACTGAATCCCACTATAAAAACTGAAGAATGGCCCTTCAGGGCCAGAGGAGAGGTCCTCCCCACACAGTGCTCTGCTCCCAGCTAGGGCAAGGTGAGAGCTGGTCCAGGGAGCACACACAGGCCTGGACATTTCCCTCTCTCTTCTGCTTCCTCAGTATTCACCTTTGTTGGATTGGGCTGTTAGGCTGTATATTTTGCCTGTTCTTTTAGTGTCATTTTACAGACCTGTGGCCTGCAAATTTGTCTAATCCCATTTTGAACCTGCTGGTGCTGTCTGCCTTTGCAGCCTTCTAGGCCAGCAACTTCCAGAAGTTACCTAATATAATGCAATTTCTTTAATCTGTTTTAAACTCATCTCCTGCTCATTTCACCGAGTGCTCCCTGTTCTGATGTGGAGGGATTTGGCTACTAATGGCTCTGCATTCACCTCAGCCACCCTGATTTAGTGAATCCAGTCCTTAGCCACGAGAAAATAGCAAAGCAATGCAATACTGGGTTGCTCAGCTCACTGCCATCCCTGACACCTGCTGACCTGCCCAGAGTGGTTCTATGCCTGGGGCACTCTGGCTCTTATCAAACTCAGGGTAGAAAAATAATGGCAAAGCAAATGGAATGCAACTTCCTTTCAGGGTTGTGCACCCCACGCAGCTGTTCACTGGTGACACAGCAGGTCCGTTTTGCGGTTAAGAGCTGGATGCTGATGGCTCTGTCCTTCTCATGAGGCTCTGCAGATCCAGGCCCAGCAGGGGGCTGCAAAGCAGCAAGCAGGATTTCGGAGAGGGTAGGCTGGCAGCCCTGGCGGGGGTGTCCAGGGCATCTTCCAAAGTGGCTTTAATTAATGAGCACATGTGCAGTGAGGAGAGTTACAGCATCCCACTCAAATTGTTGACTTGGAGCTGCTTCTGGAGACAGCCGTATTCTGCTCATTAGAAAGAGCTTTTTTGCAATGCCCTTGGATTGGATGGCTCTTGGATTGCACCACGAGATCAAGTCCACGTACGGGCTGCCTGCCTTTCGGCTGCCAGCTCCAAGAGGGTTGTTTTTCTTGTCTTCTCATTCTCAAGGAGTGCTCAGCCAGATGGCCTGTTTTCGAATGCACTGTGCGTTGGTTGGATGTGTGTTTGGAGAGTCTGCCAGCTTCACGAGAAGGAAGAAAGAGCAAAAGAAAGGGAAAAAAGCGCCATTTGGTATCTATCTCTGGGACCCAGCCAGAGTTGAGGCTCTGTTTGAAGAAGGGGGGAGTCTTAAGAAAGAAACTCTAGACAAAATTGAAAGCTGGAAAAACTTTCAAGCTTGACAGACTGGGAGACTGAAGTTCTGTACAACATCCATCTACTACCTGGCTCCATTGCAAACGTGTAGCAGACTTCCTCATAAACAATAGTAAGAGCAAGCACAAGCACAAAGTGCCTATCTCTGTGCTCTCCTGACATACCTCAGGTGTGGGCTGGGATGTGGAGAGGTGACCCAGCCAGCCTGCCTGCCCACTGGGGCTGAGTGATGATGCCTGTGGTTTCTGAGATTTTGCTCTCCGTTCAGCAAAACCAGAAATTACAGCATGCAGCCTGAGCACATCTGCTCAGGAAGAGGAGCCACAATGGAGTAGTAGGAAATACCCACCACCATGGCCCAACTCTCGAAGAAGCTAGCCTTAATTAGTAAATTAGGCCAGGCCAATGTACTTTACTTGCACCCCCTGATGTTCACTTCCCAGAAATAACTTCTGTTGATTTGGTGCAGCAAATAAATACACACCAAACCGGAGCAATGGCTTTTCCCATCACTCACTGGCAAATAATTTGAACCTGACAAGAAAAATCTGTTGTTGAAGGGAAGAGGAAAGTTTTGAAGTTTGGGTGGATCGTGCTTGGCTTTCTTTTCTGAACTAGATGTCATGTTGTGGTAACAACACATTGCTCCGAGCATCAGAAAGAGGTCTTGTTGAGCAGAGCCAGAGAAAGCCATGTTTGTAACCATCTCTGCTGGCTGACACACTGCTGTGTCTTACAAGCAGTCTTTGTCTGCTCACTTACTAAAACCATGGCACAAAGAAGATCGCTGCAGGAACATGTTTATCTGTGCAGGTGGGGGTGGTAAGTGCAAACCCCACTTCTCCACTGATTGCACCAAATTATATTCACCGAAGTGATCAGAACTCGTGGGTCCAGCATGGACAGTGTGTCCATGGCAACACTGGCTGGGCTGTGTGTTGCAGACACACTGCAGAGAGCCAGGGCACAGGGGGCATTTCTCTCTCCTGCTGTGGGCAAAGTCTGCTGGTGTCTATAGCACATCCAAGCACCTGTGGCTTCTCAGGACAGCATGGCTGTTAGTACACCAGGTCCAAGAGCTACACAACATTGACTTCACAGCAGCAGCAAAGACAGCATTTGCAGACCCCACCCTGTAAAGAGCAGGACCTTTCCCAAACAGGAAAAAAGGAAAACACCAGAAGCTGTTGGCAAAACAGTGTCTCTGACTTAGGGTTGCAGAGGCCATCCTGGAAGGGAAGGAGGATTGCTGGTTCAAGGTAGTGATTACGTCACACAAATACATTCTTGCATGGGTAGGAAGGCTACACAAAGAGATTGCCTCTCTTCCTACTCCAACAGGATCCAATTTTGGTAAATAACCCTGGCATAAAATTCAGGCTGTGGTAGCTACATTCACAGTTAAGATCATCAGAAGAGACTGGATTTTCTGTGTGCCAAAAAAAAGGTGGGAAAATCCAACAGTAAGTTCAACCGTTTCCTCCAGGGCTTTAGAGGGCTCATTACACCATTCAGGCAATTGCCTGATTGTTACCAAGTGCTGTCATGGAGCTGGTAAAGGAAGGATTTCTGTCTTTAAATTCACAGAAAGTTTAGGGGTCTAGGAATCATAAGATTAGGCTTTGCCACAGTTAGGCTAGTTACTGCACCTCTTGGCAAATGGAAAAAATGATAACCACAACATTCACAGGAGTACTGTTGGGAGGAGGCAGCTCCCAAACAAAGGTCCTTGGTTGCACTTTGGGTGGGACATCAGCCAGAAACAACATCCAGACTTCCGCTCACCCAGGCTGCACTGGCTGTTCCAGACACAAACACCAGCCTCTGCACTTTTCACACATGGTAATTTTCCCCTGCTTTATTTCATTGCTCTAGTTCTGCCTGACTTGTGGGCATGTGCATCTCTAGCACACTGCCCAACATGGCACAAGTTGACAGGCCAGTCTGAAAAAACAATTCCTTCAAAGTTATCTGGCCAAGTATCATTACATACCTAATACTGTCCAGGGAGGACAAGCTAGAAGAATTGCCCAAACATGGGATTTTGGAAATATGTGTACTGTAAAGAGAGGGGAGGTGTGCCTTCTGGCACCAGTCCTGGTTGTTCCACCAGCAGCCTTTGTGTTTAACTGTTTTAGCCACTGGATACCTGGATAGGAGATCTCCAAAAGATGCAGGACCAGAGGTTCAAAAAGTCTCCTCTGCACCTAGGGATGGATCAGTACACACTTCAGCATGGCATGGCATAAGTGGTATTGCACTGTCCATTATGGACAACAGTCTTGAGTATGGCTGCGCACAAGTTCAGTAGCACACACTGAGGTACTGAAGAGGATGGCTCCAATTTTGCATCGGAGCAGCTCATTTAGACACCATTCTCCTTCAATGGCTTAAAGTTTTCAGAGGGAGTGAACTCCTCAACTCACTCAAAAAATAGCCACACATCTCCCCTTCTTCTGTGCATGGCCTCACTCTGCACCCCGAAGCTCCCAGAGCATACTCTTAACTTTATTAAGAAAATCATGTTGCTAGCAAGAAGAGATGGTGATGAGCACACACAGCTTCGATTTTCCAATTGCCAGGGAAAGCTCTTTGTGCCACATCTCCAAACAATAGGGGGTGAGATTACAGGCACAGGACAGAGCTGAAGATCAGTAGCAAGGATGTGGTGCTTGAAGCTGGAGATCTGGTTTAAATTTAAAGCCTACATATACACAGAGTCCCTGAGATCCATACTGCTTATCCTACACAGGCCAGACATGGATTAAATCCTGTTCTCTTGAAGTGTCTCACTCACATCCATTCTCTCAGCCCATGAGCTTTCCATGGTTTTTTTTGGTGGTTCCTATTTCCTGTAGACTATATGTCTGACATTACTGGGGAAGGCAGCGGTTATAAAGATTAGAACTCCTTTTGAAGTCAGGAGAAGGAAAACTTTAGAGAATGGCTTACAGCTAGAAGTAGCTCATCATTCAAATGTAGAGCCCTGTTTGAGTCTTGGCTGGAGTTGGATGTAGGGACAAGGATGGTTGCTTTAAAAATTCCCAGTCAAAGGTAAAATGGAAAACCATAAAGTAGAAAGCAAGAGAGCACATGTTTAAGAAATCGAACTCTAAGACACAAATTCAATTCACTACCATGCTGACTGGCTTTTAGACTGTGACTGCAAAGCAGTTCACCGGTCTATGTTCAAAAAGTGCCTGCACATGCACACACACATATAGGTAAATAGAATATAAGCAGCTGTTATTCATACATGATTTCTTGGCAGGCATTTCACCATGACTTTAACAATGCTTGATGCTGTCTACCACAATATTCTTCTATTCAAGTTAAGGTGTTATGGTGTGGATGGGTGGACTAGCAGAAGGTAAAAAATGGTTCAGATGGTCAGGCTTGGAGAGAAGTGGATCTATGTCGTACCCTACCCAGAAGCTGATAACAAGTCAGGTACCGTAGGGGTCTAATTCTGGGGCCTGTCTTGCTATTAGCATCTTTAGCCGCTGTCTAGATGAGGCAATGGTGCTTGCTCATCATGTTTGCAGACAACATCAAAGTATCAGGAGGCAGTTGGTATGCTTGAGGTCACAGCTGCCATTCAGAGGGCCCTGGACAGGCTGGAGGAGTGGACTGAGAGGAACCTTATAAAATTCAGCAAGCACAAATGCAAAATCCTGGACTTGGGAAGGAAGAGCACCCGCAGCAGTACAGGCTGGGCAGACCAGCTCTGAAGAAAAGGATCTGGGTATCCAGGCAGAGAACAAGCTGGACATGAGCCAGCAGTATGCCTTGGCAGAAAAGGCATCCAAAGGCATTCTGGCCTGTATTCACAGAACAGCCAGGAGGGTGACAAATGTGTTTATCCCCCTTCCCTAGGTACTCAGATGGCACTGGAGTACTGAACTCAGTTTTGGATTCCCAATGCAAGAAAAACAGACACATTGGAGCAAGTTCAACAGACACCACCAGGAGGGTTGGAACTAGAGAAGAGATGGCTTTGTAGGAGACAACCAACAGCCTGACAGTTCCTACAAGGAGGTTATCAAGTAGGTGGAACCAGGCTTTTCAACACAGGGCATGGTGGATGGACAAGCAACAATGGGCATAAACTAAACTGGAAGACATTTAGAGCAGCTTTAAGGAAAGGCCTTTTCACAAACAGGATAGACACACATTGCCCAAAGAGATTGCACAATCCCCATTCTTGATGGTTTTCGGTATCCAGCTGCTGAAAGCCCTGAGCAACCTGTCCTCATCTTATAGCTGACTTTCTCCTTTTTTGAACTGCAGATAAAACTAAAGACTTCCTAAAGTCCCTCCCAACCTGAGCAATTCTGTGTTTGTAAGGTATTTGGGATGCTGAGCAACCACTTAAGGAGCAGACACAATACCATGTGAATTGATTGGCCAATCACTCTGCAAAAGTAGAAACTACTCAAACAAAAGTCACACTGAATCACTTGCAAAAAGCTTTGTTTCCATAAAACAATTCATTAAAAATTTTAGACTAACAAATAGTTGAGCAAAAGTCTATCTATTCTTCATATCCTGAGAAAAAATGAAATTCCAGTAAATTTATGACCCAGTTAAACACCAGTTTTCCTTAGTGCCCAGCCACCAGATTGAAAGCTGAGAGCTGTCTTCTATACATGAAAAAGAGTAAGAATGCCAAATACCAAAGCAGCTAGGAATATTTCCTTGATTATTGCTATTGCATCTTCCAACTGAAAACTCAGATTGCTTCACTGCTGTTAATTAATTAAGCCTAGAAACACTTATGCCAGGAAGTTTGATAGCATCACCCCTTTTTTACAGATGGGGGGTGGGGGGAATAAGATACAACATTCATTCTGGGCCACTCAATGAATGAGGGACAGAACTAGAAATAAAACCCAGGAATCCTGGCTCAGAGTCTCTTCTTATAATCTCTAGACAAAGCTTCTTTCCTGTAAATTTCCATCTAAGCTCTTCATAGAATAATTAGAGCCAATTTATTTCCTCACTTGTTAACAATGAAATCTGACAGCCTTTGTACTCAGGATGCTGAAGCTCAGTTAGGGGACCAAGGCTCTTCTCCATGAGGGGAGGTGTGGAATGTCAGTCTTTAGGTGGCTTAGTAGGGTCATGGTTCCAGCTGCCAGGTAATTGAACTCCTGCCTAAATCCCTGTGACAAAGCTTTAGGGAAGAACTGGAATGTAAATGACCAAAGTGATCTACCACAAATGCACAAATGTTAGGGAACAGTTTAGAGAAATAGCAACTGCTTTTGCAATGATAGAGCTTTGTGCTTAGTGACACAACAAACAAGAAAGACCATTGACCTGACTTGGCATTAGGTTGGTTTCTCTTTTCCTTTGACTTCATTTTTTGAAAGACCATTGACCTGACTTGGCATTAGGTTGGTTTCTCTTTTCCTTTGACTTCATTTGCTGAAAAAGCTTAGAGACACAGAGAGGTTCATGGCAGTACTTCAGATGTGCCCCTCAATTCTATCTCCTTCAGTTCCATCAGAACACAAAGTTCCCAAGGGCTAACAGCTCCCTTGCAGCTCACTTAGCAGTGACTTGCACTACCTTGAGATGTGTAGGAAGGTAATGAGTCATAGACTTCTCTACCTTCCCTATCCAAGGCAAATGGCTCACCATCCTCTCTGTCATCACTCCTAAGGTTTTCTCAGAGGTCAAGAAACTGAGAAGTGCTGACCATCCAAAACTTTGAAACTAGTGACTCTGAAGATTGCTCAGTACCTCTTAACCACAGGTCACTATGTTTAAAGCTGGAGCATCCCAGACCAGGAGGTGCACTTAAACATGTGCCCTACTTGCTCAGCATCACATGAAGGAGGCTCTAGCAGAGGAGGGCAGACTCAAGATTTCCACATTAAAAAGCCTGTACTTTTATTGCTCCTGCAAAACAATACAAGAAAGACTATGCTCATAGAGCTACCTGGGAAATTCTGCATGGCCTCTGCCTTGCTCTCTTCAGGTTTTGGCTATATGAATCCTTTCTGCAGAGTGGAGTTGAGGACATTGATCATAAAGTCCAGAGACCAGAAGAAAATGTGGCAACTCATCTTCCCTGGCTATTCGATGCCACGTGCCCCTTCTCTATCACGGCTCCTAGCTCAGGTTCAGTAGGTGGCATGTTTGAATTGGCTTTGAACATCTGAAAATACTTTGCTCTTTGCAGTCCCCTCCTTATTCCAAGCTTCATTTGTGGCTACTCATTGTTAACAAATTGCTTCTTCTTTGGCCTCAGATATCTGCTATGGCCCTTCCCTTTCACTCTTGGGCATTTTTAATCACCAGGACACTGTGCATTGCCTCCTGAAGCGAGGCAGACTGACAGAAAACAATGGCAGGAAAGCCCATTTTCTTAACATCTGGGGCCAAATTACCTAGGCTCCCCCTTGGTCCAGCATTGTCTTGGCGATCTGTGAAGCAGGAGTTCATACACACCTTCTCCCACAGGGGTGATAAAGTTGCAGACGTCCAGCCAAAGTCTGGAGAGTGTAGGGGGGTGAAAATGGGGAACAGAGAGAAGAAGGAAAGAACAGACAAGAGCACTTATGTCTGTCAAAGCAAAACTAAAAGGTCTGGGGAACAAAGGAGGTTGGCTTTGGCTTCGGCTCAAGATCGAAGCCTGGAGGTGGCTGTGGCATTCTGAACTTCTAGCTGAAAGTAGCACACAGAGGTTTTTTTCTTAAAATACTGATGAGACTGAGGGCTGCTTTCAAGAGTCCAAAATTGCAGAAAGAGAATAGGAACCAAGGAGGGAAGCTTTCCCATCACCCTGACTTTCCATTGGAGGGAAAGAGGTTAGTGGGATTTGAGTGTCATGTAGCAGGGGAAGAGGCTTTAGGCTGTAGTACCTTCATGGCTTCAGAGGTCAAGAGCAAACACAACCACAACTGCCTGTCTGTTTGAAGCAGGGTCAGTGGAGGCTGCAGGATAGGGAAGGGGCTATTTCTTAACCAAGCTGTGTGTTCAATGGAAGCATGAGCTGGCAAGAAAGGAGAGTTCTTCTGAAGCCTAGAACATGAAATTGAACAAGTGGCTTTCTGATGAAAAACTAAAGGGGAAGTTCCACAGTCTGTTTCACAGCAGAAAATAATGGCAAAGCATTGCAGCCAAGGTGAAGGGAATCAGATTAATATGAAATTAAGAAGGGACTTGATACTCTGCTGAGCTAAAATTGGTGTAATTCCTATGCAGATACAGTTTTCTTATGGACATCTACCTCTTTAAAATGTGGATGAGAATGGCTAAGGACACTCTGAAGAGAGGATAACCTTCTACAGTGTTGAAACTTTGCCCAGAAGTCACACCAGCCTTCTGTTCATTCACAAATAACCCAGCATGTCAAACACTTACCATGGAGTCTGGTAATTTGGATAAATCACTAGGACTGAGAGGTTAGGAGGCATTAGATACAGTAACTGGCATCAGTTGAAGCTCCTTGAGGTGATAAACATGTCCTTCTTTCAGGAGTACAGCTGATGTATAAATATCTCTTGGAATTTCTTGCATACCCAAAGATTCTGGCAATCTGCTGGAAACAAGGGGAAGGGCTGAGCTAACCCAAGAGTGGTTGTTTTTTATGTCCCTTTCCATCCTGAGACACAGGAACATTTTTACACATAACATGGTGTCTCACTGTGGCACAGCTAAGATCAATGGCAGATGGCACAGGGGCTTGTCCAGAAGAAGGAATAACAACACATGAAAATGTCTTCTATGACCAGTTGAGCTGTAGGAGAAGAGACCTCTGCAGTTGTTCATGTTAACAACTCACAAATAATACAACCAACCAATAGGAATGTTACTGTAAATTCATCAGGCAAATATTATTCAACCATCTGAAGAACGGCTTGACTAATGAAAAGGTTATTTGTGAATAATTCCAGAAGGATGATAACACATTAGAAGAAGTACAGAGAGAGATACTGGGCTGATTAAAGTACTAAAAAATATGCCTTACAGTGAAAGACTCCAGGAGTTCAATCTGCTTGAACGAAGATCAGGTGAAGGGTTGACTTGATCACAATCTCTCAGTGCTGACATGAAAACAGAGGATTGATAACGAGGGCTGTTTAAACTGAAGTTGGGTGAATTCTGTCTAGAAAAAAATTATTTTTTTAGAAGCAAGAGTAATTAGTCAGTTTACGTAAGGCTTCTAGTGGATTTCCCCATTCATTTAAAAAAATAAAATTTCCCTGAAAGTTACTCTGTATTTCCGAGAAAAAGCAATTCATTGTGATCCTGCAACCTATGGTATGCAGGAGCTCAGACTAATGATGCCACTGGCTCCTTCCTACTTTGCAATCTCTGAACCAACAAGCAAGATACTCAAAACTGATAGCAGAATTGTAGGCTCACAGCATCATTTAGGTTGGAAGAGACGTCAGAGAAGGTAAGCTGCTGAACCTACAGATACACCGTTTGTCAATGTTATTCAGCAGCCTCTAACTATGATGTTTGCAATGACTCAGGAGACCAATAGAAAGATTCCTAGTGACAACATCACCTTGACTAAATCACTATCTACACAACACATTGCTTTGTTCAAGGAGAAAAATCCTCTTTGCAGATGCCTTTTCCCCCTTGCCATATCTGTCTCTCTGCCTTCCACCAGTGAAAGGGACTTAGTGCTAACTCAGGAAGGATATGTGAGGTTTAACTCACTACTGATTGCACAGTGCTTTAGGAGACTCATATGGGAGGTTCATTCTATTCTTGTGTGATCCCACTCATTTATTCTCTTAGACAAATGGGGGCAGGCACTTCCCTACTCATATCTGGCATCTACCACAATAACAACTTCAAAAATAGATTTTGGCAGAGAATTAAAAAGAAAAAAATTAAAAGTGTCCTGACTTTAAAGGCTAGAACAAGGATTAGACAAGGGTGCTTGATCTGGCAATTCACAGGGGAAAAAAGTTCCTTCAGTCATGACTGTGTATCATTTGTTCAGTCACTGCCTGAAACATTCCCAGTTCCATGTAACTAAAAAAAATAAAAATGCTGCTTTTCTTGTGACCAAATGTGAATCACTCTTTGGATCATGGTATAAAGTCATAAGGGCTTGGTCCAATTCATTTTAAGAGAGGAGGTTTTCAAATCATTGAACAAGGCAGTTCAGCACATCAATTCAGTCTCCACCCCATTAGTGGATTTCACATCTACAATCAAACAAAAGCTGCTAGAAGGGAAACAGGTGCCCTGGTCAGCTGCCTTCTTTATGTATCGACTTGAAACCAATCTTTCAGAGGGCTCTTAGCATCTGGAATGAACATTAGTTGGAGCTGAAATAAACATGAATGCACAATGGTTAGGATGCTCCACGCAGTTGGTAATGTGGTAATGTGGTTGTACTGAAAGAGAAGAGAGAGACTGGTGAAGAAACAGAAGTCCATGTGTGTGGATTCCTTTGGCAGTGGGTTTGCTTTGCTGAAGTATAATCACTTCTCTTCTTTGCAAAGACCTCCAACTATTTTATGCACGGGAAGATAAAACTGTCCTTATCTAAAGGATGCCAAGAGGTACACAGAAAATTAACCACTTGAGACCACACAGGAGGACTGCTTAATGTAAGGCACTTAACTGAAAGACCTATGGTTCTCACGCCAGACTACTGCTATGGAAAGAGATACAATTTCATCTGCTCCCTGGAGTGGAACATTACCCTAGCTGACAATTGCAGTGGATGGGACTTCAAGTGTCTAAGGTTGGATGGTATGTATATGTATGTATGTATGGCCAAACTTCGCGAACGCAGATTTGGGCAGGGCTCTCCCCACGTGGGTGTGCCCTTCCAGCCTGCACAGTGGATTTTTTAGGTGAGGCTCAGCGTGCACAGAACTGGCCCCACTGTTTAAGTCCTAAGGTCCATCTGCCATGGCCGAGCGAGCTTGGACAGTGACAGTGAAGTCCTTGGGACTGTCACAGCCCCCGGTACTAACCGGGGCTGACCCTGTTGAGCATCCGAGATGTGACGGGATGGGATGGCAGGGAGACGTTGAAATGCCAGGGGACGGTCCCACTGAGACTCAAACTCATGACCTTGGGATTCAGTTGGATGCTATAAGGCTAAGACTTCAGCCCAACCTGTTTATGCTTTGTTTTTTAGCTAAAACTCCCTCCATGGAACTCATTGAAATCACTGAAACCTCTTCAGAATGACAGTGAGCTTGGCAGAGAGCCATGTAGCTAAAGATTCAGGCCTTGGTAGTTACAGCTTTATTCTGGGAGTTTTAGTCTGGATTTTCAAAACAGTTCAGCTGCTGGTACCAAAAAATTGCCAGGACTGTTTCATTCCTCCTTGCTGGGAATGGGTGTCACTTAATGTGGGAGAGTCAGAGGCTGGGGAGATGCAGCATTTCCCCAGTGACAACTCTGAGCCATGCATATGGGGCAACACATGTGTTCCAAAGGGGCAGGAGTCCTGGGTGCAAATGCAGTTGAAGACGGGCTGTGTGTGTGTACTGGCCCACTGCTCATGATTTCTGGATAGCCACAGTCATACTGGAAAATTAATAATTTTTCTGAAGAATCTCAGCCATTCCTACCTAGTTTCTGTTGATCAGTCAGTGGGTCACAGGCTCCTTCTGGAACACAGACAACCTCACATAAAGCAATGAAGATGAATACAGAAGAGCAAGCAGCTACTCCATCCTCCTTGTTAACCTGAGACTGCCGCACACTTACGGAAGGTTACGCACCCCACACATCCTGGACCACATCACCAATGACAAGGTGTTACCTTTCTTGAGAAAAAATCAGAATCAAGCAAATGAACTTTGCTCTTTGTTGTATTTCCCACTATTTGACCTTTCTGCCCAGCAATTCTGAGGAGAAAATGACACCCAGATTGGCAATTGATAGATCTCTTAAAAAGGTTAAATGATAAATTGCATCTGACTGAATGAACCTGTGAGGCCTAAAGTGATTCAGTCTCTCTAAATCTTGGGATTTTATTGGGAGTGGTATAGAATCAAAGAATCGATTGGGTTGGAAAAGACCTCTGAGATCATCAAGTCCAAATCCAGTCCATTTACCAGATCATGGCACTCAGTGCCACATCCAATCTCAGTTTAAAAACCTCCAGGGATGGTGAATCCACCACCTCTCTGGGCAGCCCATTCCAATGCCTGATCACTCTCTCTGGAAAGAATCTCCAACTTAAATTTCCCTGGCAGAGCTTAAGCCCGTGCCCCCTTGTCCTATTGCTGAGTGCCTGGGAGAAGAGACCAACCCCCACCTGGCTAGAACTTCCCTTCAGGTATAGCTCCATTTCATACAAACATATGTAGTAGGGAAATACAAATGCCCTGTTTCTAAGCTTACACTCATATCACCAAAGCCCAGGGATACACAAGGGCACACTGCCAAACAGGCTGACACTCCGGAAGGACCACTGACCAACCTGCTGTCACTCTCACTTCCACTCACAGCTGAGTGTGTTTGACAAAGGAATCATAGAGATCCTTGCAAACTGAACTCAGCATCTCTGTGCAGGATCTTCAAGGACTTGTTGACAGTAGGGCAGAATTTGGCCACAGCGGCATTTCACTAGAGGACCATCTAGACTTACAGAGAGTGTGATGTCAGTGATACCTAATGCAAGGAGATTTAATGGGAAGAAGGAAGCAAACTGCAGAGAGACATAAGCAGGCAGTGATGTTTTAGCTCTCTCAGTAAAGGAGACCTGGTTGTCAAAGTCTGTTCTTGTACCATTCCTGGGAGGGAGTATGCAGAGTCCAGTCCTAGGGAAGAGCCACCCAAGCATTCACAGCAGCTGGAGATGTAAGATACTATTGTGGCTGAACAATGGGCTAGGATTCTTGTCAAGGTACCAGTTAGTCACTGGTTTCGGTGTGCTGTTCTCTGAAGATAATACAGTGCTCGGTTCTGACTTCATATAAAAAGAATGAAAAAAAACCACCAAAAAAACCCTACAGGGGATATTTTCCATAGGCAGAACTAGGAAAAAAATGGAAATTCTCCTTTTTTGGATGCAAATCTGAAACCTGCAGACTTTTCTATGTAAATTACTTGAGTTTTTTCATATATAAAAAAACAACCCAGTGAAAAATGGTTGCTTTATTCCTCATCCTTCCTTTCTCCCCTTCCATTTTTCTCCTGTGCCATCACTGATAAGGGGGTAAGGGGAAAACAGACAATAATTCTGAAGAGAGTAAAATGTTCTTCACAGGAAAATTTTTGATCAAAGGGCTATGAGCAGCTCATATTCTAGACATTTGGCATGTTGAGCTCCCCTCTCCAAAGGTTTTGTGTTCATCAGGGAAATCCATTTGCCCCTGGGGCTAAGTGCTTCAGTTATTAATCCAGGTGTATAATCAGGGCTGAAAGCAGCCACTATGTGAAGCATGACTGCTCTCTCATCACATGACTGGGAATATTCACAAAAAGTGTAGGGAAGGTGTGGACTCTTTATGGTCCTCTGTATCTTGGCTTCTAATCAAACTCCCTAAAGGTGAGCTGAACAGCATGAGTCCTCCTGTGGGACAGACAAATTGGTACAGAGGGGTTTTATTTTTCCCTGCTTTTCAATTATTAATTAGTGACAAATAGTTACAAAATGTGTGGAATGGATGTTGAGCTACATATGGAAGTGAATTGTTTGCCACTGTCAGATACTTTCACAACATGCATGTCACCATGCCTTCCTCAGTTGGTGACTAGTAGTTTGCAACGTCTGGGTGAACGTGGAGTGGTTTTTCCAGACAAGAGTGAGATGCTATGTAAAAGGTGTTTGAGGTTTGTAACTGGCTCCAGCAGTCAAATACACCTCCTCCCAAGCTGTTGTTTCCTACTCTGTACAAAGATCTTCCATCCACTTAGCTTGAATTTTGGTTTCTATTATGAAAAGACCTTATGGATATGAGACGTGATTGCCTAGAGAAGGCAGGCAGATAATCTCAGTTGTATAGTTATATTTTTCAGTGTTAGCTTTCTGGGTTTGCCCTTTAAAGATATGACAGTTGTATATAAGTGGAAGTAATTTAGCCCTGGAGGGGTGAAATTCTTTTTTAAGCTCTTCATGTAATCTTAGTTTGTTATTGCAAAAAGATCTCTAACCAGGAGCAACTGGGTCCAATCTGATGCTGAATTAAAAATAACTAGAAATCCTGGGGCAGTCCTCTGCAGTGCCAGAGTGGTTGCCAGATGCAGTTGGCGTCAGATGTGTGTCTAACTCAGATGCATTTCCTGTAGTTCACCCACAGGTATTGCAGACAGGAGGGTAGCTGGAGGGGTGTCCTGCTGACTGTCCTGCAAGTGGAGGCTCACCAATGTCATCATACTGGTGCAGAGGGTTCAGTGAGGTGGCACCTTACAACACTGGAACTGTACAAATACAGAATAGAAGACAGTTTCTGCCTAGGAGAGGTAAAAGGCTGCAACTGGCAACAGAGAAGTGCAATGATTGCCTCTGGTTGTTCAGCAGCTCAGAAAACTCTTGAAATTGATTTGGCTCTGCAGACACTTTGAAAACAAATTTAATCCCTTTCCAGTAAATTCTTCTGGTTTACTGCTAGCATGAAATGCCCTGACCACCATTTGATATGCAGGCACGAGGTCACTACAGACTGTACTGGATTATGTGCACTCTTCAATGGCAGCATCAGCATTTCAAAATGATGCAAGAGTATTTTTGTGCCAAGGAAGTGGTGAGATCTTCAGTTCCCCAGAAATAGATCATCAGAAGATAATGCAGGCCTGGGAATATCACCAGTCTTATCCCATTATGGACTGGATTGTGTGCGAGAGCAGAACATTTGGACAGGAATTTATCTAAGGTCAGATACTATGGGCCATGTCTTTATCATGTTTACATATCTGATTTTTAGGCAACTATGTCCCTTGGCCATGTACTGAGGTTGGACTAGATAGCAAAGCAACCTTAAGGAGCTGGACTACAGTTATGGGATCAGTCTCCTTTAGGGAGCAACACCTAGTCTCTTACTGATATTCATAGTTGGCAAGAGCAGCTTTTCCTCTAATGGTGAGGTTAGAGACTATGTTGTAAGAGTTGGGGGAAAAAGGAATGTGAATGCTTATTCTGATTCCTTTGGGTAGGATAAGTTTTAGCAAAAACATGTGATTCAGTCTAGCTTTGTTTTGTGGGCTATGTAATGATGTGGGGCAACAGTTTGTTCTTTGTTGGACAAGGAATATTTCCAGCCAGATAGCCTGAGCTACCTTTAAATTATTGACAACACTGATGAGTTTCACATGGGCCAAAAGGTGACAGAAGTGTACATATACTGATCAATAAGACCCTTGCAACAGGCCACTTGTGAATATTGTTACAGTCTTTATCATCTTAACCTAGTGGGCTGCCTCCCCTCTACAGGAGGGAGACTATTTCTTTACATTTAGGGATGTGACAGGGCAAGGCCAGATGGACAGTGCTTATGAAATAGAAAAAGAGGAAAGACAGTTCAAAGGTCAAAGAACACACATTGTGCGTCATTAGGGCTTTCAGATTGCTTGTATGTTTTCAAGTAAAATGGGTCTAGGGAGACTGCAACAGATGAAAATAGTTTAGGGAACTAGCCAGAGAGTTATGCAAGAGCCTAAAAATTCAAACAGATTTCTATATACACTCTTGCTGAACCTCATTTCTAGTACTTGTTCCTTTATGATGATTCCTATTGTTTTTTAAGTATCCATCCCAGATCTAGTTTGAATCTGAGCTAAGCAGACAGAAATTAATGGAACATTGTCCTGCCTAACTCTGTTTTTCTGCTATCCCATCAGGTGTAAACGAGTGACTGGCTTCAGAAGCACAAATGCGTGGAAAAAGGGGCGATGATGCATTCAGTGCTTGCAGCTATGCAGTCCTGGGGCCTTCTCAGCTCCGTGTTCATAGATCAAGCAGCCATCAGACCACATGACACCACAAATTTATGTCCCTCTCCTCCTTCCCAGCTTTCTGCCCTTCATAAAATCAACAAATATTCCTACTTCAAATTCTCCAGAGACAGAGTATTACCAGACATAGACAGACCAACAGACAGACATCAGTTGGTGAGGTACAGCTCGTAAGTAACTCACTAACTGATGTCTGCTGGGATGAGGGAGGAAACTGCTGTGGGTGTATTGTTCCATTCCCATCATTTCCCATAACACTAGATGAAATAACAACTTGTTTATAACAATGTATGACATCACAGCAATACTACAGAGCTGCACTTGAGAAACAGCTTTGAACCCTGTGACCTTCCTTCAAGTGAGAAAGTCTTTAGGAAGGGCACAGGATGCAGAAAGCCCTATCCTTCTGGTTATCTAGTAGACTCTTTTATTCCAAAATTAAAAAATGGCAGGGACCGCATGCACTTGCTCACTTGAACCACTTGTTTTCTTTTCCCTTACAGCTGATCACTGTTGCTTAAAACTCAAGATACCCCCTTGCTAGGGAGTGATGGGAGTGATGCACCAATTCATTCCTCAGTAGATTTTTGACATAAAACGAACCATGTCCATGCGCTTGATACATGCCCCTCCAAAAAGCTAGAGGAGGAAAAAATTCCATCCTTTATCTTGTGTCACACCACATTCACATTACATAATAATCCACACCCTTTGCCTTTACCTACTCTACTTAAAAGTACCTGGCCTTACAGGTTCACAGCTTTTATTTTGATACACTCTTTGCCAGAATACCACAGCTAAATCCCTTTGTGCTACACAGCAAATAATTGCACCTTCCTTTGAAGGTGCACTAGGTACACTGCCTGGTTGAATTCCGTATTTCTAACCAATCGAGAGCATCTGCTGATCAGTTGACTTCTTGAATTTTCCTATTTACAGTGTAGTAAAAATGAAAACAATCCAAAGTTTACAAGGGGGAGGGGGAAAAAGCTAAAACCAATGCAAACTGGTCCTGCTCTCCTGAGAGATCTACTTTAGAGATGTAATCTAGTGCACCTTCTATCTTGTCTTTCCCCTAGTCAGCTTTTTCCAAAGAAAAGAATAATATATTTAGCATCAGTGGGGGTATCTTATGTCTGAGGGACTAATCACTACCAGGACTGTGCCCTGATGATGACTTAAGCTGCCACGCATACAAAACTCCATGCATGGAAGGCAAAAGCCTTGTTTTGTTGCCCCAAAAAGGGAATAAGGTTTCAAGGCTTGCTAAAAACAACCTTCGATCAGCTGTTGACATCTAGACACTGTTGTCTTTAGTGTCCCAGATGGTTCCAGCTGTTGGCATAAGAAATGACAATGACATTCATTTCTTTTACACATATGTCCCATGTGAATACAGTTTTTCAGCTTCCTCCTGATGGAAAGTGAAATTGACCCAGAGAAAAGCTGTCCTTGAGGCCCACAGGATCCCAAAGCTTGTGGAAAAAGCCTCAGTGGTGAGGATTAGTCGTAGGATCACTTCCGGCTAGTATCTAATTTTATCTGTGTGTCACTGATACAGAACGTCATTCTTTTCATTATGAGAACCCCTCAACAAACAGGACTAAAAATAAAAAGCAAGAGCTTGGAGTTGGCACAAACTGTGCTACATGGACTCCAATTTGTATAGCAGGAACTATAATCACTCTGAGACGTGCCCAAGCCCTCGGGCAACCCACGGGATTTCAGTCACTTGTTTACAAGGTGTTTTGATTTGCAGCTGTTTGACTACTGTGGCATTTCAAGAGGGGGCGTTTGAAAGGATGTTGTTACTTTGGACATAGGGATTGGGAAATGAGTATTGAAAAATCACACAAGAAAAAGGCGAGTGGTGTCTTTGTTCTTCTCCCCTTACATATGAATGACGTCAGTGCTGGAGAAAGGAGCTCCAGGAACAGATCCAGAGACCAGTGCTCTGGAAGGAATAAGCAGGGTACAGGTAAATCCCTGAAAACAGGCCTGTGCCCTAACCTTCCACACCAGAACATCCCACATCTGATCTGGGGGGGGACTAAGCTCTGAAGGTGAGAAGGGAACCATCCAAGCCCATTGCTTTTCCACATTTTCTAATGAAATTACCAGCAAATAAATTGATACTGTGCCATGTACACTCCTAAGAACTAGGCTAAAGGCCATCACCAGCTCACTTCAAACAGGCCAGCAGCAGCTGAAATGGATTTGGTCACTGGCTTAAAGCGATTTATCAATTCAGGTTGCTCTTTCCATCATTCCTGCTCTCCTGACCTGAACAGTTCCTCTTTCAGAGCTGCATTAAGCTAATACCCACTTTCTTATGGGCCCTCTTGGGATAATGGATTCAGATATGCAGAAAGAATGTAAAAATCTGTCTGTTATCTGGGATGAGTGATTTGCACAATAGTGCCTGTGTGTGTTTGTTTAACACTGTGGACAGCAGAAGCCTGCAAAGTGGTAACACGCTGAGAACAGGAAAGCAAGAAGGGAGGAGAAAGTAGCTTGACTGTTTAAAATCTATGTCCACTGAGCTGTGTGCATTTTTTGGCTTAGTTAGCTGTTTGCTTGTTTTTTGTGGGAAACCAGGAAGGACACGTGGAGCTTTTCCCAGGCTTTACTGTTATTCTCTTGTTTCCAGCATTGGTTTTTTTATGCATTAATTGACAGCAACTCGTGGAAAATCTAGTGCCAAGAAGAAACTTACCTTGCAAACATTTAATCTGCTGCCACTCTCTCCTCTTCTGTGACTTTCTCAAGCAATGACTGACCGGAGGCACCATGTGCACTTGAAGAAGCATCACCCCTGCCAACCTTAGACATGAACCCTCTGCCTGCCCAGTGTGTGCCAGAAACCTGACTGCACGTTCTTGCAGGGAGCAGCCTTCTCCTCACTTCCTGGAAGTGAAAGAGGGCTCAGCCCAGAATGTAAAGCATAAAATGGTAAAGAATTTGTTTGATTATGCCGTGACAAATTGGTATTTTTCTAGTGAGATTAAATCCCACCCTGTGTTTGATTCTGAGTGACATTGATCAGTTTGGCACCAGCAACTTCTCCACTGGTGTCATGAGTGACTTCTCTTTAAGCACCAGAAATATCTAGGTTGGCATTACAGTTCATCACACTCCTTGCTTTCTCTAGGCAAAGTTGAAGGAAAAATCTGCATTTGCATTGCACATGCCATCAAAGATTTCAAAGTACATGACTTATCTTAGCCCACATGGCAAATCTGTATCAGAGCTTGGGTCAGAAATTCTGAGTCTCACTCCTTTGCTCCAGCCAGCCTGACTTTTCCTCAGGGTCAGCTCTGACTGCTGCCATCAGAAGCATGCTATACTGTCACCACCTTGCCACACATACCAGTTTTAGACTCCCTGTTTTTTACTCACAGCTATGGAAAATTGTCTGCAGAAGAGGCTGCTTAGAAAGGAAGTTGAAGATTGCTGAAGTCTATTCTAATCCACAGTCTATATTTATGCAGCCCTTGTCACAGCAGAGCAGAGAAAATGTCACTAGAACAGTTTTTTTGCCAACAGGCAAGAGGTTTAAAAAGAGGCAGTATAACCTCTATTTGATGATGTGTTTCTACAAATGTTTAACTTGCTATTTCATTTAAAAATCATCTTTAATGTTGATTTATATTCCTGGCAGTGAAGTCAGGAGGTTGGCAATCCCATTCCATTTCAGTCTGTTCTCTGACTGAGGCAATAACACAGATCAAAGAAAAGGAGTCTTGCAGCACTCACATTTTATCATCCTGAATGTTTTCAAGTTCTCACTGATATTCATGGGCAGATTATGTAACTACTAGATTTATACTTCTGAAGGCCAAGTAGTAAAGACTGAAATGTTGTATCATTAAGAGGATGTATTTGGAAAAAATTGAATTGAAACAAGGAACAACATATCAAGCAAGCACTTGAAAAATCAGTAATACTTTCCTGGAGATGTCGTCTTGCTCCAGTCTTTTATAGGGTCAGCCATTTGTTTTCATGCCATAGAATACAAAATTTACTGCATATTATTATACATTCTAAGTCTCGTCTACCATCTAAATATGTCAAAGTGACATTTTTATTGCCTTAGTAATTGCTAAATATTCAAGGACTTGAATTCCATTATTAACAGTTTACCTAAATGATGGAAGAGAAGTCACAGACCTTCTGTGAATTTTTAGAAGATAATAACTTACAGTTCATTATCTAATGGGTCAGGAGAACATGAAAACTTGTATTGGTGCTTGCCTCGAGCCTCCCTGCCCATGGCTTTTGCACAGTATCTTGTAAGTCCTGATAGGTTTAGTTGCCTAATGCCCTGGGGGCTTTGACAACATAGCAGTACCTCCTTTTTTACAAAAAAGGGAACACAGGCAGGCAGAGGTTAGAAGATTGTAGAATCATGGAAGAGACCTTTAAGTAAGATCATCAAGTCCAACCATCAACTCAGCACTACCACTGTAGCCTCTAAACCACTAAACTGTATCAACCAGTGCCAGACTCAGACATCTCTTAAACAGCTCTAGGGATAGTGGCTCCACCACTCCCTCGGCAACCTACTCCAATGCCTAAAATGCGCTGAAGGATGACAGAATGGATTGAAAGCAGCCCTGAGCAGAAGGACTTTGGTGTGTTGATTGACAAGTAGCTCAGTGTGACCTGGGCACATGCAGGTTGGTTGGGGCACTGAGCAATCTGGTCTAGTGGGAAGTGTTCCTGCCCACAGCAGGGTAGTTGGAGGGACATCTTTAAGCCCAGATGTGCTCTCAGTAGGAGGGTGCAGGCTGTGTGGCCATCAGGGCAGGCACGGCCTCCTCTGCACTGGCTCTGCTGCTGTGAGCCCTCTCTGACCTGGGACAGGCTGCTGAGGCATGCCTGGATGGACCCGTGTGGGGAAATCACAGAATTGTCAGGGTTGGAAGGGAAGTCTGGAGATCATCCAGTCCAAGCTCCCTGCCAAGGCAGGGTCACCTGGAGCAGGTTACACAGGAACACATCCAGGTGGGTGTTGAATGTTTCCACCAGAGAGGGAGACTCCACAACTTCCTGGGCACCCTTTTCTACCTCACCACACTTTGCTACCCTCAATGTAAAGTTCTTCCTCATGTTGAGGTGGAACTTCTTGTGTTTTAGTGTATGGCCATTGCTCCTCATGGGCCGGTCCGTGGTGTAATGGAGAGCACTCTGGACTCTGAATCCCAAGGACCTGAGTTCGAGTCTCAGTGGGGATTGTCCCCTGGCAGTTCAATGCCTCCCTGCCATCCCATCCCGTCACATCTCGGATGCTCAACAGGGTCAGCCCCGGTTAGTACCGGGTGCTGTGACAGTCCTGAGGACTTCACTGTCACTGTCCAAGCTCAGTCGGCCGTGGCAGATGGACCTCAGGACCTAAACGGTGGGGCCAGTTCTGTGCATGCTGTGCCTCACCTAAACAATCCACTGCACAAGCTGGAAGGGCACGCCCACGTGGGGAGAGCCCTTCCCAAATCTGCGTTCGTGAAGTCTGGTCATACATACATACACTGGTCCTCGTTCAGTGGCTGGGCACCACTGAAAAGTGTCTGGCACCATCTTCTTGGCACCTGCCTTTGTGATATTTATATGCATTAATGAGATCCCCTCTCACTCCTCTCCAGACTAAAGAACCAGCTCCCACAATCTCTCCTCGTAAGAGAGATGCTCCAGACCTCTCCTCATCTCTGTTGCCCTCCGCTGGATTCTCTCCAGTAACTCCGTGTCTCGTGCTGAGGAGCCCAGACCTGGACACAGCACTGCAGATGTGGCCTCAACCGGGCTGAGGAGAGCGGCAAGCGCACACCCCTCATCCTGCTGGCAGTGCCCTTCCTAACGCACCCCGGAATACTACTAGGCCTCCTGGCCGCCGGGATTCGGTCCCGGATTTCCCAGCTCGGCACGCCGACACTGGGACCGGCACGGGCCCGACTAGCGCCGCCAAGCCCGCCCCTCCGCGCGGTAACGCACCGCCCCCAGCCCGGCCCAGCCCGGCCCGGCCCCGCGCCCCGGACGCGCTTCGGGCGGGCGGAAGAGGCGGGCGCGGCTCGGCGGGCACCGGCGCGATGTTCCTGACGGCGGCGGCCCGTGAGTGGAGGGGCCGGGCCGGGTTGGGTTGGGTTGGGTTGGGTTGGGTTGGGTTGGGGTGGGCCGGGCCGGGCCGGGCCGGGCAGGGCAGGGGTGGGCCCGGCGGCGGTGCGACCTGCTCTGCCCTTCCCCGCCCTTCCCTCCCTCGGCCGCGACGACGCCCGGCCTACCCCGACGGGAGCTCAGGGTGACCTTACCAAGGCTTGCACAGGCACAATGTGGATAGCGTTTTTAAATTGTAGTGCGGTTTTGCGTTTATGCTGTAGGTTTACGATTAGTGTAAATGCGGTGAGCTGGCAGAAGAGCAATGAAGCCTGTTTCGTGCCGCTGGCGGGTTAAATCGGGCGGCCCCAGGCCCGGCCCAGTGCTAAGGTCGGGCTCGGCTGGAGCAGCTCCTCATCCGGCCTCGCTGTGGCCGCGCAAACCTGGCCAGGAGTGAAGCAGGAGCGATGCCAGCAAGTCGGGGCTGCAGTTTCCACCAGCAATGTTCGTTGTTCATGGGCGGTCCCGTGGTGTAATGGAGAGCACTCTGGACTCCGAATCCCAAGGACCCGAGTTCGAGTCTCAGTGGGGACCGTCTCCTGGCAGTTCAATGCCTCCCTGCCATCCCATCCTGTCACATCTCGGATGCTCAGCAGGGTCAGCCCGGTACCGGGTGCTGTGACAGTCCCGAGGACTTCACTGTCACTGCCCAAGCTCGCTCGGCCGTGGCAGATGGACCGAAGGACTTAAATGGTGGGGCCAGTTCTGTGCCTCACCTAGAAAATCCACTGCACAGGCTGGAAGGGCACACCCACGTGGGGAGAGCCCTGCCCAAATCTGCGTTTTGAAGTCTGGCCATACATACATACACGTTTGTTGTTCATGCCTCTCCTAGCTGCATGTTCACTTGGGGACCTCAGACTAAGCACTGAGACTGAAACCCTACTGAAAACATTTGGAGGTTGCAGCAGGAGCAGCGTGTCATGCTGGGCACCACATCTGCATAGACACACACAAAGGTGGAATGATGGTACAAAGAGCAGGCAACTGACAGCACGTGGAAGGATGAGTTGTGTTTTATTGTGACAGTAAATCTCTTTTGCAAAGGCAGGCAGTGGAAAACTCTTAATCTTTTTATGTGACATATAAAGAAAACAGGATAAAATTATAACTGTTTTTTTCTGTTTTTCTCTTCTTCATGCTGCAAAAAAACCCTCCAGTGGCCAAGAGCAAATCTAAGTAAGTGATGTTTTCCCCTCCAGTTTTGGGTACCATCCTGTATCTTTTAAAAATGTTAGGCTTCTCTGTATTTTTTAATATACCTGAGAGAATTGCAGTCCTTGAGTCTAGCTGTCTCCTCTCTGTCCTTCTGCATGTGTGTCTTCTCACAGGTAAGTACAGAATGATGTGAATGATGAGGGAGCTGGGGTTGTTTAGCCTGGAGAAGAGGAGGTTCAGAGGTGACCTCATCACTGTCTAGAACTACCCGAAGGGAAGTTATAGCCAGGTGGGGGTTGGTCTCTTCTCCCAGGCATTCAGCAATAGGACAAGGGGGCACGGGCTCAAGCTCTGCCAGGGGAAATTTAAGTTGGAGATCAGAAAAAATTCTTTCCAGAGAGAGTAATCAGGCATTGGAATGGGCTGCCCAGGGAGGTGGTGGATTCCCCATCCCTGGAGGTTTTTAAACTGAGATTGGATGTGGCACTGTCATGATCTAGTAAATGAATTGGAGTTGGGTTGAGGGTTGGACTTGATGATCTCAGAGGTCTTTTCTAACCCAATCGATTCTATAATTCTATGATTCTTCCCCTGAGTTATGGACGGCAGGTTTTGTCCTGTGGACTGTCACATTCATCTGAGCTGTAACATCCAAAGCACCTTGCACAGGGGGAAACACACCTCTGTACTCTGTGATTAAAGAGAGGCTGCATATTATGCACATGGTCGTCTTCTTGTTTACCTTTCATACCTTTTTAGCTGAGGAAAGCAAACTGAGGTACAGCATGGGTCCTTGTTGTCCATGGGCTGGATTTTGGGTGGGTCCCATGACCAGAGTGCAGAACACTTCCTAGGCTTAGTACCTTCCTATGTTTATATGTAAGGAGTGGATGGAGTGCAGTCCGTGCTCTGGACATCTTGGTTTGCTCTGTAGTCCAGCTCAGGAGGGATATTAGTGGACTCTGGAAGAAAATTAGTCACAGTCCTCCGACCTGTAAGGAAAGCTGATGGTGTGTTAGTGGTTGGAAAGGAAGGAATATGTATTCTAGGCACACCAGTACTGTTACAGTGTGGCACAAGGAGACAAGATCATGTGGAGAAAATTAGTTGCATCCAAAATGGTATTTGCAAGAAAATTAGCTAGACAAATCCAAGGGCCTAAAGGGATACATTTATGTAAACACATTCCTGTCTTCCCATTCCCAGAATTCATATTCTGTGCGAGTGCCTTATCTTTTGTAAATTTTCTCTATTTTGGGTTTTTTTTAAGAATCAGCGACTGACACAGCCAGTACCAACCAGTTCCTGGTCTAAGCAGATTCTTCTGTTACAGGATTTCTGCACAAATTCCGGGTTTTAAATTAAGAAAGCACTTCCTAAGTGTGTGTCTGACAGAGGGCAGTTTGACATCTCCGTGTTCTACTGTTATCTGTTCACAAACACAGCAAAGCAGTTTTCTGTAAGGTGAAGAAGTAGCTATTTAAGTTGGTGTTACTAATGGTAATGTAGGGATTTCCACCACACCTCCCCTTCTATTTTTTTTATCCTGATGTTTGTTTCTCTGATCTTTGGAGTTCCATATATACTTCAGGCATCTTTTATGTTCATATATTTTTCATTCTGCACTCCCCTTGGGTTTCTCCCCTTGCCCTGATAGCCTTCAAGTGTTGCTTTCTGCTTCTGCTCCCAGTTACATTTCTTCACTGGGAAGTGATTTTTATGAACAAGGTGTGTTGTTCAGAATGGGCTTGGCCTCAACTATGTGGTGCACAAGAATGTCAAGGCCTGGTCATACTGATACCACTGATTCCCCCAGAAAGAGGAAACTGCACAGAGGCTTTGAGGAAGTGGGTGAGTTGTAGGGGAAGGAGTCTTTGTGGTGACTGGTGCTTCACAGCACACCTGCAGTAGTGTACAGGAGAGGACAATAACTGGGAATAATCCCAAGAATGTGCTTGATCAGTTAGTCTGCAGGAATCCAGTGTTTTTCTGTTTATTTTGAACTCAGATACCAAAGCTGAAAAGGAAGATCACAAGGAAGTACATTCATCAGACCTGCACAAGTGAGGAAGAACAGGTTAATTTTGACAGACCATTTTGTATTAGAAACAGGAAAATACAGGAAAGTGGAAAGTGAATTGAAAGCTCACATTAAAGATGTATCCTTCTCTTTATTGCAATGGAAAAGAAAGATGTAATTTACAGAGTGGTTAAAGGGTTTTACCTTTCTTTTGAAACTTGGGAAGATGCCCCGTGTCTGGAGAGTTGCACACTGCCAGGCTGGGGGTGGGGGCAACTTTCTCAGTCTCCTGACTTGCCTGCTCCGGAGATGCTGCAGTTGCTGTCATCCCACCCCACAAACCGAGAGCCCGGCAGTGGGGAAGGGGGTGCCTGTGGCTGGGTTAAATCAAGCTGTGTATCTACCGGCATGGATGGTGCTGAGGGGTCCTGCTTCTCCTTTTTATGTCTTTTGTTCCAGCCTATTTGCTCAGCTTCCTCCTTGCATGTGGAAGTGATAGTCTGATACAGTGTAATCTACAGCCTGAACATCTTTAACTACCATCATCCTTCCTCTCTTACCATTATCTTTTAAGCCATAACGACTCAATTGTGTGCTGATTTTTCTCATTTCTTTTTTTCTTTCCTGTTATTCCTCCTGCCTAACTGTTTTGTGGAGGAGCTCCTTCTCTCTGGACTTGCATCCTGTTCAGGAGTTATTTACTTAAACTTGATGCTGGAGCTTGTTCTTTATAATGGGCTGTTTGTGTGTTCTAAGTTTGGTATTGATGCTCCCATCCAGAACACCCCTGAAGTTGAAACAAAGTATCTTATGTGATTGTGCCAAACTGTTCATGCTGAAAGCTTGTCAGTGTCCTGGCAGACATGTGGTGAGCTGTAGTTAAGTGCCTGTGCACTGACACAGAGACATCCCTTTTGACTTCAGGTATGTTCTGGTGAGGATGAAAAGTGCGGCAGAGACGGGCTTCTGTTTCAACATCAGGAGACTCCGACTGCAGGAAAAACTGGTCTTGCTGAGATACGATCCCATCGGTAAGAGCTTGGGGAAGAAGTCCGTGTGCTGTGTATTAGCTTCTCTGACTGTGGGGCAAAAGATTTAAATGTAACAGAATTTTTCCAATCTAAGCAGAATATGTCATAACATGTTTCATACTCAGATGACTGTACGGTTGCTGTTCTTCATGACATTCCAGTGGGAAGTAAATGCTACTCTCATTTTTACAGATTGTGTCAGTGAGACAAAGTAATGACTTGCCTGACACATCAGAGACTTTGATGACAGCCATGCCACATGTCACTGGCAAAACCAAGTGACACAGGAGTTCTTTCATTCTGTTTCTTTGTGTGGTTTGCTAGACTGTGCTATCTCCAACAAGCAGCCACAAAGCAGGCATCAACAGAAGCATTCTGTTAAGCTGCCGTGGGTGCTCTGAACAATAAATTTTAACCATCCCTTACAAAATGGACTTTTTCTTTTAAAGATATAAACGCAAGTTCTTCCTTCTCCACAAACAGTGCTGCTCTCCAGATG
Organism: Pithys albifrons albifrons; assembly: GCF_047495875.1. Taxonomy (NCBI): domain Eukaryota; kingdom Metazoa; phylum Chordata; class Aves; order Passeriformes; family Thamnophilidae; genus Pithys; species Pithys albifrons. Next base: position 88,260,253 of record NC_092459.1, read on the forward strand.
ACAGTTTGTGGGTTCTTTTATATTCCTCTGGTCCTTGCAGATTTTCTCAGCTTAAGAGTCTGATTTGTTGGGAAGGTTATAGGACTTGCCATACTGCCATTTGCTCACCCAGCTTTTTGGAAGGTGACTAAGACTTTATGTAGTTAACATTAAAAAGCTGAACTTAATGTTAAAAAGCTTATTTTGGGTAAACTTAGAATTTAAACCAGACTATGCATGGTGGAGGTAATACCAAAAAGGGCTTATTTAAAGCTATAGAATAAAGAAACATATTAAGCAGCTCTAAGTAGATAATATAAAACCTGGCCAGTAGGTATGTGTTTCAAGCTTATTTTTTCTCATAATTTTATGTACTTCTTAGATGACTACCTTTTCATTCTCAGTCCTAATAGTACTGGAGCTTTACAACAGGTGAGAGAAACCACTGGAAAAGCAATATGCTCTCATCAAAGCTGACAAGAGGTTGTGGCTTTCCTTTTGAAATCCATACAGAAGGGGAGTCCGAAATCTCTTGGATTATTTTCTTGAATAAGAAAAATTTAAATTATTGCATTGAAGCATTGTGCAAAGTGATCCTCCAGAAGCTTTGCAACTTGTAGCAAAGTGAAGAGAAAGAAGAGCACAGACAGAACATGTACTAGGTTTCTGAAGTAAGCTCTGATCTTTGTAGCCTGTAGTAGAACACAAGTGAGAAATTGATGTGAGAAAGTGCTTAATGTGTGAAGGGAAGTAAATTTGAGTCTAGATAACAACTCACATCAGGAATATGTTAGGAAGCATTTTCACTTGGCATGCATTTTCACCTTATGTTTTGTACTTCTCAGAAACCTGGGACCTCCACAGAATGAAGCTTTTAGTGAAGTAGTGGCAGGAGTGCCCAAGTTTCACTACCTCCTAACTGCAGCAACAGAATGTGTTACTAAGCTGCAGTATTTCTTAAAATGAAACTTTTATGTGGAAGAGGAGATTTTGTTACTCTGTGGATTGCTCTTGCATAGCTTTCAAAGGAATTCATATAATGAATCAAACTAGTGGTGCTTTTCAAAAGACATTGTAAAGGTTTGCTTTAATGTATGTTGTAATTTTTGGGTTTTAGTAATGTATTAGTTATGTTTAACCTGTAGCTGAAGTGACTTTGACATCTGCATCAGGCACTGAGAGATCCACAGGATGCTTGGTTAACTTCTCAGGCAGTCTGTGAGACCAGCTAGATCCAGCTCATCAGCTGTAGTTGTTTGGGCTCTGGAGCTGAAGAGTAGTAGAAAGCAGTAAGAACCTATTTTTGTCCCTACATGGAGCAGCTGTGACTCAGAATAGTCACACAGAGCAGCTGTTGAATGTTTTCAGTCACTCAAATTGTGATACTTGTTCTCGCAGAGGTAAAGAGGACCTGTAAGGAACTAAAAATTACATGTGGTAAAGTGAAAGCACTACTAAACTCCTTCAAGAGTTGGTTGACAACAGTGCTGTGCCAGTCAGTTGCTCCACACTCATTTAAGCAGTAAAGGAGCCAGGAGAAAAGGGACGTGGGCTTGTTGAATTGAATTTTAACACTTCAGGCTTCTTAACAGATTCTTTTTTTTCACCCATAGCAAAACAACGTGTCCTCTTCACAGAGAAGAGAAAAATCCGCTCTATCTGAACAATGACTGGACTTGATTTATACATGAGGAGAGGAGAGGATGGTCTGGGGGGAGGATTGGGTGAGTGCTGATTCAGAAATCCAGCAACATGGGCTGAAAAGAGAGGAAGTGAACTGGGATCACCATCTCCTGCGATTTGAAGGCCATTGTGAATAAAACAATGTAGAGAGAGAAAATTCTTAATGTCTGGACATAGATCATCACAGTAACATTTATTTATCTTTTGAGTTATTTTTACAGTACTCAATTAAAAAAATTAAATAGCAAATCCCATTGTCTGTGTTTTCCATTGTGAAAGAGGCTGTAATCTTCAAAGGAACTATTGTTTTATAAAGCAATAAAAATTAACATTTTCCGCAGCAGGAATTCAATGGCAGGATTGCAAGTTTTTCTAACCTACCAGCCACAGATGTGACAGTAGTGACCACAGGCTGGTGTCATTCCTTGGAGGGATAATGTTGCACCAGCTTCTTTGGGGAAAGAAGTGATGGGAACCTAGTCAAATAAGATGAGTTTTTGGGTAAGCTATGACCACAGCTAAAAGGGCTAGATTATTTTCAGCCAGGTTAGTAGGATGGATTTTCCACTTCTGGGTTTTTGTAAAACATGAAGAAAGCAAAGTACAAATGTTTTTGGAAGCTTTTCTTCCTTAGTTACTGTGTCTATGTTTTGAACAATATGGCTAGAAAGATTTTTCAAGGTTACTTCAGTAGCACTCGTGTCCTCTTTTCATTTGGAGGGACCTTTCAGAGTGTGGCAAGTGCTGTCCTGCATCTGAGGCAAGCGGGCACAGACAGGCCCGGGCTCGACGGACGGTGCTTTGTTGTAAGCCACGTGCTGGCCTTGCTGTCTGCAGCTTAGGACTGAAGTTGCAGTCTCAAAGCTAACACTCTGCTTCATGTGCTGCCATTGCACATCAGAAGTTATGATAAAATCAGTAAAAACACTGCCAGGAGCCCAGTACCCTCCAGGTGTTTTGCTGTAAACTTCATGTAGTTCAGTAGTAGTGCATTGTGTGGGACAGCCACAAGCCCAGTGGCTGTGTGGGGCCAGAGAGAGACCTGCTGTGCTATGTTTGAAAGACCCACCACCCCCACCCCATCTTACTGCTGTAGAATAGGAATACAGGATTCCTGAAATAAGAAGAAGCAAAGAGAACTCTGGCATTTCCAGTCAGCAGAGAAGAACCTTGGTGCGGTCAAGAGAATAATGCTGTCTGGTATGAGATAAAATCAGTACAGTGAGTTAGACAATCAATTAGAAAAGGTCCTGAGGCAAGTCTTTCCTGTAAGGATATGAAGATTGTGTCCCCGATGCTTGGACGCTCACTGATGCGATGCAGTTAGACTTCCTGATCATTTCCTCCATGGATAACTTGGGATAGTAAGCCAGGTAGAAGGCCAGTGCTCCCACAAAACTGTCTCCAGCTCCCTAGAGTAAAATAACAAACAAGCTTAAATGTATTTGCACAGGGAAACAGTTCAGATGCCTTTACCAGAAAAACAGAAGTTGCAGCACTGATTGCAGGAGTCAGGAAATTGTTCAGGTGTTGAGTTAAATTCACTTTTCTATGGTTAGGAGTTAAACTAATGCCACATTACTACCCTTGTGCCCAGCTGCTGAGTCAAGGTGCACACTTATAACATGGTTTAAAACTTAAAGAAAAGCAAGTGTTCTACAGTTCAGCAAGATGCTGGTACAAACACTGCTTTCGAAACTTCCTGTTGTTGGAGTGTCTGATTTTGATTTCTCAACCTGAATGCTTCATTAAAGCTATTTTTTTCTCTTTTAACTTCTGTTTTTCATAAAGGTCAGTTGTAGAAGGGGCAGACAAAAGGGAAAAAAAATAAGCCATACAGCCATACAGAACAATACATTTTGATGTTCCCAACTTAGCTGTTGTTCACTAAAAAGGTCCCACTAACAGGTGTATGCTGTGTCTGTCACATAAACCACCCTTATCCCTGGGGCAAGCTTTGCCCCCTGTGCTCAGATTGACTATGGGGCTGAAGGATAGTGACATTCCCTTGCAACTCTGGCAGCTGTGGCCCTGTTGAGCTAGCCATCATCCCCAGGCTGTGCCCTGCCTGCCTCTTGAAAGCCCCTGAGAAACAAGGGAGTACACTTACACCCCAGCCACACTGACCAGCCCTGACTTGGCTCTGACCCTCTTGCCCAGATACCACTGGGTCTGCTCTGGTCAGCAGGGAATAAATAACAGCTGTTTGCCTCCACGGTGCTTTTTAACAATAACTCTTGTTTTGTGATGTTCAGTGCTATGCAGTGTCCCCAACAACTGGCAAAACTTGAATGATTACAATTTTTAACTTGGTTTGCTCATTTCAGTCCACATTGTCCTCCTTTCTCCCTCCTCCCCTAACACTGGATTGGTTTCTAAGACCAGACTTTGTCTTCAAATTCTTGTTCGTACCATAAAACGGCTCCTAAGGTCCCTTTTCTTAAATCATACCAGTAAAAGCATTACACTGGACACACTAATAGTATCTTATTTCTTTCCAGAAACAGCATAGGGACTATGTCCTCTGAGGGGTTTTGCCTTTGTAGTTGTAATAAATAGGCCTCAAGAGTTATGGGACAAGAGCAAAGGGCTTGGAAAAACTTGGCTAAACAGCTGAGCAAAATTTCTAATGGAAGTTAAGGCTACAAAGTAATTTTCCGGTTTTGAGTACCATTGGTTCTGTCTTACCCTACTTACCCTCCTACTTACCCTAAAATCAGCTGCATATGATACCATTCTGGCAAAACAATGCCACTTCCACAGAAATGTGTTCATAACATTACAAACAGCTGGGCAGGGCACCGCAGTGTGGCCACTGCAAGGGAACACTAAAGGGCTGAGTGCAGGAGAGGGGCACCTACCCCATGCCTGGCCTCTCCTTGCCTAGCCCTTCCACAGTGGTTGTTTGCATTGGTGTTCCCAGTCAGGAAACTCCCTGCTTAATGCTCTCTTAGCCTGGAGTTTGGATGCTCTTCCGTCAGGGTACAGTGCAGCACATTGCCTGGTAAATGAGAAGTTAATAAGCACAGCTGTACCCCAGCGTGCAGCTGTAGCAGCACCTGTTTCAACAGTTCTGTATTCCTGAACATACCAGGAGCAGGTGAAGGTTTTTATCAATTTCTGTTGGGCCTTTGTCTCCCTTCTGGTTTCCGGAGTGCTCCCACAATGGCAGGTGGAGCAAGAGCAGGCGACTGCTAGTTAAGCATTGCCAATGTCTTTTGTCTGATGCATAATACAAAAATCTCCAGTCCATCTCAGAATTTGTAATCTAATCAGTGCATGATTAATTATTAAAGCTATTTTGGTGCTGTTGCAGACAGAAGTAGAATTTCAGCAGGCAGATCTGTTCTGCTGTAGCTCTAGCAGGAAGAACTCGTCATTTTTACATCAAATATCTTTCATACAGGGATCATTGGGAAATGGAAGTGGCCAAATATTTCAGTGAGGAATACTCAGAATATCTGGTGCCAAATTGCATAAACTATTAATCGACAGCAGCATGGAGCAGAATACAGTCTTTTTGATTTTTTTTTTAATAATTGCTGCACTGTTGGCTATTGGAGCAAAAGAAGATGAAATGCATGTCACCCAGGTCTTAGTCCAGCAGTGAAACGGAATGCAAGTTCTCCCTGCAATGTTACTGTGCCTCTCTCCTTATGCTGATGCTCTGAGGTTGTGAGACAGCTGTAGATCTCCCTTTTGGTGGGGCTGAAAAATGATAAATAACTTTAAAAAACAAAGAACTGGGAGAACAGTGGACTTGCATGCAGAGTAGAAAAAGGCCCCCTAGCATTTTTCAGCAAGAGGAAAGATTACAGGGTGATTGGAGAATATACTGCAGGATTTGATGCCAGTAAAATTTTGCTGAAATCCTTACTTCCCATGCATAGACTGAAGCAGTCAGTAACTCTAAAGCTCAGCTACTACAGACCCCAAGGGTATCATAAATTCAGTTGTTGGTATGTAAACGTTTTTTGAGGGGGGTATTTTCAATACAGGAGCTGCTGTACTGAAAACAGCATCACGCATCAGATTGATTATGTAGATACCCTGCTCAGCCTTGCTTCTGGTCCATGCAGACATGACTGGTCAAACATGACTTAAAGAGCAATAGCAGAACTGATTCAGCTGCAAGGTTAACTGCAGTAAAAACTATTTTCAGCTTACTGAAACAGACCTTCCTTCTTTGGTATTGTGGATTAAATGATGTGGGGTTTGGTACATTCAGAGAAGGTCGGCACAGAGCAGAAGAAGGAACAGGCTCAGAATAAAATCAAAATTATCCAAACATTGGAACAACAAATAGTAGCTTTACATTTAGCTGTTTCAAAACCTGCTATAAGAAAAATAATTCTAACCTATTTCACAAAAATAATGAATTTGAAAAGTAACGTGCATTTATTCTGCCCACTGATAAAACATAAACATGTAGTATTTTGCATTCTTCTGCATTTGTCTTCCAGGAATCCTAATATACTGCAGACTTTGAGATAATCCTCATATTCTTGAGTGCCTGGAGACAATTCTTTCCATAATTATAAAAGTATAAGTTATTTAACCTTTCTGTAAACCAGGAGACTCTAGTTTGCATGAAATAAAATAAAGAATTGGATAAAAAAAAGTCTTATATGGTGTGGCTCATTCTAAAATGCAAATGTCACGGTTTTGACTAAGCTTTATGGTTTCGAAGCAGTTTTGAAAACCTATTTATATTCTGTGCCACTAGTCTGGAAGGTCCTTGTTTTCCTGTGTGTCTGGAAAAGGGCATTTTTGTTTTTTACAATCCAGATTCTGTGCCTCTAGAGAAGAGAAGAGAAAACCCATGAAAACACTTCTATTTATACCTTAGCTTTTGTTATTCCTGATTTGTCAGAGGCTGGTTCACAACTTTAGTATAACTATTTTTATATGATGCTGCTCTGAAAAGCTTTTTAAGGAAAGTGCTTTGTAAGTGGAAACTATATTGTTCAACAGGCTTACCAGCAAGTAAAGCCTTTTTCAATCCATCATGCACAGAATAATAAGATGTGTTTCACAATAAGATGACTTGCTCACCAAAAAAATTTGGAGGCCAAAAGGCCAAATGCTACAGTTCACAGAGCACCAGGAGTTGCACTGCCTTGTTCCAGGGCAACCTCTTGCTCAGCCTTCACCCTCCCAGGCAAGGGCAATGGCAACCATGTAAGAACAGAAGGGGGCTCTAGCTTCTGAAGCCTGACATTGTTACCAAACCTCAGAAAACTTTTCTCATGTGATTTTTCAAGAAGTCACAGTCCCTGTGTGCTCTGGGTATTACAGGGATTCATTCCATTAATTACATTGTAAGAGTGTGTTACCAAGGAACACCCTAAGAGATTGTCTTCCAGTACAAGAGAAATGTTTGCCTGTGATGATAAATTCTTCATTTAGTGAATAAATCAAAACATCAGTCCAAAAGCTGTAAAAAACTGCCTTGTAATGTAGAACCAACGACGCTGCCCGCAATGATGCTGATAGTCAACTAGGAGCAGTCACAGCAGTGCACAGATGAACAAAGCCTGAGGATTACACTGATTTAGTGCTGTCTAAATCCATGGCAATGCAGAGATGCCCAACTCTGTGAAGGAATTGGGCCTTGGAGAATTCCTGTTGTATTTATAGCACTCCACAACTGTGTGATACTGGATTCTGCTAAGGATGTTATCACTCTGTCACATCTGTTCAGCATTCCTTGCTGTACCCCTGCCTACTCTGTACCTAAACTGCAAATTAGCCCTATGTAACACAAAAATAGCTGTCAGCGAAGATGCTCACTATCCATTCCTCAGAAGTTGGGAAAGCCTATGTCTCCCTACAAGAATCCCTGGGCTATGCTTTGATGAAGGGTTACTAGTGGAACCGGAGAAACATTTCCAGCCTTCGGATATATTCAGAAACTCTTGTGCCAAGAGGATCTATGTCTCAGCCATGAGATAATTTCAGCTGAAATGCTCAGGGAGTAAAATACTCTTTGGTAACAGAGGAGGATTGACCCTGGCTGGGTGCCAGGTGCCCACCAAAGCCACTCTTGTCGCTCCCCTTCTCAGCTGGACAGGGAAGAGAAAATAAAACGAATGGTTCATGGGTTGAAACAAGAGCAGGGAGCAATTACTACCATATGCAAAATGGACTTGACTTGGGGAAATTAATTTATTACCAATCACAGCAGAGTAGGATAATGAGAAATAAAAATAAAAAAAAAACTTTCCCTACCCTTCCTTTCTTCCCAAGTTTAACTTCACTTCCAATTTCTCTACCTCCCCCCCCTGCAGCAGTGCAGAGGGACAGGGAATGGGGACTGCAGTCAGTTCATTCATTCCACGCTGTCTCTGTCACTCCTTCCTCCTCAGGGGGACTTCTCACACTTTTCCCCTGCTCCAGCATGGAGTCCCTGCCACAAGAGACAGTCCTTCATGAACTTCTCCAATGTGAGTGCTTCCCCCGGGCTACAGTTCTTCATGAACTACTCTAGTGCCGGTCCATTCCACATGGTTCAGTCCTTCAGGAACAGGCTGCACCAGTGTAGGTCCCCCACAGAGTCACAAGTTCTGCCAGCAAGTCTGCTCTAGCATGGGCTTCTCTCTCCATAGGTTCTACAGGAGCCTGCTCCAGCATGGACTTCCCATGGGGTCACACACTCCTTTGAGCACCCACCTGCTTCTGCGTGGGTCTCCTCCACAGGCTGCAGGTGGACAGCCTGCCTCACTGTAGTGTGCACCATGGGCTGCAGGGCAATCTCTGCTTCAGTGGCTAGAGCACCTCCTCCCCCTCCTTCTCCAGTGCCCTTGGTATCTGCACAGATGCTTCTCTCACATATTCTCACTCCTCTCTTCTTACTTGCTTTATCCCAAAGGCACTACCACCACCACTGAAGGGCTCAGCTTTGGCCAATGGTGGGTCCATGTTGGAGCATTGACTCTATCGAATATAAGGGAAGCTTCCAGCAGCTTCTCACGAAGCTAACCCTATAGTCCCCCACTACCAAAACCTTGCCATGCAAATCCCATACACAGTGGTTGAATTAGTTACAAAGCACTTTTTTTGTCATAATCCTTTCCTTCTCCCTGAAAGAGCCCATGTTTATCCTCTATGTGATGGAGAATAGTTTATTTCTGGAAATGTTACTCGCTGGGGTTTTTTTACATTTGCATTTTTTTGTCTGTGGAATACCTTTTGTCATCATTTTTTCGGGGAGGTTAATATTTTCTGCCCGCATTTTTCCTTATGTCTCACTGGAGAGATATTTTGGCAGTTTAAATTAAGATGTTTAAGTATTTAAAGACATTAAGTATTTAAACTAAACTAACTCCACTGTCTTGGAACTCTCCTGAAATTAAACTAATTTGACTGTCTTCAAACTATTTCCTAAGCTCAGGACCTAACAAAGTTGACTAATGCCACAATGTCTGGGGTTGCTGATCCTGCTTGGAAGCATTTGCTGTCTTTGTAGGGCACCCTACAGATATTGGTGTGGCTTTGCATGGCTGTGCTTACAGGAGCAGATCTTTTGTTACAAGCCTCTAAAACATGAAATACTTCAAAATTATGAAGATATTTTCCACTGACACAGTTGTTCCTGTATCTTTGCATGGGACTATGAGCTAGAACAAAATTATAATTTATTAACATGGAACTATCAAATTTTGCAATAAAAAACAAATGAGCTTGAATGAAATAGCAGGGCTCCCCCTTTTAGGTCCCAGGCTTTCAGTGCTGACTAAAGAACACTGCAAAACTACTTGAGTAGAAAATAAAGAAGTACTAGGAAAATCACAGTGTACCACAGACCTTTAGAATTTGGGTCTGCAGATGCATTACTGTGCTTAATCTGTGCTCTGGTAACTGAGTGTTCCTGCAGTCTTGTCACAAAAAGGAAGTAGAACATGTTACCCTAATCCAAAGGAAAATATGTAGAGAGAATCACGGTGGTGGTGCTTGTCTGTTCCTTTCTTCTTCCCCTCTGCTTTCCCCACACACCCCCCAATGATGTCTGATGTTGTCTGCACACTCCTGACCAAGTCTCGGGGAACTGTTATGCTGCTGCCCCCCTTGCACTCCTTCCTCCCAGCCACGTGCAGAATGGCTGTGCTCAGCCACTGTTTAACAGCGGCAGGAGGTGTAAGCTAACACATTTTAATTTGCATTCCCTGTAGGTTGACAGTGCACTCCTAATTCCAGTGATTCAGAGTGCAGTTTCATAATAGGTTTAAGCCAATCCATGGTTATGCTTTTGCTGAAAGGCTCAGTCCCCGCTCATGTTTTTATCCTTGTCTCATGTTCCCACGCCCTCCTCTACATCAGATCTAGCACTCGTGCAGCCAGGCAGTGAGGCCAATCAGTTCTCTGATCCTTCTGAAGACTGTCAGACAACATTGACCAAGCAACAATAGTTTCCACACAGATCAGCAAGTTGCTGCATCACCACATGACAGCTAGTCCATAGCAAAGGAGAAAGAGGTCAAAACCACTCCTTTCAGCCTGATCTTGGATCAGCTTGAGCCAACTGTGAAACCTCACCCTCGGTCAACACCAGGCAATTCATTAACTCAGTTGTGTATCCACATCCTAATACTCTGGCTCCTTGTTCACACAGGGAAAACTGCCTGTTCTACTCATCCCCTATACCCTGTGCGCTAGAGATGAGAGGAATGAGGGAATGACCATGCTTTGTTTCTGTATCTTTACCAGACTATGTTCTGGGAAGGAGCAATCCCTGACTTTCTTGCATTTATGTTGTGACATATACTTTCACAGCCATGAATAGGGAAAAGTTCTTCCTGACTTACTCAAGTTGCACAAGGGCAACATATGATCTGGTCCTTCAGATGTCCTGAGAACTTAAGAGGTAACTAAACTACATCCACTGTAGACTATCAGTTGGGAAACACCAAAACCAAAGCACACCACACAAGGCTTCACATCAGCCATCAGGAATTTCTACCCACTTCCTGACAGATTTCCTGATGGTTCATTAACAGTGATTAATCAGCCTGACCGTTAACCCCCTGCATTCCTGAGAGATTAATCTCAGTACAAGGCCTCCTGCATGCAATTTCTTTGCTTTCTGAAACATCCTACTATATTAACTTATGCACTGTTTCTGAAAAGATCAGTGACAAGCATTACACATGCATGAATTCCCCTGAAATGTTTGGTTTGTGGTGAATATTGTAGATAAAATATACAACATTCACAACTCTGCAATTTTTAATTTGTATGTCATCTAAAAAACACAGATGAAAGTATCTGCTTTACATTTCAAAGCCCCTACACAGCATCTGCTTTGAAGGCAGGTAATAGTGCTCTCACTTCACATAATGGGAAACAAACCCAGCATAAGATCAAGGATGTTAAGAACACCCACTTTGAGACATCTGTGGGCTGAATCCAGAGCTCCAGATCTTTCATGGACTAACAGGAATCACATCAGCTCCCCATCCTTTGAAAGTGAGGCACAGCTTGGGAACTCCAAAACTGAGATATGCAAAATTAGTAAGTGGATCTCCCCAGCTCTGCTGGGCTCTAAATCAGGATCAGAACTGAGTAGCTCCCACCTCACTATTTACAAGAAAAATACTTCAAGTCGTCTGTGAGGTGATGGCTTTCTCTTAGTGCACACTGAAGAGATCTGGGAAGGCGCACAGAAGAACTTCGTTCTTATGGGTAATAATACTCCAGTATGCTGTTTAACACTGGGGAACAAAGTTATTTGGTGTTACAGACTATTAGTCTAACCCCAGAAAGCCAACAAAGTATTCACCCACAGGAAGCACTCTGTTTTCTGAATCATCGAGACAATTCAGTGTGATGATGCTCATATAAACTCCTTTCAACTCCAGATAGCATTAATGAGAGGTGATGAATTCATTTCTTTCTTACACAATGGAGTAAGAGCACTGAACCAGGAATTCCACATGCTGTTCTGAAAACAATGGATCCGTGCTGCTGAACCTGTGAGATTCCCATCAACCAAACAATTCACCACTTCTCTGATTCCTGCACCAACAGAGCAATAGATATTTCAGCAAGGAGAATTTCCACTTGGGATACACTACTGTGTAAATTTTCTGTTTAATATTCAGTTAGCTTTTGCCTCTATACCTGCCTCTTTCCTGGTTTCACACTTGAGCTATGTTCTTTCATTTGACCAAAAGTTCATATCTCACAGAGAAACTCAGAAACAGCAGAAGAAACCCTCCACACCTGTGGGGTTTTTTTATTTTTGTTTTGTTTTTTGTCTTTTGAATTTTTTTTTCTGGAGTTCATACAAAACCACATATGGCATACAAAACACAGTACTGGAAAATTCTCATTGTGCTTCAGCTGAGCACAAAACTCTGCAGTGGCATTCCTGAAAAGTACGGCATATATACCCCAATGTGGCAGCAACAGGGAAGCAAATGGACATCCCCACTAACAGATATAAGATGGACTTTCAGTTGAAAATGCTACAGGAGCTGTATCTTCCTTTCCCAGAGTTTGAACTTGCATGGAATCAAGAGCTGCAGCTGAAGCCAGGCACTAAATATAGCTCCTCAGATTTGTACTTCTCAAACTGGTTTATCAAGCCTCAAAAACATGCAGTTACTCTCCTACTCTAATCAAAAGCTTCACTTATCTCATTTCCTTGAGCAGTACTTCACTCCTTTCATTATTCACGTCACACTTGCACCAAATCATGAATTTGCCCTAACAAAGCTTACGCTTACGTGTTAATTCACAAGTTTCATTTAATGAACAAATGAAACTAGAGCTGAAGCTCTGCTCAGAATATATCACAGTATTTTGATAGTGCACTGCAAATTCTGGCAGTGGGTTTCCCTTCCCAACAGTGAGCTTCCCTACCAGGAGAGAACTGCCCAAATTGTCACCAACTGTGTCACCCAGTATCATATATGAGGCTGACATGGCTTCAGGACCCCATAATCTAACAGCCAAGTAAGAAAAGAGAAATCTCAGTGCTGGGCAATTTCACTAGCCACATGTGGGTTTTTTTTTCTCTCAGACTGAAAATGCCAAAAGACTCTCAGTGATCCCATCTAATCTGATGAGAAGCACTCAGAATGACACAACTGCCATCTCGCCTGGAATTGATCAAAAAAACATTCTTTTTTTGCACGAAAGCTCCATATGCTCGAGTGCCTCTTTCAAAACCACAGGATCTAGCCTTGGTTGGCTGGCCACTGCTTCTGCCTACCTCTGAACTACACATCCTGGAAGGAAAAAAGCGCACCAAACTTCAGGAGGTTTTCTGTCTGAGCTCACCCTAACTTTGTCCTCTTGCCAGCTCCCTGCATTTTTTTCCCAACTGAATTTGTGTAATCATTTTGATGAGTACTCAAGCTGTATCTCTCTCTCAAAGTTCAGTTACATGTGACTTACAAGCCACAACTCCTGCTCTGCTCGAGAGTATTGTTCTCTGCTACCCACTCATTCTGTTGTCCTTAACCTGTGGGGCAGGAATGCGGAAAACAGGGCTTCCACACCTCACGCACAGTCTTCAGCAGTAAGTGAGCACCAGGCACTGCTTCTGACAGAAAGGCATTCTCTGTGGGATTCCCTGTAAAATGGATCTTTCCAAGGAACACACTGTCTGCTTAATGATTTCAATAACAAAATCTTAGACAACAGCAATGAGGCATAAGCTTCCAAAGAGCTTTCTTATCTTTTTCTGTATTTCTGTGTCTATTTGTGCTTTGAAATTAACAAACCAAATACTCCTTAGAGCCATTTCGGCAGGTGACAAACATTGCTGCCAGAATTTGGGAATCTGCTTTTCTGCAGCTGAGTTGTTCTCAAATAGCTGTTTTATATCTGTATGTCTATCTCTACACACATAGACACAAAAGAAAACCTGAGGAAAGTGACAAAAGTATCACACAACTGCAAACTGGTTATTAAAGACACCCTTATAGGTTCCTGCTATCACTCATGAAAACTTAACTGCTTTAGCTTCCTTCCATTTCTCTAGTGAAAGCTGAAAAATGTATTCTGTCCATGGGACAGGCTACTAAAGTTTAATTCCTTTATTCTTGATAAGAAATACAACTTCTGGCATTTTCTGTGGTTAGAATTTGCAAAAGAAAGAAGCCTGATTTCCCCACTATTCTCATTTCTCTGTTCTTGTTCTTTTGAAAACCTAATTATGCAATATCACTGATCCAATTCAAACTTTTCTGGTTTCTGTAGTGACCAGAATTACTTGGCAATGAAAACTCTGTTGGGGGAAATCAGGAAATCTGATATTGTTCAACATCAATATTACTGCAACTGGCACTTCTGGGCAACTAAGTAGGCAAAGGGCTCCAGAGCCACGTTTGCCTTCTCTCTCATCATGGCCAGAAGTGATGTGAAGAAACTGAGAAGAGCAAGTTGTCTTCCACAAAGCCTGGATGATACCTGGTTCTGCAGAGAATAGCTTTAAAGAAGAAAAGGAGGCATATGACATTTGTAAGCTAACCATAAAGAGGGAAAAAATGATGAGGAGTTTGGCCAGGAATATGCTGCACTATTACACAGTGGATCACATTTGCAACTTCCTACGGCTCAGGCCAGAAAAAGATACTTGGGAAGGTGACGCTCTGGATGTGCCAGAAGCGCCAGCTTCCACTAGCTATTTTTAACTGCAGGAATTTAATTAGAAGGATGGCTGCACACAGTTGGTCTTCCTTCCTCTTCATCCTCTGCAACTTGGAAATCCCAGAGTGCTATGTACCATTACTGGCCTTCTGTGTGCACGCATTGGCAGACCAGTATCTGCTCCAACACAGGGTGAGCGACATACCAGGACTGAACATCCTCTTGGAGCAGAGCCTGTGCTGGCTTCATCATAAAGGCAAGGGCAGAAGAGCAGATCAAGAAAAGGGAACACAGCATGTTTCACTGCAATGATTTTTACTTGCATTGCAAGCCATAGTTATCCTAAGAGAAACAATAAAATAGTCAGATTATTTAATCTCATTGTTTCATTTACTAAAATATCCCAGAAGTGAGATGGCACAAAGACAGCTTTAAGATTTCTGAACTCAGCTTCCCTAGACCTCATCAGAATGTAATCTCAGGTGCAGATGTAGAATGTATCCTTCACATGTGCTGGCCCCCAAATAAAACATTTGAGTTGCTGCATAACTGCTGCCAGCAACCCTACCTTTTTATGTCCAGACCAATCAATTAGGTTAATCTCCAAACTGGAATATTTCTCAGTATATGCCAGTACTGGAGCCAGAGCACTTGTCCTTGCAGCATACTTACATAAACCCCTTTCAGCCTCTTCAAGAAGCATCCAGTGCAAAGCAACTCTGCATTGCTATGCACTTTTTCATTTATATGGACATCTACAATGATGTTCAGTTCTAAAAATGAGACAGCTGATAGCATTTCCTCCAGTCCTAACTTTTTTTTTAAGAGAAACAGAGAGAAGGAGTTATGGTTAAACAAGGGAAGCAGGTTCACTTGCAACTGACAAGCCAGTCTCTGTCTGCTTTTGTTTCCTATTTACAAAACAACAGTATTAATAGTATTTCACCTCATGTTGTAAGTACCCAAGTAGTAAATAATGTAAGGTGCTTAGCAACTTTTTGTATGTGTATACATGTACACGGAATGAAGCTGTAGGACACAATGTCATGACCTTTCACTGACTGTGTGTAGCAACATCAAACAATTCTTGGTATCACAAAAGTTACTGAGATAGAAATCCAGTTTTACTATGATATCTTTGTTGGCTGGCATTCTACAAACTTAGAAGGGGTCTAGAAAACTGAATATTGGTTTAAATCTTCTTTTTATAATATGTCTTCATTAAGTACCCCTTGTAATTTAATGCAATTTGTGGCAAATGCTAATACTGCTTCTCCCTGTCAGCTGTATCTCTGTTAAATTATGCATTTCCATCTGGAAAGAAACTGTACAGGACTGTAGGCTCTCTTCCACTTAGAGTCAGGAATGGAAAGGGATTTAATTAGATGCTCCGTGGTTGAGAAAAGGACTAGAGCAAAGCCTGGGTGGTCCATGGAATCTTCCACTGGAAAACAAGGCTGCAAATTGTTCTGTACAAGCCTGCTTCTGTTTGCTCATTTTGTTTACATTGTTTGTTCTTGCAGATTAAAATAGACAGTTACTAGGCAGATAAACAGCATTTCCTTCCATGACAATGTTGTCTAAAAGTTGAGAGTATCATGGGACAATATACCCCTGTGCTTAATTTTTGGCTGCATCACCCCAGCTCCCTATGTAACTTGGAGCAGGACATTTTTAGCTTGTGCTTCAGTGTATCCAATCACTAACATTTTTGTTGCATTTTTCCTATATTTGTAAAGGGGTAATAATATAGCTTTCTGCCCTACAGGGGGAAAGAGTGCATCCAGCTTCCTCCACCTTTTCTCAGTTGACTTCCAATGCAGGGTGAATGCAATTCTTGCAATCCCTCTTGTCACTGGATACCTGTATTCCCTCAGGCCACTGACCAACCCTTCAAAAACTGAATGTTTTTAGAAGGCCTGAATCAGAAACAGAAACTTGTGAGAAGCCAAGCAAGTCTCATCTAGACTTAACTGTGAGTCAACTCAAATGCAGTGATTTCAGTCATGTGCTCTTTCACAGTTCAGCTGAACTTCAGAACATAATAAATGCAGCTTTAAATAGATTTACAGTGCAGATCACTGATTGGCGTGCCTGGCGGATTAACTTATTCCTCATGGTTTTTCTGTTCCAAAATTCAATGGATTCCATATTTGAAAAAGAGGGAATGCAGAAGACTAAGTCAGAAAGCAGGCTATAACTGGAACTAAACTTATTTATTAACCTATTTGGGTTGCATGTTAAAGAAAGGAAGCTATTATGCTGTCAGTTTGTGGGATGTTAATGGGAGCTCTGGGCATAATTACTCTGTGTTGGTGTGTGAATAAACTCCACTGATAAATAAGCTATTTGCCTAGTAGTGACTTCTTTCTCTTTCCTTGAAAAATGAAAGGGAAGATGAGGGAAAAAAAAAGAAAAAAAGAAAAAAAGGAAAAAGATATTTAAAAAAAAAGGAAGGAAAAAAGAAAAAAGAAAGAGGGGAAAAGAAAAAGAAGAAAAGGAAAAGTGAAAGAAAAAAGAAAAAGGAAGAGAAAAAGAAAAACTGAAGGAAAAATAAAAAGAATGAAAAAGAGAAATAGAAAAAGAAAAGAAGAAAAAGAAAAGAAGAAAAAAGAAAAAGAAAAAAGAAAAAAGAAAAAGAAGAAAAAGATGAAAGAAAAAGAAAGAGAAAGAAAAAGAAAGAAAGAAAAAGAAAAAGAGAAAAAGGCAAGTTTTTAGGGTTAGAGTTTGGGAAAAATCAAAAAAGAAAACCTTTGTGGTCACTTTACTCCTTGCTACAACCTTGGGTAGCGAAAGGTTAAACACTCAACATAATTTTTCTTTTCTTAGCAAGTTAGAGGACTGTACATCAGACACATTGTCTGCCAAATGTTTCATTTACTACCAGCTGCATTTTTACTTTGTTGGGAGATAGCTGAAATAAAATCACTGTTCTTTGTGCAAACGGCATGCTAAATAATGTACGGCTACAAGATTATTAAATAGCAAAGGCATTTGATAATATTAGAGTCAACCACAAGTCCCACTTCTGCTGATGCACAGAATTTTGAGTAATTAGTCATTGCACAGAGTGTTGTATTTATATCCCCTTGAGCCTCAGACGTTAGGCCACAAAGTCAGGAGACAAAGAATTGCTGTTATTAGGAGAACTGTTTTGGATTTATTTATATTCTAAGGCTTTATTTCAGTGTCCACTTCACTCCTCTGGCTCAGGCTTCCTGCAAACCAGAAGATCCAGCTAAGTCAGAGAATTTTTAGTGTAAACCATATTTTTACAGACAAGACCTCTCAACTTCAAGCAGAAGCACTTCAATGAGTTTGCAAAGCCCCCAAAGAAGCACAACTGGCCTGAGGTTATATGACAAGCCTGGGAAAAAGGCCTCCCAGGTTCTGTTCTGATCTCTAACAGACTTCTCGTGGCTTATATGCAACACATTAATAGCAGCTCCAATTTATGGACAGATAAATTGGTATACAAAGAAGACAAGTAGCTCTCCCAAGGATTTACAGCAAGTCTTTTGCAGAGCCCTAGAACTCTTAGTCAGTCCTTTGTTCAAATTGCTAAACCACACTGCCTTCTTTAGACCACAATTGCTGCACAGGCCTGAATACTGTGACATATCTAAAATTATATAGCTATACACTTATATGAGGCTTTATTAAAATAAAGGTTGTGTAACATGTTCAGAGTTCTATACAAAGCTGCTCAGTGAGCAGTCTACTGCTTAAAGACAGCCTTCATAATTCTCTCTCCTAGTGAAAGAGACAGATCTAATATATTGTAATAAGAATTCCGAGGGAAACAACAGGATTTGAACACAAAACATCTGATGACAATTCATATTGAAACAACGAATCTTTCTTTTGCAGAACTGACATGAAAAAATAATGGTAACATTTATGGTTATGACAAACAGTATGTATCATCTGTCTGTGAGAATATTGTACAGTGAGGAACTACATAGAATAAATCACACACTCATGTTAAATTTCAGGCACAACTGATTAAATTTTGAATTTTATCCTTTCTTCTCAATGAGTGTCCTGTTTACAGGGATGGCACCTCAACCTGTGATCTTCTTAGCTTCCCTCAGCAGGTTGTGCACTCTCTATATCCAAAAAGCACAACCTAAAAATGCTGGTAATATAAGAAATTATAAATTTAATGATTGTGCTTAGAAACATTCTGAAGTTAAACATGCTGGATTCTTCATGAGATTTAAAAGGGAGACTGTGGACTTGCTGCGATTACTATGGGCATCACTGTGAAAAGTGATTCTAAATTTTCACTTAACTATTATGTGCCTGAGTGCATCCATTTCCCTTTCCAGAAAATACATTCCTGCCTAAGCCAGCTTTGCAGATGCTTGATCTAATTGTGAGTGTGCTAACACAGGACTTTAGTGCACATAACATTGGTATGTGTAAACCTAGAGGACAAGAAGAAACCGATGTAAGAGATCTTTAGCAGAGCAAATATACTGTGCATTTAGAAGACCAGATGGAACAAAAATTAGAAAGTCACCCTAACTGATGCAAGTATTACATTCAGCATCCTGATCCAAGCTGGGCTTTGGAGCAAAGCAAAGACTACAAAAACTAACCATGGATTACCTCCGTCCCCAAAGAGATCTCCATGTGGTAACCTGGAAACTGGGGTAATGACAGTAGGCCAGCTCTGACTTGCTTAGTCAGAGAGCAACCTGTTTTCCACTAATATCCCTGCAGAGGAGAGATCCTGCCAGTGCTATCTCTGGTTTGAAGCATGGATCCTAGACAGAACACCCCAACTTCAACTGCAAGCAACAACCACAGAGGAAAGCCCCAGAGCCAGCAGACACATTCCAGTCTGCCATAGCCACCAACCACCAGACTGTCCTACTTCCAGAGGAGACCTGGCATGGATCCCAGATCCCAAGTTCCAGACCTGGAGCTTCAGACAGCCTGAATGCCCCTGCAAAGCCCACCTGCACGTACCAAACCCTAGGCAAGCCTCTGGCAGTACCTCAGGGCCTTGACTTGGTCCCCAGCTGTCACTTGAAGTGCTCAGCTTCACATGATCCCATAGTGCTTCTTTGCAAAATGGAAGGGAACTAATCTCACTGCTGGCCAAATTCCAGCTTTGAGTAATTACATTCTTCTGACAAATTTTCCTTGGCAGTTTCAATGGAATATAATTAGTAAATGTAAATACATGTAAATAGTCCTGTAAATTACACTTTGCGTGATTGTCAGAAGCAGAGAGGGAGAGAGAGGCTGAAAGGAAAAACAGGGCAGAGTTTCATTCTCTGGTATGGATGATGTTGTGGCCTTCTCTCTCATGAGACTGCGTATGTCACTGCCAAGATGGCGTGTTCAGGGCTACTGTAGCAGGATCATCATGTAGTTCCTCATACAGATCATCCACTTCACCTCAAGTACAACTTTGACATTCTGATGTTGGGTCATGTCCCACAGCTGTTTGTGAGCAGCTGTTGTGTTCCACCTCAGCTGCGCTTCTGCTTCAGCAGCAGGCAAACTGCTTTACACACACACATGCAACTGCAAAGTGAGTGTACATGATATTATTGTTTTCTATGAAATGCTTAACAAATTTGTGAATGGTTTGTGAAACCTTCTGCTACCAACAGAAGTGTCATATAAATGGAATTATATAATTATCCTTCACTGCTACTTTAATGCAGCTTCATGTACTATTTTCACCTAGAATGGAAATAGCTTTTACCTAAAATAAAGTAAATGCATATACTTAATGTAGGCAAGTAGATCTAAAAGCAACTATTTAAAGTAATGAAAATAGATTATAATATATACTTATATTAGTACTTTTATATATGTCAGATGTCTCTTGTACGTCATCTGTTTCAAGTACAAAATTGATATGGCCAGTGGGCTTAATTAGATCGTTCTGTCATACAGAAATTCAAGGATGATTTTTCAATAATTCACTTATTTTTCTGTTTATTCAAAATTTGCACATAAAAAGTACCTAACAGAAACTAGTAAAATGAAGGGAAAGTTAATTTTCTTAACAAAAGTTGGCTGCACTATTTAGCTATAACAGGAGAAACAGATGTTTCAGCTTTACAATACCATGTCTTGCAAAACTTCCCTCTGAACAATTATTCGTGCTCTACATGTTTTGGACTGTGTATGGAGAGCTCTGCTAACAGTCATGGGAAGCATTGCATACATTACTAAAGCCCACATAAAGATAATTAGTGCTAAAAAAAAGAATCAACAGGCTTTTTTCCCCCCTTTATAGCATTGATTTAGTGTGGGTGAAAAATGCCAGATTTTCAATCTTGAAGATTCATGTTCCACCACAGAGCGGGAGACGTAGCCAGCTTTTCCCAGTGTTCTGCCAATAAACACTTAGATTAACCATCTCAAGGGCTAGGAAGAAGAGCCAGGCTCTACAGCCTACCAACCCTTAGAGTCTCTGATGAACCTGAGAACATGGAGAATGAGGACCACACGGACAGGGACAGGGAACTCAAATTTTCAATCTTTGTGGCTGTACCTACCCAAGGGTTTTCTTGTTCATAAATTCTCAGAATTGCTGTGGACAGCAGAAATGACCAGGAGTCAGTGTTGAAGTTGCACTGCTGCAGATAGAACTCTGGGCAGTGGTAGCAGCTATGGAAAAATTTATACTGTGAAAGAGGCCTCTGAAGCTCATTTTGTATCTTACATCTATATCTTCTAAATGGCAAATTCTGTTTTAATACAGACTGTTTTAATTTCATTTCTGTAACCTTTTGCAAATTCTGTGATGGGATATACACATGAATTAACTCTTTGTCTGGCAGTAACTTTACCTTCTGCAGATCTAAACAATATCAACAACACAGCACATAACCAGATGTGATTGTGCCTGGTCCTTTGAGATGGGTCCTTGAGTCAGGGCAGTTTAAGGTAGCAACTCTTTTTCAGTATCAAATGGCATGCTAAGAGCATATACACGAAAAATTCTGAATACTCTGTAAGCCAACTTACAGCTTGATCCTTCCCCTGGGGAAGAATCTACTGCAGATATGTCTCTGAAGAGAGTAGCACATCCTACTAGAATGCTTAGTATTTATTTTAATAATAGAGCTGTCCAGGTTAGCTGAGGATGACATTATTTTTCTTAGTGTTTTTTAAGGGTTGCTTTAAAACCACTTGCTTTCAGGCAAAGTGATAATCAGGCTAAGCACTGTAAGACTTTTATAATGGAAGGCCAACACACATTTTTTCATTCAGTCTGCAAGAATAAACTGAGCACAGCTGTTTTACTGAAAACAGCCCACTGGTATTTAAGTAGATTAACAAAATTAACTGTGAAAATCCTCTGCTATTTGAAAGCCAATAACCTATTGGCCACAAGGAGGCAGGGCAAGGATTTAGTACACTCAAAGAAAACGCTTTCATTTAAAATAAACACAGGGGCAAAAAAAAAGAAAACGAGGAGCATTAAATAAGTTCAGTCATGGAACTCCAATCTGCCAGGCAAGATAAAAAGCATTTTTCATGTACACTGTGTGGTTTCAGTATTGCTTTTCTATTCCAAGAGCAGTAAATATCTTAAGATATCAAACAAAAAGCTGATCTGGCAGCAATTTTCTTCTTTTGAAGAAGACCACTCTTGTTACTTCTTCATCATTTCTGTGTGATGTAGAAGAAAACTCTAACACTAAGCTTTGATAGCAGTAGTGGATTTACCAACTCAGGAATCCGTACTGCCAGGTTCACGAGGTGTTGCTCCCAAGCCAATAAATCCTGCTGAGCAGCTTTGGGAGCTGTGCCTTTCACTCTCTTGGCACTTCTAATTCTAGGCTAAAAGGCTGTTTGGCATCTGTAGTGCCCTACCCAAGAACCTTAAGCACAGTACAATACAGTGATGCTTCTCTCCCTTAACTAGAACTTTAAGACACTCCAAAATCAGCACCAACCAAGGTAAAATTTCTAAATGACAAAAGGGCAAAAGAGGAAAATAAAGCCAAACTATCTCTATTTCAAAGTTAAATTAAAAAAGATCATATTTAATAATGCTTTTCACAGTACTAGCATATCACAGTCCAGATCTATGACTGATCTTCTGATTGAGATGAGGCTCTGCCACTGCCTGCTACTGACCCAGGTAATTTCAGTCCCCTAATGCCTCAGTTTCCTTATCTTTTAAGCAGTTGCCTTTCTTCTTTGTGAATCAATATGAGGTCCATGGATAAAAAACATGCTACAAGAACTAGTTATTATTAATGCAACTCAGATAGGGAATGCACCAGATGGTAAAATCTCCAGGATTTTAATGAACTATTGTAACAGAACATATGTAATATGACGTTATTATAACAGGCATTTAAATGTATAGTTAGTACATACAACGTGACCTGTGCTGCTCTCAGTAACTCCACTGGAATTATTTTGGATTTATGTCAGATAATACTAGGAACACAAAATAGCCCCATATGTGCAATGTGGTAAGGTTTACATAGCAATGTTATCTTAACTATTGCCTGTCCTGTTTTTATCTGTATCTATCATTTAGTTCTGAGCAGGAAATAGAAACAGTACTTAAAATGCCTCTGACCAAGTATCCCTTACCTGCCATGATAAAATAGTCATCATGAAGCAGCAAGAACTTTTTTTGTTTTTTCCCACTATATTCTGTAAAAATTATATCTTTAATCACCTTATCCTACTCTTGGTAAGCAATTCATGCTTTGTGAGGAGAGCTAAAGATTCAGTTTCAGACTCTGAGTAGTATCTCTTTTCTCCCACAGTGTTTGAGTTCTGGGCAAGATGAATTATATGACTAGGCAAGCTGAAAAAACAGGACTGCAGCTCAAGCCACTGGCATCAGACATTACAGCCAGAGACAGGTACTTCCTTCAGTAAAGGAGGAACATGAAGACACCATCAGTATGTATAATAATTCTAGCTCATCTAAAATATAGACTATAAAACTGAAGGGAACTGACATTTAACATATGAGACACTGGAGGCAAGATATCAATTTCACATCATAAATTAGCCTTTGTGCTAGTGCCCAAAGATTTGGCTGATTACTCATTGCTTTCCCTTAGTGCTTAAGCAGTCTTTTCCAAAGCAAGACAGTTAAACCACAAAAACCTACCGTAGTGTCCACAGCCCTGACCTTCCCAGCAGGAACGTGCTTTGGAATGGGTTCTTCTACTGATATCATCATGCAGCCTTCTGCTCCAAGAGTAACAATTACGAGCTTACACCCTCTTTCTAACAGCATGAGTCCCACCTTTTCAGCATCGTCAAGGTTGCCAACTGGGATGCCCGTTAAAATTTCTGCCTGGAAAACAACCCACACATAAGAAAATTGTAATGTGACAGCATTCATTTTTGGACAACAGTTGCATTTGAAAACAGTATGTTTTAAAAATGTGTATTATAGGATGATCATGAAACCACTTTCTACGCTGGTACTCAGATATGCCTTGCTCCTTGTTGGAAACCAGCATGTACTCAGGCACAGCAGACTAATGGAGAGCAGCCTAGGCAGAGAGAGAACCATGCAGGAGGCATGGGTTCTGTTCCAGCTTCTACAACTTACCTGGCATACAACCCTTAGTAAAATCACAATTCTCCCATATGCCTCAGTTTTTTCTTCTGTGAAATGGACACAATGACACAGGCTCAGCAAAAGCATTTTGTGGTTTAATGTGAAAAAGGTTACAAGGCAACTCAGTCACTATTATTGAGGGATATTTATCACTGAGAAACTTTTAAAATACTTTTAAAAATTCTTAGTGTTAAGACAGAAGGGAAAATTCTCTTCAAGAAAAAAAATAATTGCTCAACTTTGACTACTCTGTTTAGTTTTTGATACATTTTTGGATGAGAATACCTAAAATTTATCTGAAGACCTCTTTGGGCAGAGGCCCATTACAGGATTATTATGTATTGTATTATGGCCATGTCCATGTCCATGTTCATAAGCTTCTGTCAACTTTGTTGGCTCTGTACAAACACAGATAAACACTTCTTCTAACAGATGGTGACCTTAAGTAAACTTTTCCCTGTTGTGTCTTAAAATCTCTTCTAGTTCCACCCAACTAAGACCAAAATTTCCCCAAAATCTGCAATGAAGACTCCAAAATCAAACATTTTCACCTCTTCATAAATTTTCTTGATGGCATAGCATTGTCAAGCGTCATGTACTTTTTCAATTCTTTTTGGCAGCGAAGAGAGCAAAAATGAAACAGGAAGAAAGGGAAGTAAAAATTGTGTTTCCTCTGGAACAGCTCAGCAGGCAGTACTCCTGCATAACACAGAATGCCTTCAACTGCAAGTAAAGAGACAAATAACATCTTGGTGTCTTTACTAAATTTTGTCTTTCTTGCCTGAGAACAGGGAAATCTTACTGTACCTTGCACTACAAGATTGCTGCTGGATCCTGAAGAGTGCAGCCTGAAGTATTTTCAGATAACTGACTTGTGGTTGAACATAACTTCCACGCTCTTAGGGCTTAATTTCAGTGGAAAACTTACTTTTGGATCCTATTCAGCAGCTAATCTTCTGACCTCTGCTGCATGGGCAGCTCAACTACTTGGGGAACAGCTGCTGAAATATTTCAAACTGTCTTCCTCTGCACGACTGAAATTTGAATTTAGTGCACATACTTCTTGATGTGATAGTGATTAAACAATTGCTTTATGGAGCACAGGCCCTGCTTGTAGTAAGGAGAGGGAGGGCAGACAGCTGGGACAGGAACTACTACAGCCATCTACAAGCAAACCACCCCCAGCTGTGAGTCAGAGCCTGCTCACCACTGTCATTTCCTGAATCTCAGTCTGACCCAGGCAAGAGCAGCCACCCTTAGGCTCTGAAGGGCCAGATTATGCCAACACACTCCCCAGAGCTCATAGTATCACTAGCAGAGTACTTACTGGTTCTAATTTTCAAACTTATATGACCAAGTTCTGCAGTCCCTACTTAAACAAATGCACAAATGATTTCAAGCATTGTTGATCTGATCACTACGAGAGGGAGGCTGGTGTGGCAAGACTTGGTGGGTAAACTTGTGGGCTGCAGGGGCAAGGTGTAGTTAACAAGCACACAGAATTTAAAACTACTTTTTTTAACCACACCGATCCCAGACAAGAATATAGTAAGCTTAAAATTATAAGAAGGCAACAAAACCTATCCAATTTTCTCTTTGGCATGTCACCATGCTACTTGAACTTCTCTTGCACTATAAATTATTTAAGAAAATTAAACATATTACAGTTTTTTAAAGGTTATAAAAGTATTTTAAAGTAATGAAATTTGTTTCAAAAAGTATCTCACAAAACCTTTCGAAGGTATCTTCTTGCAAGGTTTGCAACAAGTCAATACACCAATAATGTTTTCGGAGTAACTAAAGATAGATGATAAATATATTAAAATACCTATACAATCTATTCAAGAGTCTAAAGAGTCTATGTCTTTTCATGAATTTTAAGATCTCTGGAGCAGGAACTATGTATGCCTCTATTGAGAACACTTAGTACATTGTGTTACAAGAATAAAAATGGATTAACACAAATCCTTGAATAAAACAGGTGAACTGAATTTCCAGTATACTGTATGAGGGGCAATAATTCCAAACATTCTACCTATGTTGCAAAGTCTTCAGAATGAAAGTGGATTTGGTTTTGGTAGAGAGACAATAAAACTAATATGGGCTTACTTACCTTATACTTCTGTAAGCTCATGAGCAAGGTAAATGAAGTATTTAAATATAACGTTCTTCCTAATGAAAAGCACATCCTGTATGCTTAGCATTGAGACTGTACTGCTCTTTGTGCTTCCTATGTTCCAAGTCAACAGGAATTTTTGCTTGAGTAGTGAAAGAATTTTTCTGGGACTGATATGTGAAAGGTTTTGCAGAAATCTTTCTTTTCATCTTTACATGGCCTATACTAATAAAATTATTTTGGACAGAGTCTGTATAAAAGTAGATGTTCAGTAGACCTAATTCATCTACAGCAGGATGGTAAAACTAAAAAACACTGGAACAAGCTGTAAGAACCATAAAAGCAGCAGAAGCCAGACAGATTCTGTGCCAATAATTAGAGATTGCAGTAAATGTCAACTGATGTTAAATACTGCGGTGAGTTTTTAAGTTCCTCCCTTCAGTAGAATCTTATTTAAAAAACAAACTGTGGTACAATTGAAGGAAATAACTAATGGTTATGTAAAGAAAAAATTAAATAACAATACTAAAAGCCCAATGTGGACATTTGCCATAGAACTATACAAAAGAGCAGCAAATTAAGAATTTTTTTTCTGCAGCTAGTCTCATAAAAATACTCAGTTAAATGGACCTATTAAAGCAAGATGACATTCCACACAACTGCTGTCAGAATAATCGTATGATGGATATTATATAATTAATCTACAAAGAATTTTCATGATTTTGTTTACAAGAGTGGTAGAGAAATGTAACTAAAGCTTTTAAATTCATTGATATGAAGGCTCTTGGCCATAGTCCTCACTAATCTTAGTTAACACTCTCTTTAGACTGCAGAGTTACAGTAAGTTGACACAAACCAGAATTGCTATATGAAAAAAAATGGCCTTGCTTTTTCCCTACCGCTCCTGTCCACATGGCCCATTCTCTTGTGCCAGCACAGCCATTTGTGTGGCCTGGAAACAAACTGGATTGCAAGGCAGATCTGTGTTAAAATTAACATCACCCCTAGTCTCACACCACCCTCAAAAGTTAATCTAAAACAATTAACTTCTTTCAACAGCAATACCAGTTTACACTGGCTAAAAGTGAGAATGATCCTAGCGTATGAACATCTGGCAGTTGTTCCTAGCTGGGGTGCATTTGGGGCAGCCTATGGCTTACACAGACACTTTCAGGGGGATGTTCTAGATCCTCTGCTTGGCATTCACAAGAACAAATCTGCAGCATTGTATCTAGTTTTGGGATTTCAGGCACAAGTAAGACATTGACATACCACAGCGTGCTGCAATGGAAGGTCATCAAGACAGTCAGGAGACCAGAGACCAGGACATGAAAGAGCAAGCTAGGAGAAGCAGACTTATTCAGCCCTAAGAAATCATGGCTAAGGGGAGATCTAATTGCTCTCTGCAGGAATTTAATAGGTGGGTATAGAGAAAATGAAGCCAGAGTCTTCTGGAAGGTGCACCGGGATAGGGCTAGAGACAACAAGCACAAACTGGAACATGGGAAATTCCAGTAGTAGGACAAGCTTTTTCACCACAAGGGTGATGAAGCAGTGAAAGAGGTGCCCAGAGGTCATGCTGTCTCCAGCCTTAGAGATTCAGAACTTGACTGGACAAAGTCCTGAGCAATCTGACCTAAAGTGGACATGCTTCACCGCAGTGTTGGACTACAGACATCCAGAGGCCTGGTCCTAACCTCTGCAATCCTATGATCCTCAGCAAATACAAACTGGTGAAATAACAAGAAGTGTTAATTCTTTGGGGAGCAGTCTATCATTTGGTCTGTTTTTTGTACACCTAGCACAGTAACAACTCTGCAAATGTTGCCAGGTACTGCTGGAAGAGAAATAATAAATAATAACAGGAAAACTGTTCCAGTTTTAAGGCTACTCCACCTAAAACTACATATGATAATTTAAAATATTTTTAAATGCAAATATTTAAACACAGTACACCAGTTGGCTACAAACTTGGCTTGTACCTTAGCAGATTTCTTTGAGAATGACAAAACAAGAACGCAATCTCATGAATTCTAACACATGT
Organism: Pithys albifrons albifrons; assembly: GCF_047495875.1. Classification (NCBI taxonomy): domain Eukaryota; kingdom Metazoa; phylum Chordata; class Aves; order Passeriformes; family Thamnophilidae; genus Pithys; species Pithys albifrons. The sequence goes on from NC_092459.1 coordinate 88,288,249, forward strand.
GAACAGTCCCAAAGAAGTAGTATAACAGACTTGGTGTATAACCAATTGCAAGATCAGGCCACAAGCCAAGCTAGTTCCAGTTGTTTCAAATTATAAAATTTTTACATACATACAGACAGAAATACTTATCATGCTAGAATAATTAAAAACTGACTGAAATTACTTGGCCTGAAGCTATTTCTTTCCCTCCCAAAAGTAACATCTTTCATTTTAGACTAAATATGGGAAATTTCATAGTTTCCAGCAAATCGGGTTTAGAACAAAGCTGGAATTAAAATATACTATGAATTCCTGGCAAATTCTATGTAATGGCAGAATGGTAGCTCTCCATTACTTAAAACAGAAAAGCCAAATTCAGGAGATATTGTGAAATATTTTATTTATAATACTTTATAAAAGGACTTGGTTTTGGTTTGACTTCTAGAAATATCAATATTTTCTTTAAAAGGGTTATCCTTAGTGTTCATGTCTCTATACTAACAAGCAGTCATCTTAAATGTCCTTATCCCAGACTACAGATGGAGTTTTATAAATTTGATATTCTCTGAATCTTGCAGAAGTCAATATTGTCTTGAGTTTGGACATGGTCACAAAAATTTCCTTTACTAATATTTCTTAAAAAAATGATCTAGCCTCTGGTAAAAGACAATAACACTGAAAAGGAAAGAGGAAAGTATCTATTTTTATTTTTTTTTACATCTTGCAGCTTTACTTAACAAAATTAGCAACTAATTTACATTTAGTTGTGCTGCTTTCTACTGTTGAAGCTCTAAAACTTTTAATTAAATCTTTGCTAGGCCTTCTTTAGATTACAAGTCTGATGCCCATTTTACATCAGGGAGAAAGAAGTTCCCAGTTTTGCATTAAAAATAATTTGACAAACTTGACACCATTCGCTGCAACCATTTAGGAGTTTCCTTCTCCTGGGGGGCTCCTCAGTATTCTTTGAACAGAGAAGCAGCTGTTCTTCAAAATGTTTAGGATGAAATTGAAATTGCTGATGTGAAATGTATTTTGGTTCCTAACCTGCAGGGCTGTGTAACTGCATGCACACACTAAATAAGGAAAACAACACATGAATTGTATTGACATTGTGGTTATGCCTAGAGCCATCTGCAGCAAGGAATCACACAAATACGTGGGAAAAAGGTTGTAAGTATTCCAAAGAGCTCATCTTGTATAGGGTTGTCTCATTTTCAACATTTATAGAGGACTGAAAAGAACAACCATTAGGTTTTACCAAGATGATATTGGATACATTTATTTTTCATTAGAAGAATTAAGGGAATGGAGAACTAGCACATTCCTGCACAAACCTCAGGGATTAGGCTGTGCTACATCTGGGAATTAACAAACTGGTCTCAACAAGTTTGATCTTTCTGGGAAAAGATAAAACTGAACTACAGGCTAAGCAAAGAAAGAACTGATAACCTTGCAAGATTTGTTCTGACTTTTTTTGTTCATGAACCACATAAAAAGAAAGTAATGTCAGACATAAAGAAAATTGTTATTGCAACAAGCAAGAGTGAAAAGAACAGCTTGTGAAGAGCCTTCTAGACAAACTAATGGTAGATAACTCACTGATAGTGTAATTTTGTTTGCTTCTCTCTAGCACATAAATCCATAAGAACAAGCTGTGCTGTTATACCAGATACCACATGTGATTTCATTAAATCCTAAAGCATTTAATGAAAGATGGAGTATAAAGTATTGATGTTGTCTTTGACATTTGCATATTTGGGAGCCAACATCCCGTGGCGGACACTACAGCTGACATGTTTAAACTTTTATTCCTTGACAAAGGCATTGCAGATCAAACTCCCTGACCTTCATGGCTGCAAATAACAGAAACTTCTGAGTCAGTAATAATTCAGCTCATCACAAGTACTACCCCCTTTTTCTCATCTTGAATAATACAAACACTCCACATAGTGTATGAGATATCTTAAGCTCAATGGTTGGTCTTCTGTTCTACAGCCAACACAATTTCTGCTACAAACATACTATTCACATATTATCTGCAAGCCACAGGATTTTATAATTTAAAATAGTTCTTGGTGAACAAGAAAGATAGGGACACTTTGGTAGAATTGTGATAAATACTTGTAGATGTAAATTACTAAGAAAGGCAAACTAATCAACAAAAAAAATCCATGTAGGTTTAATCTTGTCTTAGCACATACATGAGTTCAAACAAATGTCTTAGAAGCAGTTGAACTGGATAGCTCTAAAGAGTTCATCTTTAAACCCAAGATTTAAAACAGTTAGTAAAGATAAAGAAGAAACAAATTTTTTTTCCGATAGTACCTAAAAAACCCAAATAAAAAATGAAAGATCCCAAAAGGTGCAAGGCAAGAACATATATAGGACTTTGGCTAGAAGGAAGCTATTTGAGACTTAGAAATACCAAGCAGGAGAGGCAATGGCGCTGGGACAGGGCATCTCAGGAAGGCAGCTGCAAGCAGGACACTTAACAAGTTTTGCCATAGAGAATAAAAATTTTTTGAAATCCAGAAGAATAAACGAAGTGGCTCAGAGCAGAAGTCCATCTAAAGTCTTAGGTATTTCCTGATTTAAGAAGATGAAGGAAATGCATATGTAGTTGGTTGAATGGATAAAGTTGAAAAAATAGAATTATCTTTAAGACTTGTAGAATTAACTTGTTGCTTTTAAGTGCCATACAGATGTGACTGGCAATCTTTATTTGGGTATGTAAACATTTATCTCCATATCAAACTTCTCAAGTGTATTCATTATAGAAATGTGAAATTAAAGCAAGTCATGAAGGAAAACAGAAAACAGATGGCATATGAACATGTAACAATTACTAGAAAAATAACTTTCAAACTTGTGACATAAGAACAATGCTTCGTTTTTCCTCTTTTCTCAGCAAAAAGAAAGGAACAATGGCAATAGTTCATCTCTGAAAATCAATTCAATACAAATCAGACACACAGAGAGAATGAAAGCAAATTAAATTGATTATTACATCCATGGTAATGTAATTGATTACATTGTAAAGTTTGAAGAGGTTATTATTAAAAACAAAGGTATTTATGTGCCATTCTTGTTCTCAGAATATGCCCTAGGAGTCCTATACTTGGATCTGTGCTCCCATGATATGGCTGGCAGGAACTTCTATAGGTCTAGCATTTCCACAAATTCGGAAGACAGGAGCTTCCTTGACACTAAAGAGCATATTTCTGTGCCTCACTTGCGTACAGTGTTCCCATCTATCGTCACATGGTAATTATTTTAAAAAAGAAAATAGCTGAAAAGAATGCAAACTGTGCCCCTGGCTCTGCAGGAAAGGCAGATGAGTGAGCAGGGATCTATTATAAATATACACCTGTACTTCTTGTTCTCCAAATAGAAGTAATTTTCTTTTCTCCACGTGAAGGTAATAACAATAATAATAATATTACACCCTGGCTCTAGCAAGCTACACTTCTCAAAGAATGTCTCTTTCAAGACTGTCCTCTAGTAATGAAGTAGAACAAGGCAAAAACTTTAACATGTGTGTTGCAAAGAGCAATGAGAGAAAAGTCAGGAATAGACAAGTAATGAAAACCAAAGTTTTGTGTCTAACATATGGGGATAAGTTTTCACAGGGGACAAGAAATGAACCAGTGGCATGATGAAAAAAACAAACAATGAATGACATTTACTAAATATTGGGAGTGTATGGGTGTTCTTCTTAGCCCAATATATGAGCCACTGCACTATTTAGCCAATCCAGAGGCAAAGTCCAGGCATAAGTACTTTCTCAAAGCATGAAGAAAACACCATATTGATGGTCTTCAAGTCCCCTGAACAAGAATAAATATTTGCCTTAGCATTCTTTTCATCACATAGAATTGAATTCTGATTGGTGTTGGATAGTGTCTGAGCTGCAAATTTTATCACTGCCAGTTATCCTGGAAACTTTGACTTCCAGATACTGAGAAGATGTGACATCTTCCACCTTGCTGTTTTGCTAATTCCTGAATTCTCTGTAGTACCTGAAATTGCAGACACATAACAAAACAGCCCAGAATAAAATTCAAATGTCCTTTTGGGTTACTTAGACTGCCCCTTAAATGTTACAAGGCTTATGGACCGAGAACTTCTGGTATGGCTTGCCATGGGGTTTAACAGAAATTTCAAAAGAGGGCAATTAAGAACTTACTCTGACAGACATTGTCATCAGACAAAAAATGCTGTTAAGTAAGCAGGGCCATGTTTTAATCTTAGCTCTTTGCCATCCTCTCTACTAAAGGTATCATGTTTATTTGAGAAATGGTATTACTTGGAGATAACGTTAACTATGATCAAGGCACATCTTCTATGTACTAGGTTGCTTCTCCTACATTCCTGTTTATATAAAGAGAGGGTGAGGGGAAGGAACACAGCATGTCTAATGCTAATAGGAACTTTAAACAAAGGCCTTATGAGATGAGCTTAATTTGTTTCTTGTGACAAAAATAATTTCCTTTGGGAGAAATAACACACTTGAATTAGAAAAGAGAGGGAAAGGAGGGAAAAAACCCCTCTGAAAAGGAAAACATACAGTTGAAGGCCAGAGAAACAGATTCATTGGAAACAGATCTGACAGGAAGAGGCTTATGAAGCTACTGTTTACCATCCAGTGCAGCATGTGTGCATCACCTCCTGGCAAGTGAGTTCAAAACTGTCAGAACACTATGGCTAGTGCATTCCTGCTAATCATATCAAGGGACTGAAGAACAAGGACAAGGAACTATTTTAATATTTACCACACAGTGATAACATTCTAAAAGTATTCTTTCATGGATTTGTTTTGCTGATCTACTTATAAGGAAGTTTGGACCCAGCTTTCCCACTGCAAACAATTAATTTAATTTGGAGTGCAAGCTAAAGGTATTCTAGAAAACTCTTCTTTCTTGGTTACATCAGGAATCAAATCCTTCACTTCCAAAAGTCCTATGTAAGAGAAGCACAGCTCAATTTTTCAGCTCCCTATGTTGCATTCCTAAGAAGAATATACCTCTGGAATTTTACTGCTTAAGGCTCCTCCTTTAATATGACATATGACCATTACCTCAGTTTCATTGCAGCAGAAGATATCAGAATAGGTATAAAACTGTGGATCTAGGTCTGCAAGGGCTGGAGCTGGATTAAATAAAGTCTTTACTGAAAAAAGAAAAAAAGAAAAAGAAAGTCTAAATCTGTTAGGTTTTAGATTCATAAACTATCACTTGAAATACCATTGTGTTTAATTCACGCCCCCCCCCCGGTGTTTATTATTAACACACAAATGACTCAGTTTCTGTGTCCTCATTTTATACCACGGCTAAAAGCTTTGTTTACATTAAAGTTCCATTCTAATTCCTGTGCAGGCACCTGCCATGATGGGAACATGACAGAAGAGTAACAGAAAAAATATCCAAGACATTATTAAATTAAAAAAAAAAGAGTAAAAAGCCTTACACAGTAATGCAATTTGTTTAACTGATGATGCTTCTTCCAGGATAATAATAAGTTTTACAAGAACTGATTTAGTTCTAGAATTTTTTCAGTGTGGTTATCTGAGTTCTGTACATGAAGAATCGTGGGTTATGGAGAAATGAAGGGCATGTCCAGACAAGGAGTTAAACGTGCTTCTGAATGTGTTACCTAACTTGTTCAAACTGCCATATTATAAAACTGTAGCATAGACAAGGCACTGTATATTTTTAATATGCTATCTGGCAAAGCTAGACCTAAACTTAAGATGTGGTAGGATATGTTAGTTAACCTAACTTGAAACTATAGTAGCCTAAGGCCCTTTGTAACACCAGAAAAGGTTTGTCATGAGGACAGTGTAAGTGACTTACCACTGTTAACACAGGAAGTCTGCAGCCTTGGATTCTCACTTTGCCAATGTTATGATTAATACTTGTGTCTTAACCACAGGGCTGTAATTTTTAAATAAAGCCCACACTCTTACTTCAGAAATATTCCTTAGAGTAAGTGATCAAATCTTCCAATTTGGATGCATAAATTTTCAGTCCTGAACACATATTTAGACTGTAAGCTACAACATGTAATTGTCAGACACCCTGAATGTTTCTGAATCCCAGTTAATGCCTAAAAGACAAAGATACGCAGAGACTTCAGAAATCTGAGTATCAGAAAGTTTAGAATTTAGGTGATCAATACTCTGCAAGTTTTAGCCTTTGAGTGTACAACTTTATCATGCCTCTCTAGCTGTCTCATTAAAAAGAGTATTAAAGCAACAAAGACTTTTACTCAGAAGCTGGAAAATGCCAGGATTAGGAATTCCAATGAAATCTTAATTTGGCTCCCTTATATTATTACAATACAGTATGTATTATAATAAACTCTTTAATTATATGATCACATACCACTGAAAAACAGCATGTGATCACATAATTAAAGACTGCAACATAATACATATGCAGAAAGAAGACAAATTAAAGTTTCACAGGCAACCTTAACTCTTGCGTTTCTTATTTTCTCAACTGCAACCCTAATGAAGTTTTCTTAAATACAAATCTTTAAGGTATACCTTCCTAGGTAAAACAAACAAACGGTACATACTGGAAAACAAACTCTGTCATGTGATATCATGCTGACATTTATGTGGGTCAGGAGCAGCACTGGAAGTGTTCCAACTTGGGTTTTAGGTAATACTCATCATAAACAGGGTATAATACACTACCACTAGTTTTCTCCCATATTTAATATCTGATGAACAGAGTGGGAGATAGAGGAATCCTGAAAATCCTCTTTCAGGCTGTAAAGAAGGCTTGTGAACAGGGTAATATGTTTGGTTTTCCTGAGGAACACCAAATTGTCTTCTGCCCAAATTCTCTCACAGAATCACAGAATCATAGAATGGCCTGGGTTGGATGGCTATTCCCCCTTCACCTGTCACTACATGCTCTAAAAAGTTTCTCTCCATCTTTCTTGCAGGCCACCTTCAGGTACTGGAAAGCTGCAATTAGGTCACCCCTAAGCCGTCTCTTTTCCAGGCTGAACAATCACAATTCCCTCAGCCTTTCCTCATAGGAGAGATACTCCATCCCTCTAATCATCTTGGAGGCCCTTCTCTGGACTCGCTCCAACAGGTCAATGTCCTCCCTGTTTTGTGGGGACCCCAGGGCTGGATGCAGCACTGCAGGTCACACTGCTTTGGATGCAGCCCAGGACACAGGTGACTTTCTGGGATGCAAGTGCACATTGCTGGGTCATGTCCATCCTCTCATCCATCAGCACCCCAAGTCCTTGTCAGGGCTGCTCTTGGTCTGTTCATCCCCAGCCTGTAGTGATACTGGGCGTTGCCCTACCTTGCACTTGATCTTATTAAATTAAACCGCATGGGATTCCCATAGGCCACTTCTCGAGCTCATTCTTTCTCTCCTTTATCCAAGACCCACTCTCAACTTTTTTTGATTTTTTTATGCCTCCTTGCATAGGTACTAGGCAACTGTAACCTTTGTCACTCAACTTTCACCACATTGTGTCTCTTTGCGCCCCTTCTCTCTTTCTTTTTCCCACTTCCAGTGTCCACAGCCAAGACCCTGCATCTATATCCATATTCCAATCTCTATTCAACAAATCCTAATTTCTGTTCCAGTTTTGTTGCCCTTTCAGCTTCTCCTTTCCTTCTTCCTCTGCCACTCCCAGAAATCAAGCAAATCTCTCCCACATTTCCCTTCTCTGAAATAGAATCATAGAATCATAGAATCAATTGGGTTGGAAAAGACCTCTGAGATCATCAAGTCCAAATCTACTCTTTCTCCCCAGCATTCCCATCCAGCTTTGTCTCTTCTGTATTTAAATCAAGCAAGCTCCTGCTCTGGGCTTCCTGGGCCTACAATAGATCTTTAATAGTATAAAAGAAGTTCCTTAAAACCAGATTCAGGAATTATACTGAAACTCATGCTGCTCAAATGGACAACCACCTGTGTGGACAGACTCTCAGGGTAAGCTAGTTGGGAAGTCCTTAATAATTTTCTGAAGTCTATGTAAAAGGTACTTATTTTCCAAAGGCAGATAATACAGCTAAAATCAGGTAGGTTTCCATACCACTGTAAAGTTTTATCTTTAAAAGAAAGCTCCCTCGCTATCAAGTCTTAAGTAAATTTTAAGGTAGCCAGGAGTCATAATTTAAAAGGGAGTAGGGTGGGAGGCATTTTCCATTGCCTGGTTTCTGCAGTCACAATGCTTTGGCAGAAATTACAGAGTTTAATGACAGACAAAAAGTTGATATGAAAAGCTGCAGCCCAAGATTAAAAGGTTGAAACATGTGAAAAATAGATCCTTTACTTGCAAGCGACATGGAATCTTAGTAACTGAGGCTGCTTCCAGCTCATTCTTCACCACAGCATTAATATGCTGTATGAATATGCCACTCGTACAGCACTATCAACCATCTTTTAAGGAGTCTGTCTTTACAGAAGCCCAAAACCTGCTACACAGATTTTCATAAACAATAACATTTTGCCTATCAATGAAGTGATCCTCCTCTTGGAAGCAGCAGCAGCTTCTCAGCATCAGCCACTAAAAATCTCTAATTGTCCAGTCAGATTTCCTCTACAATTTGTAACTACTTCACAGTCCTTCCTTCCTTCCTTCTCTCTCTTTTTTAAATTTCTTTCAGTAAGAATGAAGAAAAACAAGGAAAAAACCCCATTGAAACAGAGGTTTGAGGCATCTGGGTATGCATCTGTTTTAAACAAAAATAGTCAAGTGCACATTCTAACATGCAGTACTACATTATACATGAGGCTATTGCAGGCTAAAAGAAAGGAAACTGCATTAAAAATTTACTGTTGGCTACAGATAGATTTTTACAGTGCCACAAACTCAGTGGTTTACTTAGTTTTGATGGAACATGACATTTGAACATGTGTAGCCTATTGCTTAAGCAGAAGCAACCAAACTTTCCTGATAGAAGAGCTGCACAACGATAGCACGCTGACAGCACAGAACTATAGCTGGCCCACAGTTAACTATCATCTTTTCTCAATATATTGTGCTGTCTACAGTTGCCAAATGCTTACGTGCCTGTTCCATGTATCAGGTTTGAATTTCTTCAATTGCCTTTAAAAAATCCTATCTTTTCTTCTGTCACAGACTGGCATCTTGCCATAGGAGGGTGACAAAAGTGTGAAGCGTCTTGCCAACTCTGTGCATAGAGTTAGAATTACATAAAATAAGTCATGGATTGACTCATGATTCAATTATAGTCCATTAACCATTAGATTAAGAATGCTTTTATCCACTTTCATAAAAATAATGAAAAAATATAGTAAATTCTGTCTCTGTCCTCCCTCCTCTCACCCGCCTTGCCTCTGAAATTTTAAGCATTTCAGGTGCTACTCAGTTTTTTTAAGTTTTCAATTTTTATTTACATTTGCGTGAACCCAGTTGTGAAATTTCAAACAGAAAACAAAATAATTTTTCCCTATGCACAGTTCTGCTCATAGAGTTTATGATTTAATTAGACCACAGTTTCAAGGCCCTCTCTCCCAGCCTCCTGTCTAATAATGCTGCTTAAATTGGCACGGAACACACAAACACGATGCATGAAATTCTGTTGCATCTGCACTAGTGCATGGACACCGGTGATCACTGCAGGTGCACAGGAGATCATTGTGCAGAAGGAGAACTGAAGAGCCAGCAATCCCAGGAAGCTGTGATCTATTGTAGCCAGCCTTGGCCCAGCTGCAAGGAGCTAGTTCATTCTGATCCCAGTTCCATCCCTGATCTGCTGCATGACTGATCATGCAATGAGCTATCCCCTCCCAGTGTTATCTTCTGGATAGATGGAAAAACGTTTTTTTAATCTCATATAGATGTTGCACTTGCATAATTACTTACTTAGTGTTCAAATACTTTGGTAATTGTGCTTGAGTAACTGAAAGCATTACAGGCACTTAAACAACAAAAACATTATGTTGGTAACAAAACCCCATCCTATTCAGGTAAAATGTCAGCTTTCATCTACCTATATGCTGCTACACTGAATGAACAATGCCCTACATATAAAAGTACAGTGCAGTAACAATTTACTAATAATTTCACAGACCATGACTGTGTCTCTTCAATGGCATGGTGCCCAGACACGCTCTAAGAATTTTGGTTGAGAAGAAAATGCACTTTTATTTTATTTTAAGTATGTCAATTACTGTATAGAAAAACATATCTACTGCTATGCTGGGAGAACATAGACGTAAGTCTGGTTTGAGGTCCTTTCACTCACTTTACTGTTTGTGGAACATTACTGACTTGTTCTGCTCTGGAATAATATCAGAGTCAGGTTCACAGCTTCTGACCTTGCAACATTATACTGTATTTAGTCACAGCATGAAAATAGGTGGAAAGGCAGCATCAGACATATATGACGAGATTATAAGGGTATGGGTTGATTTTCCATTCAAGGTAAACACTGCAAAAGTTTAAAACTGAATTCAGTTTTCATTAGCATAGCATGAATTTGTTGGCTATTGTTTCAATTCTAAATAAAACTAGTATGACAGAAACCAGAATAGACCACAGGATCTTTATTTAGTAAGCACAATAAAGAGTATTTTTCATGCAGCACAAACGAAAAAGACAGAATGGCTTATGTCAAATTACCTCCACTGGCACGTGCCATTTTCAGAGCTTCAAGAGAAACAGCAGGGGTTATTTCTAGCTGGCAAACAAGCACTTTGGCTTTACAGATGACATCAGAAGCCCTCTTCAGGTCTTCACAATTTAAAAGCAGGTTGGCTCCTGGGACTATGACAATAACATTCTGTCCTAAAGAGAAGATATTGTGGTCTTTGCATTAGCTTTTGCAATAAAGTATGTAAAACAATTCCTTGATTTTTTTACAATATATTTTAGATGAATATTTCATTACATTAAAAAAATCCCCATAAAAATGTATGCATTGCTGACATTTTCAAATATTCAAATATTTCAGAGGATAATCAAAAAGATCAAAATGAATGTTACACTGTACAACAAATGCAGTATATATTTCTTTGGGAAAAATCATGCATGGGCATTCCCCAGTCTTATTTTGGTGTTTTCTATGAACTCTAAAGAAGCACTGTGCTAGTCACACTGGAGATGAGGGATACACACTAAGGCTGATATTTCCAATTTCCTAAAATATTCCAGTAGCATTTGGAAGAGAAAAGCATCAATTTGGTTACTGAATTTGTATGCCAAACATTCTTCATCAGCTGGGAACAAAGAGCATTTCACATAGCTATGAAAATTGTGCATGTTCTTTAGATATCAGAGAAGCAGGCTTGTGCCATTTAACTGAGACACTTCAAGTTATGGCTCCTAACCAGCATGCAAACCAGAAGCAGCTTGTCACCAAACCCCAGAAAGGTGATGTCTAAGTAAAGCTTTATCAGAAGTGAGTGCAGAAGGTGGGTGGCAGCTTATTCTGCACTTAAAGCTGGCCAGTAGAATGGTCTAAGCAAAGCTATTCGTGCGGAAGCACAGCAGTGTCTCAAAGCACATGTAAGATCCTTTTCATTCTTGTAGTTTGTTTAAGTTAGGTGAGGTTCATTTACAGTCAGTTCCAAACATTCTTTTGTTTTTCTTCAGACACACAAATCACCTTTTATTGCAGCTTCTTTCTTTTTTTAATCTCTATTACAACACCTAGAGACCTTCAGGCATGGGTGCCTTCAAATTAAAATTTATTATTAATCACTCAGGTATTAAATTCAGTAAGTCAGTTGTTCCTTGATTTACAGGCACAGCCCGCCCCCGCTGAAGATTCCTTTAAGGACTGCCAATCATTAAAGGCCACCAATTCTGTAATGAACTGATTTACTCTGTAAATAAATATTTATGCTTTTAAATACATTATTTTTGTTGAATGCGACTTCAAAGTCCTTTGAATAAGAAACGTGCAAAGCTTCTCTCCCTAAATATGTTCTGAAAAGAAAGCAGGACAATGGAAAGAAAAATACAGTGAGCTCAGAGGGAGGGACCCAAGCTTTCCAAAGCAATTCTGCTGTCAATGGTTTGGTACAGAACAGCTGCATATGAAAAGCAAAACCTCAGCACTTAAAGCCAACGCCCTGCTTTTCAACAGACACTGATGGGCAACTTGGAAAAAAAACAAAAGAAAAGAAAACAAAAAACCTTCTGCAACAAGTAAATGTTACCAAAGATATCTGAATCCCGTTGAGAAAATATTCAAAGGCAAATTGCACCTATTTTGCTAAGCATGTATTTTGAAAGCTTACAGCAGTGCAAACAGTAAAAGGCAGGGAATCATTGGAACAAAATCTATTTCATTTCTGCCCTGGACTATGTGCTTCCTAGAATCTCAGACTCTATCCACATGTCTTGCTGCATTATCTTGCTGAACTATTTAGCTGCACTGACATGTATATTATTATTAGACTTTAGAGCTAATGGCCCAAGGCGATAAGGAGGGCTGTTTGCTTAAACCCATATGTGCAAATTCAAGGTAGACCATTCTGCACTGGATCAGTCTGAAGCTTTTCTTTGTAACTACAAAAGGTCACAGACATGGAGTCTGCTTTCAAACCTGCCAGGGAAGTGCAGTACCTACTACGGTGCAACAGTCCAGACAGCCTTAACCCAAGCTGGAAGGGAAAACCCACATTACATTCTCCTTTTAGCTACATATACCACATAACTGAATGTCAGCAGTCACCACAGACTCACACCACGGTGCATGAAGGCAGAATCTGGACCCATGCACTCACAATTAATACCAAAATTTCATAATAACAGCAACCATTTTGTTGACAGCAATTATTTCTTGCCAGGGAAATCAGATGGGAAATCAGCACCAGGGACAACAGAGTTAAAGACAGATGGCAAAGAGGGGTGGGATTCATCTTGTCCAACATGAACTAAATTTTTAAGTTTAAAAAAAATCCTACATACCAGAAAAGTCTAAGAAAACTAATTCCTAAAAATTATTTTTCCAAGTTCCATCAACATGAAGAGACAAATATTTTTAGAGGTTTTTTTAGTCTTACATATCTTAGATATCTTTCTGAGGAGGAGACAATTTATTGTCCAGAAATGTCTATATATCTCTGTTACCTCTTGGCAAAGCCTTAAGCTATATACCTAAGTTTTAAAACCACTCCAGTGAGGTAAAACATTACCTGCATTAAGAATGATAATAATATACTTACTGCATGACCCTTAATTCTAAAATATCTTTTTTTAGACTAAAAATTCTCAGTTTTGATGGGAGCATCTATATAATTTTAAGTTTTGCAGACATAAGCTATAATATTAGGGGCCACATTCACAGTTGCTATAAGCTATAACAGCTAAATGAAGCTGGTAACTTGCACAGGCTCACACCAGATGGGCATTGGGTCCAATCAGTGTGAATGCTGCTTATGTAAATACTCATGTCCTCAGCTGGGCTTCTAAACCTGACACTGCCACTTCTTAGAAAGACAGGTAACTCAAGCTAGACTTCTTTTGCATGGGTAATCTTATAAATGCCACTAGATGAGAAGTGCCAGTGGAAACATCAGTGTCAAACCAGTAAACACCACAGTGCAATAACCATCACTCTTTAAAATGCTATGACGAGCCTAAAAACCATCAGTAGTGCTTAGAATTCTCTAAAATCTCCAAACAGTGCAATTGTAACAATAACTGTAGAGGTTGTTCATAATATTCATACAGAAAAAAGATTGTATTTGTGACTAGAAAAGAATGTTATAAGAAAAGCATTTGTTGCCATAGACACAGTTCATGAACATGAGGGCAAGTTTTGGGTGTGTTATGGTACCATAATTTCTAGGCAACCACTTGGTAGAAGCAATGAATACTCTTGTACACACAACATTCAAGTTCATGATGAATGTCAATACATAGAAAGTCTCTAAAATTCAGGTGACATTTCTTCATAAACCTGAAGGTTCAAAACGAAGATTTTCCTCTTTGGAAAGTATAATACAAACAAGCTGGCCCATGTATTTTAAGTTTGCCTTGTTTATTTAGCCTTATCTAAATATATATTTTGAATGTTTTTATACTAGTAGTGCTTTGGAACTGAAGGTGCACTCACTTACAAAGTCATGTCTATTCACAGTTCAGGAATGATTAATAACCTTATTGTAAAGCCAGCACAATGCCTGTCAAAAGTGAGGGTTATCTCGCAGTGTTCCAGGTAGGTGAGCTTTAAGTCCTAACTTGCAATAATCAAGAGAACTTTAATCATGACCTGCCAATCTTTGTTGCCCCTCCACTGAATTTTTGATATGAATATGGAAGTTATTGGACTTCTTCAAACCTCTAGTCCAGTCAGGCCAGCATAATGGCACCATCAACACTCAGTAGCAGACACGGACAAAGCTGTAATAAACTTCAGAGGTAATCATGTAAAAAATTATCCATGAAGAGAGTTTTTTCCTCCCTACATGTGTATGTAAAAGTACAGCACATATCATCACTTTAGGGAGTTCTCACCATCCAGTAGCACACTGTGAGCAGAAGGTGTGCTAAGTGACAGAGTTAGTGGTATGAAGGCAGGCTGAAAGGGGAAACAAAACCTGGGGTTCAAAGTGGTGTGATGCACCTCGAAGAAAACGTGTTAAGTAAAGCAGGTGGATGTACCCGCTTTTATTCTTATGAGAGAAAGTGCAGATTTGAAGTGTACAGGGTCCTCATATACTAAAGCTTGTGTTTAGTCAAAACTTATCTGAAAAGAGAGTCACATGAAAGAGAACAACAGAAATGAAGACAAGGTCCCAACAAGATTTCTGCACAGATTTCTGTGACCACTGAGAGGGAACTCTTGCAGTTTCTCTGGGCTGCATGTTTTCCAGAGCAGCACTATAGACTTGTTAAACATCTGTCCACCAGTTTGCATTAAAGCAGAGATCTAACCTCTCTTCTATTGAAATTATACTGTATTGCCCTAGAATATAATGTAACTTTGAGAGTACCAAATATGCCTGATAATATTCAAAATCTCAGTACTTTGCCAATTACAATAGTGTTTAAATTATAGTTGTGCATCTCACTAGCCAGTAAAACACTTCCCAGAAATTATGCAGTACCAGCTACACAGACAGAGGTAACATCAGGGAAAGCTTCCTTCAGAGCCTCCTCTGACTTCTCTTTACAGCTTTCTTTTCCTCTGCCTTCACTCATACATCACAGTCTTATACACCCTCTACTTGAGCATCTCTCCTACTTCTGCCTGTGATTTTACCCCATTGATTTAAGCTGTTTTTTCCCCTCAAGTATCAGTATTTGTAAAGAACTGGGAAGTAAAAGGGCAAATTAGGTGCGTGAAAATACAGCAATTAAAACTTGTCAATTCAAAGAGATAATAGCTATGTTATTTTATTTGTCCCTCATTGTCTTAACATAAAACAGCATCACCAATCCCAGCTTCAAATGCTTCCCTTTTAGGTATAATTTGAACCAGCAGAAATTACCTCAGTCCATTCACTGCTGTGGTGTTCCAGCTATGCCAGCACAGCCACTGCAGTGAAACATGCATGTGTAGACAAGCCCTTTGAAAAGTGCTGTAAAACCTGTTTAGGTTCAATCAGCCAGGTTTCTGCAGGAAAAAAAATAGTGTCTCTTGCAACAGCAAAGCACATAAGTGCTGCTATTTTATTGCAATTTACTGAATTCAGGCACCAGATGGTTTTTGGAGAAGTAACAACAAGAACCATTACCAATTCTGTGCATCTGTTTGCTTTAGAGCATAGTTCTGACCAGGTTTGCTCTTCTACTAGATTTTAAATGAAATCTGAAGCTAATGCTAATTTAACATACGATTTTTTCAGTTTCTCAGGGACACAAACTACATGACTTTATGCATCATTCTTCTTACTATGTGAATCACAAGACTAAGAGAGACCCTTCACACTCTCTCTAATATGCAAGATATCCCACTGTGAACCTCGTGGCCCTGAACAATCAATTTCCCTTTCCTGTGCTTACAAAGGTTTTACATCCACCAGATTGTTTTGTCCTTATCCTTCAGAAAAATTCATGGTGCTAAAATGATAACAGGTCCTCCTCTGTTCATTCAACTTTAGACAATGTTTATCCTAGTTGGCCATGCATTTATGAATTGGGAAGTAATAGAACTGGTTCTTATTCAACTACTCTGGACAGCAAGTCTAGTGCAAAACACGAACAAAACAGTGGAGCCTGAGAGCAATACTGGATTCCCCACTATTTACAGCAGCCATAGTGACTGTATGTGGCATAAGAAAGAAGTGTTAAGCACTACTGTGGTAATTTACCTGCTGATCCAAACCAAGAGAAGGAGGTGGAAGTTAAGAGGAAAGTATGCAGGTTATTCAGTGTATTAGCACTACCTTATTTCTGAATTAGAGCTGTCATGCAAAGCTTTGATTAATCTTACTTAGGGAAAATTAAACTCACATCTCCAACTAATTTGCCTAATTCTCCTGAATGTTCCTGCACAGACTTGCCTTTAGAAACAGTTCCTTCCCAGGTTTGCTGCTGGTTTCTCATTTTGAGCTGTAGCCCAATGTACTACCATCAGGTTACACAGAAGGTTGTTGGGTTGATGTGTCAGCTCAGCTGTGGTAATTGTTCAAATGAAGGTTCTTAGCAGTACCAAAAGTGAACTAATCCAATCACACTTAAATTGTTATGTTTGCATAAATATTATCACTCCTGAGCTCTTACATTTTGATTCAGACATACTTTTAGCATTCTTTTAGAAGCTCTCAATAACACAACTTGAAGAAGACAGAAATTTTGCTGAGGATAATTTAGCAATTTTGAAAAAGAATATGAAAACAAGCCAAATCTTTATTCCTTCCCCTGTAATACAAGAGCAAAGGCAAAAGCTAAGGAAAACTAATATGGAAAAAACAAATATGCCATTTGACTGCATCATTGCAGATGCAACGTGGGTTCAAGAATTGTGTTAAAATTACAAGAACAACATAATTATTTCTCTTCCCTCACAGGATCAGAGGAAATGGCCTCAAGTTGTGCCAGGGGAGATTTAGATCAGATATTAGAAAAAATTTCTTCACTGAAAGGGTTGTCAAGCACTGGAACAGGCTGCACAGGAAAGTGTTTGAGTCACCAACCCCAGAATTATTGAAAAGACATGTAGATGTGGCACTTAGGTACACGGTTTAACGGTGGACTTGGCAGTACGGGGTTAATGTTTGGACTTTATGATCTTTAAGGTTCTTTCTCAGCCAAAATGATTCTATAGTAAAGGTGCTAGGTAAGTTGTAATGGAAAAGGAGACCTTTAACTCTGATACACTGTGTGTTCAGGACAATGTAAAACTAGATAGATCAACTGGCTGATTGAATTATGGCTATCACATTCCTAATATAAGCATCTGTTTGTGCTGCTTTTAGGCATCTCATCCTACAACAGTGCAACGAAGTGTGAATAAAGATCATGAAATAAAATGAAAAATGTAGAAAAAATAATTCCATGACTAACAGTCACAAGGCAAAGGTTTCTTCTGTGGCTGCAGAGGCAGAACAAAGAGGACAATTCAGAGTAGAAATACGTACCTTCACTGTTGACAATTATTGAAGCAGTTCCAGTAGCAGCATCTGTAGTCTGACCTACAAATGCTAAGAAAGGCAAAAGTTAGAACACGCATTCATTCAATATGTTACTTTTAACCAATTGCATGTGATGCAGTTTAATTGAATTGAATCTAAAATGAACCCATAACCTCCAGCAATTTAAAAATGCTAATTACTCTTTCATGTGCAACAATGCCAGAGAAGCTAACAACAACAAAAAGTGTTAATTTACACCCACAAAACAGAAATGCAAGTCCAACATTCTTTAATTTGGCTATATATCTGCTTTAGAGAAAGCATGTTATTTATACAGCCTTCTCAGGCACTCTACTCCTACTTGGAAGTATTCCTTTTATCCAATGAAACAATAGAGTCTAGGTGAGAGAAAAATGAAAACATTAAAACAAAATAGCATTTAATTCTGTGTAGATTCACATTTCAGCAATAATATTAATGTGTACTGTGAAGGCAGTGGTGGGTCTGTATGTTTGCTCTTTGGATTACTATTCAGATAAATTAACTAGAAGTGAGGCTGGCAGAACTGTCTGTTAGAAAGACTGCTCTGTGTTTACCACATAAGAACCTGTTTTCAGCTTACAGCAAATTTGTCAAATATTAACCACTGGTCTGAAACTGGTAGTAAAAATCAGCAGAACTATAGTAGAAAACTGTCCAAAAAGTTGGGGTTTTTTCTTCCCCAAGAGCTATATTTGAGAAAAATTTACTATTTCATTTGAGACAAATTCTGGTGCCCTTTTGTTTAAGAAGCTCTGGTGTTCTAATATTTTAGAACATAGTCTTGACGCTGAACAAAAGTGGGCTTCTTTCTCAAGATGTGGCAAATTTAACCATCTGCTCAAATTTGAACAAGGCTGAAAAAACACCCAACATCATGCTCATTTGGTTTTACTAAAGTCTTGCAGGTACTTGCTCTGGAGGTACCCTAATGTAGCTCAGGGTTAAAAGGGGTCAGAGCAGATCTACTCTTGCAATTACAGCTTCTTTTCATCAAGAGCTCAGTCTGTACACTGGAATTGAAAGCAGAGAACTTGTGTCTTCTGTACTTACAATGCACTTGAGGCATGAGCAGCAAGTTGCCCGGTTCAAACGTGGGAGAGGGAACAATAAATCAATAAGGGTCTAAGTGATCTGAGCAACTCTGGTAGCTGATTGGTTGTGGAAGACAGGAAGAAGAGGGAAAGGGGAAAATTGCAAAACAAATTGGGATTGTAAAGAAAAGGGGGATGGTGATATGCTAGGAAACAGAAGAGCAATGTAAACAGAGTGGCTGGAGAGCAGCCAGGCAGAAAGGGACCTTGGGGTACTAATTGACAGGAAGCTCAGCATGAGCCAACAGTGTGCCCAGGTGGCCAAGAAGGCCAATGGGATCCTGGCCTGTATCAAAAATAGCATGGCCAGCAGGACCAGGGCAGTGATCCTTCCCCTGTACTCTGCATTGGTGAGGCCACACCTTGAGTACTGTGTTCAGTTCTGGGCCCCTCAGTTCAGGAAAGATATTGAGGGGCTGGAGCGGGTGCAGAGAAGAGCAACAAGGCTGGTGAAGGGACTGGAGCACAAGCCCTATGGGGAGAGGCTGAGGGAGCTGGAGTTGTTTAGCCTGGAGAAGAGGAGGCTCAGAGGTGACCTCATCACTGTCTAGAACTACCTGAAGGGAAGTTCTAGCCAGGTGGGGGTTGGTCTCTTCTCCCAGGCACTCAGCAATAGGACAAGGGGGCACGGGCTCAAGCTCTGCCAGGGGAAATTTAAGTTGGAGATCAGAAGAAAATTCTTTCCAGAGAGAGTAATCAGGCATTGGAATGGGCTGCCCAGAGAGGTGGTGGAGTCCCCATCCCTGGAGGTTTTTAAACTGAGATTGGATGTGGCACTGAGTGTCATGATCTAGTAAATGGACTGGAGTTGGACCAAGAGTTGGACTTGATGATCTCAGAGGTCTTTTCCAACCCAATCGATTCTATGATTCTATGAAAGAGGACATCCAGCAAGCATCCAAGGTATGAGAGCTGGCAGAACTGGCATTACGGCAAGGATTTTCATCCAGTACCCAGTTTCCTTACATACAACAACAGGGATAGGCTAGACAAGGATTAAACTGAGATGAAAAGCCCAGGACTGAAATAAGACTGTCCTAAGCAAAAAGATCTGTGCACACTGAATCCTCCTTGCCTCCAGATTTTGTAATGCAAGTTGGGATCCTGGATCAGCCTCACCAGCAGTACACCCTGTTTTCCTCCAGGGCTGACCAATGCAGGAGATGGCAATTAAATACCATTCTGAGATATTCTTATTCAGCAGAAATTGGTACCTTGGGCCTAAATGTTCTAACCCTTCAACAGATCTACCTAAGTATGAATGAAGTGCAATACGATGGAATTTCTGAAATTTTTCCCCTACACTTTTCTTTTGCTTCTGTAAAGACTATTTCAAAATTCATGTTAAGATTGCAAGATCAATAATTTGAATCAATAAACATTAAGGTTCCTTGTAGCATATATATTTTCATTAAGTACTATGTATTAAAACTGCTTTACTCAGATGATCAAAGACTTTATTAAAGAAGTAGGCATGCTTCGGAGATATTTAGAACAGTAAACAGGCACTGTTTTTATGGTATCTTTGCCTGGTTTCTTGCCTAAGTTGAAAGATATGCAAAGAATAAACCTGTAGATAAATCTGTGAAATTCTTAGATGCTATACTGATAAGCATAACAAAAAAGCCCACAAAATACTGATAGTTCTGTCTTACGAGCACAACTGGAATAATAGAGCAAATGAAGC
The DNA here is from genome assembly GCF_047495875.1 of Pithys albifrons albifrons. Classification (NCBI taxonomy): domain Eukaryota; kingdom Metazoa; phylum Chordata; class Aves; order Passeriformes; family Thamnophilidae; genus Pithys; species Pithys albifrons. The sequence continues at coordinate 88,308,585 of NC_092459.1, forward strand.
TGGTGACTGCACATTTAATAGAAGAGATAAATAGGAGATTAAATAGCCACTTAATGACTGCATCTGTCCACCCTTGTCCACACTGAAGAAGACAAGTTATGCAGACAAAAATGTGATCATGTAGTTAAGCAGCACACAACAGAGAGAGAATGAGGGTTACAAAGGTGCAAAAATACTAGAATATTGTGGGTGCTTGATTTTCCCTTTTTATGAAAGCCTTTTAACGTTGATTTTTGTGTGTATGTCTGCTAACATCAGCTGCAGTCTCTAAAGTGACTGCATATGTTGTTTCACAAAGCAAAGTGTTTACAAGTGCATTTCCACTCTATCCCTCCCCTCACAACATGAAATTGAGAATAAATAATCAGACTGAATTTTTCAATTTCTCACCAGGCATTATCATCATTAGTGCCAGACTAAACAATTGCATATCAGCAAGTTATCTTCAGGTGACTTGCACTGACGCAATCATCTGAGGGTTAGTGGTAAAACCACTAAATTTTATTGCTAGTGGTACAGCTGCTATCAGAAGTACTGTATTCTCACATATATTCATTCATTCCTGCCAGCTGCTTCAAAACAGTAACGCATAGTTCTGAATGGTAAAACACATCCAGTAAGGCAATAAAATAATACATCCTCCACTACCGGTTTTTAAAGTTTAAAAATAGTACAAAAGGTTTCTTTAAAGTAAAATCTTACCTGTAGAAATATCATTCTTCTTCAGATTTTCAACATAATCATTACCAAAGGAATCCTTCCCAACCTATACAAAGATAAAAGAATGGGTTTTCTCTACAGAAAGGTCAGAGGGTAGATAGACCACCTTTAGGAAACAGAATGCTCTAATGTAATTTTAATACAACACTTTCTATCTTGAAGCCCTTTGTCTTATTAATCAACAAATAATGAATTAAGAAATAATAGTAAAAATTTATTAATAGTATTAACAAACAATAAGAACAGTGTTCGGCAGTTTTCTCCTCCTCTATCACAAAACTCCCCATTACAGCCATGTCACCATATTCAAGTTCTGTTCTCGTACAATCACTGTGCTCCTTTGACACTGAAACATTTTGGGAATTGTAAAATCTGGATGTGTACTTAATTATTCAGCTTTGAATTGAAAGCATTGACAGAAATTCTGGTGTCCTTAATTGCAGTTCATATTTTGAATTTTCTACCTCAAGTTTCCTTGGGGGAAAATTATCAAATTGTGGCTATAGGATAGAAAGTGATTATAAATATGGCATTACCAGTTTCTATAATTCTCAGTACTAAATGTACCGTTTACAAATTCAACATTTTTTGTTTGCTTTATCCAGCAATTGCAGATCAAGTTGAGTTAGGGAGTCAAGCTATGGTGTATTGTTTTTCTAACAGCAAGTTAAAAAGCTTGTAATTTCAGCTCCATTAATCCTTTTAACTGAAGAGAATTCTGCTTGCTGTTTATTCAGACTAATAAAAAATTCCTTTTTGTTATATTACACAAGCTGAACAAAGGAGATGAGGCACTCAGCAATAGGACAAGGGGGCACAGGCTCAAGCTCTGCCAGGGGAAATTTAAGTTGGAGATCAGAAAAAAATTCTTTCCAGAGAGAGTAATCAGGCATTGGAATGGGCTGCCCAGAGAGGTGGTGGATTCCCCATCCCTGGAGGTTTTTAAACTGAGATTGGCCGTGGCACTGAGTGCCATGATCTGGTAAATGGACTGGAGTTGGACCAAGGGTTGGACTTGATGATCTCGGAGGTCTTTTCCAACCCAATCGATTCTGTGATTCTATGATTCTTTATGGGGGGAAAAAATAGTGAAACCTGTTTAATTTCACAGTAGCATTTAAAATATATTTATAAAGCCAAAAAAAGCTTTTGATTCACCACTTTTAGCCTGTCTTCAGCATGCATAGTTCCCAATTCCAAGAGTGAGTTGTGTATGTGAGCAGAATCAGACTAACCAAAGGTGCTGGAAGTAATGTTGCAAGGGGAAGAAACATCTTTCAAATTAGGACCCAAATCAGGATCCTGATCATGGGTCTAGACAATGAAGGAATTACATGAGGAGCCCTAACTAATGATCCATCTTCTCATAAAACAGCACTACACAGCTGATGCTGTACTTGAGTTATTAGAAGCACAAAGCAATTGCTTCTACTGGCAGTTGTCAGAAACTCGTGTATTTATGAGCGGAGTCCTTCAGAAAGCTTGGCCAAGGCCTGAGTACTAGCTAGTGATCACAAGAATCAAACATTATGATCCAGAACTCTAAAATTTAAAGTGTCACAGAAGGATGATCCTTCCCTCCACATATTTGATTGCACAACCACAATTTGAAACATATTTTCATTTTCTATGATTTCTATAAGAGGTTTTTCTAAAGCATGATTAAGGATAGTCCCAGTCTTTCACCAAAAGAGGACAGCAATTTGGGTCCGAATAGTCTAACCAAATGGGACATTTCTCTAATACACAGAAAAACAACAAAAACCAAACCAACAACATTTCCTTGAGTCATTCATTGTTTGCATTAGAATATTTATATATCTCTGACTACTCCCAGCTTGCCAAACAGGGCAGGTTGTCAGAAGCTGCATCTTCTGACTGCTCTATACTGGATGACTGCAGCCATTTGCAATTTAAACCTGAGTCGTGCCCACCTCTGCAGCCTAACAATTGTACTACTGGAATGCATTCCACCTGATGGTATCACCTTCTCCCTCTCTCGCCACTATGAAGCTTCTGCCAAAAATTTCAGGATTTGCTCAGTTATTTCAGCAATAAAACACTTCACAATCCATTTCCAAAATCTCAGCTGAAACTTACTTCCTTCAGCTCTGGGTCCTACATCACTGACAGACAGACATCCCTTACTGCTCAACTGTCATAACAGCTGAGATCAGCCACAGCACTTTTGCTTGCAGTGAGACATCTCAGTGCCAGAGGGGAGCCCTCAGAGGGGTGTCATGAAGGTTCTTTTCCTCTGGAAACTTTTTTCCATGTTAGTTCATCAGCATCCAACCCAGTTAATTCCAGTGCATTTGAAAGGCTGTATATTTCCATTCAGACTTTACCCCCAAGGAAGTCAGAGTATTGGACATTGGACTCATTTTAGATTAAAGGCATATTTACTGACCATGTCAAATTATGTCACATTGTTTTAAACATTTTCTGCTTTTGCTCAGACCCTCCTAGATGAGTGAATAGAAAAATAAATGTCTTAGCCTGCTGACCACAGAACATTGTATGCACTGAAATAGCATTTCTTCTTTCTTGAGTTCTTAACAGCAACAGCCATTTGCATAAGCATGGTCACGCAGTTTGCACATAAGAATGAGTGCAATTACATCAGTATTTTTCAGTCTGGGTTTTCCCTGTTTTACGACCATGTTTTCCATGTGGAGCTAGAGAGCTGGCTGGCATCATAGCAGCTATAACTCTAGCAGCTTAGAGAATCAAACTCATCTGCACCTGGTAATGAATTAGAACAAAAACCGGGGCTGACCCTGCTGAGCATCCGAGATGTGACGGGATGGGATGGCAGGGAGGCATTGAACTGCCAGGGGACGGTCCCACTGAGACTCGAACTCATGACCTTGGGATTCAGAGTCCAGAGTGCTCTCCTGTACACCACAGGACCGCCCTAGATATATTCTTACAATGAAGTGAGAATTCAGGTTTACAGCACTTAAAGTTAAATTTAGCTTATGGATCATCTAAAGAGACAAGACTACACAGCATGATAAGGCAGCACTTCCTGTTTCTAAGTAGGAATCAAATGAAGCTGGGATTTGAACAGGATCTAGTACATGCAGTACCAGGCTTGTGATAGCAATGTCCAGGGAATGTCATTTCAAATTGTTCATCAGAAGTAAACCAGGATCTTTTTCAGCACATACAACACCTTTCAGGCCAACATCCCTCCACCATCTTAATCTAGGATGCTTAACAGATTTTTTTGGTAATGGTCATGACAAAAAGAAAAAAAATAATTTGGGGAGTTTGGATTCTCTCAAGAACACTGTTAATTTTTCAGTACTGCAACAGTGTCCATGTATGAACATGAGTGATGAATTTATTTGCTTAGATCCTTTGGTACTCTGACAGGAATGCTTTGCATTTCTCTGTGAGTGCTCCATCAGGACACTGTTCTACTGGATGGAGCAAATCGAAGACCACTACTGTGACACAACTCGAGTAACAGCAGCCGCTTGCAGAGACATCCAGGCAGGAAGTAGAACACTGTTTGCATTTCCACCACCCAAAATCACAACCCTGTTTTTAAAATGAATTCCACAGCATTTTGTGGCATCTCTGGACATACCTGTAAGCAGTTCTAAAACTCTCTCTCTCAAACCCTCACCAATCACTGGCTCTTTTGTGCTTTAAAGCTCTCAGATAGGAAGAATGCCTTGTCACTTGGTCAGAGATGTCTACCTCTACTCTTGCCGAGGACATACTCTAAGTTACAGTTCTCCTAAGAGGATGTCACACTCCAACAAAACATCCTCTAGTATTAATACTGATTCCACTCTCTGAACTTCAGATTGTAGAAGCAATTGTTACACCTGTATTGGATGAAAAATGTCAGGAACTATGACCAAAGCAGAGACATGTTTCTGAGCACGGAGTGTGTGTGTGTGAGGGGCAATCTGGCTTAAAGAACCACTGAATACTCAAGATTATTTGTTGAAGTAAGAATGATTTAATTGTAGAGGCTTATTATTGCTCTTCTTAGTTTATTCAGCAAGAAACTTTATGTTATTTCTCATTGACCTATGCAGATATAAGAATGTATATGAGATGAGACTTCTGTGAGATGAGACCATTTAGTGAGGTAATAAAGGGTCATTTTAAAAAACTAAGTATTAACTTTTAAAATTTAAAAAATCTAGAATAATCTAACATTTTTAGATATCAAGAGTAATTCTCTGCTATTTCTTTTCTCCAATAAATACACAACAGAGAGACAGAAAAAAGGGAAGAAAGAAGACTAGATTTTACTGAAATAACATAAATAGGTTTTTGAAAAAAATTAGAAAATACAGTAGCTACTAGATTTTATTATGAATGCATGTGTTTCCATTGCACTGAGCAAAGGCTAGATCATTAAAAAGAAAGCAAAATTCACACTTGCAGTAGGAAAAAAACCCTTTAACATTTAGCAGGAAATGTTAGCAGGGAATTCACTGCCAGTTCATCTTGTACTTGAACCTGATCATTCTTGAATGCAAAGATGATGAAATGTACACAACACTAGAGAAGCACAAACATTGCCAATATGAAAAAAACCCCACACTAGAACAACTAGTTATAACAACCCACAAAAATTCTTGCAGGTGTAATTTAGATTTATAGCTAACAGTCTTTAGTCTAAATACTGAATTGGAAAACCAGTGAGAAAGGCTTCCTTGAGATGTTTCCAGTACTTCTAAAAAATCCCTGACAGACAACGATCCAACAAATTTAGCTTCCTCCTCAGCTATGGCAAAAAGCAAAGTATGTCCAGTCAATTTGAAGTTCCATCCACAGTTAGCACAGGCTAGACAATAAGGCTACAGAGAGAGAAAATTTGATCCTAACCATGGTAATGATCACTCAAAACTTATAATGTTTAATGACAAAAATCAACGAAAGGCATTGCAAGAATATAGCATCTGCCAAGTTGAATCAGCCCAATGGTCTGTGAGCCAGTCTTTAGGACTGCTGTATATGAGATGTTTCAGAAAAGTAAGCAAAAATATCCCATAACACACAAAGGTGCTAGAACTGGGATATGAACATCTCATCTTAATCTCAGGTAATGAGATAATGATTTAACCCTCAAAACACAAGGTTTTACATTCCTTATCGTATTTGTCACTGGCTTGTCAGTGTCTGATTATTAATCATCTACAAAGTCAGTTTCAGACTGACCACAGCACCAATGACACCATCAATGAAGTGCTGATTGCTGTAACAGAGGGGAACATAAAGAGGAGGAGCTAATCAAGATTACTTGAATTTTGAACATCTCTAAGTCTCTCCAAGTTCTTTTCATGCTACATCAATCTAAGTTTTGCAATCCTTCTCTATGTGCAATTTCTGCCAGATCTCTAGCCAAGTAGTCTTTGATTCTGGCAGTGTTCTTAAAACAGCCTCCTCCAAGCTTAAATTTACAGCTGAAGTAAGAAAAAGAGAATTAGAGAGAGATTAAAAAAAATCTAAAAACACATCAAAAACTTTCTCTAAGTGATTGAAGCTTTTACTGGAATTTGCATGAATATTTAGTTCAGCTGTAATGCAAGAGCAGGTCGGTACTTACCTTGCAGATCAGCGAGGTCTTGGCCCCCAGTCGAGCAGACTGGACACACTGGTTGGCTCCTTTCCCACCAAAACCAATGAAAAACTTATGTCCAAGGATAGTTTCTCCAGCTCTTGGCAACCGTGTGGTAAGGCTATTCCAATTAAAGCAATATTTATGTACATTAGCACAGAAAATAACGAGTATCTTCAAATTAAGAGTTGCATTCTTATAATCCTAAATGGCTCAATTGTCAGCCAGTAGGACTAAAACCCACTCCTTTTAGGGTCTCTACTCCACATCCCACCAGTTTAAGTCTATTCCTTATATGCCACCCAGTCAAGCTTCTTGTTTATCACTCAGGAAAGGGATTGCATTTCTTTCATTTGTGTTTCATGTTTCTACAGGAAAAGAGGCACTTGATTACTGACTGGGATTCCCTAGTGCTAACTCAATACAGAGAAATAATAAATCTGTAGGTCTCACTGCTCATGTTTTTTTTACTGTAACATTCAGCTCAAGTTTACACACAGTTCGTTTAATTCCATTACATCTAATTATACCTTCTTGAACCATCCTTCAGTAATTTTTCTCTCTGTTGGTGTTCACACCCCCCCCGAATTGTAATCGTTACCAAAATCTTCCTCCCCTCTGCTGTCACTCAGGCACGCTGTACATATTTAACATTTTTCTTTTTTAAGTTTTTCTCTTACAAATCAAGCTTTATAACTTCTCAGCATTTTGTTGTTTCTTGAATGCAGTCCAATTGCATTTACATCCTTCTGGGGATGGGTGCCCAGAACCAGATGCACTAATACAAGCTGAAAGCCATCAGGAGCGTATTCTGGTTTCATTTCCACTTTGGAAAAAAAACAAAAGTGTAATTTTGTTAACCCTCCCAGATGCTTTGCTATCTCCAGTAAAATTTGAGAGGAATAAAAGACACCACCGTGACTATGTGGAATGCAAGACTACCTGACTTATGTCACTTCTATTAAAGTACATAACTCAAAGATGCATTTACAACACTCGACCAAAACTTCCACCTCCTCAAGCCATACATTCCAGGTACAAGGCTTAAAAAGGTAATTTTAAAATCTCTTAAGCTACAAACAAATTCACAGCACGTGGGAAGGGAAAGTATCCTATGAGGTACCAGCAATCTGTTCAGTCTATGACAGTTACCTCAGACAGGTTTCCAGAAGTCTGCAGGATGGAAAGGGAGCAAGGGGATGAGGAGTCTGAAAGAATGCAGAAGAATCTGCCCTAATGATGAGACATTAACTTCAGTCCTGCTCGTCAACTTATAACATCATTTTACCAATAAACCTTACAACAGCTGCAAAATTCAAAACCCGAATTCTGAGCTCCTCACTACAAGAAAGACATGGAGATTCTGGAGCAGGTCCAACAGAGAGAAATAAAGATGATTAAGGGCCTGGAGCATCATTCTTATGAGGAAAGTCTGAGAGAGCTGGGCCTGTTCAGCCTCGAGAAGAGGCAACTGAGAGGGACCTTCATCAATGTCTCTAAGTATCTGACAGGAGGGAGTCAAGAGGATGGAGCCAGGCTTTTCTTGGTGGTGCCCAGCAGTGAGACAAGAGGCAATGGGCAGAAACTGATCCACAGAAGGTTCCACCTGAACATGGGGAAGAATTCCTTTATTGTGCAGGTGACCATGCACTGGAACAGATTGCCCAGAGAGGTTGTAGATTCTCCTTCACCAGAGATATTCAGGAACTGCCTGGATGCAATCCTGTGCAATGTGCTCTAGGATAACCCTGCCTGAGCAGGGAGTCTGGAGCAAATGACCCACTGTGGTCCATTCCAACTTTAACTATTCTGTGATTCTGTGAAAACTTCCAGCCTTCTAATTCAGAACAAAAGGTTAGATATGAGCCAACAGTGTGCCCAGGTGGCCAAGAAGACCAAGGGGATCCTGTCCTGTATCAAAAATAGCGTGGCCAGCAGGACCAGGGCAGTGATCCTTCCCCTGTACTCTGCGTTGGTGAGGCCACACCTTGAGTACTGTGTTCAGTTCTGGGCCCCTCAGTTCAGGAAAGATATTGAGGGGCTGGAGCGAGTCCAGAGAAGAGCAATAAGGCTGGTGAAGGGACTGGAGCACAAGCCCTATGGGGAGAGGCTGAGGGAGCTGGGGTTGTTTAGCCTGGAGAAGAGGAGGCTCAGGGGAGACCTTATCACTCTCTACAACTACCTGAAAGGATGTTGTAGCCAGGTGGGGGTTGGTCTCTTCTCTCACACAACCAACAGTAGGACAAGAGGGCATGGTCTTAAGCTCTGCCAGGGGAGGTTTAGGCTGGATATCAGGAAGAAGTTCTTTCCAGAGAGAGTGGTCAGGCATTGGAATGGGCTGCCCAGGGAGGTGGTGGATTCTCCAACCCTGGAGGTTTTTAAGGTGAGACTGGACGTGGCACTGAGTGCCATGATCCAGTAATCAAAGTGGGTTGGATTAAGGGTTGGACTTGATGATCTCAGAAGTCTCATCCAACCCAACTGATTCTATGATTCTATATTAGGAAGAAATTCTTTAAGGTGAGGATGGGGAGACAGTGGAGTAGGTTGCCCAGGGAGGTTGTGGATGCCCCAACCTTGGCAGTGTTCAATGCCAGTGCGGATAAGGCCTTGAGCAACCTGGTCTAGCAGCAGGTGCCCCTGCCAATGGCAGGGGAGGAGGTTGGAACCAGATGATCTTTCTTCCAACCCTGAATGTTCTATCATTTTATGATTCTGCATGAGGCAATCACTACAAATTGCTTTTTGAAAGGATATGAAGATTATGCGTATATTACTTTCTGAGCTTATGCTGTAACTCCTGGGGCATATGGGTGTTTGCAGAATCTTATGGAATTAATGACAGATCAGAGCCTAATTCACTGAAAATTCTCAGGAAAAACCAATCATTTTTTTCTCCCTCTAATTTTAAATTCCAGCATTCATCAGCCATTCATCAGGTAAAAGATCACTAGAAAATCAGGAAAACCCAAAATGAAACTAGCAAAGTCAAGTAAGTCCCAGACTCCGAGGAATTAATACATAGGCTTTGCAGGAGTGGTTACAGGTGTGTAACAACTTCATCAGTAGTTATAGTTTCAGAGGGACGCAGGCAGGGCCACAGACTAAGTAGGGGCATTCACTGACAGAGCACCCCAGATTTCAGTGTGAAGGTACGGCACACAGAGAGCCGGTTTACTTTGAGTGGGTGACCACAGATAAATCACAGGAGTCACACATTCAGCTAATAGCACTCACTTCCAGAGAAGCAGAGCTGGAAAAATTTTGTTGGGAAAGCTTTGGGCAATTTTAAATAAAAATACAACAGTTTTTTAGAAATATACTTGTAAGTACCTCCTATATATATGGAAAAGGTTGTTAAGTTAAAACTGTTTGCCCACAGCAGCATCTGGCAGGTTGTTTACAACACTGACTAACTGTACAGTGTCAGGGAACAAGATGTAACAATAAATAGTATCAATAAATAGTAATAGATAAATAATGTTCATTAATGGTATTCATAGAATCATAGAATCAGTTGGGTTGGAAAAGACCTCCAAGATCATCAAGTCCAACCCTTAGTCCAACTCCATCCCATTTACCAGATCATGGCACTCAGTGCCATGTCCAATCTCAGTTTAAAAACCTCCAGGGATGGTGAATCCACCACCTCCCTGGGCCGCCCATTCCAATGTCGGATTACTCTCTTTGGAAAGAATTTTTTTCTGATATCCAATTTAAATTTCCCCTGGCAGAGCTTGAGCCCGTGCCCCCTTGTCCTATTGCTGAGTGCCTGGGAGAAGAGACCAACCCCCACCTGGCTAGAACTTCCCTTCAGGTAGTTCTAGACAGTGATGAGGTCACCTCTGAGCCTCCTCTTCTCCAGGCTAAACAACCCCAGCTCCCTCAGCCTCTCCCCACAGCACTTGTGCTCCAATCCCTTCACCAGCCTTGTTGCTCTTCTCTGGACCCGCTCCAGCATCTCAATATCCTTTCTGAACTGAGGGGCCCAGAACTGAACACAGTACTCAAGGTGTGGCCTCACCAATGCAGAGTACAGGGGAAGGATCACTGCCCTGGTCCTGCTGGCCACACTATTTTTGATACAGGACAGGATCCCATTGGCCTTCTTGGCCACCTGGGCACACTGTTGGCTCATGTTGAGCTTCCTGTCAATTAGTACCCCAAGGTCCCTTTCTGCCTGGCTGCTCTCCAGCCACTCTGTGCCCAGCCTGTAGCGCTGCAGGGGGTTGTTGTGGCCAAAGTGCAGGACCCGGTGTAATTTATAGCCATTTTCACCATTGGAAGCCAAAGCAGAGATGGTTGTAGACCAGAGAATGAAGACCACAGCTCAGGTGAGGAAGCTCCTCTTCAGCCAGTGCCAGGGTACTGCACACACTCATCTAAAATTATGTGCCATTCAGTAAGGAAGGGATGTTTCACACAGCCTTGGCAATAAATACTAAGAGCAGCTCTTGAATAATTCCTTTCATCCACAAATCTCACTACACCTTAAAAAGTACAACAATGTCATTATTCCTGTTTTGTGGGTATGGAACTTAGTCAAGGCATTTTGCTTTTTCATGCCTTGGGTCAGTCAAGAAGCTAGTGGCAAAACCAAAAAAAGAGATCAGCTCAATCCACCAGCTCTTACTGTCATCTCATTTAAATTCTGCAGTATGAAAATGGTATCAAGTCTCAGTTCACTTTCACTCCTTAGGCTTTTTTTTTTTTTAAACAAAAAGATTATAGTTTATTCTAAATAGAATTTGCTTCCCCAAGAAGCCAATATATTTCAGAGACATTAACAATTGTGACATCCCAGCACACATTTGCTAATAGCACTGCTCAGAGTTCATATACATTTTCAAGAAGTACGTTCAACCATAAATATTATTTGAACAGTGGCCAGACTATGATTTGATTCTTCTCTCTTTTATGTTGGCATCAAATATGCAACTGCAGCGGAAGCATCATAATTTCACTGATGAAAAAACAGGCTTGGTGAGATGAGAATCTGGGCCTCCCTCAATGTTTCAAGCAGCGCGGCACAACAACCGCTTGTGGGAATCAAACAGCTTGTGGAACAGGGTTAGGACCTTTTTCATTGTGTTGATGGAAAGGTAAAAGGCAAAGGGCAAAGGATCAAAGTTGGAATCATGACTTACAATTAGTCAGTTTTAAAAAATAGGCTAAAACAGACTATCCACAAACAAGCAGCAAGTTCCTGTAGCTCACTGCAAACAACCCTTCACCTTATTTCATTTCAAGCATGATTGCCAATCATCCCAGACCAAAACTCCACTCCAGAGGCCTATTTTTATTTTCCATATTAAACCAATTCAGAGTACTGATCTATAAATAAGCCTGGAGGTTTCACTTTCACTGAAGCCAGTATTCAAGAAATTTTTTTTCTAGTATAATGCTATTCTCTCATCATTTAATTCTGTAACTGTACTGAATTTTTTATATTCACATCAGACAATTTTACTGAGCATTTCAGGCTTCTGTTATGAGCAGGCAGTGATGAGTAATCTGTATGATTAAGAAACCCTATAAATTCTTGGCTTATTGACGGTGCCACAAAGAATACTCAAAATAGCCTAAAAGTGATGAACCAGCTAATGTCACTCCAAAACTAGGCTAAATAAGTTAATTAGAAAAACCGTCACATGGGCTTTCAGAAGTGTTACATAAAGTGTTTAGTAAAGCCATTTACAACTTTGACAGAATTTGAAAACACTGACCTGAAAAACCCAATATGAACTACTATTCAACAGACTCCTCTTTGCTTCTGTGACAACTTCTGCTCAGCTTTGAGGGGATAAATGGTACAAAGGATACTGAGCCCTCATGAAAAACCAGAGAAACAACCAGAAACTAAACGTGGAAACTCCCAACACTTATTAGATGTTAAACAAAATTACTGTATGTTTTGCAAATTGTGTATTCTACAACTGAATCGTATTTATAGAGGGGAGTTCAGACTGAAATATCTTGAATTACTTTGGACATTACAAACAAGGAATACAATCCCTCAGAATTTCAACTGAGTTTTTGCAAAACAGTATTGAAATGTAAAGCACAGAGCATTGCTGCCCACATTTGCTCGTGACAAATGAAGAATTGTACATCCACGTATGTTTCAGAGGTTTGGCACAAATAAAGGTACACATATAAGAATTTCACCGCTGCAGTAATTTCAACCCTGTCCTCTGGTAAGTGCGTGCCATGAGTTCCCTTAGAGGCGAGAGCTGATTAGCATTTGTATTTTCAGACAGGCGTCCCTTTGGAGGGATGGCATTAGAACCAGAATAGAACCCTTTACTACTGTGTCAAAGCACTGAATCAGAGGTGAAACCACAACACCCTGAGTCATTAAAGTCCCTTCTCCAGTAACATGGGTTTTCTTGAAAAATTCTCATCTAAGCAGTGACTAAATCATATTCAGAGATAGAAAGTGTGACAAAGGAAGAAAGGGAAAACGAGAGATCTATATTAAGCAGCATTAGCATAAATTAATCTTGAAATTAATCATGGTTTGCTTCTGATTCTTGACACCTACCCAGTGTCTGTTCATTGTCTTCAAGACATGAAAGCACTACAAAGATGTATTACTACTGTTAGCTTAAGGTGTTGTGAATCTATGCCTCTCTCCTCAGCAGCATTTTCCTACTGTTTCTTGTGCACTGCTTTTTTGCTTCCTAATTCAAAACATTTCTGTTCAAAAGGTCATTTTCATTTGGATCAGCAAGTTTGTCCAACTTACTGTACAGCAGCTGAGGTGAGCCCGAACCTGGGGGCCTGAAAAGGAGAGTGAGGAGAGAGAGGACCAGGAGAGGCTTTGCTACAGCCAGACTGCCCTGAGCCAAAACTGGAACTTAGATTTGATACTACTTTGTGTGTTGAAAACAGTGAATGCTGTGTAGCTAAGGGTTAAGCAGTACAGTATATTCACCTCATTAGATATATGGAAGAGAAGCACAAAGTATCAGTATTTTTCTGAGAAATTCCATGCATGGGAAAGGAAAATTAAGAAGCCCATGAACACTTTTCCCTAAAAAAACGCCAATAATATTCTCATCAGGCACCTCAAAGGAGAAGAGAATTTGTACATTAAATTAGATATCACATTACCTAAGATGACTGTCATTTAAATAGTATCAAAAGAAACATTCAGATTTTCTTTTAAGTCCTCAAAAAAGGTGAACATGATCAGGGGTATGAAAATAGCAGCAGAAATACTGAATTTAGAACTGACTTAATAAAAAGGAATATAATGTAAAGGTCTGCAATTTAGCTTTGATTCTGTTCTCTTTGAGTCACTGAACAAAACTCACTCTTTTCCCCCTCCTGGGAATTCCCTAGAATGGGGAAAATCCCAGTAAGATTAGAGTAGGTGTAACTAGCCACTGTCTAGTACATACAATTTACTGGCCTTTCATGATTCTCAGAACTGAACAAATACAAAGAGGGAATAATTCTTGTCTCTAATATTGCTACAACATTGTGGTGAAAAACTCTCGGGCCTCTTTTGGATCTAGCTTAACATTTTGGTCTGTTTTGTCTAGCTTCATTTTGAGGATTGGAACATGTGCTATGGGAAAGTATCCATAACACGGAAACAAAAAGACCACAATCTTTTCAAAATCTGATGTTCTTGACTCATTTATGCTTTCACCCCTTTTAATCATCTCCTAAAACATCTTAATGGAAGGTAGAAAATTTTCAAGATTTCTAAAGAGACTGCCTCAGGAATTTACTTAACTACAGCTTGGTTTAAGTGTGGGGCAATCTGTTTCTAGGTTTGTAGCCTCCCTTCAGACCTTTAATGACTGGAAAATAAATAAATATAATAGAAAAAAAATCTCTATTTTTTTTCTTCCTCCTATGTCCCTGAACATGACAAGGTTTTCTTCAAAAAAAAAAACCCATAAACTTTTCAGACAATTCAAATAACTTGCTCATTGCTTGGACGTTTGATAGTCTGGTTCTCTCTCTAGCCCACAGTAATGAACACTGTAGGAACAGCACCCAAACTGATGTAAAGCACAATTAAGAGAAGCCTTTTTGCAGGATGGTGCTGAAGCACAGTGAGATGCAAAAGCTTTTTCCCATCACCCATTCAGGTTTTGTTTAAACTTGTTTGATTTTACATCAAATTCAATTTGTCACCACAACACAAACAAGTCAGAGATAGGACAAGGGGCACAGCCTCAAGCTCTGCCAGGGGAAATTTAAGTCGGAGATCAGAAAAAAAATTTACAGAGAGAGTAATCAGGCATTGGAATGGGCTGCCCAGAGAGGTGGTGGATTCCCTATCCCTGGAGGTTTTTAAACTGAGACTGGCCGTGGCACTGAGTGCCATGATCTGGTAAATGGACTGGAGTTGGACCAAGGGTTGGACTTGATGATCTCGGAGGTCTTTTCCAGCCCAATCGATTCTATGATTCTGTGATTCTATGAATTGGTGCAAAACAACAGGAATATTTTCAATTAGTTTTGCCATGAAGAAAACACGTATTTTACGAAACACAAGTATATATATATGTATGTCTTTTAATAGACAAATTGTTTTGTAGATCTCATTACTGAGTAGGTAAACAGCTAAACTGAAACAACTGTAGAAAATCTCTAGCAAGTGAGAAAATTAAATGAACAGCTGTGATCAGACATAGGAGGACCACAAGAGTCGTATTTTCTTATATGTACAATCACATTTAAAAATCAATTAAAGAAGATGGAAACTTCTAACACAGAGAATAAGAACAGACGCCCACAGTTCTTCAGTGAACATTTTTGTTGACCCTTTGTGCAGAATCAAATGTTACTCTCCTAGATATTAAAAGATGAAACAAATATAAAGGTATCCAGATAAATGCCCTGAAGCATTTACAGTAGTGCAATGTACTGCATTTCAGTGAAATTGTGATATCACTAAGGCATCAAAATTCCTAAATTATATTATGAATATGAAACTTTCAACTCAACAAAATTATTTATTTGACTAATTACCAAAAGTAAAAAGCTTTCATGGAACAACAAACTTGTAATAATTTCTCACACCATCAGCAGTAAAATTCAGGGAAAAGTTGGGCACAACATTGATGAGTCCATAATCTGTGGAATGTTTAATTTTGAAGTTGAATGTCTAAAGAGATTTAAAAATTCAAACCAAAATGAAGCTATCTTCAGATATTTGAGTCTCAGCAAACATTCCATCATTCTTACTAAACATCTGTTTTGTATTTAAGAAAGATTGTGAAAATTTTCAGAATTGCCACTCTCTAGCTTTATTTGCCTCCCACGTTGTTCTTCATTGATGTCTCTCGATTACATTATTTTTAGAATGGCAGTTACATAATTATTGTCAATGCAATCTGATGGCAATGTTAGAATACACTGTCTCTAAAACATGCTGTGCTCACCCAGAACTGAAGCAGGCTGCCTACAGTTCCTATGCTGAACAGAACATTATATCATGATGAAATACCAGGGTTAAAGCAGAGAAAAACAACACAAAACAAAACAACCTTTGCAATCCAAGCAAAGAGTGATCTTTATATGCCCAAGGACAGATTAGGATAAACAAGACGTGAGCATTAATCTTCTCTATACTTCTTTAAAAAAGGATTTACCAGACAACAATGAACACAGTGGAAATAATATGGTTGCTTGGATAGGCCACAGGGTCCTTGTTCTTGTCATTGTGATTTTTTTTATGTACTGGTGTTATGAGTTTAGCCAGGCCTAGATTTAGTTTTAGAGTAGGCCTCAGATTATCGGCTGACTTGAGCGGGGTCAGGCGAGTTTACAGCTCGCCTGTAATGGATTCCTACTGGCCAATGGCATTCCATACCATATTCCAACATCATCTCAAGTATAAATACAGTAGAGCAGGAGAGCAGCCTCAGTTCCGGATGGCTGTGGTGCTAAGTGGACATGTTCTGTGCTGCTCTGCTGATCAGGCCCAGCACCACCTCACTGCCATGTTATCTACAGGGAAGTAAATGTTCATTCTTAGTTTTCTCTCTACTTGGGTCTGTCCCTCAGGAGATTGAGTTCTCTTGAGTGGTTTTGTAGCTAGAATGGTGAATTTGTGTTCAGAAGGGTTCAGTTTCCTGTTGAGTGGGGAGGTGAAAGAATTATTTGTTATATCTAACTCATGTAAGTGTGTGTTATCTTTTAAGTGTGTGTGTTGTCTTTTAATTTTCTCTTTTCTGTATAAACATATAACTAGTTAAGTCCAAGTTTAAGGGTCCAGAAGTCTTTTTTCTCCCTTTTCTTGGTGGGGTGGGGAGAAAGTTTTTGTCCTTTGGTTTATGCTTGGCATTTTGCCAAAGTATTCAAACCAAAACAACTGGTAAATCAACAAAGTAATCTGTGCTTCTGCTTTACTATCATATAGAAAACAGGGCACCTACCATGCACATTGTGCTTTATAAACTATAAACTTAGGAGCAACATCATAGATGTGTTCTCACTACAGTCATCAAGATGAAGTCCAGTGTGGTCTAAATATTAAGATTCTTTTTCAATAAGATATTCTAAAAGCTTATTCCCAGGACAGTAATTTTGACAGGTATGGTATCTTTCATCAAGTTTGCAAATCCAGTTCTGAGAGAATCCATATGGGTCATGAATGAAAAGTAAAACCAAAACAATACTTTGTTTACATATACTTATTCACTGTATCACAGATAAGGAAAGCAATCAATATATTTAAATATATTTATATTTATTATATGGGAATAGAATAGTTCAGTTAGAAGGGACCTACAACCATCATTGAGTCGAACTGTGTGACCACTTCAGGCCTAAATTTTTGGTCAAGTTTTCACTTTGAAACTATCTTACTGTTGGTTCACTGATAAAAACTGTTCTCTGAAGTTCAATCTAATTATAGAGGCATCAAATAAAATCTTGGATTACAGTAACATTAAGGCTTGTAGGACAAAGATGAGAATGTGGAGGGTCTGTGGGGATGTGCCTGGTCTTTGCTGGCCAAGGTTAACTGCTGTGACATGCTGGAATCTCCTCTAGGTAAGTACCTTTACCTTTTTCCTGGTTTAAGCTTTCATGGGATAGGTAGATCACTAAATATCAGTAAGAAAGGTGTAATTCTGTATAACCCTGACTTCTGATCCTACCAATGGACAACTCCCACATCTCCATTAAAGCACAGAATTTAACCAGCAATAGAGAATAAAACAAACACACAAAAAAATCTGCTCATTTTTGCTGGCTCTATATGGAGTATTATGAGCTCCAGCACAACCACTGACTGCTTTTTCCCAACAGGTAATTTTTTACTTTCTGGGAAAAAACCAAAATGAATTTTAAAAATGATTGAACAATACTAACAGGATATTTCCAATTAATAACACTAGCAGCAACAGACAATTAGAAAAAAGAATGTATATTCCATCTCATGACAGCTAAGAATATGGAAAATGCCTGTCTTTCCACATGAGTACTGAACTTGATCTGCTTATCCTTTATTTTCAGTTCTGACCAGAGGTTTTTCTCTCTGCTGTTTGTACTATCAAGGTTTATGCATTTCGCACAAATAGGGATCTGAAAGAACACAGGGAGTACAGCAAGTGATGGATGGAATAAATCAATGAAGGGGAGTTAGGATTCTTTAGAAGTAGAAGTTATTTTTTGAAAGATGAGGGGCAGGAAAAGAGGAATACAGAAGAGAAGTGCACTGTAAGAATGTCACACAGAAAGACAACAAGAAGAGGCGAAGGCAAATAAGGGAAAATTTCATGGCTCAGGGCTGTCGTGGTAGTGATGTAGTACAGGAAAAAAGGAGAAAATATGGACTAAATTCAGAAATGGAAAGAAGAGAGAATAAAACAGAAGAGAACACACTGATATATTCAAGAACATTACCACCTTCTTATTTTATAATTAGTTGTCACAAAGATCAACGTGTTCCATAAAGCTTCACCTACTTAGGCAACATACTAGAGAAAAATAATTTTGTATTTTTTTTCAGGCTCAAAGTGTATGATACAAGGATCCTTAAGGGAACCAGGATGTCAGCATCAAATAACTTACTGCAGCTTGATATAGAAGCTAACAACTGGAGCCATATAAAACAAGCAAACAAAACCTTACTGGTAAGCTCCTTCGGAAAGAACAGCTCAGACAGCTCCTCGAGGCAACATAATATATATGCCTGCCCAGAGTGTTTTTACACAAATTTGTTACCATCGACTCCGCACAATTTTTATTGCAGCTTTTGATTTGTGCCAGCAGCTCTTTACTGTCAGGAGTACTAAAATTCACCCAAAGATATTTATGTCTAGAAATGAATCTAGGAAAATGGTTATTTCCATTAACAGTACAGCCAGCAAGTAATTCATTAACAAGACAGAACAGAACTATTAATCATACTGTTCTGTAGCTCACAAAGTGGGAGAAAATACAATATTCTCAGTGTTGGATGTTAAAATATAGTGCCTAACAACTGCTCATTGTGACAAATATTTTCAAAAGAGCTCCTTTAGACAAGTTCCCATTTGACTGTAGAGAATCTTGCATGTCAAACACCTCCAGATTGAAAAGGCAAGAGATGTTTAATTTTAAACAATCAAAATAATTTCCAGGAATAGAAGGAAAATAACCAAACCAGTGGAAGTTACATGGTACTAGTATTCCTTGGGGCTAGAAATTCTAGATACATTCATAACAGAATCATAGAATCGCAGAATCATAGAATCGATTGGGTTGGAAAAGACCTCCAAGATCATCAAGTCCAACCCTTGGCCCAACTCCAGTCCATTTACCAGATCACGGCACTCAGTGCCACGTCCAGTCTCAGTTTAAAAACCTTCAGGGATGGTGAATCCACCACCTCTCTGGGCAGGCCATTCCAATGCCTGAGTACTCTATCTGCACATAATGTTCAATCTGTATCACTGGGATACAGCAGAAGCCAAAGCAATACCCTGAAGTGCTGACAATGCCAGTGCCCAGTGGATTGCCATCTCGCATACTCTTTACTTGGAACTGCTCAGATGTCTAAGAACCCTACAGAGAGCAAAAGGCAACAGTTGTTCTATCTGTAAAGTGGGATGTTACAACATGAAGCCATGGCCATATGCTTATAGTGCCTTACTGAGATAAAACAACAACTTTCTGCAGCAGAAATGAACACAACTCCCTTACTGTTCATATTGATATTGGGCAATGGGTAAATAAGCTTTTATCCCAATAGCTTCTTCCCTGATCATGTTAATGCTTCCTGACTTCTCATTTTCTTCCAACAGAGGTACCACTTCGGGTCTTCCAGAGACAGATGAAGCCTCAGCCTGAATGCAGAATGACGGGGAAGCCACACACTTAGGAGGTGCTGTAACTTCACCTGACCACACGGTCTGTAAATGAGGGCCAGGTCTGTTATGGCATCAGTAAGCTCAGTCTCCAAAAACTACATATGGTAATTTTGTCTTTCTATTACAGCCTGGTTCCATTTCCACGAACAACAGTGAGAAATGGAATTTCTTTCTACTGTAGACACTAACATGGTAATAATGTCAGGAAGAACCCTTTCACATTCTAGACTTTCTGTGAAACTGGACACATGTATGTATGTATGGCCAAACTTCAAAACGCAGATTTGAGCAGGGCTCTCCCCACGTGGGTGTGCCCTTCCAACCTGCACAGTGGATTTTTTAGGTCAGGCACAGCATGCACAGAACTAGCCCCACCATTTAAGTCCTGAGGTCCATCTGCCATGGCCGAGCGAGCTTGGACAGTGACAGTGAAGTCCTCGGGACTGTCACAGCCCCCGGTACTGACCGGGGCTGACCCTGCTGAGCATCCGAGATGGGACGGGATGGGATGGCAGGGAGGCACTGAACTGCCATGGGACGGTCCCCACTGAGACTTGAACTCAGGACCTTGGGATTCAGAGTCCAGAGTGCTCTCCTTTACACCATGGGACTGCCCCAAGGACACATGCAAGTCCTGTATGTAATTAGGGCACACAATTTTAACACTTTTTTCCTAATGGTCTTACCCAGATTGATTAAACAGATATTTTATGAGAGTTCAGTTCTGTTAGGCGGGAAAACAGACAGGCTGAAATGTGCAGAGGTGTAATGTATTTCTGAAAATAAACTACGTTAACAAAAACTACTATAAATTTTGCCTCATGTGGCAATATGTAGACTGAAAATGTTCTTTCTCAATGAATTTTCACCCAATGTCTTTTCCCCTTCTCTTCACCCTTGTTTAGGAAAATCTCCTTCCCTGGCTTAAAAATTCTTAAGCATTTGAAGGGATGAAATAAATTATGTTGTGAATCCACCATTCTCATCTTGCAGCATTAGCAACTGTTCTAAGACTGGACACTACACTTTCAATGAATGAATTTTCTTTTGCCATCACAGTGTTGAAATGGTCTCTGTTGTCACCAACCCATGAGAAAGCATGCACACCCTTAGGAAGGTTCAACAAAGAGATTCAGCTACTGATAGCTGGCAAACAGGGCACCCATTAAAAAGATGAAAAGACTGATGATCACTTTGGTTTACTTTTGTGGGTAATAGTTTACTGACCTCCAAAGGTGAAAAACGCCAGCCTAATGAGACTAGAAAATTGTGAATCTTTAAGTCAAGCATTTAAATAGCTCTGAATAACAAAACCATAAGGAGTACCACAGGGTTTCAGACAAGTGTTCTTGGACAGGCAAGAGAACACAAGATAGAGTAGCTGATTTTCTTCTTTCATTAGGAAAATACACCCAAAAACATATCACCTGCTAGGATCAAAATGTTTCTGGATTCATTTACTCCATTACCTAAGTGAACTCTCTAGAGAATTAAGCAATAGTTTCCCAGCTTCTCATGGACTAAACCTAAAAGCTTGGTAAACACTAGTTTTATCTCACAAACCATAACTTTTAATTGCTAACACACATAGGAAAGGCCTAATCCTCCACTGATGATATCATAGTCTACTGCCATGGAAATGACTCCAGTATCATAAACACAGGTTTAAGATGACCTCACTTTCATAGGAAAGAGGGAAATTTCACTGGAATGTGAATGACATAGGGAACAAACATACAGATACTATAAAGTGAAAAACTCTCTTCCTAGCCCTTACAATGTGGAAAATGAAGATGACAACAGGACTTGCATCTGAACAGAAAAAGAATACTCCTGCCCAAACACTGTGTTACTGCTTATGAGTCTTTGAACAGAGAGCCCTCTGAACTCCTGTCAGAGGGCTCCTGTCAAGTTCACTACATCAGAGGAGTGAAATCCCTGCCCTGACAGGCTTACAGTTTAACCACAAGAACATGAAGAAAGTACAGCTATAAGAATACAGTGTAGGATCTCAGAACAACATTGTAGCTGGAATGCTTCCTAGAATGAGTAAGTACTTCAGAAGTGGGAGGAAGAGAACTCCACAGTCTCTTGAAGCACAAAAAATAACATGAAGTCAGACGCAAATGCAGAAGTACAATCTCAGTGTGGCAAGTGCTAAGCATTTTGGCATTGGCTCAGGAAAATACATATATTTAACCTTCAGCTCTGAAGTACACTGAGAGGCGTCAAACAACTCAAGGACTGGAAGCTGAAATTTGTGTGTAAGCTTTATGTTGTTGGGAATATTGAGCACCATGCTGGACCCCAAGCTGAGATGAAACAAGAAGCTTGAACCGAGAACAGGGAGTGGAGAAATGTAGAAGGTGATAATGATCTCTCTAAAGTAGAACCTTTCATCTTGAAGGATGTCAAAGCAATTTACAAACTTAAGCAGATCAGACACTGCAGCTGGTAGGAACAGAACCAGACAGCTGGGAACTCATTCATGGGAAGGAGGAGGTAACAGAGGTAACTTACTCAGTGCTGCATCTTCCAAAATGCTGGTGTTGGGAGAAGGTAGCAGAACTAAAACAGATCTTTTCCCTGAAACTTGCCATGCAGCCATGTGAGAAAATGGCAGAAAGCAAGCAGGCAGGCAGAGCTGACAGAAACAAAAGCAGAAAACAAGGGGCCTCTGGACAACAGGGGACTTGTCAGTGTTAGAACAGTAGTTTTTCTTGCCTTTTATCTCAGCTTCAACTCCGTAGACTCTTTGCATTTGATGCAGTAAAACCTTACGTCTTTCCTACTACGTTTGCCATTTTTAACATCTTCCTCCAATTATCTTTACTGTTTCCCTATGTTTTTACAAAGCAAACTGTTCTTCTTGCCCTCAAACTGTAAACTTCTCCAATGTACAGTAGGGCAAATAATACTGCTCTCAGTGACTGGGAAGCCCAAGAAATTACTTCAGCTACAGCATTCATGTAGTACAGGCCTGACTATATTATTTAGCTCAAAAACACTACTAAATACATACTATTAAAATGTAACTAGAGAAACAAGTCTAAAAAACAAGAGGCATATTAGTTATCGCAGAAATGAAATTGCCTCTGGAAGGAACAAGTGCCTAATTACAGTACACAGTAGCGTAGGACACAAAATGAAGGCACCAAATGAAAGGGCAAGGACATTTCAATTAAATAGAATCCAGAAAGCAACACTTTTTTCACTCAACTTGAAAGACATTGTGTGACCAGTTTCACATTCATATTTCCCAAGACTTTTAAAACTTCCCCTATTTCCATTCAGTAAAGGGAGAAAAAAAAGTTTTCATGGGTAAGAGCCAAAGACAAGGGCTGAGCAGGTGTTCTAGTACCCCCAGTCCTTCTCAGAGAGGGCCCACAGCATCCTCTGTGGCACAAACAACAGTTCCTTTCAGAAGGTGCCAGCTGGGATCAATGGCGCACTGTCTCTCGCTTGGGGTTCATAACCTTAGTTGCAAATGCAGCTCTTGTAATGGGTTAAAAAAAGGCCCTGGTGGCCTTGCCCTAGTTATTTTGTGTTAATTTAAAAAGCACCCAAGCAGACATTTTCCCTCCTTTTCCCCTCTTCAATATTTTGTCATTTTTTGTTAGAGGAATTCTGTTGGAAGCTTCTCAGGTCTGGAGTATAACACCAAATGCTCTTAACACAATGGAACATTAAACTGAGTGTCACCCTAAAATAAACTATCACACAGGTTTAGCTGGGGGACAACAATTTAATTTCAATTTGCAGCAGTGAAAAGTTTCTTTGACATGAATGAGCTTGGATCAGGCCCCATATCAGCAGTGTCTGGGCCACTAGAGATATTCAAAAGCTGTATATGTACAGAAGAAAATTTTCTTACTGAATGCCATTACTGAAGATTTCATCAACTTCATTCTTATCCCATTTTTCTTTTTGGGCCCCCAAGACAGGGCTTTCTTCCTGGTATGCAAAAGAATGCAAAGGGAAGTTTCTCTAAACCACATTTAGGTTCTCTAAAATCAGAGCAGAACAACAAAATGCTGAGCCTGCACGTCCTGCATTTACTATGCACCCAAACTTTGCCAGGCCAGAAAAGAAGACAAGGGGCAGACAGCACTGGCTCTGAAATCAAGCCCAGATTTTTCACCATTACATAAATGAAACAATTCACAGATGACACATTCTCTCATGCCTTGATGCCTTTCTCTGGATCCAGAAGATTAATTTCCTCAACTGGACTAAGCTTGTATTCCCTCACAGTTGTGCTTTCCCATGCTGCTGGCAATGGCAGATTGACTAGAATGAGGAGTGGCTGCTGCAGGGGAAGCATTACAGATAAAAACAAAAACACAAACAAAACGGATTTGAAGGATTCTAGAACACTGTGCTGCTGGGAGAAGCTGAAAAGCAGAAAAAATATTAAAACAACACAAAAACATATTTGGTGACTGTGCATGCATGAGAAATGGTGGAAATGAGAACATGCGTGAGACCTGTAAACAAAGCAAAGAAGAAAATGAAGTCATATGTGAGATTTCCTCTGCTCACTCAAAACAAATGTAAAAATATTCCTCTTCATACTCCCACAAAAATACCCTGAAATTGTTGTTCCAAATACTGCATTTTAAAAAAGAAAGTACAGACATAGCTTTGGATCATGGACATTTCCAATGTGGCAATGAGCCATTTACTCCAGCACTTCAGCAGACAATAACCACCATGACAGACTTAAGAAGATGTGGAATCTCACTAAAGGAGACACCTTCTACCTTTGGCCCAAGCAGAGCTTGTGCTCGGTGAGCAAAAGTGACTCGATGCATGTGCTGGGATGTTTATACCAGGTGTGCATTTGACACCACTGCCTGCTCCAGTCCAGCAACCACTCTGTGTATAGCTCAGTGCTTTCTCTGCCTTGTCTTTCTTCTCTTGCTGAATGCTTCCAATCAATTTAACACTTGTAATAATTATTAACGCTGGTTGCTTCAACAGAGGGCTGGAAGCAGAACTTTTAGTTCTACTCTCTTAAGGGAATGACGCAATACCATGATAGGAAAGAGGACCACAGAAAATTCTTTAAATTCTGAACATTCTAACAAATACAGTTTCCCAGTACTTGGACTGTGGTGTCATTCTCTTAAGTTAAACTGAAAGACTGTTGTTGTTGTGACTATGCAAAGACTGTTTTTCCATTTTACATTTTGTTCTATGCTTCAGCTGTTTTCCATTGCCATGCCGAAGTTTCTCTGTTTATTCTAATTGTTATAGTATGTCTGACTCTCATTGGTTTATATGTTTAGTCTTGTCCTGATTTAATACGAATTAAAATGCCAATGCCACGACCAGTCTGCAAGTATGAGTCAGAGGAGAAACTATTTAAATAATACTATGGATGGTACCCGTCTGGTTTGATATCTAGATCATATAGAATAATGCTGTTTTTGTTTTCTATTACCATTGCCTGCTATTGCCAATGAAGTGTTGATTGTGATTGTGACCACAAATATGTTTTGTTCCTGATCCTATTAAGCCAAGAGTGGTTTGCTGCATGTATGTACGTGAGGTTGTTTTGATCATATGAAGTTCACTTTAGAAAACCCACATTCTGCCACTGCAGCACTACAGGACAATGAGAAAAGAATTTCCAATGAGAACAGTGTTTTAAAAGCAAACCACTGGGCCTCTTCCCTTTAGAAGAGTTCTAAAACACACTACCCTTTCTTCTGAAGTTGATTATTTCTTAAAATTATATCTGAATATCTGTCTTCAACAGAAGGTCCCTGTCCTTTCCTGTCTCGGTCATTACGTAAGATACAGCAAATTTCAAACTGTACATTTCCATTTCACACAGAGGTTACACTTCTTTAAATCATTGATTTACTGTACTGAGTAAAGACATTATGTGCTGATTTTTTTTAGCGGTGAATCTGGCTACCATATGTCTAATGGTAGCTTGAAGATTTCCACTACCTTGTCTCTACAGACTTGGGAATGCTTAACATTTAAAGTCTGACATTACCATGTAAAATCTGACACTCTCAGCTTTTAGCTCTCCAGACAGAGGGACAAGTTTGTATTTTAAAGGGCCAACATGGTGTTTCACCAGTTTGAGTTATAACATAGCATTGTCTAGCTCTTGGAGAGCTTCAATCAGTATCATTACCTTCTAAGAAAGCAGCCTGTAGTGTTGAGTGGTGAATATGCCCATCAAACACAACACATCCAAAAATGTGTCTGACTTTCTCTGCTGTCACAAATTTATTCAGACTCCTCCAAATGAGTGATAGGCTGATCACTGCTGTCCGTGTCTCTGAACTGAAACATCTGCATAAATGACAGGCAAACTCACAAAACCCCAATGCCCTTTCATTTCAGCTGAAAAGAACCCTACCTTTAAACCTAGAATATGCAGCTCCCTCTAAATCCCAGATAAAAAGACAGTCAAGAGTTATGCTCCTGGCACCAACCCTAATCCTAACCTGACAGTTTTTACCACATTTAATTGTTTGCAGTTTCCTGTTCCACCTAAGTGCAACCAACCCTACTGCTTAGTCCTTTCCGGTAAATTTACACAGACTTTTGTAACCCAGGATACATTTAAACTATACCAACACTGGTACTACATGGAGATTTTAGTCAGATTAAACTCCTGCTAACTAAATTTAAACAGACTCTTTTTCTTATTTTATTAAATGTTTGAAGTTCTGTGCTAGTAACAGAACGAGGCTGTCCCATCACTTATAAAAAGCTCTTCACAGCTCCTTAAAGTAGAGGATAATAATGATGAGTCAGACAAGTGCTTGTGATAGCATCTGTACAATTTAAGAAACCCTCTCAGCTGACTAAAAAATGGAACAGCTTTTCTTCAACCACTGAATCTCAGTGTAACAGCATCTATTGCTACAGCCTCTGATGTAATCTTTGGTTACAGTATGGCCAGTTAATATGGCTTCAAATAAATGGTGCATTTCTATCATTAACAAACTTGCAGTCAAAACAAAATTAAAAAAAAAGAAAAAGAAAAAGAGGGAGTTTTCTTGTTCACTTGTTTGTTTGTTAAGTTCAAGAAAAGCCCAAAGCTGCAGTTGTCAGCAGTGCTTGAACTGGTAGACATTTTTTGATTATTTTTCCCCATATTTTAGACAGACAGGAAAAGGAATGTCTTGAGGTTAAAGCACCATGTTTTAAATTTCAGTGCAACGTCACAAGCCTCTGATAGCTCATTCACACATAACGTCAACATCAGTTCCACAGTTCTTACTCTGACTTACAAGACAACTATTCTTCTTGGAAAGCTGCCAGCATGTTCTGCAGACTACATGAAGCATTAAATCTTTCTGACACAGGTTCTGTGATTATTTAAGGAGTTTAATTGTTTCTGCAACACAAGTCTATGTCTAAATGGTACTTACTCCTCAGCATATTCTTCTAATCACATATTCTGCACTTTCTTGGCCCGTAGGCTTTAATATAATTGTCTGTTGATACAAAACACATTTTTTATTGCAGAATTCCTAGTAGGACTAGCTGCTGTAGTCCAGATACATACACTTTAAAATCCTATTTTAACCATGTCTGCATACATAGTTTAGAAATGGATGTGTTTGAGATAGTGCAAATCAAAGACTGATTTGCAAGTGTACTGGGACTGACAAGGTCAGTCAGTCCAGGTTAGGATTTGTATCCTTGCAAACTCCTGCAATTTTATTTGAATTCACCCAATATTTAGTATTCACTATAAAATGCAGGCTACAGGAACCAAGACCTTTCCTGAGCTTCTGCACTTTTTTAAGACATGTCCAAACTTTACCTACATAAAAAAACAAAGACAGAAGACAACAAGATTCAAGTACTTAATTTGAAAAGCAAAATGCCCAGAAAATGAGTAAAAATAAATTGAGACATTCCATTAAAAATGTCAAGATTTAAAATAAACAGCTTTGGGGTGCAGAAGTGGTAAATTTTTAAGGGCTTCCTATATCCACTTCTTGATCTGTTTGCATATGAACAGCTTGGGAGGCTCTCTCTTTACTCCCCCACCCGCTCAATCGCATTTCAAACACAGACAGACTTGGCAAACGCAGATTTGGGCAGGGCTCTCCCCACATGGGTGTGCCCTTCCAGCCTGTGCAGTGGATTTTTTAGGTGAGGCACAGCGTGCACAGAACTGGCCCCACCGTTTAAGTCCTGAGGTCCATCTGCCACGGCTGAGTGAGCTTGGACAGTGACAGTGAAGTCCTCGGGACTGTCACAGCACCCAGTACTAACCGGGGATGACCCTGTTGAGCATCTGAGATGTGACGGGATGGGATGGCAGGGAGGCATTGAACTGCCAGGGGACGGTCCCATTGAGACTCGAACTCAGGTCCTTGTGATCCAGAGTCCGGAGTGCTCTCCTTTACACCACGGGTCTCATTTCAAACTGTCACACAAAATGTTTCCTGAAAGTAATCAACTTAAAACCTACTGTTTCATGAAGCTAACTTCGGTTTTCTTTCTAATATTAAGCTTTCTTTCTCATTTTTCCAGTGAAGACAAATGCTTTGAACTACAAACGTGTTAAGAGTTGACCAGCTTTATTTACAAGGCTGGTGAAGGGACTGGAGCACAAGTCCTATGGGGAGAGGCTGAGGGAGCTGGGGTTGTTTAGTCTGGAGAAGAGGAGACTTAGAGATGACCTCATCACTGTCTAGAACTACCTGAAGGGAAGTTCTAGCCAGGTGGGAGTTGGTCTCTTCTCCCAGGCACTCAGCAATAGGACAAGGTTTAAGTTGGACATCAGAAAAAAAAATTTTACAGAGAGAGTAATCGGGCATTGGAATGGGCTGCCCAGAGAGGTGGTGGATTCACCATCCCTGGAGGTTTTTAAACTGAGATTGGACGTGGCCCTGAGTGCCGTGATCTGGTAAAAGGACTGGAGTTGGACCAAGGGTTGGACTTGATGATCTCGGAGGTCTTTTCCAACCCAATCGATTCTATGATACTGCCATAGAATCGATTCAGCCCCCTACACTGGCCCCAGCCTCAGAGAGCGCGGAGTCCCGAGCAGGTGACTGTGCAGAGCTGCGCTCCCGTCGGGCCGGGGCCGCCCCACCCGGCACAGCTGAGAACAGAAACGCGAATCTCTGCTCTCGCCAGAGTAACAGACAGCTGATCAAAGCTCCAGCACACAAACACGTTCAAACTTCTCCCCGTTCCCACACTCTTCTTTCAAAGCCCAATTTCAGGCTGACATCACCCAGGCCCAGCCGCCCCCCCCCCTTCACAGAATCCCAGAATGGGTGAGGCTGGAAGGGACCACCGAAGGTCACCTGGGCCAACCTCCCCGCTCAAGCAGGGTCCTCCCAGAGCACACGGCACAGCGTTGCGTCCCGTTGGATCCTGACTTTCTTCCCTGCCGGAGCCTCCCCCCCCTATCCCGGGCTGCCCGTCCCGGTGCGGTCCCTCCCCCCGCCCGGGGACGAGCGCTCCGCCCGCCGCTCCTGGCGCCGGCCCCGCCTCTCCCATCGCGGCCTGGGGAGGGACGTGACACCCGCCCGGCCCGGCCTGCCCCGGGAGCCTCCGCTGTGCCCCGGGCACCGTGACGCCCTGCGCTCCGTGACCTCGGGGCCGCTCCGCCCAGTGCGGGCAGGAATCCCCCTGCCGGTACTGACCTGACCAGGTCGGTCATGCAGGATCCCACCACCACCACCTCCGCGGCCATGGCGCCGGCACGGCCCCGGACCCTGCCCCGGACCCTGCCCCGGACCCGCCGCGGCTTCCCCGGTTGCCAGTGGCGACGGGCTGCCCGCGGGGACCTTCGCCCGGCAGTGCTGTCCTAACCGAACGCCTGCTGCCACGGACGCCCCCCTCCCCTCTCCCCCGCCCCGCTCCGTCTGAAGCTGAGCCGCTGGGACAGCCCCGCACCGGCAAGTGCGGCGGCCGCCAATAACGGGGGGCCGGGGAAGCCCCCCCGGCCCGGGTGGGAGCGGCGGCGCGCGCGGCGGGGCGGGAGGGTGCGCGCGCGGCGGGGCGGGAGGGCGCGCGCGCAGCAGGGCAGGAACGCGCGCGGTGGGGCGGGAACGCGCGCGGCGGGGGCGGGGGCGCGCACGCCGTTGCCAAGCGGCGAGTTCCGGCCGCCGTAGGTAATGGCGGGGCCGGGGCGGGTGGGACAAGCCGGGTAGGGAGACTCGGCGGGAGGGAGCAGCGCTCCTGCCCTTCCCGGGGCAGCAGCGCGCGAGAGGGCACCTGGCGCCGGGAGCGGCTGGCCCGGAGCCGCGGGGCCTCTGTAAACAGCGCCGCTGGGGCGGGGCGGGGCGGGCGCAGCGCCGCGGGTGGCGGCCCCGCCGCCCGCGCACGGGGCGGCTCCGGCTGGGGAGGGAGCGGGGCTTGGCCGCGGCCGGCCCGGAGCGAAATGGGGCGTAGGAAGTTCCACCTGAATACGAGGAAGAGGTTCTCTGCTGCGCGGGTGGCCGCGCACCGGGACAGGCTGCCCCGGGAGGGTGTGGAGTTTCCCTTATTGGAGATACGCAGGAAGCGTCTGGATGCAATCCTATGCCATGCGCTCTAGGGTGGTCGTGCCTGAGCAGGGAGGTGGGCCAGGTGATCCACTGTGGTCCCTTCCAACCTGACCCACTCTGAGATTACGAGCGTTTTCCCGTCCCAGGGCTGAGGAGGCTTCGGCTTTCCCCGGAGCTCCGCACATCCCCCTCGCCGGTCGCGTTCCGTGCCTGTGCTCGGGCACAGCAGCAGGACGTGGTGGTGGGGATGGGTCCCCTCCTGGCCCCACTCACATCCAGACGCTGTTCCTGCCACCCCTCAAGTGAAAACCACACAACCAGGTTGCCGACGGGCACGCCAGGAGGGTTAGACAGGAAGCATCCCTTTGCGTTTCCAGGCCTCCATCACAATATTCGCCTTTGCCTTCTTGAAATCTCACTTTAGCCCACAGTGATATTGGCATGGGCGAGCAGAGCATCTCCCATCCGGACCCTGTGCAGTGCCTGGAGCAGTGCCTCATCCTCAGGGTTACTGTGAAGCATATGTAACATTAGCCTGAAGTTATTCAGCCAGTTGAATCTAAAAGGATTCAACCATTAGTTTGTTTGCTTCCTTCAAATGTTTTGTTTTGGAAGGGGAAACAGTCCAGTGAATTTTGTTTTCGTTAATACCCTTGAGTTTGTTTGTGTTTGGTTTCCAGTACTGTGGGAAATTTAAGCTGGGAGGAAAAAATGTATATGACAGCTGAATCTTAGGAAAATGGTACAAATTGTGTTCTGGTTTATAAAGCCCTTTGTTTACAAAATAAATCAGTGAGTTTAATTGAGACCAACCCTTTAAGTATGGTGTATCCAGCTTGTTATATAGAAGGTATTGTGGTTAGAAGAAATGATGCAATAAAATCAGCAGAAGTGCCTAGCAGTCATTTATATCTTGTTTTGACAATATCTGCAAATTTTACTAACAAAAAGATAAGGAATCTCATTCTGCTGTTTAGTTTTGGGAGGTGCATCTGTCCAGCTGTGATGACCACATGTATCTCTTATGTCTCACAATTTCACCCTCGTAACATGTACAGTCCTCTTAAAATGTGTTGTTATCAGAACCAGTTCTGAGATCCCGCTGTATAACTTTAAGATTGCTAAAAGAATAGCATATTTTTCAGCATGTTGTCATGGTTTAAGCTTTCCATCAGTCCATCTGCCCCCTGCTTCCCTACAGCAGGGCTGGCAGACTGAAGAATTGCCCTGTTTTAGCCACTCTTGTGCAGTGTTCTAGTTTAAATTCATTTTTATTATCAGTTCAATGTAAGCCATTGGTCTTTGCATTGAAAGAGATCGAATATGGGCTTGTGTTCCCTCAGTCCCTCTGGGGAAGAGTAAGATAGGCAGTAATTTTTGATAGAAAAGTACCAAACAGGAGGTAGTACCTTAAATTCCTGTAAGTGTTTGCGAAGCAAACTTAAATTGTTACCATTGTCAATTACAGCAAATCACGTATATGAAGAGAACACATGATATGCCAGGGCATGGATACTTAAGTCTTCAGCTTCCTTGCTGCCATAAAATGTAGGAGCCAGTCTATTAAAGATAATTACTATTTTTAGGAAGTCTTACTTTATTAGTCTTTCTGTTTGCCTTAAAGTGCCTGGCTATTACTTTATTCAGATCTGTTGCAAATAACAGGACAAACACTCTTTCTTGAGCATTGCTTTGTACTATTCCTGTGTGAATGACTTCCATGAGAACAGAATATAAAATTAGTGTTGGTCCCAGTTACAGAAAACTATTACTTTGTAGACTATCCATTAGTTACTAACTAGCACTTGTAAAACGAGTGTGAGAAACAACAGAAAATTACAACTGTTGCCATGAGTTGTTCACACTCTTTATAGAAGTTATTAATACAGTAACCTATATGCAGCATTTTGTAAGACGTCAAATGCAGTGTGTATTGGTGTTTTTCAATTGAATGGGTATTTCAAAAATTACTTTTTAATTGTCAGAGTTTAAGTATGAGCTCTTCTGTACTGGTGGCATGTTTATGTTACCTTCAATCATTTGCAGCCTTATTTTCCAAAACTGCCAAATTTAGTTAATTTTCAGATGAAACTATGACTAAGAACACAAATAAATATGTTAACATTTTAATAGTCTGGTTACCCTTCGTTTCTCCCACTTCTCTTACCACAGTCTGTTGTTGTTCACACACTCTAATCTTTTTGCGGTGCTGTAGGTTAAAATGTGTGCATGCTCAGTTTCTGCATTTCACCTAAAAAGCAACAGGTTCTTACAGGATGCTAATTTAGTGGCCTGTCTGATTTATCATAAGGACACACAGTTGCAAGCACTTTTGAAAATGTGCTTGGAATGTACTTGCATCAGCTTCTTGATCCGTTGTGTGAAGGAACATGAAGATGCTTTACAAAGACTATGGTGACACCACAGAAAGAGAAGCAATGTCAGCCTTTAAAAGGCATTTTGAAGTCCTCACGAAATAGTGTGAGAGCAACACTGATTATTGATACACTTGTGCTATTAGAAATTGCTTGTGAGAATATGGAAAAATAATCAAACCCTTGAGCCCCCATTGTAATTAATGGAAGTCCCACTGATTTCAGTGGAAGCAGAACAAATGTGGCTTGTCAGTTACAGACCTAATGGAAGTGCTCACAAGAAGGTCTAGTTTGTAAAGTGTCAAGAGTGGCCCTAAATTTTATTTCTCTTTTTGAGAGGGATAGGACCTTAATTAAAAGAGCCTAAGACATAATTCTGGGTTTATGTTGATATTGAATACTGCCAAGGTGTGAGGAAAAAGACCTACCTGTGCTTATTTTTAGTTTATAAACCTGTGCACAGTTCAGTTACTCTACATTCCTGGTCCTTTGTGTGCTTAGCTTTTTTTTTTTTTTGATGTTTGGAGAATGCATGTGAATTTACATCAGATAAGTAGGATATTTTTTAATTTTATTTTTTCCTTTGCCATTCCCTTGCAGCTCAAGACAAAAAGAAGGAGGAACATACAAAAATGTCACCTGAAGTTGCCTTGAACAGAATTTCTCCAGCACTCTCGCCCTTCATTTCCAGTGTGGTCAGAAATGGAAAAGTAGGACTGGATGCTACTAATTGTTTACGGATTACAGACTTGAAATCTGGGTGAGTTCCTCATCCAAAAAGAATACCCAGCACCTCACAGTTGAAATGTCTTTTCAGAACTGAATTTGATAAGGTTCATGTGCATTTCAGCACTTTGAATGTAGCTGGAGCTGACATACTAGCCATGTTATTTTTTGTCTTACTACCATTTTGTAGTTTGGGAGACTTAATTTGTCATATTGTTGGCAATAATAATCTTGTTAAAACACTTTCATTGCTGCCACTTGATACTGCTGGTTTTCAGCTGTGAGATAGTTATAAACACTGTTCCTGTTGTTTATCACTTGCTTACTCGATCTTCTCTGTAAATTAAAAATAGAAGATAAATTTGTATGACCTTACCTGTAGGCATGAATATGCCAAAACAGAGAAAAGAGTAACTTCTCCATTATCTGACCTCCCTCAAGTTCAGCACATCAAGTGGCTATAGGACAAGTGTTTCAAATAGGCCTCTACTTATTTTATTTTTAATTCTGGAAGGATTCAGATTAGTTTTCAGGTAGTGATAAAATTGTAGTATTCAGAAAAGATGTACAAAGAGACTTTGGTGTGTAACCTCTGTGAATAGTGCACTGGGAGAGTAAAATGGTTAAAGTATTGGTTAAAATGGTTAAAGTTTAGGGATTGTGCAGAGGGGAGACTCCCATGGTGGCTCATAAAATAGGACTTAAGATGAGACATGTCAGAAATTGCTTTATTCTTTTAGAGTTGAGCATCTAATGGCACCCATTGATTCAGGTATTTATTTTGATACAGGAGCTCAGAGTACGAAATTCCTTTTGCTTAAGATGTCCAAGTTTTGTACAAACTATTGCTTTGTGTACCACTTTGAATGAATGCTAACACAATAGATGTTGAGAACCTTCAGAAATCACTGTTGTTTAAAATTTAGTTCTACTGAAAACTTTGTTTGATATGCTTCTGTTGCCTGTTATGGTTTCATGGAGAGCTTGGAAGGTGCTTTTCTGATGGTTATCACTCCTTTTCAGGAATGAGGTTTGAATTCTAGGTGTAGTTTGAAAGGAACCATTCCCTCCCTGTGCAGTGCTGTGACAGAGCACAGGTTTGCTTGTAGGTCTAAGAAGCCATAACTTTGTTATTAGTGTTGACTGGCTTGACATTTAGGCTTGCAAGTTACGTAAGCTGGGCTGAGCAGTTCTACATCTGCTGCTGTCACTTCATGCTAGACCTTGTTCCTCTTGAGCCAGTCTTCTGGAAAGGCTGAGATGGGAGCTGTTGTACATTTTTCCTATTGAAATCTGAGAGAAAGAAGTATAAAAACAGTAGAGAGAAAACACAGCTATAGTTGGTGGTGAAAGTTGTTGGGAGGTAAATAAGGGGTTTGATCTGCGCCCAGTGAATGCTTATGCTGCTTTCCTTTAAAATAATAGATTGAAGCAATAAAAAGCAGTGTTTTCTAGTTGACTTTTTTCAGTGGTACTTTTAAAAAGTGTCTAACATTTTTGGCCAGTGATCTTACCCAGAAAATCTTTCTTTGTTAAATCCTAAATGTTTTCCAAGCCTTTTTTCTTTGAAAAACTAAAAACTTGTCACCCCAAACGCAGTGATCAGAAATGAGTAGTAACTGTGTTGAATGTTCACACAACTGTGGCACCTGACAGAGGTTGTCTCCTGTCTTGTTTAAAGACATAGTCTCAGCTATATACATGTGTTAGCAATATTGTTTTTTCTTGTTCTGCAGTATAGGAATAAAGCTAATTTTTGTGTTGGGGCTTTGTTTGGCTTGAGATTATTAGAAGGTGGAGTTGGGATAATCAATATTCTGCATTTAGTTGAGAATTATTTTTTAAGTTTTTGTTTGTTTTTGGTTTTTTTTTACAACTATGTTAAAAGCATTATTTTTGACAGGATTAATTAGCAATTGCTTGAAATTTCTTTGAAATGTAAATTTCATGCATGTGTGTTTTTAGGAAAGATTTTTGTTTGTTAGAAATAATTTATTGTTAGTTTATTTATATGAGAAAATTTGAATTTGTGCATCACTCCGGAAATACAAAGTTCTTGTGATTTAGTGCTTTATGATGTTGCTGAACAGGTAAATAGTGTAAAATTAATTAACATAAGACGGATGCCTCACAGTATTATAGGGAAATCCTTTCCATAACTGAAGATCTAGTTGAGTGGTCCTTGCCTTTGATACAGGAGCCTTTGATGCTCCACGGGCTGTTTGTGAGAGTTCTCTGTCAGTTGATAAATAGCAAATTTCCCAACCCTGTGTTGTCAGTAGATTTAAATTTCTTGCTGGATCCTGCCTCTAAAGGAAAACTTCATAGCTCTCTGAGAGCTGAGAAATGGTTTGAAGACCATGGGTCTAGTCTTGTCCTCTGCCCTTGCATCCTGTGATTATCCAAACCCCTGTAATACTTTCATTAAGCTTTTTTAAAATGGAAAAATGACAGTGCAGATGAAATAGACAGCAGAGGTAAATGTAGGTGATATCCACATGAAGAAACAGAAGTGTGAGGCTATAGAAGTTGGACATAAACATAGAAGTTGAAGAGGACGAAAATGAGGACAAGTAGTGTTAGAGAAATGGGGATGAAATGCAGAACATTAATTGCAAAACTCCCTTTAGTTTCTAAGGGTTGGAATCAGGCTTTAAACTAATAAACTGAGGAAGTGCTGCTAGATTAAATGTTTGAAGTCAAGTAAAAGGCAGTGCTCAGTCTCATATGAGTATGACCATTTTGGAAGTACTATTGGTTCAGAAACTTTGTTTATGAATAGCGATTGTACATTTATTGACACATGAAAGGTGTTGTACACACCCTAGTCTGGGCTGTAAAGAGTAGACTGAATTTATTACAGATATGCAAGTATTTTATGCTTTAACTGGTAGATTGTGTGGAAGACCTTCAAGAATAAATAAATAAATACAATTTTACTGTAACATTTTAAATGCTAAAGTATGTAAAGTGATCATCTTAACAGCTATTAACTTTGAAAATATACCCATCTGTAAGTGTATGGGTCAGGGACCTGCCAGCTACATGGCTGCTCCATAGTCATGTACCACACTGTTATTCTTACAGAAAATCAGGAGGTACTGTAGTTACACCCCTTCCCTGACAAACCAGTACTTTACAATGTGTAACAGAACAAAGTGTCCAGGTGGAAGATCCATCCACTCTCATTTCATAAGTTTTAGAAACTGGAGCTGTGGTTAACAAGGAATAATGGCGACATACTGAATAGGGTACTATCTCTAAGGCCTTGCCCATTCAGAACCTTAGTCTGCACATTCTCAAAAGTGGAAAGAATTTCATTTTTATTTCACCAGTACAAGATCAAGTTCCAGATTTTATCCTATCATGTCAGTTGATTTTGATTTGTAAATGGCAAAAACATAAAATCTTTAATTTTTTCAAAAGTCAATTCATATGTCCAATGGTTTTATTAAGGAACTTGTTTTGCACTTTTTCTGAGTTATTGCTGAGAGTCACAACTTAGTTTTGTTGTGTTTTATGAACTGTATTAAACTGTTAGATTAAGAGTATGATGTATGATGATATGTTAATTTGCTTTGCTTGCAAGTGTGGGAAGGAAATATGTCATAGTAAGGAAATCCTATTGTTTTGCAGTCTTTGAGTATGTAAATGTTTTATAATAATACGTTATGGTTCCATAATGTCTGTGTGTTTTACAAACTTATTAGACAGTACCAGTCTCATCAGACACTTACATACATTTACATCTGTGAGTAGGACATTCAGGACCAATGTAGTATTTACAGGATTTATGTGGCCACTGCTGATGCAGAGTGAGTGGAGAAATGTGAGTATCCCTGAGCTGAATTCAGCAATATGGCATAAAAAGAAAAAAGCAAACTATTCAACAGAAATAATAATGAAAAGTTAGGTGGATAAGTCTCCTTGGAGAAAGGGCTCCACAGTGAACAAAGGGAGAACCGGAGTGTTAAGGTACATCTGAAATATGGTACCTTTAGCAGCATTGATTCTGGTGATAAGAAAACCCTGGCAGGCATCTCTGTTGCATTAATAAAAGACGTTCTTTGAGATGACAGAGTGGATCAAAGCAATTTTAACTCTTGCATAGGATATTACTTTGTTCTGGACCCAAAGAAAATACTGCTGCCAATTGAGTCAATGCCATATATTGTATCATTGAGTTAATCTCCACTGGTGTCTCTTTGAAATAATGACCCATCTTAATTAGATATTAAAATCTACTCATAACCAACTGAATTGTGGCTAAGGCATTTTTCTTAGCATTTACACATATAATCATGGGAAAGATGTTGAATAGGGAGAAGTGATTATTATGTAGATTCAGAAATAGAGGACATTTTCCTATGTGAAGGGTGTTTAATTGTTGTATAATGTAGAATCCAGTTATTTAAGAGACTGCTGCTTTTCCTATGGTGACTTACAAGAGTGAAAAACATCATTGTGGTGGTCATTGCCTTTGAGAACTCTTTTTTTCCCCTACAGCTGTTCATCAGGGCCCATGCTTGAGCTTCAAATTATGCTACAAGCCTTTTCTTACTCAACAAACTTGATTTTGTTTTTTAAATTACTTTGATGTGTTCCACCAGGCAAAATTTCAAAATGAATACAGTGATTTAAAGCTGCATATATTAAGATTCTATTTTTTTAGATATCCGCTCAACAAAATTTTAAATTCCATACTTATTGGTTATACTTATTCCATACTTTTGAGGAGATTAATTGTGAAATTTGTATATAACTTGTTTATAATAAACCATTTTGATATTAATTTTCTGTTCTTTGTACCTGTCTGATTTGCTATTGATTTCTGTCTCTCTGCTTGATACTGAGCTATGTGTACAATTAATTATGTCCCTGAAATAAACCTGTATGAAGAGTGGTCAAAACAATGTAATTCTATCTGCAGTTTATTTTAACATATGAATTTGCTATCAAGATGTAATAAGGTATTTATAATTTTATTGCCCTGCTTCCTACTGAGCAGTGATGATTTACTTTTTTGTGTTATCAAGCATACTGCAATATGCTTTGGTATTTCCCTTTCTTTCGGGTATTTCCCTTTTTAAAGTAAATATGTATTTTCATTTGTGTATTTCGGGAAATAATGTTGGTTTTAACTGTGAAATGCTATTACAATACTGGAGCAGTTATTTAAAGCTTTTGCTTGATCTTTTGCTTTCAATTAATTTAAGTTGAAAGATTCTACCTCAGTTGCTTGAGGAAGGTTCACATCCATTATTCACATTGATGTCTGTAGGTAGGTTTTTTAACATAGATTTTGCTTATGTATCAAGTTAAATGAATCTGACTGTTCTAAAAACAATTACTGTGAAAGGCTGTTTTAAAAAATAATTGTGTTTTGCTTAAAATGTGTGCTTGAAAGGATGTGGCAGTTCCCAGCAGCATGGTCTCATGAGTCCTTTAGTCCTTAGCCATATTGGATGTCGTAAACTTTGTCACAGTGGGGTGTTTCACTCCAGTTTCTGATAACAAATATGTTCCTTCACTGCACAGAATCTTACTACTAGAAGCTTATAATTCAAATAAAATTTGAAAGGCTGAAGCTCTGATGGGACAGGTGGTGAGAGTTGGTGCTGTGGAGCAGCGCTTGGAACTTCAAACAATAATTTTTCTGTGCTGGTCCAAAGAGACTGACTGTCCCCAGGGTTGGGCTCTCCTACATTTGTTTCTGAATGTCGAGAAAACAAAGGAAAAATGTCTGTCAGATAAAAGATCTAAGTGTAGGGCATACATTTGATAGTAGTTTTGTAAATATTCTCCACAAAGTCTGGCATTCTTTTTATACCGGTTTTAAACAAGGTGCTTGAAATATTTCACAAAAAAGCATGTATTTGTCAGTTCCAAGTGCTGTGAGGAAAAAAGGGATTTTAAAAAGTAAAGGTAGCATTAGATCATTGTGGTAACTTAGGCTCTCATCTGAAAGACTACCTATATTTTCCTGAGATACATGCAATTTAAATACTGCACAGTATGTCTTTGCTGGTATTTTTAAACAGGGACAGTGAGTAACTTCCTCTTGTCTGACCTTGAAAAGAGTGAATGTCCTGGCTACCGGTTTTATGCCTCAATAAAAGTGAGATGAAGCTGTTTTATACAGGTGGTAACTGTTTCTTTTCTAATTTGTTTAAAGAGAGCATCACATGGTATAGTACTAGTAAGTTTGCCAAATGCTGTTGGAAGATGTACCTTAGCAAGGTATTTAAATGTATGTTTTTGCTATCTGTGTCTTGGAAGTTCATTGAATGCTTCTTAAAAACTGCGCTTATGTTGTTGCAGGTCTTTCTGCTGTTGTAGTGGGTGTCTGTCTTATTTCTTTACATTGTGTGTCACTGCAGGAGAAGAAATTTCTAAGACTTATTTTTTTGTTGTAAAGACAACTAAAACTAATAATTGGTGCCTGGGTCAGTTTATTCTTTTCCAAACCCTTGCATCACACACACTGTTTAATGTGATCTGGACAGACCAAGGTGCGTAACATATATCTGCATAAGATGCAGCTTGGGTGCATATTACATTTCACCAGAAGATGAGAACAGCTGGATTTTAGTTTCTCATTCTTCTGCTTAGTAGAGAAGTATTTGTTGCTGGGTAGTTGGTTGGTAAATTCTTGCAGTCTTACATATGTAATGATACTTCTTGTATGCCTGACTCTCAT
Organism: Pithys albifrons albifrons; assembly: GCF_047495875.1. Lineage (NCBI taxonomy): Eukaryota > Metazoa > Chordata > Aves > Passeriformes > Thamnophilidae > Pithys > Pithys albifrons. The sequence goes on from NC_092459.1 coordinate 88,348,511, forward strand.
ATACATATATGCATACATGGCACAACATTAAATAGCTAATATACACTTGTGATAATGCTGAAGCAAAATATTAAAATGTTTTGGGTTTGGAGGCATTGTCTCGTGGGTTTAGGGGCTTCAGAAGCATAGGAGATAATCAGAGGCTTCATCTTGATAGAATGGTATGCAACAGTGTTGACGATCAGTGTTGAAGATCTCATTCTGCCACAGTTACTTTACAGCCAACAGAAATCCATGGCAATAATTCTGTAAACTACTTCTGAACTCCTTCTGTGAGTCAGTGATAAAGAAGGAAGCAAACCATTAATTTTTTAAAACAGTATCTGTACACTATTTCCTAGTTACATAGTCATTCTCTAACAGTGTGGGAAATAAAAACTGTACAGGTATTTTCTTCTAATGCATCGATCACTATGTAACTCTGTGTAAAAAAATTGAAAGGGAAGTTTTATTGTTGTAAGAGTATCTTTTGTTGACAAAAGGGCAGTCCCATGGTGTAATGGAGAGCACTCTGGACTCTGAATCCCAAGGACCTGAGTTCGAGTCTCAGTGGGGACCGTCCCATGGCAGTTCAATGCCTCCCTGCCATCCCATCCCGTCACATCTGAGATGCTCAACAGGGTCATCCCCGGTTAGTACTGGGTGCTGTGACAGTCCCGAGGACTTCACTGTCACTGTCCAAGCTCACTCAGCCGTGGCAGATGGACCTCAGGACTTAAACGGTGGGGCCAGTTCTGTGCACGCTGTGCCTCACCTAAAAATCCACTGTGCAGGCTGGAAGGGCACGTGGGGAGAGCCCTGCCCAAAGCTTCGTTCACGAAGTCTAGCCATACACATCTTTCGCTGGCACTTAGGCTGACATGTCTCCATTGCTGCTCTTTTAAATGGACCCTCATGAACAGCTTTGGGACCTCATGAACCATCAGTCATGGTGCTCTTTCTTCTGGCTGAGGGAGGAATGTGTTTGTGTGACTGTTCGGATAACTTTGTCCATCACTGAATTTGTGGTGTGCTTTTAATGACTGGAAACAGACCAACAGCACCAATGCAATGCTGCACCTGAGCTATTTTAATCCGTTTCTTGAGATCCTGAGGTTAGGCGTTTACATGGCACTGCACTGCTCAGCACAGACATACCCTGAAGCAACTCTTCTCTAACTGAAAGGAAGCCTCTAGAAAGAATACTGAGAGCTGTAGGTATAAACCAAGAGAATCTGGTTTGCTCTTGAAGTTGATGTTATTATTGAAGATACTAAATTTGGTCCATAAAGTAAAGGTAAACCTCTTAACTAATCCATAGACAAGCGAAAGTTGATAAAAAGGAACATACTTAGTTTGTCTTTCCTGAGAGAACGGAATTGTTGTGTCTGAGGCAAACCACTCCACAATGTAGGCCACAGGTTCTTTTCTTCGTAATCTCTGGTATATGGCTGAAAAAAGAAAATTAGACCACTAGGAGTGAGTACTTTTAATATTGTGAGATAAAAGAATCCTAATGAAATTGAGTTACATAAAGGAAATTGCCAAATTCTGCTGTGGTAAAGAGACAAAAAAGTCAAATATAAACTCCTCTAAACTTACACTTTTCTAAAAAAAATAAACCCCAGATTCCTGTGCATCACTGAAATAATATTTTTAAGCCAAAAATATGACAGAGTAGTGGTTGCTCTGTTTTAGATGTCCAGTTCTTTTTTCAACAGAAAAACTTTTTGTATTGTTTACAGTAAGATTAAGACAAGGAGAGGTGAGGGGTTCTTGAGCCAGATTTCCTGGAGAAAATGTAACATGCAGCTAAGTGGGGCTTGTTTTTTGCAGGTGCAGTTCCAGAGTGGTCTGTTGTAATTCTAAATTTTTCTTTTTCTTTAGTCTTTTTAGTCTATTGCATATCTTTAATGTTGTAATTAATATAAAATAATGCTATAAATAGAAGAACTACTGATATTTTTATTCTGGTTTTATCTTTTCATAGGCTTTCTGCTCCGTCTCCAGTTTTGTAGTATTTTATATATATATGCACAATTTGAAGTTTCCCTTTTGAATGTGTGTGCAACTGCAAGCTATAGAATTGTATTTCAAATGTGGTGATCCTTCCTTCAACTGAATTTCATATTCAAAGAACCTAATTCATGGTTGTTGTATTAACATAAATTTCCTCTGAGAGAGTGTAAGATTAGGAAATCCAATAATTAGAGATCTGTGACCAGAAAGCTCTGAAACTCTGCAATTGGAAGCAAACTTTAAAAAGGAAATGTGAAAAGACAGAGGATCACCAAACCCCTCCTAATATGCATAGAATCATAGAATGGTTTGGTTGGAAGGTCATCACCTTAAAAGTCATCTGGTCATTCCAACTCCCATCATGGGCAGGGATGCCACCCATCTGTTGTTTAGTTAGTTTGTTAAAGATGGAAAATATATAAACATGGACTATGCTTTGTCCCTTTGTTTTTTTCCTGATACCAATCCAATCTATTGTATTTTCCAATAAAGTGAACAATTCTACGATATGAAATAAATTACTTTGGAAATAGGCTGGGAGTCCTCATGGTTACTACAGCCCATGTTGAGAGCAATGCTCAAAGACTTATTAAAGCTGATGTTTATAATAGCTCAGCCTTTGTGACTTCTCTGTGAGTATGCTCTTTCTGTGAACACTGAAAGGATATGAAACTCCAGGTGGTTGACTGTAATTTTATACTTGGTGAAGAATGGTTCTCTTTTAGAGTAATCTAAAAGTAAAAATGTTCTGTCTGATTTTTCTTTTTTCTTCAGAAATTGAATTCACATTAGTGAACAGTAGAAACAGAACATATGACCTTATTAGATTTTAACTCATTGCAGAGTAATAGATAATCAAATGGCAGTTGTGAAAAGATGAAGCAGGATTTGAATCTGTCAGGCGGGAAGGGAGATGAAGTAAATCCAAAGGATGCATCTGCCATTTATACTCTTCCCTAAAAATTTGCTTATGAGTTCCAAGGCTTTGGGGTACAGCTGGTCCTACAGTATAATGAAGCAGTGACTTTTCCTTGTCTGAATGTGTGACAGAAGGGTAGTTGGTGATACTGTGAATTCACTAGTTTATTTACCCAAACATACTCTACTGGAGTACGTGTTATTAGCATTATCCCATTGCAATTGTCTTTATTTCTGTGCTTTTTTTGATCATTCCTTCATTAAATTTTCATTTTATGTTTCTCTTGTATTCTTTTGGGGAGTGTGTGTGCACCATGTGTAGTTTTTAAAAAGAATTATATGCAATTACGAGTATAAAAGATCTTGCTTACAAAGGAAATCAGTTTGGTTATCAGCAATGTTTCTAAAGCATGTTTCTAAAATATGTTTCGTTGAAAACTTTCCTTTGTCAATTCTTAATAATTTTTCTTAATTAGTATTATAATTAGCTCTGTGAGGTCCAATAATAATGAGCTCCCACTCTAAACTAGGGGTTCTATGAATGCAAAGTTTTTGAGATGGTCTGTTCTTCAGAGCTTTTCTTTCAAGTGCTCTTGCAAGTACAATAGATGTAGTGCTTCATGTCGCTCTTTGCGGTGGCCCTTTCCAACCTGCCCTGCTGTGGTGACTGGAAAGGAGCCGTTCTAAACCCAGCCTTCAGAGGCTAAATGAACAGGAATTTTGACAGTAAAAAAAAGAAAAAAAATCAGAGTCTTGTGGGGTTTGTATGTATTTTAATTTAATTTTGGGGTCGGGCCCGTGGTGTAATGGAATCCCAAGGACCTGAGTTCCAGTCTCAGTGGGGACCGTCCCCTGGCAGTTCAGTGCCTCCCTGCCATCCCATCCCGTCACATCTCGGATGCTCAGCAGGGTCATCCCCGGTTAGTACCGGGTGCTGTGACAGTCCCGAGGACTTCACTGTCACTGTCCAAGCTCGCTCGGCCGTGCCAGATGGACCTCAGGACTGAAACGGTGGGGCCAGTTCTGTGCATGCTGTGCCTCACCTAAAAAATCCACTGCACAGGCTGGAATGGCACACCCATGTGGGGGGAGCCCTGCCCAAATCTGCATTCCCGAAGTCTGGCCATACATACATACATACAATTTAATATAGAAGTTATCTGAGATTATTTCAAAATGTATGTTTATGTATGTGTCCTTCCTCTGTTTCCCTCATAGAGGCTAGACTGAACATCTGCCTCCAGCAGAGGCAGCTGTACTTTCAGAGATTGCAGAATGCTTGCCACGAGATTGGGGCATCTCTGAAGGAGAGTTGCAGTTCTAGATGAAGTCCAAAGCTCTGTCCACCTGTGCTATCTGCTTTGGCAAACTGTCACTCAAATTATGAAAATCTACATCCTCTGTTACTGTACAGCTGCTGTATTTGTTTTACTGCTGGTAGTAGTCACTAGATGCTTTTGTATTTTTAGAGAAAACAGGTTGCTGGCAGCTGAATTGATTTTAAATAGTTATTTGAACTTTAAAAGAACACAAATCTGCCTATGAGTACAGAAGGGAAGTGAGGGGTTGTTTTTCTATGGTGTATGTTCTGCCTGTTTTCTAAAAGTTCCAGTTCGTGTGATGAACTTCATACAAGAAAACTTAAATGTATGTAAAGGAAAATCAGCACTTACAGTAGGTGAAGGTTTTATTGAGGATATTATTGACGTATCTGGAGGCACCTTGGAATTTCCCACATGATAACTATGGATTGTTGCAGTTACAGAATATCATCTATACTGACAGGATTAAAAAACGTCAACATCATCTGTTTGCAATACCAAAAGTAAACATTGTCTATGGTTTGTACTAAGTTTGAAGAAACAGCTAGGTTACAGGTGAGTTTTGTAAAAACAATGAGTTTAGCTGTTGGAAAGTTCTTTGAATAATAACCAATTGACTTTCAGATTTTAATATTTTAATTAAAAGATGCAGATAAGTAGTGATCACTGTAAATGTAACTGGAGTTTTATTTCCCAAAAGCAGTGGTGGTGTCTTTTAACTGCGAGTCCCTCTCTCTCATATGTGTGATACATATGTCTATATAAAGAAGGGGAACTGAATATGAAAATTGGTTGACTAGACTCTCTCTCCCATTTCAAATTTTGCCTGATTGACAGAATTTTGGTTGGATCTTGTTTCTTTTCAGCAGCAGCTGCTCAGTACTCTTCTTGGGTATTTACAGGTTTCTGGGAGCCTCTTAAGCTTTGTGATGGCTGCAGGGAGCTGCAGCGTGATACAGGTTTTCACCATCAATGTCAGCTCTCTCAAATGTGACTTTCACCATTTTTCTGTTTCCTAATCCTTGAAAAAACCCTGTCACCTGCTGACCTTCCTTCTACTCTCCTCCCCCCTCCACTTTAATTTTTCTTAATGCCTCTGTACATGACTTACCCATCTGTTGTGAATTCTGCAATTAATTCTTAATTAAATGGGATGAAATACTGTGGCTTCAGAGAACATTGGAGCAGATTTCCATCTACAAAAATTGGAGGAAAGAGGAATCTGTAGGCATTGGCAAAGGCTGTTCTTCTGGAGTTTAAGGTGTTTTTCTTAGCAAATGCCACATCAGAGTTTTGGGTGCAGTTTTGAGTTGCTGCCTCTTATGAGTAACAAATGATTAACCTGTCTTTGCCTCTGAGTTATATTTGACTTCTACTGAAAAAACCTTCAGCCTCTAAACCTCTGAATGAACTGTCTCATCATTGCTAAAGTAATACTCATTCATCTTTGGTCTCTTTTATTATGAAAGGAACCTGACCTCCTCTTTCCCTAACAGTATCTTTACATGACATACATAGGAGCAACTTGGGGCGGTCCTGTGGTGTACAGGAGAGCACTCTGGACTCTGAATCCAGAGGACCTGAGTTCGAGTCTCAGTGGGACCATCCCCTGGCAGTTCAATGCCTCCCTGCCATCCCATCCCGTCACATCTCGGATGCTCAGCAGGGTCATCCCCGGTTAGTACCGGGTGCTGTGACAGTCCCGAGGACTTCACTGTCACTGTCCAAGCTCGCTCGGCCGTGCCAGATGGACCTCAGGACTGAAACGGTGGGGCCAGTTCTGTGCATGCTGTGCCTCACCTAAAAAATCCACTGCGCAGGCTGGAGGGGCACACCCACGAGGGGAGAGCCCTGCCCAAATCTGCATTTGCGAAGTCTGGCCATACACAGGAGCAACTGGAAATGTATCCTAGATGTATTGTGGAGGGTTGGGAATACAGCCAGTGGTCAGTACTGATTTTGTTGTGTTGCTCTTTATTTCTGTGCGTGTGTGTTGCTTTTAGTAGTGTTCTCCACTGGGGTATCTCTCGTGTGGTGTGAAACTTTCTTGACTCTTACACCAACAGCCTGGTGAGCAAAAAGAAGTCTGTTATCCAAAAAAGTACTGATCCTCCAGAGCAGCAAGAATAGCAGCCTAAGCACCATGAGATTAAAGAAGCTTTTGCATCTCTGACTATTCTGGTTAGATAATCTCAATATTAAATCTTATAGGCTACAATTTTTAATCTAATTTTACTTTGCTATTGTACAGTAAATTCACTGATGATTTATCTTCAAACAGTAAAGGCGGTATAAGCTTCTGCATGATCTACAAAGGAAGAATGGCTAAACACATTGCATACTTTTTAATCAGGGAAATTGATAGTCATCAAAGAAATCTGACATGACTATTGGGCCTTACACCTATACCACAATAAAAAAAAAGAAGAAATAAAAAGGAGATTGCACATTTTTAGTAGAGCTGTTGTACTCCTGATGGCATTTCTGGATGTTTGCTATGGTTTTACATGGTTGTAAGCTGTAGATTGTAGGAGTGGTATAAAAAACAAACCTTACTGGAATTTTGGGATATAAAGAGGTGGATTTGGAGAGGGGCGTTGATGAGTATGTTTGTTCTTTTAAAGTCTTTGGATAGAATAACCACTCATTTCTTGACTTTAAGGATTATGGTGGTAAACACTTGTACTCCCGTTTCATTATGACCCTTTCAGTTGGCATAGAATATAATTTCAGATAAGATCTTACCGGAATCCAAATAATGAAAACTGCTTGTCTTGGGAACACTTTCCAGTCATGGTTTTAGAAAACTAGTTGATAGGAAGATCATGTTGAAACCTAACGTTATCAGAGTCCTCCTCATCATTGCGACTTTAGACCTGTAAAATATCAAACTGGGTTTGTTTTTTTAGCTTAAACAATAAACAGAAGAAATGTCAATTCAACAAAATAGTTAATCACAAATACATTGGTATAAGAGAAAACCTTGCTGTTAAACTCAGGTAGAATTGCATAGCTAACTGGGCAAGAAATAATTTTGAAAAAAAATACCTTGTGCTATACATATCATTATAGGCTGATGCTTTATTGCACGCAGTCAAACTGAGTGATTTTCCTGATTTTTTTTTTAATAATCTCTCCTTTTGTGAGTGGTAAAGAATTCTGAACACTTCTAACTAAGCATGTGGTGCTGACAGTGACTTTTTCTTTAAATAAGAGCTGGTTTAGGTTTATTTACTGTGTGTCCTAGTCCAGCAGGTGGGACCAGTTTATCACTGTGTGGGTGTGACCAAAGCTGTGTATCCTACACCCTCTATTCCTTTCTCAAGAACTGTTAACAATGGACCATTTGCAGCAGCTGCCCAAGGCACACCCAACTCCTCAGGATATGAGCTGGGTGTGAAAGACATCTGTGACATAAGAGCTGTGATAACTCCCCTCCAGGGAGTCATTAGCACCTTCACACCCAGCCTGAGGGTGCTACTGGGCCATCAACAATTCCAAAATACCCCCTGACTCAGAGAGACAGATGACCCATTGTGGAACTCCCCACCCTGGGGGAGGTACTGGGTGCTCCCACCTGGACCTGAGGATACATAATCCTGGGGTTTGAAGACCTTGGGAACCACTCATCAGACCAGAGGAGGACCAGAACCTCGACAGAAGGCCACCACTCTCAATCAGACTGCAAACACCACTCTTCACCAGACTGCAGCCATCATCTCCACCAGCAGGTTTTTTACCTCCTTTTGCTTTGGACTTGGGGGGACCGTGTGGGGCTCAGCACAGGGGCTAACAAACCCCTTTGTGTTTGTGCCCTAGGACCCTGGGTTATACTACTGGGTTTTGTGGGTTAAAAGCAATTTCTCTTTGTGTCATTGTATTTATTGTAATTTTTTTTTAATTAAATTGTAACTCTGACTTATAATCTCTCTGAGCTGGATTCATTTCTCCTGCTGGTTTACCTTTAAACCAGCACACTGTGAAAGAAACCTTTTCCCAATAGGTCACAAACAATCCCAACTGTAAGACGCATCAAACAGTCAACAACTTGTCTCCTGCTTGGAATACTTATTCCATAGGGATGTAATGTATCTTAACTGAAGTTAAATCTGCTGTATTTGCTCAAGGAATTTAGCTAAAATCTGCTGTGGAAGAGAACAGTATTCAGCTGTGGTTGCTTGCACACTCAATTCCTTCTACCAATTTCCAACTGCAAGTCTCAGCACAGACCCTTTGAATAGGGCAACATGATTTGAAGTGACACACTCACAAATATTTCTTTGTCCCGGAAACTCAAGTTGATGATTCTTTGATATTTTAGTGGGGAAACCATTGTGGGAGATCTTGTGATACAGCATTAATCATCTTATGAAGACTAAGACATATCACTGCTCTGAGCATCAGAGCATTAATTCTTGCTTCTGTGGCTTTCCTGTGTAAAATGTCAATTATTTAAATGAAGAGATGCAAACCACTGTAATATTTTTCCATGAATAAAGAGGGAGATAACACATCCATATATCATGAGATGGAGTCAGCTTCTGAAATTAGTTTTCAACCCCAGGTATTACTGTTCTCTCTGTCAATTCCCTGTGAAGAGAGGACAACAAATAACCTTTAAAGACTGTGTTACGAGTAATTCCTTTTCAAGTGTAACTTTTGTATGGACCACATTAAGTGAAAGGATCACATTTCCAAAAGACAAAAGTCTTGCATTTTTGAGAAGATAAAGGTCATGTTTCTAGGTCAGATATGTGTAATTATAAGAGTCTCTCTGTGTTAAGGAAATTGCCAAGATGGAGATTATGTCAGTAGCCATTACTTGTGGCCTTCTGTTGAAATAGGGTCACACATAGACTACTACGTGAACCAAAGTTTTGATTTGCCTTAGAAGTTTTGTTCTTTTACCATTTATACTAAAAAGAAGCTGCCTCCTTTCAAATATGTAGGATTTCTGCTTGGTTGCTCAGCCTGTTGCGATTATTGAAGTCTCTTGTGCAGCCCAACCAGAGCAATTTGGGGAAGAAAAAAAATAAAAGACTGTGAATACTGTCACTTTCCATCACTTCTAGACCAGTAAAATTAAAAACATCTCTAGTGCAATATAGCAATATAGGAAAAGTACTTAGTATTGCTTTTAGGGACATTTACCATTAAATCAGGCTTTTATTTTAATGTTATAGAATATTATACTTTAAGTATTTCCAAATGGCCCATTGTGCTAAAAGGAAAGATTGTAGGGTATTTGCAGGATCAGAAATTTTTGTGTCTGTTGAAAAGCTAACAACAGTGTAATTTTGATAGCATTTCAGAAATATGTCTCAGATTGTGACCTGTGATACTTTGAAAGGAAATTTCATTAAGTATTAACTGCTGTTGCAGAGATATTTTAGAACTTGGAAAGAAATTTTATGTTGCGCTTTTTTTTGGTTTTTCAATACGCTTCCTAGAATTGGTCTTATATGTGTTGTGAGCCATAGGAATTATTTGGAAGTAGATGATAATATCTATATAGCTGTTAAATTCATCCACAGCTGTTAAAACACACTACGGGCACTCCCATTTTACTGTTCTCACCTACTAAAAAGTCACAGCTTGGAAAAAAATTACCTTCTCTTGTTTCTGTTGCACGAGGGATCCAGTCTTTCATATCCTCTAACTGATTTACTCCCAGGGAGGCTGGTGATGCTTACTGTTTTTGCGAAGCCCTACCTAGATGTAATTTAAAAATAAGTAGTACAGACCATGAAATAAAAGCAACTATTAAATAAAACCATTTTTCGGCACTGTTCCTGTTGCCCTGCATGCTGCGTTCCCTTTCACATTTGCGTCTTCGGCAGGTTTCATAAACGTCATTTCTTTTCCACCATCAGTCTTTCAATAAAATGCGAAGTAGTATTCCAGCAAAAAAATCAAGTCACAGTGCATTCTTCCTGCATGAAGCAAGATGTGAACTAATCTTTTCTGAAACTTGCTTTCCATTCAAGTCTGTGCTTTTCTGATAATAGTTATATCTCAGTTATCATTCTCTAGATTGTTTTGCATGTGCTCTCCACAAGAAGTTGCAAAAACTTTTCTAAAGTGAAGATAGGATATGTTTCTTCCCTTTTATTTGAAAGGATAGTTATATAGTTTCTGTAATGATACTGAAAATTGTGGCGTGTTCTTGAATCAGTGTAGGCTGTTGGCTGCATCTGGCTCTTAATTGCATCTGTCTGAGATTCTAGGTGCACATAAGTGGCTTATTTATGTTTTCTTGTACTTTTGTGGAAACTTTATTAAGTTAATTGATCTGTAGTTCTGTGTTTGCTTCTTTTTGATGGAGATATGCCTTGGGACAAATTTGAGTAAACAGTAAATGTAGCTCACTGAGTAAAAACATTGTGAAGTTAGTGCACGTGGTTTCCTCAACTTGCAAGTGGAAAGAGGAAAAGAGACTGTAGAACCAGCGTCTGGGAGAAATGGCCCTCTGAACCATTTCGAGTATGTGAGAGAGAATTGAGATTGCTCAGTTTGCCCCGATGCCTCTTGCACACTAAGACAGAGCTGCAGCAGTTACTGTGTTGTTTCCAAAGGTAGGGTCCAAATTTTTTTAATTTTCTGGCCTACCCATCTTTGCTTTTGGCTATGTGTATGGCCCAGTTTTTATTTTGTTATATAGCCAGTGGTGTGTATTAAGAGCTTTACCGGTGATTTGATACACAAGTTTAGACAAGTTGTTTTACCTTTGTCTACCTTCTTCACACTTTTTTTCCGAGTTGGCCAGCATGGATTTGAGCTTTAAGTGGCTTGCAACAGCTGTGCTGGGTCTCTAAAAAATTCTCAGGCTGGCAAGAAGATTTCAGCGTTATCAGGATCCCTAGAAATATAAAGCAATGAACTTCTAAGAGCTTCCAGAATTTTTACTCCTAAGGCCTGTGGTATGCACAGCAACCCACAGTGGTGAAAGCTGCAGGGACCATTCCTGCCAGGGAAACGATTTGTGTCCCTGCTTCTCCATTTGCACCTGAGATTTTACTTGGGGGTTTTTTTTGTGTGCAAATATTTTAGTACATGATTTAAAAGATTTGAGAAAGTCAGTCATCTCTGGCCCAGGCACTAAACAGTTTTTCAGTGACTTTTCTATTCATAAAATGCTCTTTTATCCCCATGAGGCTGAACTGCTCTTCTGGTGCTCCAGATAAACAGGAGAGCCACAGGTCATGAATGTACGTAGCATCAGATACCTGATTATGAAACTTGCTCACCTGAAGGCTACTGTGAGACTTTTTTACAAGGGAAAGCGTTAATGTTATAATAGTTAAAAATGAGTAAGTGTCAGTATATTAAAATACAGATTTATCCCACTTATAGGGATGGCAGGGATATGGAGCATGTTACTGTGACACAGAGCTGTGACCTGCAAAACTGTATACAGAGTAAAGAATTTGATGACTTTGAGTGACCAGCTGATACCATTCTAATAACACACTCAAAACAGAGCATTTTATGTATGTGTTTTCTTTATAAAACAGAAGACAGTTGGCACAGATCCTTAAATTTCTGATGCTGTTGTGAGAACTGTTGATCAAAAGAGGATGGACCTCTTGCATTTTTCCCACTTTTCTTCTTTCCCAGAATCATAAGGATGAGTATTTTTAGTTGTCATAACATCTTTACTATCAGTCATTTGTACCTTTAGAATAATGTTAGTGTTTGCTACTATCTGTAACTGCTCAGCACATTCTTCTCTTCATTTTCAGCTGTACGTCCTTGACCCCTGGGCCCAGCTGTGATCGGTTTAAGCTACATATCCCTTATGCTGGAGAAACACTCAAATGTAAGTTAAAAGATACTGCTATTGCATCTTGGCCCTTTTTTCAGTGTTTTGTATCTTGTGAAGTTTTCCAGTATGTCTGTCTATGAGTTTTGAGATACCTGTGTTGTTTTCCCTTAAAGCTTCAGCTTCAAGAACACAAAACTGTGAAGAATATCTAATATTTAAGATAAGTTTACAGTCTTCCATGATACTACAATTTTGGAAAAAATGAATTCTAAAAGCCAAAAGTCACAACACACCCCCTAGCATTTCTCATAAAATTTTATAACTAAGACAATCTCTTGAGTATTTTTAGACTCGCTTATAATTTGTATATGCCTTGTGTTGTTTCTTTGTGTCTCTTTTAGGAATAACTCTTTATTAAGCTTCAATTAAAGATGTCATTCTGTTATTGCATTAGGTATCTTTAAACAGTAACTAGTATAATTGACCAGATTAGAGAAATGTGAATTTGATTTTTCTGATTTTAGTGATATTATTAAATCCTCCTTATGCTTAGAGGATCTGTATATACCTAGCACGTTTGCCCACTCCTAGTGTGTGTTTTATTTCTCTTAGTCTGTGTTTTGTTTCAAAGGATTAGAATAAAATTTGATTTTGTATCTTTTTAGAACGTAAAGTTTTCTAAACACTTGAGCTGCTGAAAAATGGTTGTGTTGTTTTCATCTCTAACAACTGAAATACCAGAGAGGATGAAGAATTTCAGATGAAGTGAAATTCAAAGCTTGGCAATTATAGATTTAAGGCTGATCTAATAAAGCCACACCTGCAGTAATATGTCCAGTCTCTGGTCTATTAGCAGACATCACAGACTCATAGAATCGATGGGGTTGGAAAAGACCTCTGAGATCATCAAGTCCAACCCTTGGCCCAACTCCAGTCCATTTACCAGATCATGACACTCAGTGCCATGATCAATCCCAGTTTAAAAACTTCCAGGGATGGTGAATCCACCACCTCTCTGGGCAGCCCATTCCAATGCCTGATTACTCTCTCTGGAAAGAATTTTTTTCTGATCTCCAACTTCAATTTCCCCTGGCAGAGCTTGAGCCTGTGCCCCCTTGTCCTATTGCTGAGTGTCTGGGAATGAGTACAGCAAAAGACCACAAAGATGACTGAGCAACTGGAGCATCTGTTGTATGAGGGGAAGCCAAGATAGCAGGGGCTTCTCAAGAAGAAAAGGCTCAGGGCAAGTCTTACTGATGTGTATAAACACCTGAGGCGGGGAAAGAAAGAAGTCTGGCTCTTGTCAGTGGCAGTTGCTAAAGGGAAATGGTCACAAATTGAAATACAGAAAATTCCATTCAAATGCAGTAAAGAACTATTTTTCAAGGATGGTCAGAGTGGAACAGGTTGTGCTCAGAGCTTGTGTAATTTTTACATATCCATCCTTGGAGATACTCAAAAACCTGCTGGACATGACCCTCAGCAATCCCCTTTGTTCACCCTGCTCCGAGCTAAAGGATTGGACTAGGCAGTCTCCAGATGTGCTGTCCAGCCTTAGCTATCCAGTGAGTCTGTGAGATTGTGCCATCTGAAGAAGCAAGTACTTGGTATGAACAGAAATGATAAGCATTTAAAATACTGCTTTGATAGTATCCATTTGAACTGCATCGTACATGTGCCATAGCTCTCCAAGACATTTTAAATATTAAGAATGTAGTTGCATTTCTTCTGCAATAATTTTTGGATTTTTGTCATGTCATGCACTGTAAGCTCTTATTCTTTGTGAACAGAAATCAACAAAATTAAACTTCTAATATACTGGAAGTTCCTTAAAGCTTCCTGTTGGCACCTATAAGGGAAGTTGACTTTCCAAGAAGCTGATCTGGAAGTTTGCTCATGTGTTCAAGAGAGGAGTCAGGCTTATGCATCAGCCTACTATGACTGTTTTGCCTGTTCTAAATATATGAATTCATGGCTCAGGAGAACTAATTGTTCTTTCTCACAAAATAAAAATGGACTATTAACTTCTAGCTAGAAATTATTTTAAGAAAAAACATGTGACTCTGCATTTAATCAGAATTTTTAGTAAGTAATGGCTGTAGTATATGCAGCCAACTACTGTATGGAGTAGAACCTTTATTTAAAGTTGTTATACTGTGTAGCAGGCTCAGCCTGTTGAGTCTTGATGTGTTCTGCAGTGTGTAGTGAGTTCCACTTGAGTCTTGTTGAATGACTATCATCAAGATGCAGTTGAAAGAAGCTTCATTGGATGGCATGCTTTAGAGAATGGTGTCATATTTTCTATGTGTCTGTCTTATTTATCACCTTATGGGGCCCTATTTGTACATTCTGAGAGCTTTGTCTTTCCTTGTTTCATGTAGAGTCTCAAAGTGTTCCTGATTCATAAACCAAAAGTAATAGATTAAAATGCCCATATGCAAGTGCATAGACATGCAGACTATAATAATATGCTAAATAAAATACCTAGACTATGGACTATGCATTAAATTGCAGTATCAAGAAATCTGCTTTTTATTTTTTCCCCTCAGTTCTTATATTTTTAGTATCACATAAGTAATGAAACAAAACAAAAAGGTAACACTCCTGCTCTCTTTACCTTCATAAAACCCAAACTACATATTTTAACCATGTTTTGCATTTTAACAAGACCAACTGAGAGCAGCGTATATAAGTGTATCTTTTTCAGAAGTGTCTAATAATAGCAGGGAATCCAAGTAATAATAATCCTCCGTGTTTCAGTGTTAAATGTTTGAAAATGCTGTGAATCATTCAGTCTCACAGCATGTGGAATAAATGGTGATGTGAGCAGATTCAAGAAAGCTTTAATAATTTTGTTTAGATCTGTAACGAGGGCAGGGGAAGACAGCCGTAGTGTGCAACCGGAGATTTTAGATACTTAGTTGTTGGCTGTTGCTAGATATGTTATCTTTCAAGGGCAGAATATTGCTGTAAAGGAAAGTTGTGAAATCTGCCAGACTAAAAAGATTGGCTGAAAATGTTCTTCAGGATCTCCAGCGTATGGGCTGCAGTATGTGGAACCAAACACAGCCTGAAGTGTGTAGTTCCTTTGTGGTTTGTGTTGCATCCTCTTTGCAACAGATTAGGTCTTTACATACCATCAATCATAACTGCTGCCACTGCACAAACACTCCAGGAGTATCCTAGTGTGTTGAAAACTGTTGGTGTGCAGCTTTAGGGAAGTATGACTGCATAGTTACAGTCCTGTTTTCTGAAAGACCAGAATATTCACACTTTCTTGAAAACAGAGAAAGTGTACTTGCAGGTGAGGCAGTGGCTGACTATGTGTTGTGTAAAATAATTGTTTCATTAGCTTCAGTGACAGCAAACATCTTGTGAGTCAAGAATGGCTTGTTGGCTCTTCAGTGTTTTTGTTTTTTGCATGTCACGTTCACCTTACTCTTGCATGTATTCAGAGCTGCTAGAGTGTTACACTGAACAGTCACTCAGCTCCAGCCAGGGACCTTGGAGATACCTGCAATTTTATACTGGGGAAAATATTGTGCCAGTGTTCAAGATAAATTAGTTTGTTGTGCTAATTGTCTTCTAATACACTTCATAAATTTTTAAGTGAAGCTTTCAGAGAGACACTTGGTCTCTAAAGGAATTTTTTTTTATTATTTTCATGATGAGAATAGTTAGAAAACTTGAGCCTGCTCTTGCTAGACTGCCAGTTAAAATCCAAGACTGCCATACAGTTTTTATTAGGTTATCCAGCATGCAATGTTGCTGCATGAAAGTTGTGCTTTTCTCTATATATGAGTTTTTCAAAGCTCTTAATTTATTTTAATTTCCAGAAGACTGCAATACCCTCTAAGAGGTTGAATCTGTGTTCCTAGGACAAAACTGATTTTGTGTGGTATGCATGGCTATCCTTTATTGCTAACTGGGCAGCAGTATCTGCTTAGTAAAGTTCAGTATTTTTTCTGGAGAAGTACCTCTGTATTTTGAGGTGAAATGTTCTGTAACTCTTGCAGGTATTTTGGTCTTAGTTGATAAAACATCAAGGCAGATGCTGGTAGAAAATATCAGGATAAGCAGAGTTACAAGCTCCAGTAGTATTTGTTGAATAGTATTAATAATTAAAATACATAATTTAAAGTCAAATTACAATTTTGTTCCAGCAAACCCAGGAATATATTGGTTTCGATTTTCCTTTTTCTCCTCAATCTTTTATTGCTGCTTGCTAGAAGAGTCTGGCCTTTTTTTTTTTTTTCTTTTTTGCCTGTGCTCTTCACATTTTCTTTTTCAGGAACTGTTGCCTCCTTCCCTCTCTGACCTTGAGTGCTGTCATCTGGAATTTCACAGTGATTAAACAATGTGTTGCCCTTGCGATGCTACTGTTCTCTGTGGCCTCTTGAACTCTAGTATTTTCATCTTCTGTCTGATTTTCACTGGTTTTATGTGAAATTATAGGTCTGAGATTATAGGTCTGGGTTCAACTCCCACCACTTTGTTTTCCTTGATCTCAAAGAACATTTCTTTTGTCTCATTTGTTTTTTTACTTCTGATTTCTGTTTGTTAGTTTCTTATTAATTTTAGTTATGGGCCCTAGAGGAGGAAATCAGTTTTGCTGCCTAACTAATCTAAGAATATTGCCCATAATATATGGTACATAACTTCTTCTGCTTTTATTCCAGTAAGGGAACTCTTTCAGTAAGTTCATCCAGTCTCCCTGTGACTTCCTATTTTAAGAAAGCAGTTAAAAACACAAAATATGATAAAGAAGAGCACTGACCTCCTTGTCTGTCACCCTTTTAAAGGCTGCTTTGCAAATTTATTTGCTAAGCACTTGTTTATTGTGCCAATAAACAATTGTAAAATGGTTTTGCAGGTTATTGTAAGATTCTCATAATCATGTTACTGCAATGCACGTGTCAGTGTTTTGTGCACCTTTAGGTTATTTTTCACAGGGTGTGGTTTAGTTGAGGTAGTTTTGGTTGCTGTAATTCAGATTATACTTAGGTGATACCCTTGCCTGTATGGTAAGTGTCTTTTTACTGGGTCATGCAACGTGCCCAAGACTTTTCCAGGCGATATGTTTCCTGAAGTTCATCTGAGTTTTGCTTCATATGGCAGGAAGAATAAATCTTTTTCATTCAGTAACCTATTCATTATTCAATGAATGTATCTGATGGAAATGTCAAAAGATAATTAATCTTTTCATTATTTCTTGTTTGAATACATGCAAAATTTACAATCTTTTCCCCTTTTAAATAATCACTTTCCTCCCACTTGTGTTTTTGTGGGTTTTTCTACACTTTTCCTTACGTACTGAACTCTTGAGCAAGTAAATGGCAGAAGTGTTTGCAGGTGTAAGAATTAAATAGTGTATTTATGCATCAAGAGAATTAATCTTAGAAGTATCTGTGTACAAGTGTGGACTTAGAGAGGCTTAAAAGATTTTACATTAGGCCTCCACATTGGTATTGACGTAGTGTCTTTCTACTTTGCTCTTTCCTGCTTTTTTCTCCTGTCTGGGCTGCATGTACTGGTGATGTTCTGTTGTCCATTTGGTTGAATTTATCCTTTGCTTTCACCTTTCCTTTTCTCACCTATCCTGTGTCTCTGTTTGAACTTCTCCAGTGTTGCCTGGCTTTAATTTTTACCAATATCTTATCCCTTCTTGCATTATCTGTTCTCATCTTTGTCCTCTACAGTTCTAGTACTAATGTTTCTGAGAAAGCAGTTGCTCTGCTACTGAGGTGAAAGTAACTGAGATTGTCCTAATGCCTTCTTGCTCCATTTGGTTGGAAGCCACCTTGTTTATTTTTATTCCACTTTTGCAGATTTGCCCACTTTGCGAAAGAACACAAGTTCTCTTATGTATGGTTTTACAGCTCTTTTTTTTTCTCCTACAGCAGCAGTTGTTAGTTGAAGTTAAAGAAAAAAAATCTACCCATACCTGCAACCCTTTGTCCAAGACCAAATTAACCTATATTCCTATTTTTTTCTTTTATTGGAAAACTGGGACTTGATTCACTAGCCTTACTAGAGGTATCTAACTGAAGTTCCTTAGAGTAGCTTGCTTGTCTTTTCAGCTGCTGACCCAAAGGGCACTCATCTCCCTGAAAAAGCGCTCATGGCTGCCATGAGTGTGCCCTGAGGCATCTCAAATGACACTAAACAACTTGGTTAATCAGCTGAACCAAGTGTATGGAGACTGGGTCTTTTGCAGCTTTGCATTTGGTGGAGTAGCTAGGATTTCTTCTGGAGGGTCATAGAGGTACAGAGAAGGTGGGGGGGTCTTTTGCTACAATCAAGTACCTTTCTTTCAAATTGTCCCTCTATTATGAAATGGTTTTGAGTCTTTAATACTGACTTCTCTGTCTTTTGTTTTCTGTTACCATGATCTGCATGTGAAGGCAGAAATTAAGCTCAAAAACATCTTTTTCTAGAGAATATGTCCTGGCAGCAGCAGTACTACACCAAAATAGAATTACTCACGTATCTTCCTTCAGTAGTAGTAGAAGTGTATTTTTAACTAGTTGTATTGTCATTTCAGGAACTAATCTTTCTTGCCAACTAATTAATAAGAAGCTCTACAGGTAATATATTACTATGTTGGACATAAAGCCTGTAAGGCAAAAATCTTCAGGGTGGAACACAGTGACAAGGTGTCAAGGTGTCAGATCTGCCTTTAGTTCATTTAAATCCTGTCATACTAAGGACAGCACTGACTTAGTATCTTGACTGCAGATTGTAATGAGCAACTGATTATTTTTGTATCTGTAATCTTTTTTTGTATTTTTTCTTTTTAATATTTGACAAGGGCATTGTCTGTATTTTCCCAAAACTGATTCTGAACATAGATTTGGTCTTTTGCTTCAGCAATTTTCTTTGTTGTCTGTGAATGCATTTCATAATCAAGTTGCATGTGGGTTTCTTAAGAGCCAAATGGGTTGATCTCCTTCCTAACAAATTCCATTGAGACTGGTCCTATCCAGGCTGCAGTGGCTACACGTGTTTATTCTGCATACTTAGTGCCAACTTAGAAATCCATGGCATCGGAAGAGATGGAATAAGATATACATATCCATTCAGAACTAGAGTTTTGGAAGTTAACTGGCATGTTGCTTCCTAATTTTGATGCCTTGAGGATGTTAATCCTGTGGCACTCCTAACAGAACATCTTTCAGTACTACCAAACTTAGAGTGTGGTTAAAAAAGGGAAGAAAAATACTCCCCAGATGAAGTTACTGGATTGGAGGAGAGGGAACAGTTTGCAGGATAGGCCAGTGGGAAGCAATTGTAAGGATTACACCTGCCTGCCTTGCCTGGAGTAAATTCTCATTACTTTGTTAGATTTGCTTATGCACTTTGATAGATAAGAAAAGAACAGCCCATATGTGTTTTAAAAGAAATTAGAGTTTTAAGTATTAATATTTCTATCTTTTTGGCTATTGGGAGCGTATTAACTTTTCTTTTGAAATTCTATGTAGTAAAATATTTCAAAATTTTATGCTGGTTGCCCGAGGAAAAAGAAAGGAAAAGAAAGTAATTTTTTTTGATAATGAAAAGCAAAAGATGTGTGATACATCCTTTTTCTTCTCAATTTATCTTTGATTTGATGGCTTTAACTTTACTGAAGTAATTTTAAATTCTGTAGGAGTATGTAATTGGAAATATAATTCCACTGAAGTAATTATTGGCTGGTATATCTACAGAAGTGAGATAAGTATGGTCTGAATGCGAAGGTTTTGCTTGCCTTGCTCTTACACTGGAATGGTCAATAGTGCTGAGGAACACCACACAGTTTGCCTTCTGTCAAGGGAATAAGGGCAGACATAGCTGAAACATACAAAAAACTACATGTTCATGTGCTGGAGTTGTAAGGAAAAGGGTGTGTGTTTCATTCAGGTGAGAAGGGTAGAGAATGCAGGACTATATTGATTTTCTTTTTGGTGCTTTTTTTTTTTTCAGGTTAAAATGGTAACCCATTCTCAAACTCTGAGCACAATAATTTTAGAAATGGCTTTACTGATTAAAAATACTATTTGTATTTATCCCAGCAGAATTGTATTGGAAAGGGGTAAGCCACAGGTAATATCATGCAAGTACTAAACAAGTGCTTGCTACAAAAATGGCTATTTCTACTAGTAGGTCAACATAAACTGTTAGCTTGTGATTCAAAATATTTACCACTTTATATTTTGTAAGCTCACTGCAGAGACTGGTGTTAATTTTTATGTGAAGTAGAACCAGACTTGCGTTGGCTGTTGTGATTGTTTAAATACCTTTATTTGAGTGTAATGAAGCATCTTTTTATGCGTCATAGCCCTGACGAGCAAACTGTTAACTGCAGTTTTCGTTTCTCTGAGTTGTGGTATTTAAGAAACAAAATTCTGATTTAGAATGGTTTGCCTTGATCTGTAGTCTCATTTGTTGCTGTCTATTTTTGTCCAGAATCATAGAATCATAGAATCGATTGGGTTGGAAAAGACCTCCAAGATCATCGAGTCCAACCCTTGGTCCAACTCTAGTTCATTTACTACATCATGGCACCCAGCGCCACGTCCAGTCTGTGTTTAAAAATCTCTAGGGATGGTGAATCCACCACCTCTCCGGGCAGCCCATTCCAATGCCTGATTACTCTCTCTGTAAAAAATTTTTTTCTGATATCCAACTTAAATTTCCCCTGGCAGAGCTTAAGCCCGTGCCCCCTTGTTCTATTGCTGAGTGCCTGGGAGAAGAGACCAGCCCCCACCTGGCTATAACTTCCCTTCAGGTAGTTATAGACAGTGATGACGTCACCTCTGAGCCTCCTCTTCTCCAGACTAAACAACCCCAGCTCCCTCAGCCTCTCCCCATAGGGCTTGTGCTCCAGTCCCTTCACCAGCCTTGTTGCTCTTCTCTGGACCTGCTCCAGCACCTCAATATCCTTTCTGAACTGAGGGGCCCAGAACTGAACACAGTACTCAAGGTGTGGCCTCACCAACGCAGAGTACAGGGGAAGGATCACTGCCCTGGTCCTGCTGGCCACGCTATTTTTGATACAGGCCAGGATCCCATTGGTCTTCTTGGCCACCTGGGCACACTGTTGACTCATGTTGAGCTTCCTGTCAATTAGTACTCCAAGGTCCCTTTCTGCTTGGCTGCTCTCCAGCCACTCTGTGCCCAGCCTGTAGCGCTGCAGGGGGTTGTTGTGGCCAAAGTGCAGGACCCGGCACTTGGCCTTGTTGAACTGCATCCCATTGGAATCAGCCCATCTCTCAAGTCTATCCAGATCCCTCTGCAGAGCCCTCCTGCCTTCCAGCAGGTCGACACTCCCTCCCAACTTGGTGTCATCAGCAAATTTGCTGATGATGGACTCAATCCCCTCATCTAAATCATCACTAAAGATGTTAAACAGGACTGGACCCAATACAGACCCCTGGGGAACACCACTGGTGACTGGCCGCCAGCTGGATGCAGCTCCATTCACCAGCACTCTCTGGGCCCGACCCTCCAGCCAGCTCCTAATCCAGGAGAGGGTACACTTGTCCAGGCCATGGGCTACCAGCTTTTTCAGGAGTATATTATGGGAGACAGTATCAAAGGCCTTGCTGAAGTCCAGATAGACCACATCCACAGCCTTCCCCTCATCCACCAGGTGGGTCACCTGATCGTAGAAAGAGATCAGGTTGGTCAGACAGGACCTGCCCCTTCTAAACCCATGCTGGCTGGGTCTAATCCCTTGTCCACCCTGAAGGTGCTGTGTGATTGCACTCAGGATGAACTGCTCCATAACCCTTCCAGGCACGGAGGTCAGGCTGACAGGCCTGTAGTTGCCAGGGTCCTGCTTGCAGCCCTTTTTGTGGATTGGGGTGACATTGGCCAACCTCCAATCATCTGGGACCTCCCCAGAGAGCCAGGACTGTTGGAAGATGATGGAGAGTGGTTTGGCAAGCTCTTCTGCCATCTCCTTTATCACCCTGGGATGGATCCCATCTGGTCCCATAGACTTGTTAGGATCCAGCTGGCTCAGTAAGTCGGTCACTATTTCCTCCTGGAATACAGGAGGGGTATTCAGCTCCCTCTCCCTGTCCACCAGCTGCAGAGGCCAGTTGTCTTGAGGGCCACCTGTCTTACTGGTGAAAACTGAGGCAAAGTAGGTGTTAAGTACCTCAGCCTTCTCATCTTCCTTAACTATATTTCCCTCCAAGTCCAACAGAGAATGGAGGCTTTCCTTGCCCCTCCTTTTGTTATTAATGTATTTATAAAAGGACTTTTTGTTATCCCTAACTGAAATAGCCAAATTTACTTCAAATTCCACTTTTCTTTCCCTAATTTTTTCCTGCATGACCTAGCTCTATCTGTAAATTCTTAATAAGTAGCCAGCCCTTTTTTCCATAGTCTGTAAACTTTCTTTTTATCCCTGATTTCTTGCAGAATCTCCCTATTTAACCAAGCTGGCCGTCTTCCCCTCCGGCTGGCCTTTCGGCACACTGGGACAGCCTGTTGCTGTGCATTCAAAATCTCCCTCTTAAAACATGTCCATCCCTCCTGGACCCCCTTGCCTTTAAGGGTTGTTTCCCAGGGTATGCTCTGAATCAGTTCTTTGAATAGGCCAAAATCTGCTCTCCGAAAGTCCAAGGTAGAGGTTTTAATGGTGGCTCTCCTTACATCCCTGAGGACTGAAAATTCTATTATTTCATGGTCACTATGCCCCAAGTGGCCTCCAACCACTACATCATCTACCAGCCCCTCTCTGTTTGTAAACAGGAGGTCTAGCAGGGCCTTCCTCCTGGTAGGCTCATTTACCAGTTGATGAAGGAAATTGTCCTCTATACACTCCAGGAACCTCCTTGACTGCCTCTTCTCTGCAGTATGAAGCTCCCAGCAGATATCTGGCAGGTTAAAGTCACCCACAAGAACAAGGGCTGGAGATTTTGAGACATCTGCCAGCTGCTTGTAGAATAATTCATCCCCTTCATCATCCTGGTACGGCGGTCTGTAACAGACACCCACAAGGGTGTCAGCCTTGTTGGCCTTGCCCCTGATTCTGGCCCACAGGCACTCAACCTTGTCACTGCTGACCTCAACTTCAACAGAGTCAAGAGACTCTCTAACATATAAAGCCACCCCTCCACCTCTCCTTCCCTGCCTGTCTTTTCTGAAGAGCTTGTAGCCCCCCATAGCAGCACTCCAGTCATGTGATTCATCCCACCACGTTTCTGTGACAGCAACTATGTCATAGTTTTCCTACTGCAGTATGGCTTCCAGCTCCTCTTGTTTGTTTCCCATACTGCGTGCATTGGTGTACCTGTGTGCTGGTTTGAAGGTAAACCAGCAGGGGAAATGAACTCACCACGAGAGAGATTATAAGTCAGAGCTAAAATTTAATAATAATATTACAATAACAACACTGACACACAAGGGAAATTGCTTTCAACTCACAATACCCCAGCAGTATAACCCAGTGTCCTGGGGCACAAACCCAAGGGGGTTTGTTTGCCCTTGTGCTGAGACCCCTGTGGTTCCCCCAAGTCCAGAGCAAAAGGAAAAGGAAAACCTGTTGGTGCAGGCGAGGGCTGTGGTCTGGGCGAGAGCAGTGATCTCCTGCTGTCGAGGTCCTGCTGCTGCTCTGGATCTGACGAGAAGTTCCCGAGGTCTTCTTACCCACCCCTTATGTACCCTCAGGGAGCTCTCAGTCCCTCCCCCTGGGCGGGGACTCACACAATGGGTGATTAACTCTGGGAGCCAGGGGGTGTTGAGCTGTTGATGGCCCATTAGCAGCTCCGCCCCCCTCAGGCTGGGTGTGAAGTGATAATGGCTCCCTGGGCAGCTGCTGCTAATGGCCCATTGTCCTTGGGGAATGAATAGAGGGGGTAGAATACACAGCTTTGATCACCCCCACACAGGGTTAGCTGGTCCCTCCTGCTGAACTAGGACAACCTGCACTTCAGCTGGGCCATTGATTTCATTCTCAACTCGGGCTCTATGCCCTTAGGCCTATCTCTGGAGAGCCCAGTTGCCGTCCCTTCCCCCTTCAAACCTAGTTTAAAGCCCTCCTAACCAACCCTGCCAACTTATGGGCTACAGTTCTTTTGTCCTTCCTAGATAAATGAAGCCCATCTGCTTTGATGAGACTGGGCAACACAGAGTTTGCGCCATGATCAAAAAACCCAAAATTTTGACGGTAGCACCATCCCCTAAGCCACCTATTGGTAAGCTGGGCTTTCCTCATTCATCCCAGCTAGCACAGGAACTGAGGCAATTACTACCTGTGCTCCTGTCCCCTGAAGAGATTGGGTCAGTGCCTTGAAATCTTTTTTAATTACTCTGGTACTCCTTTTATTAATGTCATCACTTCCAACCTGGACAACCAACAGTGGGTAATAGTCTGAGGGTTGGATAAGCTTAGGAAGTCTTTTGGTAATATCCCTCACCCTGGCCCCAGGAAGGCAGCAAACTTCCCTGTGGGACGGGTCTGGCCGACATATAGGGCCCTCAGTTCCCCTCAGAAGGGAGTCACTGATTACAACAACCCTTCTCTTTTTTCTCTTACCTGTAGTCGTAACCCGTCCGGTAGGCTGGGGGTAACCAGAAGATCTTGTAGATAGATCCTCCTCCTGACTGTCCTCCAACAGACTGCCCGAGTCCAGGGCCATATACCTGTTTTTTAAGAATGTGTAACTTATGAAAATAGTTGCAAATAGAGCAAACTCCTTCCTTAGTGCTTAAGCCTTCTAGAGTCAAAGGTGTTACCTTTTCTGTCCTAGTATGATAAATTAGGCAAGACATAAGCGAAAGTGTATGGAAGGGGAGAGCACAGAGCAGAAAGGTTATAGAGGCTGGGCATGATGTGCATGCATGTCTGATGTGACCCAAAGAAAAGCTCTTTTTGTTTTGCTTTAGGAACTAGCTGAATGTGTTTGGATTCGTGGCAGAAGTGAGACTTAGTAGAATAATATTTGACTGAGGGGATGCTTTTTTCCTTTTTAAATATGCGAAAAATTTGTTCTAATGTCAGGTCTTAGGATCTTCGATAGTAAAGTGCTGTATTTGACTTCCAGAGGAAAGATACTACTGCTAGAGAATCACTACTCTTTTCTAACTGTTAACACTGAAGTGGAAACACCATTTTGTTCTGAACTTCTTTGTATTTATTAAATTGTCACCCAGCCTATGTGAGGCTCGATTGTAGCAGAATAAATTAGGGTTTGCATTTGGATAAAAACCTATAGTATGGTAGGAAGGAGAGTGTAAATGACACATTTCTGAATAGTTAGGAAATAAGGAAAAGAGCATCATTTTTAGGTTCCTTGGGGTTTGGCTGTGGTGTCAGCAATAGTGTTTTGTGATTGTATGATTAGCAGGCACCGAAATATTAACTGTATTTGTTTTGAAGCCTAGAGAACCTATGTAACATACAGCCTACTGGAAAATGACTACATTATAGGGAAAAATAATCTTGATATACACATTGGCTTTAATGTTGATGTATTTGGTCTCAAAATTACTTTTATTAAAGGGACTTGAAAGTTTGGATTTGAGACATGTTTATCCTGGACAAGTAGAAGCAATTTTAGCAATTATAAGTAACAGAAAATCTGAAATATCTAAATATCACAGTGTTCATTTTTACTCGGGATTTTGTCCATTGTACTGAATAGTTCTTTGGTATTAGTAGGTTGTGAAAACTTTTTTAAACCAAGCTATTTGTGTAGCAATGTGGATAAGGACTGAAAAGCCACTGATATTTAGTGGAAGAAGGGGTCTGACAGAAGGTGGTAAACAAGAAATATGAGCATGTGAGATAGGTGATAGGTTGGTTTGGCCAGCTGCAACGTGATGTGCCTGACCTCAGTGTGACTGTGTGACACCTGAGTGATCGGAGAGGGTGCCTTCTCCACCCACAACAGGGATCACTGCATGGGATAGGGAGCTGACCTGAACCCCAAATTGTAGAAGTTGTAAAACCTCCATGTTGCACCTACTGCCACAGTTTTCCTAAGCTTCCCCCCATACTGTGGAACTTGCAGAGGTGAATGCAGTTTATCACCAGTCTCACTACTCAAGCAGAGCCTTGTAGTCATCTCATGACATAAGGTTCTGTAGTAGTTTTTCACTCATCAAATATGGAGGTGTAACATAAAAATATGCAGTTATTTTGATGCTTCTTTAAGCTGCCTTTTGAAGTATGTGTGTAGTTGGAGTGCAACTCCTAGTGAGCTGACCTGTATATGCACTCTATTTCATCAATTCTTTTAAAGCAGGAATGCAGAGAACGAAAAGCATGCATCTGGCTACTGCAGTATGGAAATAGTGTGTTAAATGAGTTATTTAGCATCACATAGGAGCAGTGGCAAAAGCACAGGTACAATTCTTTCAGCACTGGGTTACCTAAGTCACAGGCCAAGCTTTTCTATTGTGCTGTGTTCTGAATTATTCATAATGTGCCTCTTTCAAAGCTCCCTCAAAAATGTATTAGAGTGCATCTCCTTCAACACATAACCTCAAATCACTGCTCTGTGTGTAGAAATTGGTGAAGTTGTTGTAAGGACCTGTACATTACATTTCAGTTGCAGTCTAGTAAACATCAACTTTTCTGAATTCTTCATTACTCTATTACAGTTTAGGCAATCTACTAATTATTTTCTCTTACTTGATATAGATGCATTTCCTGTCGCAGTTTTGTGCCATTTCCTCTAGGACTGGTGCCTGTTTCGTTCTTCTTCTAAATTAATAATATGGTGATTTTTATGCTGAGTGTGTTGGGAATTTTAACTGGCAGACCTCTACTATTTCTGCACCCTGTACTTGCACGTGCTCCTGACAGTTGTGAAAGGAAGGTGGGAGTGAGGACAGGAGGAACCCACACTGTGCTCTGCTGAGTCGCATGATCAGCATTCGTGATTTGGAGCGGTACTGTAGAGAACACCTACCCCAGACTGGCCAGTGGCTTCATGGTCATGAGCCTTCATCCTCTGCAGTTAATCTTTATGGCATCCTTGCTTCCAGCTAAAGCCAAAATAAGTTTACAGAATATCAGCAATTAAAACTGTCATGTTAAATGTCTTGAGGTGGTGACATCACTGAGCCAGCAATGTGGCTTTGCAAGATTTGTTCATCTAATGCTTTTTTCCAGTTCTACATTCATATTTTTTTAAAGAAATAAAAATGGTTTAAACTTTTTCTGAACAGAATTGCTTTTAAGTCTTACACTGGTTTTACTTTGCTGTGTAGATTTCAAACAAGTGATAAGACATAGTAGGTACTGTCTTATTTTTTTTATAGTGTCTGCTACCTCACAAATCTGCAGAAGCTCAGTTATTCTTTTGTATCATCATAAAGAGGAAATAATGATTGGGAGCTAAAGTACGACAAGAAACATTTTTATTTTTTAAACTTTTTTCGTGACCTATGGATGTGTTTTTAAAAGCTCAGATGCATAGACCACCTCTTGATCTACAGGAACTCTGAAGTATGTTTGCTAGTGAAATAGTACAACCCAAATTTCTTCAAACTATCACATCAGTGATTAATTGCATATCTTGTGACACTGGCAAGATGAGAACTCAGTGCCAAGCTGTGATGAAGTTTTGTATTTGTAGTTAATTTTAGTCTCTCCATTTAAATATGTAGTACTGCATTTCTCTTGGCCAGAATTTGGATAGTTGGAATGATTCCTATTGAACTGTGTATTCTTTCTTCTAAGAGTTGGGGGTGGTGAGGAGAAGAGGGAGTAAGTGCTACTAAGTTTTAAAAGCTCTGGTATTTTGAAAATCATTACCTCAGTAGTTTGGGATTGACTTTAACTTAATAGATTGACTTTAACTTAGTAAACAAAACACAGCCATCTAGATGTGGTATTATTATTAAAATAAGATCTCTTTTCAGGCTCAGTGTTTTGAGGCAACTCTCAATAGTGCTTGCGTTTCCATTTGAGATACAAAGCAATAATGTGTTTCATGTTTCATTACTTGCAGAGGAGGAAGAAGCTGTGCCTTGGGAATTTGACTTCATCCCCCAAAACATCTGATGCTTATCTTGCATGTGAATTTTTGTAAAAATTACATGGATATATACATGAAATATATTTAATATAGCTAGCAAATTCTGTGTTAAAAATGTGTGTCATGTGTGGTTATTATTCACGTACGTAAAAGTGCAAACAGTGTTTTCATTATTGCTTTTCAGGGGATATAATTTTCAATGCTCACTATCCTGACCTACCACCAGATTTTATCTTTGGAGAGGATGCTGAATTTTTGCCAGATCCTTCTGCCTTGCATGTAAGTACTACACTGTTGGAGAATTTTTCGTCATGCAAGGAGACTTGACTCTTTTAGAATAGCTTCAGCAACAGGAATTTTCTAAAAATGCAAAATAAAGAAAAAAACTAGCTGTTATCTCACTTTTATGTGAGTATAAACACATTGTTTTCTAATGCGATTTAAAGTTGAATCCATAAAGGGGGAGATATATTAAAACATTTTAATCAAGACAGTATTACCTTTATAATAACTATTCAGAGTATGTGTAAAAATATGTCTATTTAGTATCTGACCACCTTAAGTGATCTATTTCAGGAAAAATTATTGATAAATTGTGTCTTTAAAAAGCATTTTTTCTAAAAAAAGTAGAATAATTTTATGTAACATTGTCAATTTTTGTTTTCTCATGAGGCAGGATGGAAGCAGGTAGTATGTTATGGGCACCAGAGCATCAAAGAAAGGTATCTGCTCATATGTGTGTGTTAGTCTTAACTCATAAGAAAATATTTTATACAGTTTTATTTTATTACTATGGAAGAAAAAACACCACAACTTGAAACCAAGCATTTTGTTCACTAATCACAATTCAGCCTTGAGTACTAAAGCATTGTTTGAAGATGCTTATGCTTTTAGATTACTTTTTATGAAAACTTATTAGTAGTTACTAAATCATATTAAGGTATTTTGAAACCCAGAGTGTTTTTTTCATTTACTTTCCCACTCTCTTCAGGCTCTATTCTGCTGCCTTTGCAGACTTGCAACCTTGTTTCTGGGTTGGCAGTATTGTTTCTCAGTTGGATTTGGGCAAGTTTTTCCTGGAAAGTGTGCTGTGCCTGTGGTTATAGCGCAGAGTTTAGTGGCTGTGTTGAAAGAACAAGATTTGCCAAGGACCTCTACTGTAATTCATGCTTGGTAGCCCATACAGTGGGTCATAATCTCATTTCTATTTTTTTCCCCTCTCAATTTTCATCATCTATTTTATGTATGGCCAGACTTTGCGAACGCAGATTTGGGCAGGGCTCTCCCCACATGGGTGTGCCCTTCCAGCCTGTGCAGTGGATTTTTGAGGTGAGGCACAGCGTGCACAGAACTGGCCCCACCGTTTAAGTCCTGAGGTCCATCTGCCACGGCTGAGCGAGCCTGGACAGTGACAGTGAAGTCCTCGGGACTGTCACAGCCCCCGGTACTAACCGGGGCTGACCCTGCTGAGCATCCGAGATGTGGCGGGATGGGATGGCAGGGAGGCACTGAACTGCCAGGGGACGGTCCCCACTGAGACTGGAACTCAGGTCCTTGGGATTCAGAATCCAGAGTGCTCTCTTTTACACTGCGGGACCGCCTCTCATCTTTTAGAACATTGACCAAAAATCAGCGGGCATGTAATTTTATAGGCTGTGTGTAGGGTACATAGGAGTCCCTGACAGAAGCATGAACCTGGGAAGTGTCTTTTAAATGAACTCCTCCTTGCCTAAGGAAGGGCCTCTTTTCACAGTCCTCTCTCATGCAGCCTCTCTTACGCTTTATGACCCTGTCTCCTTTGCTCCCCAAAGTGAGTCAGAGGCTGCCATGCTGTGTTTCACATGTCACGGTGGAGGGAGTGTGAGGCAGCAGCCTTATAGTTGAACATGTCCTTGACGTGTGACATGACAAATACTGCTTTTTGGTTTTACCTTTATTCACTTCACAGTAAGTTATGTATAAAAATCTTAGAAGAATTATTCAAACTAACTCTTTTGAGAATACCTAATAGAATTTTTAAAACGTAAATGTCATGTTTCTTTTCTTTCCCTGATTGCTTTCCTATTAAGTTCACAAACTCCTTTGGGAAGGAGGTATGGTGCTGATGAACAGCTATTTCCTTAGACCAGTTTACAGAAAAGGTTTTACTTTCTATGGCAATTCTAGAATTGTTTTCACACTCCTTATTTACCTGTTCTCTTTTCCTCTTTTGTTTCACATTGTTACAACCTCCTGAGAAGTGTTAATATGTCAGTGTCAGCCACTGTCTGCAGTTGAAGTTAAAGGAAGAGGAGCACTTTTTAATGTACTGGAAAACTGAAATTAATAACAAATGGCAAATGAGATATGAAATAATTTTGGGCATCTTCCAGAAATGCTTTTTAGATGGAGATGCTGAGAGGGAACAGTGTTGTATTTCTCACATGAAAAGAAGTCACTAGCAGTAGTGGTCCACAGGAAAACCTGCAAGAATAAAAATATCCTTATTTTTCTGTCTTTCTTTCTGGCACTGGTCATTAATGATGCTTCTTTTGGGAGCGTTGCTTTTCTGTGTAAGCACAGAACAAAATTCTGTCCTCTTTGTTGGAAAGCAACTTGAAGAGGCATTTGCTTCTTGGTACATAATGAGATATCAATAGCCCACTTTAAATTAATTAAAACAAACCAAAGAGGAAATTTGCAAGCCAATAGTTTTCCTTTGATCATTATGCCTTGCTATAGCATTCACTATGTAAATGCAAGCATTTTTGATAAAGTCCATTGTCATTCTCCTGCAGTACATCTGATGGTATGGAGCGTGTTATCACCGCCTTGCAGCTTTGGTCTATACAGTGTCCCTTTGCTTTTGCATTTGCTGTTTAATGTTCTCTATGGTTTGTAGAGTTTTTCTTCAGAATATTACATTAACAATAACCTGCTTGTTATGCTGCATCTTTGAATAGATCCCTTTTTTTCACAAATGTTAGAGCTGTTTAATGAAGATAATTTTAATTGAATTCTAAGATACTAGCACAATTCTCTACCACTTTAACATGTCTTTCTACTGACTCTAAGTAAAATACAGACTAGCTCATTGACTGTGGTATAATGCTCTTCATCTTGAGCAGTCTTCAGGTACTTCTGATGCAACAGTTCCTGGCAATCAAAACAGAATCTACCATGCACAAAAGCATGTAGATGTTATTAAATGAGGAGTACAGTCTCCAAGTAAGTAATATGTGCAGTTGGATCTGTGGGAATTCTGACACTGGACCTGCATGCGCTACTCTTGTCTGCCTGAGTGTCTTGTTTTCCAAGAAGTCATCACATGCTGTTACGTGGCTTGAGTCAGGCGTTGTGCTTAGTTTGAAACAAGAACCAGGTACTCCAGATTCCTCAAGCTTGTGTGGCTCTAATAGAAGCTGTCGGTAGACTTCCCTGAAGGTATCTGAATGTGTTGTAGTTCGCTTCAGTCATCCTTCAGTTTCCATGGCCATGGGCAGACCTTTGAGTTAGGTTTTTGTCTGAGCATGGTAACAGGTGTTCAGTTAAGCAGCTGTTAGCCAGACAGCTAAAGCAGGATTCCAGAAATACAGCATTTTAACAAGTAGATGCTGTAGGTGAGTTCATGCCATCTTTTTTTTTCCCAGACAGTTCCTGAATGATTGGACCAGTATTTGAGCAATGGGGTGTTGTTACAAGCAGAGCTAATCAACTGCGTTCTTTAATTAACTAACAATGCAATTGCAGAAACAAGTTGAAAATGCTCACTGAAACTCATTTTTGCTTTTATGTCTTGCACAAACGTTAAAGACACTTGGGTTTGAAACTCAGCTTGAGTCTCAAGTTCAGCACTACAAAATATGTGCTTCATTACATGTTTTACCAGAACTAGCTACTGTGCTGGTTGCAGGGTCTGATCACGTGTGTGCTGATCTTCTAGAACAATGTGAAACAACTCAGCAGAGGGGCAAGTGGTCCATTTAGTTTGTTTTGTCGTGTAGTATTAGTTATAATCCAAGAGCTGGCTTCGTGGTTGGTGATGCTGT
The DNA here is from genome assembly GCF_047495875.1 of Pithys albifrons albifrons. NCBI lineage: Eukaryota > Metazoa > Chordata > Aves > Passeriformes > Thamnophilidae > Pithys > Pithys albifrons. Next base: position 88,380,522 of record NC_092459.1, read on the forward strand.
TCATGCTCAAAGCATTATTAGAAATAAACAGTTTTATTTTTTATTGTCACTAAAATTGTTTTACTATTGAATGCATTTGATACCTGCATGTCTAATAGGCATAAATAAAATCATCTTCTCAGAATGTAAATAGAAAGTTCTTCCCTGCTCTAGTGTTTATTCATTTTGGATGACAAGTATTAAAAATGTATTTTAAAAACAACCTATGATTCACTATGTTCTGATTAAAAATTCAGTTGGCACACAACAAGATTAGTGATTGTGTACGGATGAGATTAATTTGGAGCTCATTACAATGACGCCAGTTTGAGTAATAAGAATTGTTTGTTATGTTAGCCTAGTTGATTGTTAATGTGAGCCAGTTAATAACTGAAGTGCTTATGCAAAATGTTAACCCCATTTTTTCAATGATTTTGAAGTATCTTCTGTTTGGCAAAGAGCCAACAAAGCAGTATGTGCAAGGTAACTGTCAGTTCAAGCATTTGGGTTTCTTAGCATTCTGATTCAGGTCTCCAGCTAGTCCTCACAGAATTATTCTGCCCATCCATTGCTGTCATAAAGGCTTCATTAATTAGCCCTAGTGGGCATAGAGACAATAGCACATGAACATTTCCTGAAACCTACTAAGTGTTGAATATATCCTTGTGGGCTAGTGTATGGTATATTCTATGTGGGAATACTTAGTGCTGCATTTGCATGGGAGGAAGACATTGTCATCACAGTATTTCAGAGAATGGGCCACTGCAGTTCCCATGCCAATATGTAGCATTGGGAAGATTGTTTCCCCTTGTCTGATTGCTAATAGTGAGTACAGATTTTGGTCGTTGTGGAATTGATTGAGCTAATTGTGCTCCTCACGTGTGTTGATCGTCATGCTCTGCATCTTATGTAGAACAATGTTTGTTTTAAGTTCTTGTGTTGGTGCTTATTAGACTCCGTATTTATCATTTGGGTATATGATACTGTCATGAAGGTTGTATTGTTTTCTGTGTCTTTGTTCAAAGTCTTAATCATTATTTTGGTTGGTTGCTGAGTTAGCTTTTAATGGATAGTGGAGAGATCCTCCCTTCCATTAATTGTTCTTCATTAAACGTCAGGTAAAGGAGACAAATGTTTAACAGTGTCAGTTGTTCTCTTGCTCTCAGTAACTACAAAAAAACCCCAAACACCCCTTACATTAACTAATGTTGTTTGAACTATTTTTTTCTAAAAGGTCTTGTCAGTTGCATTCTTAGCAAAGATGCAAGTGTTACATGCTCTGGTATGAAAGCCCCATATAAGTCAAGGAGCACAATGGTTTTCATAGTATAGTTTTAAAGTTTAAAGCCACAGCACTGGACTCTGTCTGGGAAATGTGTGGGTAGGTTTGAACTGTTTTAGCATTGGTATCTCTTCTGCTTGCTCTAATTTCAGATGGTAGTAGAAGATTTAATTCTTTTACCCCTAATTTGCTACTCTTGTAGTGAAAGCCTTAAATTACTTCGGCTTCAGTTGAGCTTGGGGAATTTAAGAACAGAATGCAGGACTGGACTCTTCATGTTATTAGAGAAGGGTTTTTTTCTTATTTTGAACTTATCTATATTCCCATTTTTTATGTTCACTTTTCAGTCATATCCTGACCTTGTATGTCAAAGTGTGTTTTGATTATTTATTATCCAATGTTATTGTTTAATTCTCTAAAACAAACATGAATTCTGAAAACTGTTCATACATGTCTCTGTTGATCCTACCCATTTGTGTATATGAGGGATGTTTGTATGTGTGCACATGTATTCATATATATAAACATACAGTCACTGCAGCCTTGCTGAGATTGGTCTGGTATGGATAGGCAGTGGTAAGAAAATCACATCTTATACCATCAGACAAGTAATTTAATTCAGGAACTTTTCCAGCAGAAGGACCTTTTGGCTGGTATTGTTGGCATGTATTGTATACAATTTTTCCCAATTTTTCAAACAATAGAGATATGCCAGTGCAACATTCCTTGATAAGCCAGATCTGAAAGAATTGCATTTTAATGTATTTCAATCTGATTTTGGTGTCTGAGCTCCACACAGTTCCTCAGGGAATCACAAAATCACAGAATAGATAGGGTTGGAAGGGCCCTCTGCAGATCATCATTAACCCTCCCTGCCAAGCTGGATAAGTACTGGGTTTAAAAGGAGAAATCCCCAAAAGAGGATTCTGGCTGGGAATCCTCTCCTGGCATAGCCTGGCCAGCTTGATTGCAGCCAGCACTCAGAAGGCCCTTCTGAGAAGTCATACGGTGCTGAGAGTGAGTGTTAGTGTTGTCTGTGTAGCCATGTGGTAAAGATGGTGGCTGTACAGTTCAGCAGAAGGAACTCAACAGGATGACAGAAAACAAGTTTATCCTGTCATCTTTCCGTCTTTGCTTCATTCAAGGCCTTTCTACATTGAGAAACTATTCATTTTGCTTTTTTGTTTTAATTCTTCTTAATTTCACTTTCAGTCTTTTGTTTTTATTTGTCCATTTTATCCAGGATTGTTAATATTTATATATGAGAGGGAGTTAACTGCCTTGTCTTACTCTGTAATTTCCTATTAATGGAAAATCACTGCATATATTTACCTTGCTTTCTTTTTCCAAAGCTTCAGCATTTCTATCACAGTTTATAAAACGTGGCTTTCTATCTCAAAATGTAAGCAGAAGAAAATATGCTGAGGTCACATGCTCTGCTTTACTTAGTTGCAGCATTTTGGCTGACCTTTTCGCCTAGTGAATTCAGAAATCTAAAAAAAAATTCTAGTTTGAAACTACTTTCTTAGTTTTGAGGGAAGAAAATAACTGTTAAGCCAAGCAGTTTTGCGTTTCTTGCTTAAATCTTGCTAGTGTCGAAGGCAAAATTAATTCCATTAGTTCTGTAAAGGACTCTCTGGGGAAATGTTTCCTTTCATTTTTGGCACAAGCTTATCTGATAACACAATTTCTCTCTAGAATATGAAAAATATAGAATATTAGCTTTTAAAATATATTATTTCAGTGCAGAAAAGACTAGTTTTTGGAGAACATTAGGAATGTGCCTTGACTGAAGGTTGTCAAAGTCGAAGAAAATGTTTTTTTTCCATACTGACTTAAGTGCATGTGATAAAGGACTTAATCATTGTGCACTAGTAAAATGGGGAGAGAAAACATTTTATGACTTTCCATTCACAACATTGTATTAGGAAAAAATAAAGATAATGTTCATTTGTCACATGAGTTGGACCATCTTTTTCATGCTTATATAGTTAACATGGGCCAGAAGGTTGGACCAGAATAACAGAATGCTTAAACCTTAATGTAATTAAGGCTGATAAAGATGTTTAGGCTTACATTTCTTTCAAGCCATGTCTGTTTAGTTGATGTCTGAGTGCAGAGCCCTGGCCTCCTGAGTTGTCTGGATCTTCTCTTGAATTCATGTTCAATTAATCTTGACTTCGTAATGAATTCACTAATTTCTTAGGTGGACAACAGTTGTTACCAGGCTTGAGAAAGACTTCTGTCTCTCTGCTAGAACCAGGTGGCATGTTTGAATGAGTATTCTTTCTTTTGCTGTCCTAGGAGCATATCCTGAAATTCTGGTAAGTGGAGGAGTGGTTTATAGCTGGGTATTAGTCTTAGCTGAGTGCTGCAGTATGAACGTCAGCAACATTTGATTGCTGGAGTTCCTGCATGGCATAAGGGATCACTGGCTTACCTTCTCAGCCTCACTGTTCTCTGACCCTGAGGGACACTGTATAGGCTAAGGTGGGAAGAACTTGCACCCAATCCTGGATGTGAGAAAGAAGTGAGCAAACTGTTATCGAGCCAGTACAAACCAAAGCTTACACTGTGTCTAAACCTATCGTCTGTATATAGTCAGAACTCTGTTAGGCAGCTTTGCCAGTGTACCTTTTGCTGTTCAGCAAGGGACCTTTGCATGAATCAAATCTGAATGTATTTCAAACTTAATTGTTTTGTTTCTTAACATCCTTTATTTAATTTTGGGGTTTACTTAATTTACTGGTCAGGTTAGGTACTCTCTATTTCAGTCTGCCTGGTCTTCCTTCCAGTTCTTCCGTATATTTGTCATAGTTTTTGTGAACTCATTAACTTTAATAGTGCTAGGCAATAGATCTCTTACCCACATGATTCAAGATTTCCTATGGAAGTTCATTTAACATCTAATGGTTGTCCAGTCCACTTATTCTGTCGTCTGTGAGAATATCCCATCAGAGATACAGTCAGTCTGTATTAGTACTTTGTACTAGTGTGTCTCAAAGGATAAGTGAAGTTCACCAAAATGAACACTAAAGAACAAACTGGGGTGAGGAAGGCCTACAAATATTCTTTGAGGAGGCACTGAATCTGCAGTTATTCACATAGGCAGTGACTCAGTTGGGTCTGACTTGCTCCCTCCCAACATCAGATGTTCATGTTGCTGGATGTTTTCACAAGGGCAACTAATGATCCATGAAGATGAGGCAAAAGCTGCTCCCTTAATTCATCTCTTCTGTCAGTTTTCATAGACTGACCACTTTCAGAAACTTCTCACCATTTATCATTTAAGAAGCTTTCTCTGGCAACTCCTCTACTACCTGTTTCAACCTAAGCAAGCTGAAGATTTCCCAGGTGGAGGTATCATGTTAGAGATAAAATTCATGCTGCGTGATAACTTCAGATTGCCACTTATTGGACACTGATGGCTCAATGCATTCATTTATTTGTGTGTGTGTATATATATATATATATAAATAATTCTTTACTGTGAGAGTGGTGAGACACTGGAACAGGTTGTCCAGAGAAGTTGTATGAGTCCCCCATCCCTAGAAGTGTTCAAGGCCAGGCTGGCTGTGGCATTGAGCAACCGAGTCTAGTGAGAGGTGTCCCTGCCCATAGCAGGGCGTTGAACTAGACCATCTTTCATGTCTCTTCTGTAATTCTATGATACATAATGTGGCTGCTTTGCAGGAAATACAGTCCTTGCTAGTGGTAAGGGTGGCATAATGAATTCAAGCATCTCATTCACTTTTAAATCATAGTTATACCAAAAATGTAAAGTTGGGTATACCAAGCAAGACATATGTGGAAGTCTGGGAGGGCAGTGATAATGTGTTAGTATTTATAATTCTTTGATGTAAACCAGCAAACTGATAATGTACTTTGCTTCAATATTAAAATATAATAATACTTTACTTGAGCAGTGCTTAATTAAAAATTGGTAAAAAATATTATTAGAGAAACAGGCAGGAAATTAAAGGATTCTGGCCCTTACATGTGATGTTACTGGCACAATACTCTCTGCTTCTTTACCAGAACTCTAGAACAGTAAGAAACGACATGTCTCAAAGGCAACAACTTGTAAGCTTTTTAGAAACACAGTCACAAGTATTTTTATTTGTTTGGGGTTTGGTGGGGGTTTTTGAGAGAGAAGATTGACTCTAGCACAGTCTTCCTGAATTGAGAATACCTTTCAGTGCTATGTAGTATGCCCATTGAATTCACATTGTTGCGCCATCATAATTCATTTTCCTGTAGAGAAAGTTGGTCATTGCTTTTGAATATGCAAGCAGAACAGACTTTTAAATTAACTGATTACAGAAGTTCAGTTAGAAATAGTCATTCTGTCTGATAATGCAGTTTCATATTTGATTACCCTCTATACTGTGAATTCTATTATAATTTGTAATTGTACTTTCTTGCAATGGAATTAGTTTAAGTTTGGTGCCCTGCAGGATCTTTTCTTCAGAAGACATTGTTGGGGCAAAGTCTTTGCATTCAGAGTAATTTTCAAAAGATCTATTCGTTTTCCAAATGGAGAAAGGGCTCAAGTTATATTTTATTTCCTTTTTAGTCATCTAAGTTTCAGCCTATATTTGTTTCAAAACCTCTCTTTGTTTTATTAATTCTTTACATGCCTTTATGTCTGTGTTTCCTTGTTATCTTCCATTTCAGATCCTCAGGCATATCGGCTCTTTTTTGGAGATAACTACAGAAATATAGTTCAAATTTAGTCAGCATCTTGAGTCTTTTGTTTGCAGTAGAAGTGTTCATATGGTTTTACATGATTTTTTTCATATACCTGTCTTCCCAGAGATGCAGCTTTTACTTGCATAAAGGAACCAGCTGACTGTCCTTGTGCTGCTTTTTTGAGAAGAGATAACTAGTTTGCAATAATTTGTCCTGTATGGTAGAGAAATAATTCTGATTTTCAATGTCTTATTATCTACACAATGGTATTTTGTAAATATCTTCTTTAGGGACTGTATTTGCAAAGCCCTATAAATTTTCTTGTAGTGTAAATGTGAAAAGAAAGATGTCAATACTGCTTGGCCAGTGAGATCCACTAATATATTGATTTTAATTTATGAGATTTTGAGAGGAGAAAAAATGGTTAGAAAGAAACAGTTCTGCAAGTATGTATGTATGGCCAGACTTAGCGAATCCATACTTGGGCAGGGCTCTCCCCACGTGGGTGTGCCCTTCCAGCCTTCATAGTGGATTTTTTAGGTGAGGCACAGCGTGTACAGAACTGGCCACACCATTTCAGTCCTGAGGTCCATCTGCCACAGCCAAGCGAGCTTGGACAGTGACAGTGAAGTCCTCAGGACTGTCACAGCACCCGGTACTAACCGGGGCTGACCCTGCTGAGCATCCGAGATGTGACGGGATGGGATGGCAGGAAGGCATTGAACTGCCAGGGGACGGTCCCACTGAGACTCGAACTCAGGTCCTTGGGAATCAGAGTCCGGAGTGCTCTCCATTACACCACGGGACCACTCACCAGTTCTGCACATGCCACCCAAAGAAATGCTCAAGGCATGTTAGTGGATGCTGTCCAAAACATTAGCTATGAAGGTTCTGCCTTTTTGCTGTAGCTAAAATTACTTGTGTTAACAGGAAGGGAAAACCCACAAGAGCTGATAAGAGGGAAATGCTTGCTATTTAAAAGTGACTCTTGAGGTAAAGCATTAACAGTTCTCTGGTCCACCGAGGGTCTGAGCAGTTGTTCCCACCACCATCACGGCAGTGATGAAGCGAGTCTTCAGGTAAAAGATGCATGTGTGTAATGCCTTGTGTGGAAACCGATCTTGTCTTTCATGCATTGTTCCTTTTCCTTGCCATGTCTAGTTAAATATGTATGTCTCTGATAACTGACTCCCAAGAGGAAAAAAAGCAATGTACTTATGTGGATTAACTAATGGTTAGTGTATTGGATTCCCTATGCCAGAATTTATGTATTCTGAGGGAATTAAGACAGTACTTAGCAGGTAGAAGTACCATCTGCTTTCTGACAGGTGTGCTGAGAGGTCTGGAAAGGAACAAAACTTGCTCTAATACCTTAGCAAAGTAGGATAAGAAATGCTTATGTATGCCAAGTTTTTTGGAGATTAATTAGATAGTAGGCAGTTGTAGCTTTTAAGGGTCTGATTATCTTGTAAGAGAGCTCTGTAGGAGAAACAGGAAGAAGAGTGCACAACTTAAAAATGTTCTTCTGGGCTCAGCTTCACAGATTCTGCCAGAGCACCCTTACCATACAAAACTCAGCTGTCTCTGAACTGGAAAAACTGACACTAACTTTTGGAAGTTGAGTTCATTCCTTTTTCAAGTGAATGGTACTTGAGAGACAGTGATTCTTTTATTTTAGGTGAATGCAGATGAGTATTCTCCAATCCAATGTCAGATTTGCTGGCATTTATTTCATTAGTTGCTTTGGGTATCAGATCATTAATCAAGAATCACTCTATGTAGCCATTGAAGGAAAAAAAAAGGAAAACAATTTTATATAAGATGTAAGGTGCTTTTCTGAAAGCAGGATTAATTTCTTAGTATGTTGTTTTCCTGCACTGCATTTTCATGCTAATTTAAGGCCTTCAGGTATTTGGGATTTTGACTATAAACATTTATGAGTTATTGTTATTTCTGCATCCAGTTTTCACAGCCTCTTGCTAAAAATAAAAATGAAAATAAATACTGATATTCCCAAGCTTTGGTTTGTGCAAGCTTTTTATCTGTTATGCACAGGACCTAGCAGAGCACACAAGGTCTGTGTGTTCGTTGGTTGTATTTGCAATGACAAAAGTGCTCCTGCGTTGAACTGTTTTTATGAAATGCTAAGTTTTCATGTTTGCTTGGGCCCAAAAAGGATCATTTCAAGCAGATCACTCCAGAAGGTTGTTCCAGTGGTGCTTTGGGGGAGAGGGATATGAAGAACCTGTGAAAATAAGATGACAAGTAGATGGCATGTAGGTTTACTGTGATTGATTTGAAGCTGCAGCCTGTAGGATGTTTTAAGTGCTGGCTGCTAAGAAACTGAAGCCTTTGAAGTTGTTATAACACTCCAGGCCTGCAAATACTGTGAAAAATATCTGTTGATAGAAAGATGTGAGCATATGGTAGATAATTATCCAGTGCCTTTTTCTGTGAGCAATTTCCCTATGGTGGCCTATGAAGATACACCAAAGCAGGGACTGAAAACAGATATGCCCATTTCTAGACTGATATTGTAACCTCTGGACCCATATCTTCTCTGTATTTATGTGGAGGGTAAGTGCCAATATCACAGTGTGATCTTTCTCATTTCAGGTAAAAACTCACATTGGTACTGATTTTTAGCCACTGTAGGATGCAGGTTGTGTGCATGTCATATGAAGAGATACAAACAAAATGCAAATCTGTACTTAACATTATTCTTTATGATAATTCTGTATGAAAGATTGTATAGAAATGCATTACCACTGTTACGGGCTTGGGAGGTTTTGTTTACTGACATTTTCTCATGAAAGTTAATTTCATGCTTAGAAATATAAAAGTACACTAACTTAAAATAAGATCTTGCTGTTATTTCCTGTAGTATAGCCAGGAAAAACAGTTACAATCTGTCTTCTTTAAAATCACATTCCTGGAAGATATTCTGGCAACCTGGATATTTAAACACATTTCAAAGAAAAACAACTTCAAGTCAATTAGAAATTGTTACCGTATTTTCTTTCAGATAGTGTAGAACTATAGTTTGCTGCAGGCACTGGCTGGAGTTGTGAAACAAGCAATAACCTGTGAGGGGTACTATTAATTATCAGCTTTATTGAACATGAGGTGCGTTGTATTCTGAACAAATGGGGGAATAGGTAATCACAGGCACCAAGTAGTTCGTATAAGTTCTTGATTAGCTTTTTTTGAAGGACGAAGGAAAGACTACAAAGCACAAAATGTTCCAGAGCAAATTTTAAATGTGGTTCCTTTGCCAAAAGTTGGATAGTATGGCTGCTTTGGAAAGTTAAGCTCTGCATGTCTTTGCTGGCAGGGCAGAGAAACTACTTTGTTGGGGGGGTTTCATGTGCCTCGCCTGTAAGAACATCTCCCTAGAACTGATACTGTCTGGCTGCAAATTTTCCTTGTCTCTTTTGGAAATCCAGTTGGTGTCATTACTACTCATTTAAATGATTTACTGTTGAAATGGCTTAAATTGCACTCTGTGGGTGGCCTTAAAACAGCTTTACTCTGCCTCTTTATACCATGAATTAATTTTCACGACTCTTTGGTCATGTCTGATTTTCAAGAACCCTTTCCCTATCAAACTGTTCATTTACTGTGTAGCCAACTTCTGTCAGGAGGCAGGATCAAGAGCCACAGAATTGTCAGATTGACTTTGCAGCCTGAAAACATCTGTGGGGTTATATTTCTTAGTGAAAAATCAATGCTTTTGGTGAGATTGTTTAATATCTGGCCATTAGTCAGAACTCCTGAATCACTTGGATTTCTCCAATGTAGACACACTTTATTGGATATTAATGGTCTGTTAATCTCTGTATAATATCTGAATATTATTTTTCCATTCAACTGCCACATAATGTGAGCTGGAGAGCAAACTTAGTAATGTACATGCTATTGAATGATTACTTTGAGGTCTAGATTAGTGTTTTCTCAAAGACCTTTCTTGAAACTTAGTCCAGTAATAAAAAAAGTCAGCTATTGCCAGGAAAACTGCCACAAGAGTATTTAACTTACTTATGTTGAATTGCTTACTCATGGATGAAATAGTTTCAGCCAACTTCTCTGTGGCAGTAGCTACAACTGTGTGGGCAATGATGCTTCTGGTGTCTGGTCTCTATCACATGAAAGTTCAACATTACCTTCTCTGTCAACCATTTTTAATTTGTTACTGTTTAGGTTAGATATTAGAAAAAGGCTCTTCATCCACAGGGTGGTTGGACACTGGAACAGGCTCCCAGGGAAGGGATCACAGCACCAAGCCTCACAGAGTTCGAGAAATGTTTGGATGATACTCTCAGGCATGTTGTGTGACTCTTGGGAATGGTGCTGTGTAGGGTTAAGGGTTGGACTTTTGATGATCCTTGTGGGTCCTTTCCAACTCAGCATGTTCTGTGATCACTTTGAATTCATTCTCTAACTGGAAAAATGGGGATTAGCCAGTTGTCACAGGTGACATTTGCCAGGCTTTTGTGTCCACAATGAAGTATGTAATCATCTTTAGATGTTACTAAACTTGCTATTAAAATATATTTCATAAGATGAGGCAACAAATTATCTTTTTAGAAAATAAAAATTACACAAGTTGCAATATGGACATGCCAAAAGCCATAAAAAAGTTTGAAATTAAAAATTAAAATGTTGAAATTAAGATCTGAAACATGAAGTTACTCCTAGTTTTAATGGAGACCATGGAGAGACATGCAAGGGGTGCCTAGACAGAAGAGAATTGTTAAATTGGGCCTTCATCTGTGTCTTCAGATATGACAGGTAAGTTCTTCAATGGTATGCTGAAAAGATTGTGACATTAAAGATGACCATAACCCCTCTGAGATGTGCATGTGGGCCTTCACATGAGATGAGCATGAATGCATAACTAGTTGCAGATGCACAGTTTGGGTTGATTCATACCTATGTGGGCCATTTTCAGTCTAGCTGGCTAACTATTAAGTAACTTAGAGAGTTTGCACACAGAGTTCACTTAAAGATACCTATTGACAAACAAGTCAAGGAATTGTATCCAAGTCTGGATTTTTTTATTTTAAATGCATTAGTGATTGTTCTGTTGTATTTAACTCTCTCGAAAGTCTGCAGAAATCTCATTTCAAATTAGACAGGATTTATTGAGTGAAATACGTAACTTAGTCTGTCAGTAGCCCAGTCACTGTGCTCATTATTTTCTATATAAAATTTATTTTAATCACAATTTTATGGCAAATTCAGATAAAAAACTAGTTTCGGCATGCATGTGATTTTGGTAAAATGATGTGACTGTATAAATTTGTGAACAAGGCAGAAGGAGAATTTGATAGAAGCCACAGAAAGCAACAAGTCTTTTTCTGTATATGTATTTGCTGGTTATTTCTTTAATTGTGTTTTTCATAACTTCTTGGCTTCAACAATCTGTCTGTGGCTGTATTTCCAGAGTTTTTCTAAAGCTGTAACAGCTAAACCTCCTAATTTTGAAGTGGCATTCAGAGCTTAATTCTTATACAAGAGCTGAGTTTTGTAGAAGAACTTGAAGATCTGGAACACAAACGCCAGAAACTCACTCTGTTCTTCTAATATTTTAAATATTTGTAAATAAAGTCTCTTAAAAAGCTGGATTGGCTATGACTGGATTGCAGCCTTCAGACAAACAATCAAAAAACAAAGCACACAGTCTACTACTCTTTTTGCTCCAAAGCCTTTAGTTTAAGATTTTGCTGATTAAAGCAATTTCCAAAGTCTGATAGTGAATACAATACTGCATTGCTAAGTAAAATCTTATGCGGAAGATCCTTTACCTCAAAAGAAGGAGGTCAACTTCCTGTCTCAGGGACACTACTCTCCCCAACTGAAGTTACAAATACCTGGATGTTCTCAGAAGGATCTTTATAATGCTGAAATTGTAGCAGTGAAGACACTCTAAATGGGATAAATGACAAACATCAAATTCTGCCTTAGGTTTCAACATGTATGTTACAGGCAGTTGCTTACTTTGATTTCAAAAATAGAAGGAGGATTAAAGAAGGTGCTGTTAGAAACTGAGAACAATGTAGCACATATTTTGACGTACTGGTGAAATTGAATACAGCAAAATTGTTTAAATTATTTTCAAGTGAATGAACCTAATGCTTAGGGCAAATAAAGTACACTAGGATATGTAAAAAAAAATTCATACATAAACATTCAATACTGTTTGTGTTAAAATTTATGAGTTTAGATCTTCTGAAAAGAACAGCCCTTCTGCAAAGTTAACAAAATGAATGGAAATTTAATGGCAAATTGCCAAGTAACAAGCACTACAATAATATAATTTCAAAGCTAAAAAGTGTTTATATAAATCAGAACTTGTGTTACAGAAAATTTGTGTAGCCATTGTATGTTTAGTCTTTCATCAGGGAGAATATGTTGTGATTCATGTATGTACAGGGTGTGTAGTTGATTTTTTTCTCCAGGTGATTTATTTTTATAACAAGTTTGTACTTTGAAACTTAGTTACTGAATGAAAGGTGTTTAGTAAGGATCCTACAGTCAAATAATTCATTTTGATTTCTGTAGCTTTAAGGCAATACAGAATGAACAGTTTTGATGCAGTGTTCTTGAATTCTTTGAAGAGAGCACTACTCTAGCTCTGTGCTGCACAAATGACAATGGATTTCCTCTTGCTCTTTTTTTTGTTATGTAGGGTAATGTTATTTAAAAAACAAGAGGTTCAGTTGCATTTAGGTCAGCTATTAAAATATTGTTGGTCATTTCCTTTGACAGAACATTTCTATTGTGTTATACCAATGTCATTAGGAGGAAAGGTTATTCCCACTTGTCTGGCTGATATCAATACATACTGGCATATTACATCCTCTGGCTTTCTGGAAATGCTTTATTTGAGCAGCAGCTTGGGAACAGGAAATTTAAGGTTATATGCAGTCTGGTTTCAGACTGTATGATAGAAAATGTGTTTCCTAGAAGATGCTGTCTACCTGACAGATTTTCCCTAGTATTTTGTAGGCTTGGGTGAGCTTAAATGGGTACAAGTTGAGAATAAATTTTTACCAGCTGTAGATGGCAGACAAGGCAGAATGAGGCTTTCAGTCACTCTGTTGGATGTATTTGAGGAACTTTAATGAAATGCATTAGTCTCTCAGGCGTTCATCAGTTACTCTGGAATGTAGTTTATCTTTTAAGATATGGCAATGATAATACTCTGCTTTTATAGGTGTGCCTGCTGTCTAGGAGGGGGAAAACCAGATTACTTTTATGTTAAGCCACAGTCAAATGTCCAATCTGTGGCACTGTGGTAGAGCTTCTAAAGGCAGAGGTTCAAGGATAGCGTTTTAGCCATGCTGAGCACCCCTTTTTACCAGAATCACAGCAAGCAGGAGGAGTACAGTTAATTCCTATAGCTGTTCATGCATGTAAAACAAAACAGTGCTTATTTCATGTTGCTTTCACTGACAAATTAGACTGGTATATTTTATGTGGTGATGCTGAAAATGAGAAATTAATTTTGGTAACATCTTAATAAGTATTACTTCAGTGGCACAAACTATAAGGTTTTGAAAACAGAAATGCTTGAAGTATTAAGCCATCATACACATACACTGAGTCTGTATAAAACTATTCCACAGGGGTATATCTAAATAATCATAAATAATAAAAATTATAACTCTTTTTAATGGGTTAATAGCCACCATAGTTTTAGATTAGACCACAAGTAGATTTTATTGTAGAGTTGAAAGTGTGGTGTCTGGTGAATAACTGGATAAGCTTTCTATCTGCCTTTCCAAGAGTATCAGAATATAAAATTCATATGCAATTCATTAATTTCTTTTCAGGCCAGAGCTATGGGGTCTTACCTTGCTAAGACCCTCTGTTTCAGTCTGACCTTTTTGTAAAGTTTGTCACAGAACAAAAAATAGCTGAGGTTGGAAAGACCCTTTAGATAGAGATCATTAGCCCAGCTGCCCTGTCTGGGCAGGGTCAGACAGATCAGGCTGTCCAGGTCCTTGTCCAGTCAGGTTTTGAGTATCTCCAAGGACAGAGGCTCAACAACTTCTTTGTGCAACCCATTCACAAAATATGAGTAGCTTGTGTATTGTAGGGGACATACGTTTTATCCATCTTCATTCATTTATTTAACCTTGCTTAAGAAATACCATTTTTTAATGTTTGAATACAAGGCAGATTTAAGATTTCTACTTAAAAGTACAGAAATATTTTCTGCCCTTTCATTGCAGAAAATGGTGCATACCAAAGCAGTTTTTTCACTGAAGAGGCAAAACATGGCCAATGATTTTTTTGTCCTTGCTGAAGAATGTAAATTATGCATATAATTTGTTTATGAAATGTCTGCAACTTACAGGATAAAAGTAACATGCTGTCTGAACCTACATTGACTACAGATATGGATAAGAAATTGTATGTGAAGCTGCTATATTATATTTTCACTTAGTTGTAAAATGCAGGCATGTTTGCCCATTCTGAGTTTCTTAATATTAACTGTCCAAACCATGGCAATGTAAAATCCTGTTGCAGCAAGTTTGTTGTCAAATGCCTTTGTGATATACAGCCTTCCAGTATCTAAAGGGGCCTTCCAGAGAGCTGGAGAGTGACTTTTTACGAGGGTATGAAGTAGTGGGAGAAGGAGTAATGGCTTTAAATTGAAATAGGCTAAGTTAAGATTAGATACAAGGCAGAAATTCTTTGCTGTGAGTGTGGTGAGAGACTGGAACAGGTTGTCCAGAGAAGCTGTGGATGCCATATCCCTGAAAGTGTTGAATGCCAGGTTGGATGTGGCATTGAGCAACATGGTCTAGTGGAAGGTGTCTCTCCCCTGAACTGAATGATCTTTACGGTCCCTACCAACACAAACCATCCCATGATTCTATGAAATACAGGTTAATTTTGCTTATACTCAAAGCTGACCAAAAGCCACATAATGACATTACTGTGCTCTGGGATTGTATCAAGAAGATCCACGTGAGGACCCATGTACAAAGCATATGAGGACCTAAGTACTTGTGCATCAGTACTGTCTCGTGCCCTAAGAGCATGAAGTACAGGGTGAGTCCTTGTCTGCCTTTCACATAGGTCCAGTTTAAGTCAACTAGATGTAGACATGCAATATGGGTCCTGTTAGATATGGTTTGTAACACCAACTACGTTACTGTGCACAGAAGATTGCTTCAAGCCAATGTTAAGAGTAGTTAAAGTGAGTGATAACGTTGCTACTGTGCTACTGGTACAGTTATCTTAATTGTATTATTTTAATTTCTGTTAATTGTGTTTCTCAAAAGACAGTCAGCTCGTAACAAAAACTTCTGCCAGGCACATTGAAGAGACTTCTCTATATGGATGGCATTTGTGTTAAAGGGATGAGTCAAGCTAACTAGTGACAAGTCAGTTAAGGTGAAATAAATCACAGTATCGAGGCAAGAGAAGAGAACCCATTTGCTCCATCACTGTGAATAGTATAGCCACTGTTTGAATAATGAAGCAGAGCAGTTTCTGGAGTTGGGGTTAGTCTAGCATATTGACTTGGTTGACTGCTTTTTGAATCAGTTACTGTGCAGGGTTGTACTTATCTAACCCTTGTGTGTTTCGTATTAGTTTTAATATAATTCAAACTTTTCAAGTTCTCAGATACAACAGTATCATTTTAGGAAAGAGTAGAATGGTAATTTGGACCTATCTGTGCCTAGTAGTAGCTCTGTTACCAGACTTAGGGTAAGTCTCCTGTTGGACAATACGTTTTTGCGGTTTCACGTGGTTTTCTTCAAAGCATGGTGGAACCTTTGCATTTATTATTATGGTTTAGCTTTGTCACAAAGCTTCCACATGCATCTGTGCCTCTGATACCAGTATGGAAGGGGGACTGCTTGTCTTTATATTGCTGTAAACAGTTTTGGTCTCTGTTCTTTTCTAATTCAACAGAATTTAGCTTCTTGGAATCCTTCAAACCCTGAATGCCTCCTGCTTGTTGTGAAAGAGCTTGTGCAGCAGTATCACCAATTTCAGTGTGGCCGATTGCGCGAGAGCTCTCGTCTCATGTTTGAATATCAGACTTTACTTGAAGAGCCCCAGTATGGAGAAAACATGGAAATCTATGCTGGAAAAAAAAACAACTGGGTAAGCTATTATTTCAGCTAAAATGCTTTTAATAAGTACAGCTCTTGCCTTGGAAAACTTGAGTTGTTAATGTGGATTGTCATGTTTTCTGTTTCCAATGGAGAAAACCTCTATTTGACTCCAGCTCATTTTCTATACTCCGTATTTTGTACATTGCTGTGATTCCATTACCTTGTTTGAACCAGATTGCCAGGTGAGCCATTGTTTTTAAAACTGGTGTTCATTCATTTGATTTATAGATGAAAGCTTTGAAACTGTTGAAAGCCTGTGCTGTATTTACAGGGCACAATACAATGTTTGAGTTAGCTCTGAAGATTTCACAGGCAGAATAACAGTGTTGGTATGACACCCTGCCAGCCAACCAGCATGCTTAGGGATGGGTTGTATCGGGTTGTGGTTCCGCATTATGATTGAGTTTGATTTAATTGGTAGCTGTAGTTGTCTTGCACTTGTCTAAGCTGAGTTTCAGGAACCTCAGCTGGAGAGGAAATACTAACCCAACGAATTTTCAGCAAAAAGAGGTGAGATGGGCTAGAAGAGCAGTAACTTTGTAGGGCCATGTCTTCATAGGAAAGTCAGACATTAAACTGTCTTACCTGTTCCTGAAGTTATATCCCTTGTTATCTCAGCCTCGTAAAGTGAAACTATTGGCAGTGGAGACATTGGGTTAGTGTGTGAATTGATTTTTTTCTCAATTGATCTCTGCAACAGAGTAAGCTTTACAAAAATCAGAGATTTTTCACTAGTAATATATCTATCATGGGAAATTTGGAGTAAGATGACAAATAGACAAATTATTATCCAGCCTAGTAGCTTCATGTTGGCAGAGTACCTGCTGATGCAGGAGCCTATTAAATATCTGATCTCTCAGTGCTGTGGCCAGAAATTCATCGTTCTTGACCTGATGCCTGTATCCAGCTGATGGGGGCTGGGTAGGTGAGCACCATGGACAGGGCCTGCTCCCTGCCTGGCCAGAACACTTTTGGAAGTAATACTTAGCAAAATAATCTTGCTTGAATGACATAAAAGATCTAGACTGCAAGTTCACATTGTGCAGCAGGCTGATGCTTTTATTACAGGTGGCCATGCCAGTTCATCAAACTCAGTATTTTACCAGAAAAGAATCTAGATTTTAGGGGAAATGTTGTATGGCATTTGTAGAAAGTCCAGAAGAGAAGTACTATTTATAATATCCATTTCACTCTGGACAAAAATCAAGCACCTTAACTGTCATCATAGCAGTCTTCATGTTTTACGCGCATGAGAAGTCAGTGATTTTTCTGCATACATAAGTAATGTAGCAGCAGAAAGTTGTCATCTATCTCACAAGTAGTGTTATCAGGAAAACTTTCAGAGATGGACTTTAATATACACTCCTTTTGGTTGCATAGTGTTTCTATGCAATTTCTTTGCCTATCTCTCAGGGACAAATTCTAAGGACAATTCTGAGCTGGCTGACAGCAGGGTGGATTATAGCCCAACATCACACAAACCCTGTTGGCAAATGATGTAACTTGAAAGGGAAGATTTGAATTGCATTCCAGATCTTATTTTTTCTTGTTTAGTGACATGAAAGTAGAGTGAGTTATCTCTAGTTCATGCCTGGTAGATAGACCAAGAAACAAATTGGCACTGACATTAGCGTTGTTTATTCTATACCTGCCTAATACAGCATCTTTGTCTATATGTACTTGCATGCTTGGGGTAGAACCTTTGCTTAATTTAGTCATAAAATAAACAAATGAATTTTTTCCGTCTCAGTTTTATTTCATGTCAGTACCACAGAAAATAATATGCTGAGCAAAAATCACATTCCCCAGCTGTCCTGCTTAGCAGCTTACTATCCATTATGAAAAGGCAGTTTCCATTGGCTTTGACCTCCAGTACTTTCTTAGAAAGGCTTCTGCATTGGCAAGCTGGTTTCCTTCAGGGTTTCATTCAGTCTATTCCTTTCTGAATCAATGTGAATTGTGGATGTGGTCCATTGTTATGGAGGCTCATGGTCCAGTGGTATATGGCCAGGGACTACCTGCATGTTGTCTGTTATGCTGAGCTCAAAGCAGTTGATGGATTGTATGGCCAGACTTCGCGAACGAAGATTTGGGAAGGGCTCTTCCCACGAGGGTGGGCCCTTCCAGCCTGCACAGTGGATTTTTGAGGTGAGGCACAGCGTGCACAGAACTGGCCCCACCGTTTAAGTCCTGAGGTCCATCTACCATGGCCGAGCGAGCTTGGACAGCGACAGTGAAGTCCTCGGGACTGTCACAGCCCCCAGTACTAACCGGGGCTGACCCTGCTGAGCATCCGAGATGTGACGGGATGGGATGGCAGGGAGGCATTGAACTGCCAGGGGATGGTCCCCACTGAGACTCGAACTCAGGACCTTGGGATTCGGAGTCCAGAGTGCTCTCCTTTACACCATGGGACCACCCGCAGTTGATAGATTAGCACAGCTATAACTGACAGGGGAGGCAAAATTGCTGACTGTTCTGCAAAGGCATATGACATCATTTTGGTACCAGTACAGGACACTTTGAATGCTTTTCTCTTAAGGAGTCAAGCTGTCCTCAGAGCTGTGTGGCATTCCTGTGATAGCATCTACTACATGCAGTAAACCAGTGACCCAGTGGCCTGACATCTGTATTTTAATTCTCATGATGAAAAATACTTAAATATTAAGATGAAAATTAGGTGCAGACAACTGCATTCAGGAAATAGCAAAGTAGTATATGTGTGTTACTGTGAGAGAACAAATGGTGCATTTTCATACATCTTCGATTTGTCCCTTTGCGTGTTAAAATGAAGTGCCGTTTTTTAAAAATTGTATGTCAACATGCAACTAAGTAGCATGTGTATGTCAAAAATAGGTCAGTGTTAGAGTTTTGCTAACTTGTCTCAAGTTTTCCCAATTTTTTGTATTTAACTGCATAAAATCAATGTTTAACTCTTTCTTTGCTGCCAATTCAGCCTACCTAACAAATATAGTTGCTGTGGGGCTACTTTATTGAACTAAAAATAGAGATAACAAAAAAGTAATATGGGAGAAATCAGGCAGTCATTTGTTTTTGAAAAACAGTCTACTTTGTTGCTTCATAACCAGGTGGTCAAAGTCTGGTTTTAAGGAAGTGTATGAAACAGAAAGGAAATCCTTTCTGTTTCCTTTGCATACACTTTATACATAAAAAAGAGCAATGTGTAGGAGACACTTGGCAAATTTTCAGTAAACTGTTGTCTAGGTGTTGAGAGTTACATAATTTTGAAAATAAATTATTTAAAACTTTCAACTTCAGTTCTTTCTCCTTTGTTTATTCAGAGGGCACTTTTGATACATTCTCACCTTTCTTAACACAAATTTGCTTACATATATCTGCAGTGTTCGTAAAGGTGCCTCTGTTTTATCTGTGTACCCTTATCAATTTGCCAGGTTTTTAGCTTTGCTTTCAGACTGTTTGCAGGTCTCGCCAGACCTTTGTCCGGAAGTGAGTACAGCCAAGATACATCTATATTTAGGGCATAACAAAGTATAGTCTGATTTTTGTCATGCACTTTGTTTTTTTCTATCTACTTTTTGCTGTTGACTTACTGGCAATGATGTTTTATGGTTTTTAAGGTGTTTTGTCATGTAACACAAGTAAAATCTGTAGTATTTTTTTTGTCTTCAGTAACTCTATTCAGCAATTCTGTTTTAAATCTCAGCCCTTCTGTTTGGTATGAGCTCTTACACATTTTTCTGGGTAATATTTCATCTTCAGAATCTTTGTGGTTCTGTTTTAGCCACCAGGTCTCATTAGTGCTACCTTTTTTTCCACAGACTGGAGAATTCTCAGCTCGCTTCCTCTTGAAGTTGCCTGTAGATTTCAGCAATATTCCTACATACCTTCTCAAGGTAAAAATGAAAATCTAAGTTGATAGTATTTGTGAGAGAGTATGAATTATGAATATCTTCTTAGTAAGTATTTTGACTTTCCTGCCTTCCTGCTTCTCCAAGAGTTTCTAAGTTCATAATTTCTACATCTGATTGGATTATGTTTTGGAAAGGTGATGTTGGACATACTGGTGTTTTATGTGTCACTTTACCAGGTAGTCAATATACACCTATCACTCTAAAAGACCTTTCAGGATTTAGATTGTTGTAGAAGATGGACTGCAATGAAGATGTTCTGGGTTTTCACACAGGATGATATGTATCAAACTCTTAACCATATCCAAGATAGTATTATCTTGGGGAATGATATTTCCAAACACAATCTTTTATATGAGTTTATGGAACTTCATGACATGTAGATGCTGTGATTTTTAATGAACAGTCTCAATTGTAGCAGTAGTCTTGAAAGAAGAAGTAGAAAAGCAAACCAATTATACCATTTCTTAACAGGCAGTGAAAGCAAATACTGATGACTTGAATCAAAATCTTCAATGATTACTTTGCTTCATTGTTTACAATGAACACAAATTTGACCAGAAACTTTCAAAAGTGGGACCACAGAGTTGGAAAAACAATTATTTATTTATTTTCAAGGAGGAGAAATTAAAAAAAAACAAAACCAAAAAAGAACCAACTTTTGACAAACTACCAACAGGGAATAATTTGAAATGAGTGGTTTTCACAGCACTGGCACAGCCTCTCTTTCAAGCAGCTACTGTGGAAGCCCATCATATGGTCAATGTTAGTATATTCAGAGGTTGCAGTGAGAGATCTGTTTCTTCTCTCTCTATCACAAGTGTCAGAATGAAGGGCCAGAAATTCCACTGCAGACAACGTTTGAGTCAGTTAATTTTGCCAACACCCATCTTTTCTTGAATCTGTGTGTCTGCCTTCTTACTCAGCTTTTTGCTTCTAAACATTTGGAAGGACAAATAGTAACTTATTCTTTAGCAACCGCTATGTTGAGATGAAAATGTCAGTGTGGATTCCATTACCGCCTCTTCAACTCATTGTTAGAACTGTCTTCAAATATTGTTAAATCACAATTGCAAGTCTTCAGTGTTTTTGCAAATAAGGTATCTTGATCTACAAACCATGAAAATAAAGGTGAGCACAATTAATTGGACTGAAATTTTTGGTTGCAGTCTGAGATTGCTATCCTGTTGTCTCTCTGCCTTCTGTAGACTGTTTTCTGATTAACGAGCCATACCTAACTTTCTCAAATGCATCCAGATATTTTCAGTTTGTTCCTGTGTTGATACCATCCCTTCTCCCAGCTGACTTTAATCATGGCTTTTTCTTCTGACTTAATGGAAATGTCTCTAGACAGATATAAGAGGGTTGGCCAAGGCCTTTTTGGGAAGGTTGGTGTTAAGAAGCAGTATACAGCAACGGTTCACTTGGATAGCTGTGATTTGCTTCTGAAAGACACTGTTGAATAAAGGAGACTGAGAATGTATAGAGTGAACTACTCTGCTTCTGCCAGAACTGCCCAGTGCTGTATTTTCCAGGGACAGTTTTAAATGGGTCAAGAATTTCAGGACAAGTGCATAAGCAGTATGTTCATTAGCTTCAGTCACAGTGCTGTGTTGTACCTCTGTTCAGCCTTTGAGGCTGGAAGGTAGTGTATGACTTATGTAACTATCTGTCATCGTGTAGGCACCCTGTGATAGAAACAAATTCTACTGTTGTTCTTAAAGAGTAATGTAGTAAGGCATGACAGCATATTCCTCCATACTGTGATTCCCTATCGTGTTCACTAAACATCTTCCACCTTCTCAAACAAGACTGATATACTGTGGATAAATCATCAGTGCTCCACAACTGCTTCCTGGAGCTTTGTTCAGCTTGAGTACTGAGTCATTCATTAGTCTGAAGGAAAACACCTATTTATTTGGCATGCATGTATAGTGTGATGTGAAGAGATGTGCACAGCAGGTAACAGAATCAAAGTTTCCCAGTCTACCTTTATTTTGACATTTCTAACATCTTAACGTCTTAGCTATGGGATTTTAAAATTAATGTGTTTTTTGTGTGTCCTAGCTTGGATTTTTACAACAGGAGATCCTTCTTGATGGACAATGTAATGATGAAATCCTTAGCTTTCTTAGTCAGGCTTCTACTGTGCAAACTGACAGGCTAACTATCTGTAGCAGGAAGGTGATACGTGGTCTTGAGTGAATAGCCACAGGAGAAGAAATTCCACTAGTGTTTGTTGACAGTAGAAGAATGGTTTGACTCAGGCTCTAGCATGGATTATGGCAGAGTGTGCTCTGTAGTAGGCATGGATCCTACACTCCTGCTGCCTTCAGTTTCCTGTATTCTGACATTTTCAGCTTTATGAATGTCATCTCATATGACAACAACATAAAAGCAGATAGAACCATAACTACTCTGTTGTGGTTGAAATAATTATGCTCTGAATACTCCAAATTCATAAAGTTATTTAGAAAAACAATCAGATTTTATTAAGCTGCTTTCTTTTTTTTTTGGATGAGACTTTTGATATAAATAGATATTCAATGTATTGCAATAAAATAGTCTATTTTCCATCATGTCTGCCAGTTGTGTTGGTTTCAGTACTGCTTGCTGGGTTATGGTACATGATTGATAGAGAGTCTATTGACGCAGTGGAAATAATTATTAATATATCACCCTGAAAGGTGGAAGAGCAATTGCTAATTGAAGACTGTTAGTATATTAACACCTTAATGTTTTACTGCAGAATTTAATGTGTTTAAATTATGTTCTAGTCTGTAGCCAACCTTATGGCATGCAGTAACTTCTCTGTAATGATTTCCAAAGTTCAAACCTGTCTTATGCTTTCCCTGATGTCTTCTTCTTTGATGTTTAATTAATACTGCTAGTATTAAAATCCGGTGAAATATTTGAAGACCATTATTTTTTACCTAATCAATCATTCCTAGTACCCCAGTGATTTGTAATACTCTTTTGAAATCTTTATTTATGGCAGTAGGTAACCAAACTACAAATGGGACTGTAAAGCTTTGCATCATAAGCGAATACTCAGGTTTGAATATGTAAACTGTGACATCAGTGTAATGTTACAAAGTCTTTGGGGTTGTTGAGAATATGTTCGAATCATAAGATCTTACACTGTCAACTTTGTATTGAGGGTTATAGCAGTACTCTCACCACAAAGAGTAAAAGTTTGAAGGTGTGGCATAAGTTGAATTGTTATGGACTAGAGAGGTGAAATTTACCAGGTATTTGCTGGTAACTAAAGTTAAAATTGAGTTCAAGAGTGAGTGCATTTTAAGGAAAATAACTGCGTATATTAAGAAGAGTGAAAATGATGGTTGTTTTGAAACCTGAAATTCTAGTAAAAGTTCTTCAGTTGAAAGCTAAATAATAACTTGGAATGTCTGCAGCAGATAAATATTTTTCCTTAACTTTTCTTATCATATTCCTTCACGTTTGAAAGCAGAAGTATCATTTTTTATTTTTCATCTTACAGAACTCTTTGAAGAGAACTGTTGGTTTACACTTAAAGAGCACATTCAGGAAAAGACACTCTTTCATTATTTTTCTGTCAGAAAGATGCACTTTAATGCAAAGTTTTTAAACTGAATATGGACCTTTGTGTCCACTTCTACATTGTTTCCTTATGCAAATCCATTTGATGTAAGTGAAAATTTTGAGTGTTGAAACAACTGCAGAATCAAGCCAGTGGCTCAAGCTGCTGCAAAGTTCATTACAAAAAGTCTTTCATTAAGGTTCTGTTATTTGAAAAGAATTTGGCTTTGACTCAGGAAAACCCTTACATCTGTATCTGCTTGCTATTATACTTTTCCTTTCCCTTTGTGCTGGTTTAAAGGCGAACCAGCAGGAGAAATGAACTCACCACGAGAGAGATTATAAGTCAGAGCTAAAATGTAATAATAATATTACAATAAAAACACTGACACAAAAGGGAAATTGCTTTCAACTCACAAAACCCCAGCAGTATGACCCAGTGTCCTGGGGCACAAACCCAAAGGGGTTTGTTTGCCCTTGTGCTGAGACCCCTGTGGCTCCCCCAAGTCCAGAGCAAAAGGAAATGAAAAACCTGTTGGTGCAGGTGAGGGCTGTGGTCTGGACAAGAGCGGTGATCTCCTCCTATCGAGATCCTGCTTCTCCTCTGGATCCGACAAGAAGTTCCCGAGGTCTTCTTACCCACCGCTTATGTACCCTCAGGGAGCACCCAGTCCCTCCCCCTGGGCGGGGACTCACACTATGGGTGATTAACTCTGGGAGCCAGGGGGTATTTTTGAACTGTTGATGGCCCATTAGCAGCCACACCCCCTCAGGCTGGGTGTGAAGGTGATGACTCCCTGGGCAGCTGCTGCTAATGGCCCATTGTCCTTGGGGAATGAATAGAGGGGGTAGAATACACAGCTTTGATCACCCCCACACAGTGTTAGCTGGTCCCTCCTGCTGAACTAGGACACCCTTTTTTGCTGGTGGATTTTTAATCAGCACATTTGTTTAGACATAAATTCTTTTCTGTTTGTTCCAACATTTTTAATTTTCACCACCCTATTTTATAACTGAAAGTATTCACAATACATACTGCTTTTGAGAGTCAGTCTCTCGTTCACATTTCTGCCTCTTTGCAAATACTGTATATGCCACAGCAATGATGAAAGTGATAGGCTTAGCATTTGAAATGCCTTTTACAAATTTTCACAGAATCATAGAATTGTTTAGATTGGAAAAGACCTCATAGACCTCCTAGTCCAACTGTTAACCCAGCACTGCAAGGTCACCACTAAATCATGTAGTGCCCCATCTATGCACCAGCTGAAAACTTCCAGGGCTGGTGACTTCACTACTTTCCTGGGCAGCCTGTTCAGTGCCTGATCACTCTTTCAGTGAAGAATTTTTTCCTAAATCCCATCTAAACCTTCTCAGATACAACTTGAAGCCATTTCCTCTCATCCTTTCAAGGGTTACTTGAGAGAGGAGGCTAAGCCCCACCTGGATACAACCTTTCTGGTATTTGAAGAGTGAGATAAGGGTCCTCCTTGAGCCTCAGTTTCTCTAAACTAAACAACCCCAGCTCTCTCATCCCCTCTTTGTAAGACTTGTGCTCCGGATCCATCACTAGCTCCATTGCTTTTCTCTGAACATACTCCAGGACCTCAGTGTCTTTCTTGTAGTGAGGAACCCAGAACTGGACACAGCACTTGAGCTGGGTCTCACCAGCGCCACGTACAGATGGACAGGCACTGCCCTAGTCCTGCTGGGCCACACTATTTCTGGCAGAAGTCAGGATGCCCTTGACCTTTTTGCCCACCTGGGTATATTTATTCTTTGTAGTTTTGTTTCATTCTTTGTAGTTGTTGTCAGCTACGGGCACGTGTGTAATCATAAAGACAAGTAATTAAAAATCTCTAGCCCAGTAATTTACAAGTTGTACTGGATTATGTGACTGTAGTATCATTGCACAGTATGAGTGAACTTGAGAGTTTGTTGCCAGTGATGCTGTTGGAAACAATGCATTTAGGTATTTTTCTTCTTATTTACATGGTGTTTTTTACGATTTGACTAAGATGTTCTCTGCCTTACCTCCTCTTCTTGTATGTATCTTTTAAAGTACTCATTTCCTATTTGTATGTGCCTGTTTGTTGGGCCCTGGTGATTAGCTGGTATCAGCACCAATTTAGCCATATGCTGTGACTAGCAGCCTTCCAATACTTTTTCACTGTTCAAGTGTAAATGTGATATGCAACACAGACTTGTTTTTTTGTACTGAGGAGCCTTTTTTTTTGTGTTGACCATTGTATTTAGTGCATATCTTTTAAAACTGAAACAAATAACAGACATTGTCTAGACACATTGCCAGGGGCCAAACAGTTGTATTAAGACTGTCAATGGAAAAGGTTTATCCTCAAGTTCAAATTGAAAGATAAGACATTTTTGTGTTTTTTTTCCTTACTGTGATTTCATCATTTGGAAGTCTCTTAAAAGACTTCAGTGCAACTTTTGTTTACAGTGTAGACCAAGTTCCAAGTACTGTAAAAAGACTGCAATACTTGTGTATGTTTGAGTAATCAACTATAGTAGAGAACAAACAAAAAGTGTAATATGAAGGGTTGAATGAGATTTTTTTCCAGACCGTTTTCTTTACTGTTGTGATTCAGCATTTTGATTTATTTGACAGCATTAAAGGTTTATGTTAAGTTGCTACAAATACCAAACCACAAATATAGTCTTGTACAAAAGTAGTACTAATGCTGGTTAAAAAAATTGAGCTAAACATGCTGAAAAAGAATAATATTTTCTTTTGCTTTTAGACTTCATTTGGGTTTTTTTGTAGCTGGCTAACTAAAACCTGATGTATAGTGCCTGAAGGTCACAAAGTCAATGGCAAGGATGAATTAGAGTCCATATCTGACTTGATCTTTTTGACTGTTTTGTTCCATGCTGAGCAGCTACCTCTCAAAGGAGCATAGGACACTGTGCAGGATATACTATTTGACTGTCTTCCATAACATTTTATGTCTTCTTTGTTGGCTAGAATGATGAACTTCTGTGCCATATGAAGCTTGTCATGTCTGTGGTGCCAGGTATCATTTTACCTGTTTTTCCAACAGGAAAGCTGGAATTTTATAAGACTGATAGATAGTCCTGAAATAATACATAGTTCTTTCAATTCACAATACTTTGACCATGCTTCCCATAGAGATCTTTTAAGCTGATATATAGATTGCTATTAATATTATACTACTAAAGACTTCATGGCAGAGGCACAAAGTTAAATTCCTGAATTGTATTCCATAATGTATTTATCTTAAGATGTATGCAAGCATTTGGATCAAATAGTTTAAATTTTAAAAGTAGATGACAGTACGATGTCCACTAGATTGCTTATTATACTAACATTAAATTACTTAAACAAAATATTGGGTCATCAAAGTTTGTCTGGGTTTCTTCTGTTAATAAAGGCAAACTTTATAACACACAATTATAATGAACCATTGAGATTTTAGATTAGAAGTTGGTCTGTGCAAGTTAGTACTGGCAATATTTGAAACAGTATAGTTTGTAGTAGCTGAAGCCAGTAAATTGCATGATCTAGAGGCTGTGGAAATAAATGTGAGCTGTGATGCAGAAGACATGTATCAATAAGAATCACAGACTGTTCTGAGTTCGAAGGGACCCACAAGGATCATCGAGTCCAACTCTTAATTCGGTGGCCCACACAGGGGATTGAACCCATGACCTTGGCATTCTTACAACCAAGTTTTAACCAACTGAGCTGAAGATGTCATTGATACTTGTCTCTCATTTCATCCTGCATGCAGTAATCTGCAGTTTACTTTTGCTGCCTGCTTTTTACATTGAAAAATACTAAATGAAGTACCAGTGAGGAAGTGTTCCTTTACCTCGATATGCTGACCATGTCAGAGTAGCAGCTGGGTGTCAGAAGCATGCAAAACTCCCAAGCAGTGGAGCTTGCATATTGACTGAGGCCAAAAATTAAAATGGGAGGAAAAAAAAGTCTTCGTGTCATGAAATGTTTCTGTCAGTTTAGGAAGTTGTGGAATCAGAAAAATAGTGTCTTTTTTTGTGATTAAATATTTTAATTGTCTAATTTTCTGTTACAGCATAAAAAACATAGGATCTGTCAGGTTTGAGTGTTTTGGCTTTTTTTTTCGTTATTACTTTGCAGAATGTTTCAGTTGTTGCTCTAGGTAAAAATGTAAGACCATATATATTCCACTGTATTGGACTCCTTGGCTAGTCTAACTGCTGCAGTTGTATTATGAACCTTACAGAGTTTTGCAGAACTGATCCACCCTCTTGCTTAGTCACAGAATCTACTGATTCTGGCATTGGAGAGTTCAGAGTAAAGTGATAACTGCTGTAGTTCAGTGAAACTTCAACAATACTTACAGACGCTATGATTTCATTAGTCATCCTTTCATGACTTTATTCTTAATATCTTCTGCCCACAAACCAAGGGAAGCAAAGCTCTGTATAAGTATGTTTTATAATCAGAACGTGTTATATTCAAATTCTGTAAACTGATCAGTTTCCTTCATTCTCACTAAACTTTATTAGTACAACTTTTCCACAACAACGTGATTTGTTTGTAGTATCTAGTCACTAAAACCATGTAAGACATGTTAGGATCAGGCGCACCTTAAGCTCCATCTGCTGAAAGCAAAAGCACTTTTTTAAAATTGTCTTTTTCTGTAATTTATTGGAAGATTTTGTTAATAGGATCTGTCAGCTGGAACAGCTCACTCTGCACAGCTGATGATTTTTATAGGTTATGATCTTAATATGAATCATAATCTCCAATCAGCTGTATTTCTGATGACAGTTATTTTATATTTAAACATTTTATTTTTATAATGCAATAGTAAAGGAAAGAACCACACATTTCCAGATAAATGTTAGGATATTCATCTCAATTTCTGTGAATTTTTCTCTAATTTGGTAGTACTACTGATTTTCTAGTCAAAGATTACTTAAAAAATGAATTTCATTAATTTCCTTTAAAAAAATGAGAAGAAAAATTAGTGTAAAAGAACAGCTTCTGAAATTTATAAGCCTTTTTTGCATCTGGTGGGAAAGTCTATAGACACGATGTTGCGTGACTTGGTTCAGATTTACTGCCTTGTTAGGGCTTGTAATTTGTACTATTGCTTTACATTTGCATTTTCTGTATTGCATAGAAAGAATGGAATTCAATAGCCATAAAAATAATTGCAGGTTATTACATAAGATGGTGCTTGTTTTATCTGTCGTGGTCCACCCAGAGTATGTAGAACAAACAATGTACAGGGGTCTTAAACTGGGATGTGGATCTTGAATCTGTATTTCTTAACACTTTTTAATTAGTTCTCCATTGCCATTTCTTCTTGAAGGAAAAATATTTGACTAGTTGTTGAGTAAAGAATTTGGTCGTAGCAATAATCTGTAAAATTCATCAACCAGCAAATCTGTATTTGCAAATACAGAAGTACAGAAAGCATCATGGTGGGATTTTAAGGATGTTTCAGTACTGAGCCCACAGCCTCTTTCTACTATTAGGATTCTTATTAGGCTTTACATCAGGGCTTAGATCCTAGAGCAGCTTATATTTTGAGGTTTTAAAGTAAATTTTGTTTTTACGAAGTGCCAGTTACTTACTGTTACAGAGACTGGGTTGCTTTAGTGTTTTGGGGTGTTTTGTTCTGGCTTTCAGGTTACTAGACGTGTCTGTTTTGTTAAGAAACAATAGTACTAACATGACTGTATTTCTGTGATGATTTCATATTATTCTTAGTCATTCTTGGTTTGGATTTGCACTGTGATTTGCAGTGTTAACTTTTTTCTTATAAATACACGAAATCTTTCATGACAGTCTAAAAGGGAGGTTTTGTTCGGTTTTGGGGTTTTTAAAAGATGTATCTAAAAAATAACTGTGTGGTGTAGTGTGTAGCATTGCTCACTTTTATTTGGTTTCATAGGTTTAGAGGTTTAAGCCAAAAATAAAAATAGTAAAGTTTTAGTGTTGAATCAGTAAGTCTCAGCAGTAAACATTCTGAGGTTGAATAATCTATCATTTTTATTTTTGTCTAATTTATACTGACAATGTCATTAATCATAATATCATGAAACATAAAAATATGAAATATCTAGGGTGGTCTGCCAGTTTACTTGATGTTACCAAAAGAATGCACAGCATTTCGTCTACCAGTTGCTAACAAATAATGTGCCATGTTTCTGTCAAGCATTTAATTTATACAGTAGGTTCTGTTTAGGAAAATTGTTGCTTGTTTTTGTAAGGTGTATGTCTGTGTTTTCTGTTTTGGAAAGAGACTGTGGATGGAGAAGGCTAAAGGAAAGACTGCCTTGTCCAGCAGCATCTCAGTGAGACACTGAAAGAACAGTAAATAAAACTTAGACCTGTTGACTCTCTATTTCTGTTCTAATGATTTGTGTTCATGTTGGAACTTGTACGTCTTTCATGTGCTGGGACCTGTAATCATTGCAAACAGCACGTCCATGGGAGAGAAGGGGCAGTGGGGAGGAGTGTTAGTTTGGCTTCACTGGGTGCAATTAGGTACACTCCTTAGGCCTAAACAGGTTACCAATACATCAAAATTTGGGCAAAAAGATATCCATGAATTAAATGTTGGGTTTGAGTTGAATAATGAACTGTCTGGAGTGCACATACAATCTTTAGGCATACCCATGTAATACCAATAGGAAGAACTTCTGGTGAGGGAAAATTGTGAAATAAGAGTTAAACTAATAATGCTATTCCAACTCTTGGCATTTTTGTCATTTTTTGTCATTTGCTTATTGTAGTTATGTTAAGTAATAAACTGCTGAAATATGTATTTTTAAAAATATATCTGTGTTTAAAAATTTGGAGATATCAGATATTCAGTGATAGTGTTTTCCTGTAACATCTTTTCTGGGCTAGAAAAATATTAGACAAATATGACTGATGTCTTGACTAAAACTGATGAATGACTGATGGTATGTAAATAATCAGCTACTCATTTGCAAAACCCTGAGGACAATGTGTTGGTTAACAAAGAATAAACACGCTCATTCCAAATTATTGTTTTCATTGTTTAGCATTTATAATGTGTGTCCTAGATAAAATCATTAATTCAATCTCATTTCACCTAGACTCATGCCTTTTTTTAAAGTCCTAAATCTTATTTCATTTTCATTTTACTATTGTTAAGTGATTAGGTAAACTCTTGAAATGTAGGTCAAATTAGATGCAACTTACCATTTTGACATCCATGTAGCTATAGTCTCTTTTTTTCTACATGGGCTAGTTGAAAATAGCAACTGGTCATCTCACAGGTTCTTATTTGATATATTATTCACAGGAGTTGTGACATATGGTAAAACACCTCTGTTTTTCAGAGAAGACTTTAATCCTGCTTCAGGTGCATACAAGCCAGGTGTGCACAAATTCACAGTGAAATCCTGAGCTGTGATTAGAGAGCTTGTCCAAGGCATTAACCAGAGTGGTGTCCTTCCTCTCCCCTCTCTTTCTAGAACCTTCGCAACTGATCACAATTACAGTGAGCATACATTTAGGTCCAGTTCACTTTGACACATTTCTCTTCAAGGAAAACTAACTAGCCTGTCAACAGGGAAAGCTGTATGACTTCAGTGTTGCTGGAGATTTTTCTCTCAGGCTCTTTCTCCACTAGTATGGATTTTTAGGTTGTGCCTCCATAACATTCTTTACTGTTCTTGAGTGTCTTATGGTGATTTCGGACACGGCTTAACACCTGGACAAAAATTTATAAGATGTTATATTGACTCACGTAAGTCACCTTTTCAACTGGAAAATTGTGTTCTGCCTTTCCCCCCCCAAACTATGTAGCTGAGCAACAATGACAAAGCTCCCCCTTGCATTAAAAAGACCAGGGCTCAGAGTTCCAGCGCTTGGTCCAAGTAATGAAAAGTCCTTGGTTTCCGTTTCTGAGAGGAATGAGGTGCTCCCTGCATGCTGCTGACCTCAGTGGAAATGAACTCAATTCAAGTATATAATATTCCTCAGGATCGAGCTCTTGTTGTTAGAGAACATGATGAAATGAAGCATATTTCTGATGATATTTAGAACTTCTGTTCTACCTTTCTCAGGTTCACACAACTGAGCTGTGTTCTGTATGAAAGAGAAGCACCGTAACTGTTTCATTTATTAAAAAAAAAGAAAATAAAAATTGGAAAGCAAATAAATGGCAAAGAGCAGAGTGCATATAATTCAACTTGCAGACTCTGTGAGAAATATTTAAACTAAAATACAATTTTAATTTTATAGTCTTAATGCTGTGTTTCAACTTTGTTTACAAATAGAACACTTCTCTCTCTAGGTAGAATGGAGTTCTTTGTGTATCCATTTCATTTTATGCATATTGTGTGTTTTGACAATGTCTGTAAAAGGCTATTAAAATGGCAGTAGTTTCTAGGCTTTATTCTGTATAATTAACCTTGACTGCACAAGAGCTACTGAACAGAAAAGCAGTTTATTTTGTATTAAATACTCATTTTAACATGGCGACTCAAACTGCTTTTTCAAGTTTTCTTTTAATGTAAAATCAGCAATCATCGTTGAAACTGTATTTCAAGATGTGGAAATTACTAGGTGAATATTACTTTTTTGGTAGAAATAAAGGTCTGTGGGTTAATAATATGATGCTTTAGGACTATGTGCTTTATGAGCTTTCCTAAAACAAAAAAAATTTTGGAATGAAATTACCAGAGAGATTCTCTTGATTGCAATAGCAAATGTTTCATGAGAAGCTGTGCAACTGAATTTGTAATAAACAAGACTGGCATTTTATGATTGTGTTGTTGCAACATCAGTTTTACTGTATGGCAGCAACTTAATAGCTAAAATATTCTCTTTGTTTCTTTTTTTTTCTTTTGTTTACCACATATTGCCAGTTCCTTCTTGAAAAAATGTGTGATCAAACTGCAGCCCCATTTACAGGCCTTCAGGCAATGATAGTATCAGATTTGGGAGACTATACCTGTTAAAGTGACTTGGAGGCATATATTATATCTCTGACTCATGTGAGACAGCATTGCAGTATGCAGAATTATTTTGTCTTGTCTTCTTTATTTATGAATTTTGTGAATATAGCTGGCTAAATTTACCCATCCTGAAAAAATGGTGTAGGAAGTTATCGAAATGTTGTCACTGTTATCAGAAGGTAAGTAACTGTGGATGAATAAAGAGTATATTAACGTAGTGCTTCAATACTAAATAAAAAAGAAGCTAAAGCACAAAAAAGATAACTTAATAGAAAAGAACTGAGGGTCACTGGAAGCCTAGTAAGAAGAAAGATCCATGTAAGATTGAAGAAATTGTAGTATATTAGATTTGGAAGGACACATTCCTAGGGAACCTGGAAAATTGTAATAGTGGTCTGTATAAATGTGATTTAAAGGAAAAAAATAATTTTGCTATGCAGTTCATCAAGGCACAAAGTGAGTGTGTGTTTAGTAGGACTTCTGGAGCAGTTTTCTGGCACACAGAGGTAGGTTTTAATTAAAACAACCAGGTTTACGAGGAGTAGAAATAGAGAACGTTCATTTTGTACAGGTTTAATCCCTCATCTCCCTGAATCTCTATGCTATTCCATTTTGTCCTCCCATGTGTCCTGCATAGCAATTTTTCAAGTAAGAAGGTAGGAAGTGTTTTCACTGGTTGGCTCCTCACTTGCTGCTTTTCATGGCAAACTGAATTGACCTGTCTCGGTATTCAGTGGAGTGATCAGTTGTGTCTCCCTTCTACCCAACTGCAGGTGATCATAGGGCTTCTATGAACTTATTTATCTTCTGAGACCAAAAACAAGAGGGAAGAGAGTGAGGAGGCATCTGAAAAGAGTGCTTACATATTCACTGAATCTGAAACCAAATTAAAAGAGAGAAAAATTATTACAATGTGTGTATATTAGAATGAAAAACTTGCTGACATTCAAAACCTTTTCATCATTCAAAAGTTTTAGAACGATTTTGCTCAAGTGGGATGAATGCCCAAGTAGAATATTTACACTTGGTTAGCACTGAGACATTTGGTTGAATTTGTTTGTAAACTCCTTCCTGCTACCTAATCCTCTATCAGTGTTGTTTAAATCAATTTGGGAATGCCCATCTAAGGGATTATATAGTTTTAAAATAAGTCTTTTGTCAAGTGACCAGTGCGGGAACATTTGTGGTAGGTCATGGTACAGCTGGTTTTCTCCTTCCTCCACTGAGCTGATCATCATTGTTAGTGTGAGGGAAATGTCTCCATTAGAGAATCAGTTGTAAGTTTTCAATATGAAGACTATTAACTGCTCATTTAATATGCAAAAGCTATTTTGGGGTTGGACAGAAAAAGCAAGAATCTGAATTTGTAGAGAAAAATGAATAATCTCTGCATTACCATATTAAGGCAATTTTGGAAGGTACTTTCAATTAAGATATTTACAGCTGTATAAAACACATTAGTGTGCTTTTTGAATCACAGAAAAAGAGTGGAAACAAGTCTTATTGAAAAATACAGTGAAAAAGATTCTTCTTGAGATTAATATTTTGGAAGCTTACTGCATGTAAAGTTTTGAAAACACTAGGAACTCTGACATTGTGTCTCCAGATACTTACCTGCTTCTCCTGTGCATGAGTACATTCACGTCCTTGGGAAACTATTACATGGAAAACAAAATATTTGGAAATGCTCGATTTATTATTTTTAAATAAACTATTAGTTTAGGACTGTTTACTTTTTTTTTTAAATGCAACCATTAATTGCAAACCAGCATCTAACACAGTGAAAGCTAGACAAATACAGAACAAATAATTTTATAATGCTGATTGAGAAGGGAATATTCTGAAATTGACAGAAATAGCTTGACAGTGTCCTCTAAGTAACCATCTGCAAATAGATTAATTCCATTATTTTAATGGACTCCTTTCTTGATTAATCAATGACCTTATTCTCTTAAGCATATCTGTCAGGACATGTCTTCCTAACAAATCTATTCAGCCTGGAGCCTGTAAGGCGGCATCTTCATCTTCAAACTGTGTTAATTCAAGAAAATGTTGTGGTAATGTGGGCATTGCTTGTCCAAGAACATTAAGTACCCTGGTCAGGATCTTTTTAACCATAAAAGGGTGTGTGTTATGCTTTCTTGCTTGGTATAAGTTGGAAGAGAGTGAAAAAAATACAGAAGGAATTTTTATTACAGGGAAATATTTCTCTAGTTCCCTCCAAATAGCACATGAAGGAAAATTGTGCCTGAAAAAAAGATTTTGTTGTCAGACGAAGAAATCTGAACTGCATATTGTTAATGATAAATGTTCTAGCTTTGATGAATACTTTATTTCAAATTCGATATTTTCTAACAACAGAAACATAAAAAGTTAATTTTTAGGCACCTCCTTATTTTCCATCTATTTAAGTAAATCTTTCTCTGGATACTGGCCCTGATTTTTTTCATTATCTTTTCCCTTACCATACCTAGAGACTGTTATCAATTGAAGTTGTTTAGAAGTTTGCCTGTAAAATAAAGAAAAAGTAAACGAATTTGATAGTGTGTGTGTTCCAGGAATTAGCATGTGAAGAGAACTAAGGTTTTCAGAGCAGTTCCCTCCTGGTAGTGTACAAATGTAATTGTTAGCAAAATGTTTATTTATTGCTCTTTAATGTGTTTTGTATTTCTTTCAAGAAAGATGACCAATTCCTTGATATTTGCGTTGGGAAAATAATACATTTTATTTTAAGATTGTGAAATCATAAAAGAAGTTCAAAAGTGAACAGCCACTGTTTTTCAATTTGCATTTGATTTTTAACAGTATATGTCCTGTTTAAGTTTAGCAGTAATACCAAATTTCTTAATCTCACCTTTAAGTGATCAGAGCTGTTGAGCATAATAAGAGGACAAGTATGTACCCCTTGTGCTCTTTTGTTTCCATGGATGTTACACAGATTAGTGTGTTACACATGAGTGTGCAACACAAGTCATTTGCTGTAAAGGCTCGGTGTGTTTCTGAGATTTTGTAAAAAAAAATAAATTCAAAACATACTAGTATCTTTAAAGCCTCTTTTGCAGAGTGAGCATCAGAGTCTTCTCGTTCCTTATCTCATGGTGAGATACCAACATGAAGGATCAGGAAGCATGAATTTTATATTCTGTTCTGGTTTCCACCAAAATTCTTAAAGAGATTCAATTTGATGCTGAGAAAGCAAGTCACATAATCTCTTGTGTATGTAAAAGGAGGGGGAAATACTTAAAAAGCCTGGTTGTAATAATGCCAAGGTCATGGGTTCAATCCCCTGTATGGGCCACTGACTTAAGAGTTGGACTCAATGATCCTTGTGGGTCCCTTCCAACTCAGAATAGTCTGTGATTCTGTGAAAAGTTATTAGTGATATACAATTGCAAATTGATACAATGTTTTGATTTTTATTGCAGTCTGAAATTTCTTTCTGTAACATGTTATTGGTGTACAGCTCTTCCAGTGGCTTGGAAGCATTTACATGCTGAAAAGCAGAGAGACAACTTTTCAATAGGTGCGCTTGTGCTTTAATGTTTGTTTGTAATTTCAGAGCAGTAAAAGGATTATTTTTTTCCTTGTTTGTGTTTCTTATGATTATTTTCTCTAAAGGGCTAGGACAATGAGAATAAAGTTTGCTTCTTTCTATTGTATTTTTCCTACAGAAAGATGTGTTGCAAATATGAGATGTAAAACATAGATTTCAATCAATAAAATAACACAAAGTAATGTATTTATGGAGAATTGCATAGTATGAAATGCATATTGTCATATGACTTTTTGGAATGATGATGTGGCTTCACTAAATCTTTCTTCTCAGTTTGTCTTACACGAGTACTGAAAATAATAGTACAGTTACCAAAGTAACTGATTATTTTGTAATGAGAATGGAGTGCCTTGCGTTTGGAAACAAGGATTTACTCGTATATCCAACTATCATAAAAAAGAGTTGATTTCTATCTTTAAACTAAAGTTTTGGCTGGAGTGAAGAGCAAATGTGTACCTTATGCTTGGTGGGTTTTCTTCCCTGTTTTGCAAAGAAATATTCATTGCACTTCATGTTGTGGGAAAGAACTAACTAGTAGCTTCACTTCCCTGTGTGTGTGTTAGAAAAAAAGAAGAGGTTTAGGATGCTGGAAAGCGATCAAGGCAAGACATGTTATGTTCCCTGTTATGAAACTAGTTGTGTGCAATCCTTTAAAAACAAATATTTTGGATACCTTTAAGAAAGGCTGGTCTAATTGGCCCATTTGATGCAGTTTGGGCCAGAGATGACTGGGGTTTATTCCATGCGGTGGACTCTGCCCTCATTGAAGTCAATAGGATCATGATCACAGAACTGCATTCATAAACATAGATCTTTAAACCAACTGAAATGTGAAGGGCAATTATATAGCATTATATATAAAGGCCTCTTTGTGTTATGTGCTTGTTCTATGTTTCAGAGGGATAAATATATACAAGAATTGTAGGTGTGTCAAAGTAGCAAAACTGGTTCAGACAGGTAAAGTATTTGAAGTGATGTCTTTTACACCATTAATAATTTTGAGTTTGTCTCAGTATTTCTGCATCAATATTATGAATCCTGTTTTTAGAGATTTATTATTCCTATAAAAGCATCAGGCTGAAATTTGGCTCATCAAACAAATTACTCTTTCATCCTTTTTCTATTTAAAGAATTTTATGCTGTCAGTGATAGCTGTCTGATACTGGAAATGCTTCTGCAAGTTGAAATTTCATTCACAAAGGAGTTGCTGATAGTTAAAGGAATTGAGATTAATGGGGTTCCTTTCTGTGGCACTGATGGAGAACTTTGCAGTCAGAGTCTAAATGTTTAGAAGTACAGACTTAAGCTCTGTAATGACACTAATAAGATGTATTAATTTCCTCATTTTGAAACTGGGAGATGGGTGTATGAAGTTGTGCTAGAGTCGTGTAGTGACAGACCAGAAATAGATTCCGGTAGTTGTGATTTTTAAGCCATGGAGGATCAAATACAATAATTGTTTCGTCTACTAATTTATTTGTGGCTGTCAACCTAAATTTAGTATGATATTTATTAATAGGTGAGTACAAGCTGTTCCATGTGCTAATCTTTGTCCATTTGAGTATTTGTTTATCATGGTTGAACTTTATGCAATTTAGGGAGCTGTCATTCAGTAGATTTTTTAAGTCTTTGATACAGCAGTGTTGGAGGTAGAGAGGAAATGAGCAATTTTATTAATTTCAAACAAACTGAAAACGTTTTAAATTACTGTTTTAAACATTTTTTGCTTTAGTCATAGGTTATCTTTTAAATTCTGTTTTAATTAATTCTAAGTAATAGTTTCAATTGCAACTAGAAGCTTAAAGTGCATATATTTATGAATTTAGGATTACAGATGTTTTGAATGGGAATACCTCACAAATGCATCTGTGCTGCTTTATTTAAATTATTAAATGTCAGTTCAATATGTCAAAATGAAGCAGAAGACAGTGAAAATTATATTCTAGTCTGTCCACTGAGCAATCAATTCATTTAACATGAAGTAGGCATTCAGTGGTGAGACTTAGGTGTTCCCTTCCTGTCTTCCTTGATAAGTGAACATTCAGGTCTTTAGATGTAAATGGCAGCTCAAACTGTTGTGGTGTCATGTTGACCAGACCACACCTGAGTTGAAGAATGGGCTCAGTTCTTTCTGTCTTCCTCTGGCAGTCCTACGCGTGATCCATTGCTCTATGAAAGAAACTTACTGCTGGAATTTTATTATGTTACCAACATGATTAGGTACACAGGCGTTGGTATTCCCAGTGTTAAGTTCCCTGTTGCCAGTGTCTGGATTGCCAGTAGCTTCAGTATTGGTTCTGGCACTACTGCAAAACCTGTCATTACTTAGCCAAGTTTACTCAACACAGGGCTCAAGCTGTAGCACTAGAGGTCTCATTGGTTAGTGCCACAGTATGTCTTTCTTTCCTAAAGACATTGACTTTCATCTTCTTTCTGACCTTCTCTGAATTGTGCTGCAACCTGCTAAGCCCCCAGTACATTAATAGGAATGAAACCTACCTTACATGAAATTTATTTAATTAATAAACTATATTAATTTAATCTGAGTGAAAAACATAATAAATGAGGCATCTTGACTTTCAGAAGTAGCATTGGAAGGTATCTTAATCTTATCTACAGTATTCTTTTCAAAGTCCTTGGAATTTCTGTATGCCTGGAGAAGTTCTATGTTGTCTAAGACCAATTTGTCTTCTAATTATAAACTCAGTGCTGTCTTTCAGACAGAACAACACCATAGGTCCCAAAGCAGATGAGTCTTACTCATATCTAACTTCCTGTTGGTAGTGGTATCAGAAGTTTGTTACCTTTCTTGTTGACTTCTGTTTTCTTTAATAATTAATGAAGGTAATGTAGTTTTCTCAGTATCACAGCTGGGTACCTTCAGAGCACATTTCATTACTCTTTCAGCTGTTGAAATATGGAATATACTTAACTTTCCTTGTTTTTAAGAAAAACAGGTCTTGAGAAAATACAAAGGTAGATAGAAGTTTTTCACCAATTCAAAAGGGTTGGACTTGATGATCTGGGCCAACCCAACTGATTTTGTGATTCTATGAAAATATATGAAGTGACATAATTTATAAGTGAAATTCAAGATCAGTATTTAATTTATGTGTGATATCAACTAACAAGGATTTTGTTGAAGTTGTCAAATATCTACTAAACTTCTTTGTTAGAATAATATTACATATCACTTGTGATGAGGCCTGTAACGTCCCAAGTTTATCTAATTAAATCCAACTTTAAGTGGGAATTAATGCAAAATATATATATTCACAAACTGCCTCAAGCTCATAATAAGATAGTCTGGTGAGCAGACATCAGGTCACTACAACACTGCTTAAGGTTACTGCAACTACCTTTGTGCCAACACTTGTTTAAAGCTCAAGTTTTTCATTCCATTGCCTAAGTTCCCTGCAGAATTACAGCATAGAAAAAGGATCTCCTATTGGACTTGGCATTAACAATAATTTCGCTACTTTAAGAACAGTGTTTAGGTCACTGGGAATGTACATATTCTTCTAAGGATAAACCTTTTCTTAGCTGATGTAGTTGGTCGTGAGCATCACAGAATGAATGAAAAATAGTTGAAATACTGAAATATTGAAAAATACTTGAAGAGTTAGTGCACTATGTGACTTATCCACCCATGTCATGTCAATTTGGTCCCATTTATTGTCCTGGATAATACATTTTGCCATTGAAAATATAAAGGAAGAGTGGCATCACTTCATATTTTGTAGGAAATTAATGGAAATTTCATGGACTATATCTAGAAATGAACTTCTCTACCATGACAACTCAGCAGAATATTTCCTCTTATTTTGCCTGTTTCAAAATCTAATCTGATATAGCATCTCTGATCTTTGAAGGAAACACGTTTGTATGTTCTTGCCAACTAGTCCACCAGTGCTTATTGTATAATCGAGTTAGCAGGTCTCTAAGTATTGAGAGAGTCTCAGAATCTGCTGAATTGGAAGGGTCTCATGTGGATCATTGGATCCAACAGTACGATCCCCAAGAGTCACACCACATATCCGAGAGTGTTGTCCATACGCTTCTTGAACACTGCCAGGTTTGGTGCTGTGACCACTTCCCTGGGGAGCCTGTTCCAATGGAAAAGAAAGGTCTCTTCATGTAAGCATAGCGAAACAAAGTGTTTCTCAGAATTGAAGAAAGGATTATATTATTCATGCTAATGAACAGCGCACCGAAACATTTTACTGGAACTGAAACCAGGGGACAGTTGTTCATTCTGTGAAATATTATATAAGGTGTACTGCCTTTGCTACAGTTTGATAGTGAATGTTCTAACAGGGTGGGCTGTCACCAACGTAAGTAGGTTTTAAATAAAGTTTTCAGCAGTATCATCTCCATTTTATTCAGCAAGCAGTAAGAGCTCACCTGCTTTGTTCAAGGAGTACGTTATAGACTGATGAGCGCTAGCTCCTTCCCCTACAGATGTCCAGTTTTTCTGTTTTCAAAAGTAAATCTAAATTCTGATCTCCCTCACATGAGGGGTTTTTACAGACTTACCTCCTGTTTTGTTTTTCATCTACCTATTAATCAAGGGAACATTTTGTCTTAAACTGTTCTCTCAGAAAGTGGATGGATGACTTTGTCTGAGGAGCTATACAAGCAACTGTCATTTCACCATCAGTCTTCAGCCTCCACTTTCTAGGCTTACTGAACTTTAAGTACAGCATATCATGGACTTGTTGCAAATACCCATCATAGTCACCTCAGCCATCTACCTGCCTGTACAACAACAGAGACTTCCATTTTTCCTTCCCAAGAATGGCTTTTCAATTCAGAACAACCTCTAGAAGGAATGACGTACTGCTGACATCCTCTGAACACATTTCAATGAAGGAATTCTTTATACACTTTTATGTCAGGAATTTCTCTACCATATTTCAGATAAACCATGTTGTTCAATTACCTATAGTTTTAACTCAGTTTCCTAAGGAAATGTAGCATCAGTGATTATATTGTCTGAGTGTGTTCTGTTCTCCATTATTTTTCAAATATCTCTACCTCACATGTCAATGTGTTCCACGTGAAACTGGCTGTGACAAAGAATGCCCTTCAGTTAGTTCCTTTTCTTGTTTTAAGATAATTTTTTGTGAGAGCTATTAAAAATGTGTCAATTACAATACAAAGCAAACAACATTAGGAAAACAAATGGTATGTTTTATTTTGTTTCTGGACTTTCCTGATGTATTTATACATCTGCCTTCCAGATAGCAAAGACTTATGAAATGGACTGTTCCTCCTTTGACAAGAGAGCATCAAGCCTGTGGTTGCCACAAACCCAGTTATTACAGTCAAACTAATAATTATATTAATCTTGAAGATTAAAGTTTTAATGTAAAGTGTCTTGGAAACCAATTTCATAGATACAAAAATAGAGTATCTCTTAATGTGGGAGCACTCTGTCCTTGATTAATACAATGGGGTTTAAACTTCTCTCAGAATAAATGAAATGATTGGGGGGAAAAAAAGATAAAAATCTGCAGGTGTTGACTCATCCTAATGGGAAAGGATATCTGTTTAATATTTATTAAAAACAAGCAACTAAGCACTTATCATAAGCACATCTGTTTGGACACAGGGCACCCTTAAGAGGAACGAGTGTCAAGTGAGTGCAGTTCTGAATGAAAACCAAGATGGATGTTTTAGTAACCAGCTTCTACTTTGGGCTGAAGGGGCTATTGAAACATCTGCTTCCAGAAAGATTGCATATGCCATGGAAATAAAATTTAAACACGTATTAAAAAAGCAACCCCAAAACCAAACAAAAACCTTTTGAGAAGTCCTTCAGTTAATTTAGGATAGTGAGGAGTTGAATGTGGAGGAAGACAAAAGGAAATGGCACAATTTGATTAGGGAGAAGGAAAATACTGAAAGTTTCTTGTTATGTATGTATAAATATTGCAATGATAGCATTGCACTAGTGTTAAAGCACAGCAAAGTACTTTCAGAAGCAGACCTGCTGGAAAACTGTGAAGACTCTAGGAGTTTTCGTATTGTTTTGCATAGACTGTAGGAGCTAAAAAACGTGTTCACAGGAAGCCAGGACAGTGGTTATTTCCAAAGAATATTTAATGATTTCTATTTAATATTGCTCACAGTCTGGGGACCAATCAAGAGAAATGAAGGCTTGGTCTAGGCAGAGCTTTCTGAAGATTGCTGTGGTGCAAGTATAAGTAGAAGCAGTAACTTCTCTTGCAGACCCAACAGTTAATGATGCTGCCTGCAGAGGGAAAAATCTTGAGCTACACAATTAATGGGAAGTTTGTGTTCATGGCGTGAATAACTGTCTGGGCTGAAAGGTCAGAACTTGGCAAGACTGTAGTGTGAATCCCAAATGAAGCAGCAAAAAAGTAAGACAACAGAAGGATCTTCACTTCTGTTTCATTTGAGCTAATTAATTCAGTGAACACCTGGTAACTAGAGCATAACTTCTTTGAAAAGAACCTGTATACGTATATATGCGTAGGTGCATCTCTATATGCCATGTCTGTGTCTGAAGAGTTGTCATTGCAAAGATAACGTTGTGCAAAGGAAGGTGAAGATTAACAAGTTGTTATGTCTTCTCTTGCAATACTATCCTTGAACATACTCATCTGTGGCACACTTTACCATGGGTTACAGTCAGTGCTATTTTTTGAAAATAGTGTAAGATACTATTAAGTTTTATTGTAAAGAATAGCTACACCCTTGAAAGAAGTACCCAGCAGAACTAAAAATGAAAGTCCATTCCCATTGTATGTAACTCCCTGAAGCTGTATTTAGATTGTAGAATGAAACTAGTGTGAGTAGAGGTTGTATTTCTAGATAGACTGATTTTGTTTTCCAGGATTTACTATTTTCAGTGATGCTACGATTACAGTGACATTTATTGGATTTAAAATCTAGGTAAGTATTTGGTGTAACCATAAATTTAGAACAATTTTTGAAGTAAATCATTAAATTGATTCTTTCTCCTTGCTTTTACAAGTATAAATGAAAATGCAGATAGATTTATTTGAAGAAGTCAAGTCTATTAAAATTTTCACTTAAACATGAGTTGTTGCATTGCTAATGAACTGCACATAACAGAAACATATGGCTATCACTTTGCTAGCAGAATTTTTTTATTAATTCTGTGGCTATATAGTCTGCAGAAGTATAGAGTTAATACAAAGGAAGGTCCATTCTTTGCATAGCTGTAAAATAAAAGTAAGATGGTGTTGGGTTTCTGTATTGATGCCTAGCAGTTCCTCTTATTGTGATGACAAATTAAAATATTCATATGCTTCATGCATAGCTCATAATTTTATTTTTTGAAATCCACAGCCTATTTCTATTACAACACTCACAGTTTTTTAAGTTTTCATATTCCCTAATACTTTACCAGATCTTACATTAGAGCTGATTCTGGGATTCACTGTGTGATGCTGTATGCTATTTCAATTACAACTCTTAACAGGTGACTGACTTGTTGTAGATCTTAAAAGGAACATACTGCTACTAGTTAGTGATTTTGTTTGATGTATTCAGTCTTAGTTAGAGTGGACTTTTACACTGCTTTATCTCATGGATAAAATTTTAATTATATTTATGGTTCAAGCAGTGTTTCTCAACTTGTTTATTTGAAGCTAGAAGCGATATGTACCTTAAAATATTTTCCATGCATTCCATAATATATTTTCCAATTTTCAAAGATGCAAAAATTGATGTATTGGGTGGGTGTGAGCGTTGAGGCAGAATGTCAATAATAGTTGGCTTTGTTTGGTGGCTGCTGTGAAGATGCAGCATAAAAAGTGAAGACTGTGTGCCAAAATTTCTTAATACTCAGAACACAGCCAGATAGGATAGGCTTCTGGAATTATGCTTGGACCCTAAAAGTAAAAGATGATATTTCCAATTAAATGCCAAAATACAAAAAAAGAGGAATTTTACACAGGATATCAATATGGTAGAATTTTACATAGACTTGCAAAAATCAAGTTGCTGACGATAGAAGGATTAATTAGAAAAATTGACCTGAATTTGGCAATTTTAGAGAATTTCCAGAATGTGTGTGACTTGAATCTTCCCTCTCCCTTGATCCTTAAAATGCTATTGACTGCAGTTTTGTCACTGATAAACACAAGTGCTTTCTAAGTGGCTTCTTCATAGAAAAGGCTCAATGGTTTCAGACTTAACAGTTTAATAATGTACA
The DNA here is from genome assembly GCF_047495875.1 of Pithys albifrons albifrons. Lineage (NCBI taxonomy): Eukaryota > Metazoa > Chordata > Aves > Passeriformes > Thamnophilidae > Pithys > Pithys albifrons. Next base: position 88,424,803 of record NC_092459.1, read on the forward strand.
TACGAGTTTAAATATTACTGTTAAACGTGAATTTTTACAATGACATCTTAAATACTGGCTTCTGTGGTTTTCAGCTGGCAGTTACTTTGGTTTTCTTAAGCTATTTTTGAAGGATTTCCAAGTTTGCACTTTATTAAGCCCTTTTTAAAATTCTTAATATTTTGTCCCCAAAGAAGTGTCATAGTGGGCCAAACTATAGGTGTGCATACACAACACAAATAAAAGACTGCATTATTTGATGCATGTAGGGGAACTGAGGTTCATGAAGAAGTGGGAAGTACAAGAGTTACTGTTGTCTGTCAGTCTTTACTGTTCATAATTGTAGGATGGAACCCAGTGAATAACCGTCCAGCAAATCCCATCAGTTGTGAAGTTTGAACATCAAATTGGTGTTATTTCAGAAAACTTCTGAAAAGAATGTGATCATAAATTTCTTAAATTCACTGTATTAAAGAAAAATAAGAAAAAAAGGTAAAATTAAACATTTAAATTCTCCCTCCTATAGGACAGGGTAAGAAACTTCCAGTTCCAAACTCTGTTGTGATCCAAGTCTTGCTCGTGTGTGATGAGATCATCCACCTTGCCAAAGAAGATATTGCTCAGTTTTATGGTGAGAAAGCTAAATATCTGACCAAGAACAGGGGACATTCTTCTCTGTCAATTAGTGCATGCTGGGATGCTGTTCCTGAAGCTGTTGAGCATATGCAAGGGATCTGTGGCCTTGTGACAGCTTTGAAAGTTGTAGTACATTTACAGGAAATTATCTCTGATCCTTGGAACTGATGATTTGAGAGAAAGTGTCAGGAAAGACTTTGAAAATTCAAGGGTGATATCAATATTAATGGCCTTTGAACCATAATATTTTTCATTGAAATACAGTTCTAGACACTGTAAAACTCTTTAACTATGCTTCTCCAAATTCTTTATCCTAAGTTGGTGATGGATGCACTGATGGAACAGATAGGGGGAAAGATCTGGTGATCTTTTCTGAGTCAGTAATCAGGGAAATGTCAGTGGTGAAGTCAGTCTTTCATCTGGAAATACATGATGTATTATTCTCGCAACCACCACTTTAATTCACTGGGACCACATCTGAGTTGGACAACCCTGTGTTTCAGACACTGTCTTGGGCAGGGTAAACAACAACAGATGAGTCAGCCTTAACCCGAGCACTCTGCTGAAGTACAGCAGTTACTGTCTCACACTGTAAGTTCCAAAGACCTGTCTTGACACCAACTATCACAGAATGTGAGTTTTTAAATTATTATATATGGAACAGAGACGGCCTCTATGGATTTTTCCTCATGTTATGTCCCTGATTTACATACCAGTACAGATGTGAACTCTGAAAGACCACTGGGACAACCATTTTTGACTAATAAAGCTTTTATTCCTCATTACAGTGTCCTGCTTATCACCTCTGTCAGGATCCACCTTCACACAAATGCAAGAGAACAGCTGTGTTTCTCTTCTTACTACAAAAATTTTATTTTTATTACACTAATGTGCTATTATTCTTTGCAACATCTATATACATTTACACTTGTGTGCACACCAAGAACTTGTTCATTGGAAAGGTTAATGTTTGTAAATAGGACTCAAGGGGACAGGATGCTTTGACTTCCATATTCTTTGTCCAGAGTAGAGGGTGCCACACACAGACATACACTCTTATTTTAAGATCCTGTAGATGTAAATGTAATAATGAGACAAGGGGATAACAGAATTCTTTGGAAAAGAAATACAAATATTATACCCTTGACATGGGAATGCAGAATAACAGTTTGTGAATCAAAGGTCCTGTGGACTTTAATAAGTAACATTCTTGTTATTTTCAGGAAACAGCAGTTGACAAAACAACTCATATAGTTAATACTTTCAATACTGACACTTTGTTTTAAAACAAATGTTTCATATTTTTAAATCAATTCAACAGTGCTAAGCTGCAGTGGTGAAAGACCAGTGAGTAAGTTTAACTTTGCTTGGTTTTACCTTCCATGTTGATTATTCACTTCTTCATCTGTGAAATCTTGTTGGTACTTCCTGGTTCACTGAAGATGTAGCTCAGAATATGGCTTTACTCTGGCGTTCTTGTTGTGACCCATGTAATCTATAGTATTTCTGATTCTGCAGAGATATTCACTGAACCAAGAACATGTAAGAATATGTGGAGAGCAGGGGAAAAAGCTTTTATTAAAAAGTTGCATTGATTTAAGAAATAAATGCTTATGCTGACTTCCAACCACAACATGGTTACAGAAATACTTATGATTGATGTCTCTTTCAGTATTTTAACTTTTCACTTCACTTTTAGTTGAGAATTATTAATTGTATCGATGAGCTATTTCATTATCTTTAAAATAATACCCTTGTTACAAGAGTCGTGCTGTTGTAATACTGAGCTCTGTACCTCAGATCCTTATTTGCACAAGTACATTAGTCTTCCCAAATGCAATTGTTACCCCTGAATCTTCTTTCAATCATGACCCCTGTATACTGATCTGGTCTATTTCATCAATCTACATACATAAAATATAACTATGCATTTATAAAAGAGCTGCACTTGGCGATAAGGAAGTTAACTTGACAGAAAAATTCTTTTATTTAGAACTGTATTAATGATCTCTTTGTCCTCTAGTTTAAGTACTTAGGCATTTATTGGGAGATTTTGGTTTCCAGTGGATATGAGATGACTGTTCTTTGGCCTCTGCAGTGACATTATTTTTAAAGAGATGGAAAATCAGCAAAATGGGGAGAAAAGAATGCAAATATTAGTTTCTAAATAAATTATAGTCCAGGCATCTGAAGAGATGGCTGGAGAGATTCGAGTCTTGGTGAAACCCTAATGAAGGATTTGAATTCCAAGTTGCATGTGTCCCATATATCTTTCTCTGGGAAAGCAAGTTTAAAAACAGGGCTTACCTTAAAAAATATATCATAAGTACATGTTGAGGAAGCAGTTTGATAACTTAGGGAGATTTATAGAGAAAGACACTACATGAAGGTGACCTGTCATAAGTCATCTAAATGGAAAGTGTTTTGTGCTTTCTTTTTTTTTCTATTTGCTCATTTCTGAGAGCATCAAAAGTGTATTTTTGCATTCAAAAACACTAGAAATGCACTTTGTTTCAAGTAATTCAGACTAGATAGATAGATAGATAACAAAAAGTTATCTTTTCTCATGGTCTTTGGACATGAGCATCCTTCAAAGGTGGATGCTGATCTGCATTTTTAGTTCTTAGTACAGTTCTTTTTAGTATTCAAAGTGTAGAAAGTAGATAGCCATGCAGATGTAAGTATGAAATAAATGCCTATTAGTGACTGTTGTTAGCAAGGAAATACCTTGGCACATGACAAGGTGATAGTGTCTGTACTCACACAGCCCTAGAATAAAATCTGTCACTTCTTTAATGAATTGTTCTTTAATGAAAATCTAAAGTAGCAAACATTTAAATCACTGATGAAAAGAGTTGTCCATGCACTGAAAATGCATTACAGAACTATAAATCCATATAACTGAATGTAATGCTTGCCCAGAATTGGCATGTCTGTCGCTAAGATGCAAAGCCCAGATGAACAAGGTAAAATGCTTCCTTCTTCACTCTCTCTGCCTCACCCAGATGCTCAGATTGAGTCCTGATTTAGGATTCTGGTGTTGTTGTCTTGGTATTAATTTTAATACCACTTGTTCTGTGCATGCTGTTTAGTCATAACTTTCTAATATGACTTTTTAAGGAGCTCAGAGCATGCTGACCGTACATAGAATCTTTTTGTAAAAAAGTTGGTCACTGTTTACAGTCAAGCTTTGAAGAGTCATTTTTATAGGATACATGCTAATAAGTAAATATAAACTTTCAGTTGTCCTTTCAGTCAGATTCTCATGCAATTGCTCAGGTTGTCCTGCCCTTCCTTCTGCCAGTAGCACCACTGATGCCATTGAAGTACCTTACTGGAGTGTTTATTGGTAGAAGAAATAAGGGTTGATTGTCAAGAACCATTTTTGTGATTCTGTTGGTTTAGAGACAAAAAACTATTTATGAAGACATAGCAAGAGCAGCTTGTTTCGAGTGGATGCCACAGCTGCTCACAGCTTAAGAACAGGTGAAAACTAAGCTTTGCAGTCTCTGAACACTTGGTTTAACCCGTTATCAGCTGGTGCTTGCAAAGACAGGTGTGCCTGCCAACCTGAAGGTGCTTTGCATGAGGTTCTAGGAAAGATATGGCAGTGTTGGAATCTCTTTCCTGTCTGCAGAAGTTCATCAGAGTAATTGTGTGTGTGTGGGGTGTCTTTCAGGTTAACTTTTTTATTGATAAAACTGTAGTGTTTTATTATAACTTAATGACTTAGGCATTTTGCTTAGAAATTAGGTTAGAAGGAAACAAAACAAAAATTAGGAAGCACTCTTCTGTAGTGTTCGATGAATTGAGGTCCCAGAAAAGAAAAGTGCTTTTTCATGGGTACACAGAAAAATCCGGTCAGAGATTACCACCTAGCAATCTAGATTTCTAATATTTCTTCCTATTTTGTGTGGGGTTTTTTATTTTAATTCATTTGTAGATGCATTCCAAACTCCATAAATGCTGGAGTTTAGCCTTATTTTAATCTAAATGTGTGATACCTGATATTGGAGTAGGTGGAACAAATGTACTTAAGCTTCACTGAATGAATTGAAATTTAAGATCCTGAACATCTTGCTTATCAGCCTCTTTTAAATATATTAAATATTCCCTACTATACTAGCATCAAAACATACCTAATAAATACAGTTGTTCAGTGAGGAGGACTTGTTCAGTGAGGAGATTCAGTCAATATGATAGAATGATCCTTACTTGCAAATGTATGTTGTATCTCTTGCATCAGAAAAGGAATGTGTAGAAAATTTTATCTTGCTTGAAATTAGTTCAAAAATATTAATCTATACTACACCAAGTATTAATTTTATACTGTGCCACCCCTATATTATTTATTTCAAAATTGAGTCCCAAACTTACCCAAACATGTTTTTGACCTTTGAAGAAATCTGCTTTGTTTTCTGAGATTGTTTTTCAGACTTAAGCAAACTGTATTGTTGTGCTGAAAGTGTCACTGCAACTTTTTCTACTGTCAAACTACATTAATTTTTATCATCTTCCATTATGTTAATCTTGAGAGTTGTGAATCTAGAATGTATTTTCACGGGCAAGAGTGTTATTATTTCTTTTTAACCATTTGCAGTTTCTAACAGCATTCGTTACCGAACTCTAATGGTCAATTGTACTGTAAAAGTACGTAAAATGCCGTGACTATAATAAAAGAAAATAGTAAATGCAACCGAGGTTCCTATGTAAATGTTGAACAAAAAACCCCTCTGAACAATGACAATGAAAAAATACCTGGGATGTTACACTGTGTAATATCCGTTGTTTTCGTGTTCAGTTATCTATGCTCAACTGTATGCTTGGAGACGTTGCTGATAATTCTAATGCTCAGTAGATATTACTTTATTTTTTTTAATGAAGAAAACTCAGTATATCACCCTTGAATCTTGCTTTTCAGATTTTGCAAAGTTGTTGTCAGCCTATGATTTTCATGTCATTGTTGAAATAGCAACGACACTGAGCTCAAACGTGCTTCTTGCCCAGACTGAGGCAAGTGTTTTGCTGTGTTACCTTGGGAGAGGGGCTGTGCTTGGAATGCTTTGATGCCATGAACAGTGCACACAAGGTAACTGCCTTTGTTTTCATTAAAGAACCTATTTAAAGTATCAGCGCTCCTTGATCAGACCTGGTGGGTTTCCTGGAAGACAGCAGAAAGAATTTCCTGGAATAATTATATATTTTCCCCAGAGTGAAGCAGATTTTTCAGGCTCATTTGCCACTCCACATTCCTTAGCCTGCCTTCCCCTAGTGTGTTTTGTTATTTTTTTTAAAAAAGCAAACATTAGATACAGGAAAAGGTTGAGAGAAGGTGTAACTGCTTGTATTGAAGCTGGCTAGTGAAACTGCAACAGTTTCTTGTACTTTATTTGGCAGTTGTTTTTCATGTTATTGCTCTCTGCCATTGGGTAGGAAAAGGCCAACTTTGCTAACTCTTGTGATGCAAGGAGCCTGGTAGTACTAACAAAGTGAATGCTATTCTGTATTCTTTTCTGGTGCAATTCACATTTCAGCTTCAAAACCAAATTCTATTGTTCATTTCTCTGGTCAGGTTTTTGTAAGTGTATTACAGGTGTGTATCATGTGGAATTACATGGGATAAATTTGACCCTGACATAAATTAGCTTTCTGAATGCATGTTATTCTCATGCATTTCTCTTCTGGAGACCTTGCTTTCTCTAGAAACGATCCTGAAATGTGAATTTTGCACTCAGTGAAGCTGACTGACTTGGTAGGGCTGAGAGGTACCAGTCTAGTAATGTCTGTTAAAATATCCACTTAGCATCTGCAGCCAGCTTATGCTGGGATCAGTGTCTCCTCAGTCCACTCTGTTCTCATCCATATTCTGTCTTTCTGTTCCACTTTCTTCCACAAGCTCCATCACCTCATGTAAGTTATAAATTGAGTTTATGTTTTACTTATTTTAAGCAATCTCTTCCCCATTTGTTGGAGTTTTCTGTTTCTTCTATTAAAGTCATACCACAAAAACAATTATTGAGGAGTTGTGAGCGCTGAGAGGTCAGAAACCTCCATAAAGAGGTAGGAGCAGTCAGCTCGGGCTGGGAACCTCCTGAAGCAGATTTGGCCTGTTCATATTGTTGGGAGGCATCTGCAATATCAGTCGTCTGTGTGACATCTCGTTTCTCAAAGGAACGTCCAGTAGGTTGATCTGTTTGTGTTCTCTTTCTTCCCTCACTTTTATCCCCAAACCAATTGCTATGTTTACTTACAGTACAAACTTAAGAGCCCTACCAGAAGCACAACTCCTTTGTCTCATTGCCTACAGTCCTGCAGGCCAGGAGCTGCTTGTCCTTCCCCAAAGCATGCCAATGCTCTTCCTGTACATACCTTCCCATCCTTTTTCCCAAATTCTAAGTTTATTTTCTTCTCATTCTTATTAGAGTTAATCACGCTAAACCAGATTCTTAATGCCACATCCTGGATTTATGCATCAGTCCATTGGATGCTCTCCTTCTAGTCTCATGTCTGCTCCCTCTTAAGTCTGTCACTTCTTTGGAAAGACAGGTCCTGCTACTGCCCAGGATAAGATGAGAGTTGCCTACTACTTTATGCATTACTATTTGGTGCACTAGTGTGCTAAATACAGAAATACCTCCTCTCAAAAGTATACTTTAATCAGAGGTTGCAAGGCAGTTCTTTGTTGGTAACTAAGAAAAGGTAATGACTGATTTTCCAGTCTGCATCTTTAAGGAAAAGGAACTGTAATGTACAACTTGGTTGGACTCCAGGCACAAGAGGAAATGGGTTATAGCAGTTGTGACTGTGTGGAGCAGATGTTTTGGTTGGACTGGCTATCAACCATCTGACTCATAATAAATTGTCAGTTCCAGTAAATTCCCAGTTTTCAATTACAGTAGGTAGGATACGAGAAAACAATGCCATTTGAATGGTGTATTTAAAGTGGTTTTGATGATAATTTTCATAAACAACTCATACTAACTTTGTAAAAAGATTAAGTATCTTGCAAAGAGAGCAGCTGTAAACATTGAAGGATGCATTTGAATGTAAATTGAGATTAATACGAATGAAAACTAACAAATGGTTGTTTAGACAGTGTTGATACAATTCGAAGAAGGATTTGAAGTTTTTTCTGTGGGGTTTTGTAATACCAGAAGTCTTTTCATGAAATATTTTGGGGGGGGGGGGGGGGGGGCTGTGGAATCTAAATACATTCAAGCCTCCGTTTTCATCTGTTATGTGCTGCATTTGTATCTTCACATGGCCTGTTGTTTTTGACTTGAAAATACATACTTGATGAACCTTTTATCTGCACTGGCTAAACAGACAGGATAAATTAGAATCAAATACCATGAGCTTTCTGTTTGTGGGAGGTTTTAGTTATTCTTGTAAGTTATTGCTAGGTTTCTACAATAATAAAAAAACCTATAGGTTGAAAATTTCTGCATTTTTTTGCTGTTCTTTTCTCACCACATTGCTTTGGAAGTTTAATTGAGGATCAGTCCCCACTGTGCAAAGTACTCTGTAAACATAGGAAACCCCTTGCAGTTCTTGAGAAAGAAAACTATTTATTTTCAGTGTTAAGTGGTGTATCCATTTTTTTCCTGTTTGATTTGAATGGACATTTTCTGAAATGAGGAAGAGATTATTTTTTTAGAAAATAAATAGATAGTAGGGAGGTGGAAGAAAGGCACTATGAAAATCTGTGTTGGATCTTTTACACTGTGGTGCTCCAGAAGTTGGGTATTTTTACTATCAGGCACAAGACTGTTGCGGGAAAATTAATAGGTGTGCATTATCACATGCTTAATGAATGATCTCAAGCATTTTTACATTCAGTTATTAAACCTCAACATTCCTGTGGCCCAGGATGTGTTCTCTGCTCAGTTAGAAGTCATTTTAATAATACCTTAAAACCTTATGTAGAGTTTTGTGGGGAAAAAGCTCTGTGAATTTAAAATGGCACTTTCTTATGGCAATTCTAACATTGGTGTCTAATATTTACAGAAAATTGATATTTTTCATTTTTGAAAAATCAGGTTTTCCTGAAAATAAAAGTAATTTGTTTAATAAAGTCATCTTGCATTAAGTTTTGTGAGTTAAATACAAATTATAAGGAGAAGAAGTGTGGCTACTTAAATATTAGAAAATGAGATGTGACTTTAGTTCATCAGCCTCTGGGTTTTTTTCTTCTCCTAAAAGGGGATAATATTGGCAAAGCAATTGGATGTCATTCTGTCTTATGAAGCCAACGGAAAAACAAGGATAGAGGAGATTTTTGCTTTGCTGCTCTATTTAAATCTGGCCTATTCTTTGATATAAATTCACACGCAGAAATGGGAAGAGAGAAGATGCTGCCTGTGCAGAGTTTGATAAGGAGTATTAAAACAACCTTTGCCTTTGACACTTTGTTGTAACGGAAGGATCTCATCCCCTGTTCTGGGCAAATGGCCTGGGGATAGAAGGTTCCAGCTTCTCCCCTAATGACTGACAAGTTTTTGGAGATGACCAAGAGAGAGGTCACTCAAGGAGTTAAGCTGTAACTGGCACAGACAACAGGAGTTAAGTGTAACTGGCACAGACAACATCAAAAAGGTCTATTAGCTGAAAAGTTTTCCACAGTTTATCTGTAAGACATGTGGTTTTGGTTTAGGTTTATAAATGGCAGTTGTAACAGACATACTAGCGTTGAATGCAGTTCTACCAAGTAGATTCTTGCATAAATAAAAGTAACAAAGTCTGAAAGGAATAAACTGTGTGGGTGTCAGATAGAAGGGAGTCTGTTGCAGCCACCTGAGCAATAAGGTTGAGCAGCACATGGTGTTATTGCACTGCATCTTTTAAAACCTACAGGAATGCTAGGGATTTGGGTCCTTTTGGAGTTACAGTTTTCATTTCTCAGGCATGAAAATATGCATGCATTTGAAAAGTAGTAGTTACAGAAGAATGCCAATTTCTTTACTTGGATTTGCACTGGACAGTAGCTGTATGAACAAAATGTAGCACTGTACCGGCAGCAGGAGATGCAGTAGTGTTTGTTGTGTGTTATTTTTGTAAATGGAAAAAGATCATGTCTCAGTTTATAGTTCTTACTATACACTTAATTTTACTGCATCTTAACATGCAAATCACATACTGTGATGATTTATGTGGTTGTGTGTTTTTTTTTCCACTGGCATGAGTTTTCATATTAAAGAAGCCACTAGTGAGTGTACAAAGTAGAATGTAATATTACTGTATGTGTTAATGGATGCTGTAGTGGTGTTCACCTAATTTGTTTTGGAGTTGGGTTCTTCTTTTTCCTTGTTTTGACTTTCTTTAAACAGTAAGCACCTGATGGTGTTCTAGAAACTGATCTTATCCATTGTGTCCAGGTGTGTGTGCACATCTACTTAAGCACTGATCATAAATGCAAAACTAAATAGGGGGTTTATTGTCCTCGTAGCTTGCAAAATGCATGTAGATTCTATCTGTAAAAACAAATTATTTGAAAATATTTACAAACAAAAGAATATGGTTTTGGAAGAGCTGTGTACATACAGAAGTGGGTGTATTAGATCACTGAATTATGGAATGGTTTGGGTTGGAAGAGGCCTTAAAGATCATCTGTTTCCAGTCACCAGCCATGGGCAGGCACATCTTCCACAGGACCAGGTTGCTGAAAGTCCCAAACAGTCTGGTCTTGAACTCTTCCAGGCATGAGGCATCCACAACTTCTCTAGGCAAACCACTTCTGACATCTCATCACCTTCAGAGTGAAGAATTTCTTCCTTATATCTAATGTAAACCTACTGTCTTTCAATGTAAAGCCATTCCTCCATGTCCTATCACTCCATGCCCTTCTGAAAAGTACCTCTCCAGCTCTCTTGCTGTACCCTTTTTGTATTGGAAGGTGCTATAAGGTCTCCTCAGAGCCTTGTCTTCTCCAGGCTGAACAGTCCGAACTCTCTCAACCTGACTGCATAGGAGAGATTTTCCAACCCTCTGAGCATCTTCAGGGCCCTTCTTTCAACTCGCTCCAGCAGGTCCATCTGCTTATTTTGTTGGGGACCCCAGAGCTGGATGCAGCACTGCAGGTGGGGGCTTACCAGAGCAGAGTAGAGGGGCAGAGTCACCTCCCTCAACCTGCTGGTCACGCTGTTTTTGATCCAGCCCAGGATACAATTGGCTTTCTGAGCTGCAAGTGCACATCACTGGGTCATGTTGAGCTTCTCATCAACCTAATCATTACGTGTACTTGTCATCTTTTGAAGAATACTCATTAAAATAAAATCTTTTTAATCATTAGCATTACTGTTTAATCTGTCTTACGAGTTCTTTTCATTTGATTGACAATTAGCAAATTAATGGGGAAAAGCCAGTTAATGCCATACTCAGCTTCAGGATTGAAAGCTGTTCCTTATTTAATTTTTTTTCCTTAATGATGGAAATAATATTATATATTAGGGAAAAAGTCAGGGTGGATGGCACTCCTGGGTATATTTTGTTGCTGTTTGTCATGTTCATAAAGGTTTTGTGATCTATTCTGGTTCTTCTAGCATAGATGATAGTATCACTTAAAAACATAACACTTACAGGAACGTTTTGGGTCCTGAGATCTTGCCCATTCATTGCAGTTAGAGGGAACCATGTTACAAAATCCCAGTCATAAACTGATCATACCCCAATAGGACAACAGCTATTTTTGTCCTCACCACTCCCATGGAGTGTTGTCCTGCAAATTCGGGTTAGAACAGTGTTCTGATTTCCAGCCATAGAGTGCTCATGACTGTTTTTACAGGCAGTACTAAGAGTGCAGTTTTCTTTCAGCTGTCAGAAATGAGCTGCACACCAAGGCAGAATTTAAGAAAACACTGTCAGCTCTGTCTCATTTTTCATCTAAGACAATTAGGCTTTTTTAAGACCCATTCTTCCCTGCAGCTTATCACTAAGTTTCTTGGCATGTTGTGTTCTGCACGTAATAGCTGGTATGCAGCCAGTCTCTCTGGACTTTAACAGTTTCAGTCCTGCCAAAGCTTCAAATGCCACGAGTTGCCTTCCTGAAACCACTCAGCAGTCATTTTATTTTTTTCTCCACACATAGGGCAGGGTACTCCAACAATATTTAAGTGGTTTGCGTGTTCCTTCCTCACAGCTACTTGTAGGACAGAGCATACGAGGGCACTCTGCACCATGCTGATCCTGCTCTGAGCACATTATTTGCTAGTTTATCTATTTCCTCTTGTATTTTTCCAAAATGGATAAAAAGAAATGCATCTTGTCAAATTGCTGCATACATATGCACAAACATTAAAGGATTTGTTTGTGAGCAACAAGTGGCACTGTATTATGTCAATGAAGGTGACTGCACTGCTGACATTACTTTCTAACTAGAGGTCAAGAGCTTAAATTAAGTTGTGCATAGCAGAAATACACTTCTTCGTTCTGTATGTGATTTATGAATTGGAGGGCTGTCAGGTCCTAACCAGAAACCATTTGTTCTAGATGATCCCAAAGCTGTAACTGATTGTTCTGATATAAAGAGAGCCTCAACTATGAGTGCACTGACTTGTATTTAGCATGATTTTTTTTTCCTTACACTACTTTCAGAGTATGCAGTTTATGCTGAAAGTAATGCATGGGTTTAATTTGCAGGAATCTTGGGACAGTAACTTCTAGATAAATTCTGACTGCTAAAGTGGTTTTCATCCACAAGATGAGTAGCAGTTGAATACACCAAAAAAATTTGAATCTTATGCTACTTAGAAAAATAACAAATATAAAATCTGTGGTCACAACTCAGTGATATTATAACATTTTAAAAAATTCTTTGATATTTGCATCTGATGGTAGTGTTTAACCAAGAATTCTTTAAAATTAAATCTGCATCTTTACTGAAATTTATAGTTCACCTAGTTGAAGAAGAGCTATACTACTGTATGCTTGGTAACCCGGTAATTTTTTTTTTTATATTTTAAAGGAAATTGCTAAAGGAATTAGTACTTTTAAGTGCTAATATAGTAAGATGAAATTAATTTGCAACCTGTTTTACAATGGTTACACTTTAGATTCCTCACTGAAGTGTCTCCTAACTAAATTGGTATTTGATTTATTGGTTGTTATCTGTAAGCTCGTAAGTACTCATTTTGTTATTTGTCATTTTATATTTACTTTCTTTATGTACAGGATGTAAATGAAGATCCTGGAGAAGATGTTGCACTTCTATCTGTTAGTTTCGAGGATGCAGAAGCTACTCAGGTGTTTCCGAAGCTGTACCTCTCCCCACGTATTGAACAGTGAGTGAGACAGGCTTTTTCTGGAATGTTTATTCTAGTTCATTTCTGAACTTTTTGGGTTTTTTCCTGATCCATGTGAGAAATGTTGAGTAGGTGATAACATCCTATTGCTTTAAATTGCTTAAAGTTACAGTGATTTCTGCAATTGTGTGTGTGGTGGAGAAATGACAGATCTTCTTTCAGCTAGTTCTGTATATAACATATTCTTGTAGCATCAGAATCTCTGAAAACTATGTTTGTTTTCCTGTAACATCCTATGGTACAGCATGCTGATAGCTTTTGGTGGGGGAATTCTTTAATTTTTTTTTATTTCTGCAATGGTTAGTTCTCTGTATAAACATAAAAAATTTGGGTAAAGTATTTTTGTAGCAGCTAAAGGGCTTTGTTAGCTGTGCTTTAGGAATATGCAGCTTTATAGGTTACTTTTTTCAGGAGAATGTCTGAATATTTAATTTCAAGAGTGTTGAAACTTACTGATCTGTTTACCAGTTGGCAAAGAGATTTGCTGAGAAAAAGATTTCTATTCCTAAAATGGAAGGGTGAGGATTAGAAATCAATCTGTTTTCATTAAATTTCTCTTCTTCCTTTTCTGGAATTAAGAATGTTTTAATGCTTCTCCTTCCTTTCAGTATCTCAGTCTTGTAATGCTTAAAAGAAGTAACTACATTAGACTTTCCAGGTATACCACAGTCAAACTGGTCTAACATTGTTTCAGTGATGTGTTGTTTTTCTGGTTAATATGGCAGTGTCTTTCCTCTGAACTGGTGATGATTCTTCTGTGTGAAGAAGAAAAGATGGGCAACTCTGTCTACCAGTTTTATAATAACTTGGGGATAAAGTTTGTTTGAGTGAAGAAACATGGTATCTTGACATTTCACTCAACAGATCACTGATCTGGATAAACTCTTGGATGCAGTTTAGAAAACAAAAAACAGGATTTGATTTAGAGAAATGCCTAAGACTTCCAAGATAAGAGCATGTAAGTTACATATGCACATGCAAACTCACAGACAACATATATCGGTACCAGAAGTGGGATCAGGTTAGGGATCCAAGTAGCCCTGTAGGCGTGGGACTCTGGGACTGGGACTGGGACTGGGCCCAGGCAAGCAGGAGCAGGGCAGCAGCTTCAGAACCCCAGACCTGCAGGACACAGAGGCACTTCCTGCTGTTACAGTCCTCTTAATACCAACAGTCCTTGGTTGTTACCAGCAGTTTTTGGTTGGCTCTGATATCAAGACATACACATTCCCTAACCTTCTGGGATCTGAGTGCTCCAAGGGTCTCACTTTGGATGGCTGTTTATAGGGTTGTTAGAGAGTGGGCTTTTAGTCATAGCAATTTTCCATCCTGGCCTCAATTCGAGTTGGCAACTCTCTTTGGAAATTCAGTAACAAAATTATTATCCCACTTGCACTGTTATTCAGGCAAGAAGAACAAGTTTCCAAGGCTGCTCATTGAAAAACAGGTGCTCGTTAGACACCTGTTAGACCCTGGGAACAGATGAGGTCAAGAGGCCGAGGGCTGGGCTGTGACTATCCAGGGCTGCACAAAGAGTCCTTGGGCTCATGCTCTGAGCTACTGTAGTTTCACAGAGCACAGATCAGAACATTGAGTAGTTCCTCACAAAGGGCAGCACCGATCTCTGCTCTCTGTGCAACCAGTGATAGAACCTGAGCGAACAGCTGGAGCTGTGTAAGGGAAGGTTTAGGTTGGATGTTAGGAAAAGGTTCTTCCCCCAGAGAGTGCCTGGGCACTGGAACAGGTTCTCCAGGGAAGTGGTCATGGCCCTAAGGCTGCCAGAGCTCAAGAAGCTTTCAGACAACACTTTCAGGCACACGGTGGAATTGTTGGGGTGTCCTGTGCAGGGCCAGGACTTGAACTCAGTGATCCTTGTGAGCCCCTTCCAACTCAGGAGATTCCATGATATTTAGTAGCTTTTACATTTTCATCTTTTTTATCAATTCACTACTTTTTGTCAGCAGTAGTTAAGGAAATAATTGTAGTCCAACATGTAATTATCCTTCCATTTTCCAAAGGATTCTTCTTCTGAGCTCTGCTAAAAGCAAATGGACTGCCATTAGTTTCCATTGTATTTTCAGTTGTAGTCACATGTTGACAGTTAAGTGTATTTCAGGCCACCCAGGTATGTCTGTCTAAATGATCCATGAGCTAATGAATATGTTGCTTATTTTCCCGCTTTCAGTAGTATCTTTAAAAAGATGTTAACCTCTTGATACTAAGTGGAATAGCAATACAAAGGAACTCTTTTTCTTCCTAAAAGTATTACATTTTCTCCCAGAGCCCCAAAGAATATCTGATTTTAGATGTGTGATGTAGAGCGATACAGCAGAAAGATACGAGTGATGTTGATACACATCTGACAGCTCTGGTGTATTTATGGCGTTGTCCTTTATCCAGCCATGTTAAAATCGTGCCACTTCCCTGGAGTTCCATGCCACACCATGGCACATTCTCAGTGTGTCAAATTTGAGACACTTCACTCCTCTAACTCAGTCTCATCACAGTCTCTCAGTACTGGTAACCCGTAATACCAGAGTTGCTTGTGAGCTGCTGCACCTCCCTTAGTTTTACTGGCACCTTTTTATGTGCCCTGAAAAAACGTATGGGTATGTTTCCAATGTTTGTTCAATTGCACTTTAATAACAAAGATATAGTTGTCTCTTGTTCTTTCCCTAAACCAATCTCTGCTCTGTTTAGCAGGGGCTGACAGTCTACATATTTAACTTTCCAGTGTTTGGGAACTGAAGCAACAATGCGTACTTCTTTATACTTTTTGCCAAAAGTACAAAAAGCCTCAAGAAGCCCTGAGGATTAGTTTAATGACTTGAGTCCATGGCATGTTACATTTGAATTGTGTTGTGCTTATAAAAGTTCTTTCCTGCTGCTAGCAGTAATTGCATCTACAAAAGCCATGTAAGCAAATTACCACTGTATTTTTTTTATGCAGCAGATTTTGAAGTGAACTAAGTAGTAGTTGGTAATTCCCAACATAACATTCCCAAGTACTCAACAAAACAGGAAAAATACCAAATTCCCACAATTATTTTGCTAGTACTAAAATCTGTTCACCTTAGGAAGAACAAGCAAACAGGAATAGCGTTTTCCTGACATATGAAATAACATTTGAGCTTTGTAGAGAAATAAGAGCAAAGGGCCTGTTTGTGTAGCGTGAGTTATCTCCTGCTTTCCCAAGAGGTTTCATTGCTTTTGTGCTTTGCCATATAAACATGTGTTCCCACATTGCATTTTCTAAAAATGATGCTTACCCACAGATCTTGTCAGCAAATTTGAGTCCCAGCAATATGAATATAGATTTTTGCTTTGAAGGAGTTTTGTAAGGCATGATTGCTCTGGTTTTAGATGGATAGTAAACATAATACTTTTACAGAGTCTATGGCAAAGTGCAGTCAGAGATTTCCTGAGTGAGGGAAATGTCCACTTTTCATGGTTTGGAGCGAAGACATTAGTACATGGATTGGCTTGAAAAAGATTACATACTGAAGCAGGGGGTAGGAATGCGGTAAAGAAGTATTATGTTGTGTTGTCTGGCTGCAGAGTGTCAGATCCAGTTCTTAGAGTAAAACAACCAACCCACACTTTGGGATAGGAAGCATTTGTCTTAACTTATAAAAATCTCAGCAATAACTATTCATAACTATACCTGGTTTAATTATTTCCTTAAAACTTGCTAAATTGAAAACATTAATTTCAATGCTGATTGTTCAAAACACATTAGCAGCCACTTTTAATTAATGGTTCCTTAATTTGAAATCAGTCACTGGTTTTGTAATTTGAAGAATTCTTATTCTTTGTTGCACTGCATCAGTAAGCATATAGATGCCAATAACAGTTGGTTCTAATTATTTCAAAATTTACATCAAGTTAAAATGTAACGTAAGGTAATTCTGATACGAAATTTATTTTTAAAAAAAAAACACTACCATTTTCACTGTAGTATTATAGAAAACAGTTTCTGCACACTTCTGGAGGAAGTGGTAAGCTGAGAAACCACACAGACTGACCACACAACTTGAGAGTATGGTGTTTGTCAGCATTTGTGACTGTGTGTCCGCAGCTCATCCTACACCTCCTCCCACCTCAGTGTGTGGCACTTGTTATAGGATATTCTTGGTCCTCCACTGGTCGCTGCTGTGCTTTGGGTGGAGGGTCATCCAGCTGAGCTAGGTAGGCTCAGATATGTTCTGAGGCTGCTTCTACACTCTGGTGTGACAGGGAGCTGCTGGGATATTTACCCTTTATGCCTCTCTCACATCTCTGTATGTTATTCGTAATGTCTCTAAGCCTGTCCGTAGAAAGCATCTTGCTTGTTCCAAATTGCCTTTCTAGTGGAAGTATACTAGGTATTCATATGTGAATGAAGTCTGTAATGAAACTGTCTGTGTATCTTTGTTTTCCATTTATTAAAAGTCATTAGACTCTAAATCCAAAGAGTCAGTGCAGGATTGAACAGCTAATTTCTATATTAGTGCTTAAAATGTGTGTCAGCGTACTACACATGAATGTGGATCAGAAGGTTCTGGGGTATTTTTCTTAAAAGAAAAAAATTAATATATGGGGGGTTTTCCCCCTTCATGATTCATCCATGCTAAAGAAAATGAAAATGAGTTCATCTTGGTTCATATTTTAAAAAAAATATATAAGGGTAGAAACACTGTTGCTCAGTGAACGCTGTCTTCCCTGTGTTCACTGAAATAATCCTGCAATAAACACTGTTGTCCTGGAGGGCTTTTCTCTGATAAATACACAGACGTGAATATGCTAAGAAAACCAGCTGTCAGTAGAACTTGTTTTGCTTAAATGGATCAGGCTCCATGCTTTGGGGACTGCAATGGTCGGTTTTTACTGGTCTGGGAGCTGTGCCAGAGGGTTCTTCGTGACTGAGGGTGGTATGCAGAGTTCGGTGACTGCATTTAACCTTCTCATACGGGCAGGGGAGAATAACAAGAACCTGGTCTGAACTCTTAGGCTTTGAATGTTCTGTATGCTTTTCACTGATGGAAAAAAATTTGAAGGGAAAATTAAACACATGTGTTTGCTTTAAGGTGTTTCCTGTCTTTTACCTGTGCTTTCTGCTGGGAATTGGAGGAGGAAAACCATAGAATATTACCCATGTACTGCCAAGTACTGCCTCTTGCTATGTTTGAGGTACAGGGGTGCTGTGAAGGGCTTCACCTTTGCAGCTGACATGCCATGCTGCCACCAGTCAAAGCCTGCTGTTTCAGAGTGCTCATAAATACACAGTCACTAAATGAGTGGTCATGCTTAGGCCTTTTTTTATATCTACTGTAGAAGTCAGACATAGGATCTTCTGTTCGGTATATTAAAATGTGCTTGTGCATCTGAGTTCATGAATTCAGTTGATGACTATTAGGCAGCTAAGACAGTCCATGGCTTCTTCAAATCCCAGAGCATCTTTGCAGACTTGGAAAGCAGGAGGAATGACTGTTGCTTTGCAGCACTTTTCTTTCATTAAGCCTTCTTTGGTCATGTTTCTATGCAGTGCCTGGCCAGTGAGTCAGATGTATCTACTGCCTGCTCTGTGTGCCAAAGCTTCTGAGACTGTAGCCAGTACCATAATCTGATTGCCAATCTAGCTCTGCTTTGCAACTCTTCCTGTGTCCTAAAAATCATCTGTTTTGATGCAGCCAACGTTTCATGGCCTATTGACAGCAGAGAAGAGATCAGGGCAGACTGGGACTGGCAGTCAAAACAGATTGACTTGTACTTCTGTTCCTGGTGTTCAACTGTACTGACTGTTCCTTTTTCTTTTTCTTTTACTGAAGCTGCTATAGAGCAATTAGTGAAAATAGTTGAAGAGCTCAGATGATGTGTCCATCATCCAAATGGTGCTTTAATGCAGTATATGTTAATACTGTCTTTAAATGGTTCAATTAGTGAGATTTTTAGGGTGGTTTTCTTTCAGTTAAGAGACTAAGCAATTAGACCTATTTGTCGAGGTATGAAATACTTCAGGCAGTTCAGTGGGACTGATCTTGTTGCTAGGCAATGTGGTACCAGTTTCTCATATAGTAGATAAGGGGCAGTTTTTAGTCTGATGTACATTTTGTGGCAATCCAGAGATCAACATTTCCTTGAGTCTCAGAGCAAAACTTAGAGCTGATTCTTGGGAAGGGTTTATGTCTTCCTGAAAGTTTTGTCAGATTTCTCTGAGCATCAGCCCATATGCATAAAGTTCTGTGATGTGATAGTGGAGGAGAGATTATTCTTGCATGATATATCAAGTACTTTACCACTTGAAGTATTTGCTTGTATGATTGAAACCCACATATAGACAAATGAATTAATAATAAATCACAAAAGAAAATGGAAAAGTGATTCAACACAGCCCTCAACTCCCTTCCTCTCCATACTTCTGACTAAGGTATAATGGTCTACAGAATTTTCAGAAGTTTTAGACATAGTTGTTTCCATTAAGGTGTTACATTTTGTCACCTATGTGCATATAGTTTATTTCAGGCTACTCTAATTAAACATAACAATTCTGTATCATGTTATTTGTCATGTGCTATGAGTATACCACCTTTCATTGTAATAATCCCTGTTTCAGCACAGGCATGCTAAGTACTGCTGTAAAGCTGTACTCTACTAAAATATCCTCCTCAGCAATTTTACTGTGGTATCACTGCTTCTAGACATGTTACTCTCCTACAAAGAGTGATAATGAAGGAAAAAGGGAACAAAGTAATTTTTCTTTAGCATGTCAGACATTATTATTCATAAAGGTGTTCTGGATGCTTTATTGTTGCCCATATATTTAAATTTATATCTTTGTACAGTGAGATTGTCAACAACACTTTTAATTAGTCAAAATTAATTGTAACAACAATTTTGAAAGTTGCTGTCATTTTCTATACTAGTTAGGCCATATTTGATACTCTTAAAATCCTCCTCTCTATTTGCCGTAGGGATTATTTTTTAAGTAATTGTCTTAGATTGTTTTTACTTTGCTACTAAAATTCATTGTAGTTTTGTAAAAGAATCTCACTTTTCTTTTTTGATACATCTAAGTGGCTTTGTTCTACTGCCTTTGTTGCAGTTTAGAGGGTTGTTGCCATTCTGACATTCCTGGTGCAGTACTGAAGTGCCTTTTTCAGGTATATAATACAGTATATGTATCTAATACAGTAGAACACACGGAGCAGATTTCATCTTCCCTTCCTGAATTTTTTTTGCAGGAGAAAGGAAACCTGCTAAACAGAATCAATCCATACTAATACTGATCTGTCTGTCACAGGTGGCATGATGTTTTTTCCGACTTAAGAATTAATAGGAATCTTTAAGGTTCTTTTATGTAGAACCTTTTGCTCTAAACAACTTTGTGGACCAGCAGTAGGGCCAGCTTGCACTCCTTAAATTGTTTTCCAAAAAGTTAGTTAGGTTGACCAGAGAAATTTGAAATAGGTGTCATCTTTTTTATTTTATGTTTTGTGGTATGGCAGTAATAGAGCAAGCAGGAAGATCTGGTAACTGGAGTTAAATGTTAACCTAAATATTACTGACTTGGTTTTTCTTGAAAATGCAATGAAAAAATCAAGTGCTACCTGAACTGTAATATTTATACACAGGGGAACTTGGAGTTTTTCTAGGGACACGTTATTTGTTGTTTCATGGATAATGTACTGTTGTTAGAAGCTACTTAAAAAAAACACCAAACCACACAACAGTTAAATACAGAGTTGCTGGGAAATCACAATTGAAGCAATAGTTTCTCTGTGGTTCTCTAGGGTTGTTGGGCAGGGCCCAAGGCTTCACCTTTAACTGCATACATTTGGCCTCAGCTCATCAGTCCAGCCTGCCAGGATGCCCCTGTAGAGCCTTTCTGCCCTCCAACAGATCAGCATTTCTACCCAACTTGGTGTCATCTGCAAACTCATAGAGGGGGCACTTGATCCCTCATGCATATCATCAGTAAAGATATTAAATAGGACTGGCCCCAGTGTTAAACACTGGGGAACACCACTAGTGACTGGCGACCAGCTGGGTGCAAGTCTGTTCACCACCGTTCTCTGGGCCTGGCCATCCAGCCACTGTTTTACCCAGTGAAAGTGTACCTGTCCCAGCCATGAGCACACGGGAAACAGTCTCAAAGGCTTGTCAATGACCACATGCACAGCCTTTTCCTCATCCATTACACAAGTCACCCTATCACAGAAGGAGAGACCAAGTTGGTCAAGCAGAACCACATCTCATAAACCCATGCTGGTTGTGCCTGATATCCTGATTGTCCTGCACGTGCTTTGTGATGGCACTCAAGATAATCTGCTCTGTGACCTTCTTCAGCACCAGGGTCAGCTTCTTAGGTCTGTAGTTGTCCAGGTCCTCCATCCAATCTTTCTTGTAGATGGCATTACATTTGCTAATTTCCAGTCAACTGGAACCTCCACAGTTACACAAGACTGCTGATAAAGGATGGAGAGTGGCATGAGCAGGTCATGGAGGGTTTTCCTTTCAGATTAAAGCTGAGATTTAGTTGTTGCTGCTGTATTCATTCTAACTGAATATTAATTGCCAAAACTGTCAAACAGTTAAATGAGTTAATTAGAATCTTGGCAGTAAATGCAGTGGGTATAGAAAGGCACATTTACTCAACAGTTATGAAAACTCAGATTTCCTAGAGTACACTTTGAACCCACTTTTGTTGCTGCGTGGGTATTTTTCCCAGTTCTTGATGTAAATGCAAACCTACCACTACAGAATGTTGTATCTTGACAAAGTACACTTTCTAGAAGTTGATTTTTACATATTTAGGGTGCGTGGTTTGCTTTCTGAATATGGTGACTAAATCATTTGTTTTCAGAGAATTTCACTCTGATTGTGATCTGCACGTTATAGTGTTCTGTCTTCAGATTTTTCCTATTTTATTATTTAAAACAGTTTACAAAAAGTCCGCTACTGTTCAAAGCTTCCTTCTAGATGGCCACATTCAATAGGTACAAATCTCTGACCACTGCAAAGTGAAAAGCTGAGGATTTTCAGGTAAAACCTTTGATAACTATGAAACAGAGAATTAACTGGTATGTGAACGACCTCAGTTTTGATTGCTTGTGTTGTCTTCTCCCTTTACCTGCCCCCCCTCCAACTAGGGAGAGCTGGCAGTATCCTCTAGGAACCACATTCCTGTTGCTGATGTTTTGGCAGGGAATGTTGTGGCACAGGGAGCATCAATTTGAGGTGTTTGGCAGAGGAGCAGCCCTGCAGGGAATCTGATGGGCAGGACAGAGAATATAAGTGGGGGGATCTTCGCCCTATTGTTTCTGTGATAAAGGGAAGGTTGTAGTGCATCCTTTGAGTTTACCAAAAGGGCTGGTTCCCCTGCCAACTTGGCTTTTTCCTGCAAGTTTCCTGATCCCACAGTAATATTAGGTAACACCTCTCAGTTGCCTTCACTTTCTGCCTCCATCTTTCCTGTGAATAATCAGTGGCATTTTGAACTTAATGCCTTCTTGAAAGGAACTTCAATACCTCCTTAATTATCCATTGTAGGAACATGCCATTTTCCCAAAATAAATGATGGCTGATTTTCACAATGTGGCTACAGATTTTCTGGGGGTTTCCTTTTCCATAAGTATTGTCAAGAATATGATTCATTGCATTGCTTATTTCATTTAAGGCATATGAGGCAGTCACAGTCCCTCCTGCTACTTAACTACACAAGCTCATGTGAATGTCTGCTGAAACTCTGGCTCCTTTCAGCACTTGCACATTGGACTTACCTGGCGAAAATGTACAAAAGATATTCAAGTGTGAGACTTTTTGTTGAATAATCTTTTCTTAAGTAACATATTTGCCTTCAGGAATGTTGAGAACTTCTTTCCTAGGAGCTTTCCTCTGAAGAATACCCTCAACAAATCACAAGGGTTTGTTGAACTGGAGACCCACCACAGTCATCCTGTAACTATACTAAACTTTAGCTTTCTTTAAATGAAAGTGCAAATTATAGGCAACTTGGAAAGACATTCTTTAAATGGAATGAATTTGCTCTATTTTGTAGATTTACTTTTAGCAAAACATGTAAGCTGATCTTTATGTTTTGCATCTTTCATTTCTCTGCAGCCAGCACTTCTTGAGGACTAGCAAAACCTGATTAATCTGTAATCTGGAAGAAGCACACAGAGGTAGTTAGAGTTGGCCTATGGGCTTTATATCCAAGGAGTTGCATATTCATTTTATGTTTAAAGAAGCTTTTTTTTTAATCAAGAAGAAATATTCTTGTACCTGTAGTCCTCTTTTGTACTTCAAGTAAATGTTACTGCTCCCTGCTCTCTTTCATTGCAAATCAGTGAATTCTTCTGCTGTCTTTGAGTTGTCACAGGCAACAGTTAAACAGGAGGGACACCCCTCTGAGGTTTGCACCCTGGTCAAATTCAAAACTGATGTCAGGAGAAGATCTGGATGTTCAATGTACCACTTCTCACCCTGAGTTTTGTTGGAAGAAACCCTGAGCATTCAGATAAGGAAGAACTTCTGTGCTCCAACAGGTCTTTGATATGGATGATTAAGAGCCAAAACTCTGGTGTACACTGTGAGGCACACACCTGCCTCGAGTTTGTTCAGTTTTTTGGGTTCGTGGGACCTTTTTTAGGTTCATCATTGATGTATCTAGCTAAGAAAATCTGGAAATGCTTATTTAAGCCATTTCTCAAACATGTCATTGAGTAGCAGTGTTTTGAAATCCTTCCAATTCAGTGGGCTTATAAACCATTCCTGTCTTTCATGATTTTTACAAATCATGTAGCTATTGTGTTAATGGAAAAAAAATATTGGGACTCTTTTTATGTGTAGTTGGAAAATGTTCTTGTATGTCAACAAAGAATATTACAGAATTCAAATGAGAGATCTCAAGTGTGATATTTAATATGTGCATGCAGTATGTGTCAAACATCCCACGGAGGAAGACAAGTTAAATTTGGCAAGAACTGAAACTTTAGAAGATGAAAGTGTTGATTCTTTTTAGTTGGATTTTAAAACTAAATTCTTAAGAGCTGATTTCTTGTCAGGGGTCGCTTGAGATACATGAGGAGGAAACTTCAGCTATTTAACGATTTCAGTGGACAAAATTCTGTTAGTACTGAAGTTGCAGCCACCACAGTGCAGTGGAAAAACCTGTACAAATAGAGCGAAACAATTCTGCTTGCAGATATTTGCTGCTGAAGCCAATGAAAGGGCTGTGCTCTTCTGTGTGGTTTAGTGATGTCAAGCACTACTTGCTGGAGGCAGCTGTGCTACTGCAATGCTTCCCTGACCTTAAATAGCCTATACGCTGGGTAATGCAAGTGTTCAAATATAAATACAGGGCACATAAGGACAGAAAGAGGCCAGAAAAGCCATCGAGGCCCCTTCCCTCCCCTGAATTACTCAGTGTCTTCCTCAGTATTCTTCTCTTTTGGTATTTGTCCAAGATATTTACAAAACCATTTAGACTAATTGTTCCCTTGTGTTGCCCCAGTACTGTTTATTCCATATGTTAAGCACTGCGTGCGAAGCAGTTCTGCTCTTCAGTTTGGCTGCTGCTTGCTTTCCTTTCCTTTTCCTTTCTTCGAGGTTGCCTTTGATATTAACCCAAACAGCTGTGCAACAACCTCTCTCTGTCCTGGGAGGTTGCTTGTACCTCAGCAGCATCAGCAACAGCAGCCCACTGCTTTTCTCTAGCTCTCCTCTCTAGGGCAGGCATGACCTTCTGGGACTTTCTGTGGACGTAGTTCCTGCAGGTCATGTCTTTGGGCTGCTTCCCAGATTTACTTTTTTTTACTTTTGCTCTGTAACGGGAAGATGGTTAGGTGGCATGTATGTGTAATTACATAGTGATCCTCTTAATTTGTTCCATTGCTCAAAGACTGTTTCTTTTGTAGATGTAATGAAGACTGTGGAACATGCTTCCTACCTCCTCAAAGCCTGTTGGTTTCAATTGGTACTCTTATTTTTGTTCATTTACCTACCACTTAGGTTTCCCATATTGCCTTCAATGGGTTTTTTATTTCTTTAAGTTCCATCTCTATTTTCTGGTTTCTGTTTTGGCTGTTTGTTTTTAGCTCTGCACACCTCTCTGAAAATGTGTTTCATTTTCAAGAAGTGAGGGTCTGGTTTTTTGCACAACAGGTATCAGTTTTTCCTGCAGTTGACACAGAAACTGCGAGGAGAGTTGAATGATGAATGTAGATCCTGACAAAGAAAGTCTTGTTGAAAATTTAGGGAGAGTTTGATCAACAAAAGCCTAATGGCCATTTCCTTGGTCTGATACACAGAATCAGTGCATGTCCAGAACAATCATTTAGTGTTGGCTACGATTTCAGTGCCTTTGTTATCTTTAACACATTTTAACATTAGATTTTTAAAACACTACAATTTTTTATTTTACATTTCTTTTAACATTATTTCTCTTTACAATTAATTGCTTCCATTTATGAAAGGAGTGAAACCTTCAGGGTTTTTATACAACCATGAAAGCAGAAACATTTCCATATATTGTATTTGTCAAAGCCTGGATTACATATCATTGAACAAACTTCTTCCCCCACCTCTGTGGTAGTATTCTATTTAAAGTATACGTCTCAGCAATAACAAAGATAATATTTCTCACTTCTGTGAATTTCTTTACTTTGTTTTTTCTAGTATTACATTACAATTTTGGAGGTCACATCCATTCATGAAATATATCAAGTTCCTTAACCTAGGACAGCTGCAGTGGTTTTGTAAAAAATTCTTTTGCAGCAAGTAAGTGGTAGATTTCACATCAGAGTTGTTATAGAGGTCCTTGTTGGAAAGGAACTCTCAGTCATTCAGCTCAGTGTCCTGCTTGGCATGGAACTGCCACCAGCACTAGTGCAGTGGTTGCACCCTGAACACTTGTCAGTGGAGATCCTGCAGGCTCCCTGAGGAACTGGTCTGCGTCTCATTAGGGAAGGACCTCCAGTGAAAGCCCAGTCTGAGCATCCCAAGGCCTCAGTTGTCCCAGTCCTTTACATCATAAAGGTCCCTTCAGACTGAAGCTGTGCAATTGGCTGTAGCAGTGTTACACGGGGCCATTAACAGTGTGCCATTGGTTGTGGTGCTCTGGAAGCAACGTACTCGTACTCAGTTAAATGCCTCCCTGACATCCGATCCCGTCAGATCTCGGAAGCTGAGCAGGGTCAGCCCTGGATTAGTACTTGGATGGGAGACCACCTGGGAAATGCCGGGTGCTGTATGTTCTAGTCCTGAGGACTTCACTGGCACTGTCCAAGCTCACTCGGCCGTGGCAGATGAACCTCAGGACTTAAACGGTGGGGCCAGTTCTGCGCACGCTGAGCCTCACCTAAACTCCACTGCGCAGGCTGGAAGGGCACACCCACGTGGGGGGACAGCCCTTCCCAAATCTGCGTTCGCGAAGCCGACCCACACACACTCGTACTCATCACCCTTGAGCCACCACTCTTCCATTTCAGCTCCAAATCAGTAACAGAGGCTGTGGTAACACCACTTGCTTCCCCCATAAAAGCCTTTTTTCTTTGGTCTCATCCTGCCTCTCCAGCAACATAGAAGGGTGAGTGTTGGGATTTCATATGCTCTTAGATCTAAAGTGTGAGTTGTGTATTGAACTTGTTTCTGTACTTAGCGTGATGTAGCTTCAAGGACTAGTTAATGAGGTCAGCAGCTCCTGCCACCCTCTCAACAGATGTGTGCAATCAGCCAATTAGAGCAGGCATTGTCATGCAAACAGCATTGTTAACCAATTATCAGTGCCAAGGTGGCAGAGCTGCGGAGGAATTCGGCTTTTGAAGTGTATAAGAGTTTTGTGAGCCGATGAATAAAGTTGCCTGTTGCAGTAACTTCTGTGAAGTCGTCTCAGCAGGTCACAAACCCATCTCCCTCCGTTACAGGTGAGGTCTTAAGGATATATATTACTATTCAGGAATTGTTTGGCTGGAGGTCATGATGAGCTGGTAGAAAGTTAAATCAAGTTCCTATCTCACCAATGTCACAGTAAAAGGATGGCATGGGGAAAGAGGGTTTGAGTTTGGTGTGTTCTGACAGGAATCACTAATATTTAGTCCTTTGGGACGAGCTGATACATGACCTAATTTAGAGCAGTGTCACCAAATACTAAAGAATTTGGATCCTTACCATTGTCTAGGTTTTGATTTGGCTTCCCAGCCCCAAGCTGCCCCTTCTTCTCTCTCTGTTCCTCAAAGCAGGTGGGGAAAAAAAACGAAGGGGGGAAAAAAACTTGAAAGAAACTGAATTAAAACAAAGTATATATGTATATTTCTAAACGTTTACAATTATATAATCTGCACACACAATAGGAAAACTCTCAAGGGAAAAGGGAAAGGGAAGGGAAAGGGAGGGGAGAAACAGACAACAGGGGGACAAAACAGAACAAATAGGTACAATCAGATACCCTCACCCACCCCCCCAAACAAACCAGTACAACACATTCCTACCAACAACCCTCAAAAGAAGGGCCAGCTCCTTTCACACTCTCTCTCTCCCTCTCAACATTCTGTCTCTCTGATCTCCTGCATGGCTCCGACAAGGGACCGAAACAGCAAACTCCCTGCACCAGCCCTCACCAGAAGAAGAGCAGCAACTTCCTATCTCTCTCTCTGTTATACTCCCTTGTCACATGGAAGGGAAAAAAAACCCAAGTGTGGGATACCTGGGAAATGGGCCTTTCCCTAGTTACACCTGGTTACTAGGGAAGGCCTAGATCAAAACTATCACAACCATGTTTAAGTTATGCCTTGCAATGACAAGGCACATAATATAGGGAAATCTCTTTTACTTTATTTTTTTAACTCTGAATACTGAAAGCTTCTAGTTGTTTTTTCAATACATGGATACTAATTTGTGTTTTCTTAAATTTCATATACTATAGCAGAATTTAAAAAACAAAACAAAAAAACCACCCTGAAATAGAACACTAGTCGCTAGCAGTGAATGATCTTGGCAGTGCAACTGGCACTGCTGAGTACTTTCCACATACAACAGAGTACTCTTAAAATGTTAGAAAAAGGATAGATTTATCCTGATTTTGTTTGTAATACTAATGCTGTGAAAGTCTAACATTCTATTTTTGTTCATCTACCAATCTGTTCAGCATATTTTGTTTAATAGTTTAATGGTAGAGTCTATATGCAACCACCCATGTTACATCAGACTCTGCAACTGGAATGTTGTTTACTTTTCACCAGGGCAACTCCCTGTTTTTTGTTAATTAGTATCTAACAAGGTCCGACAGCTGACTCCCTTTAAAGTCAAGAACATAGGGATGTTCAGGATATTTAGGTGCACTGTTTAGCAGCAGTTTCTTTTGTACAGGTGGCCTGTTAAAGGAAGTGGTTTGGGGTGGCTTTTTGCATTTTTATATGTATGTATATTCTTTTCTTCCCTGTTTACCATGGACAGGTTATGTTTCTTCTGCACATGCATAGTCCTTTATTACTTTATGCCATGAAGTTATTTTCTTAAGCAATAGAATGAAACTGAAAAGATTTGTGGGAAAATCTTCTATAGGGTTCTCCCACTGCTCTTTTGGGGACTAGAGGAGAACTCATGTTGCTGAGGTGGTCAAATTGACAACAGTGGCTCATGTCTAAAATACGTTTTACTTTTATCAGTTTTGACAAGTCATCCCTCAAATGTCTCAACTATAACAGTATCAGCAGGGATTCTTTTTGTTAAATGTTTAGGGTTTTTTCCAGGCTTGATCTGAAATGATGCAAGGAATGCACTACACACAATTTTCTTAGTGCTATTTCACTGATAAAGTATTTTACTGTCTTTTAATCCAAATATCTGTTTTTGCAAGCTTGAATGTGTTTATCCTCTTGGTACCCTTCTAGGATAAGATAGTACCAAATACTGCCAGGATGTGTGAATGTATCCATGTGTGTCAGAAAGTTTTCACAATTGGAAAACTAGAACCAAGCAGGGACTCCCTTTGATAATCTCAGTCTGTGCCTGATGAGTGCTGGTCAGCTTCGAATTGTCCACTTTATTTCATAGTCAAATTTTTTAATGTAAAATGTCTTCTTGCTTAGTTACCCTCCTCGATCACCGCCCTGCCTTGAGGCTATACACAATTAGGTGCACTGATTAATACACGATACAGGTTCCTCTGACATCTCCACTGGTGTCATTTGAGCTGTGTGTTCTAAGAAAACAAAATAAAAAAATTTGAGTACGTACATTTTTTTCCACCATGAAAAATATCTTTTTAATGATCTGGTTTGTTTGTGAGCTTTGACCCCATTAGAATATCTCAGTAACACAGAGATAAATAGATATTGCAATTGGCAAGCTGATTATAATTGTATCTTGAGGCAAGCAAAAAGACTTTTTCATTTACTTCAGTTCTTAAAACCTGTAAAAATACTGAGTTCTATTTTAAGAACAAATAGTAGATAAATAGTGTTCCACCCAAAATCTGCCAATTACTGATTTGTTCTCTATTTTTTTTAAGTTCTTTTGTTGTAGGAGGACATCTTGGCAGAGCTTCACATATGTGGTTAAGTGTTTGCTGAGCCACAAGCAAATAATACTGTGCAGTTAAGCATTTCTTCCTGCATCACCAATTTCTATTCTCTTGGGCAACAGGAGTTCAAATCTGGGCAAGGATGACAGGCGTAGACCTGTCTGATTGGATTAATAGCATAGAAACTGTTGTTAGCCACCATAGTAATGTTTTACAGTTGATCTTGTGGTAAGTTTCTCAACCTAGATTTTGATTTTATTATACCAACAAATAGTGAGTAACTCTTGAATCCTAAATAACAAAAGGAGAATTTGTTTCCCAAATTGATCTGAATTCTGTGGAAGGAGGTCACAAAGGGTATGTGGAAACCTGAAGGGCAGTCATGATTCAGGGATGACTTCCAGTATGTTGACTGTGAGGGGTTTCTTTTTAAATGCTGGATCATTTTTGCCTGTGTGGCATTTTCAGTCACTCAAACTGCTTTTGCCTGAAAATAAGAAATAATTAGTTTGAGGAAGTGTAAGATTTCCAGTTAGTGTGTTCATTCACACCTGAAATGGAGCTGTGAAGTAGAATTAGTTTGCTTATCCACTGGATACTATAATTTTTTAAAAAAATGTTTTTTATTAGATTTATTTAATCATAAAGTCAGTCCTGCACAGGGAAAATCATGTTTGTTGTTGTGTGTTGCCAGGGGGAATGACCTCAAATTGTTCCTTTTTCATAACCTTTCAAGGAGCATATATTGGGAAGTAGGATGTATATTTTGGGTTGTACCATGAAATTGAATGCTTGTGAAACATCTATCTGTGACTTAAATTTGCTTTTCTGTGCATTTGTAGTTATGTTGAAGTCACAATAATAGCTAAGACTTGGGAGGGTGAAGTTACATAATCAACTAGGTTGGAAAAGGCCTGTGAGATGATCATCAAGTCCAGCCTATGACCCAACACCACCTTGTCAACTAGGCCATGGCACTGAGTGCCACATCCAGTCTCTTCTTAAATACTTTCAAGGACAGTGAATTGTGTAACAAGGACCCACAGGGAGCTTTTGGGAAAGCAGTTCTGAAATTTAGATCATGACATTCAAGGACTTTTGAACTCTCTTTGCTGTGAGGGTGGTGAGGCACTGGGACAGGTTTCCCAGAGGAGTTGTGGATGCCTCATTGCTGGAGGTGTTCAAGGCCAGATTGGATGGGGCTTTGAGTAGCCTAGTGTGGTGGGAGGTGTCCCTGCCCAGGGCAGGGAATTGGAACTGGATGATCTTTAAGGTCCCTTCCAATCCATTGTATGATGCTGTGACATGCTTTATTTGTTATTTCTTATACTTGCAACATGGTGTAAATTCAACTTCAGTTCTCTGTGGGATGCTGCAGTCGGCCTTGATAAGCTCAGCTTGTAATTTTGTACATGCAATATGAGACCTTAATCCTTAAGAAAGGAAAAAGGCAAACCTCTTTTGGAAATTAATTTAGTCCTTTGAAGCTACTCCAGTGTCTGAGCAGTCTGGATCTGGTACATGCTGAAGAGACTTAAACCTTGATTAGCATACCAGTCCCTGAAACTGTTTTTTGACAGTGTCAGAACTGTGGCTATTTAAAGCTCTGGTTTCTGTTGAAAATATCTGAAAGATCTGTTTCAATT
Source organism: Pithys albifrons albifrons (assembly GCF_047495875.1). Classification (NCBI taxonomy): domain Eukaryota; kingdom Metazoa; phylum Chordata; class Aves; order Passeriformes; family Thamnophilidae; genus Pithys; species Pithys albifrons. The sequence continues at coordinate 88,455,858 of NC_092459.1, forward strand.
AACTATTAGTGGAGAAATACCTGTTTCATTTGTGTAGCTTTGGTACCATATGAAAAAAAGAAAACAGTATACAAGGAGGGGAAGTTTTGGTTGGTTTGTTTGTTTGAACAAAACTGAGTAAAGTTACAATTAAAAAAAAAAAAGAAAAAACCCCAAACCAAACCATAAACTATATCTTGTTCTTTTAACTAATAGAAGTGTATTTTTCAAATATAGTTCTTTTCATCCCCAGTTAGGAGCTTTTGCTCTTTTTTTTTCTCCAGTTTTTCCTGCTTTTGGAGTTGTCTTTGTTTCATCTCCCCTTTAATGTATATTTACATTGAAGGAAAGATGAAAATACCTGGTCCTGAAGATCCCTGGTAGGCAGGTGGTAGAGCACTGGATTTTAAAGGCAAAGTATGAAATTTTAAATTAAAAGAATTTATGTGTCTTTGGGAATATGAAACATCTACCCTGAGAACTGATAAATAATAGTCAGCGATTCTCCAGATGTCTCTTGGTTTTACATGTACTGCATTTTTATATCTTACTGCAAAGTTAGAAAAATCAGACTGTGGAAATAAGTTCCAACCTTTTGTAGCATTTGGTTAGAGGAGCTACAATTAGTTATTTTTAGTCCTAAGTTTGCATTAATGGTTTTCAGGTTGACACTAATGAGATACCAAATAAATACATGGTCCCTTGAAGGGTAGATAGGCTTTTCCAAGTACTGACCACAGCTCTAGACAGGCCACTTTCCAAAGGAGGTCTCCAAAGAGGATGCAATTTAGAGCAGGTGTTACACCAGCCATAGGAGTGTAAGTTTGACATGTAAAGACCTGGGTGTCTTTTTTTTCCCAACTAATATATGGATTTTGAAGTCACTTACTAGGCAATATATCTGTGAATTTCAGAGACTGTTTTGCATATATCGTCAAATTGAAAAATGCAGATTAGGTGTTGACCAGCCAATTTTGTCTTTCGTGCTCTGAAACTGTGTAGGATACTGATCATATTAGAAACTTACGGATGTGCTACATCAGTTGGTAACAATTGCATGTCACAGGTTTGGCAGGCTTGAAAAATAGAAAGTGGTGAGCTTGTTACAGGGAACAATCTAGATACTGGTATGCAGTATGTTAAAAGTTTGTGATGTATGTAACTGTGACCTCCAGACTCTTCTGTAACGCTATTGCAGTTGCTAATTTCTAAAGCTGCGCTGTCAGGTCAGTCAGAATAGAGATGTAAATCATTTCTATTTTCTTTATATTTGAGAAGTGCAGCTCAGGTGCTAAAGACAGGCAACACAGTTTTTCTGGAAACTTACCTCTCATAAAAGAATGAGAGAATTCCTTTCTTCTTGCCTGCTTCTGCTTTCAACACACAATTTCAGTGTTAAGTGTAAATCTAATGTGTCTCAGATGATGACCACCACCTCCCTGCCCCACCTGTAACTTAGACAATTCAACCTTCAGATCATTTTTAATTGTAAAATTAGTTTCGCCTTTAGTATTCCTTTTTTTTCCTCAACTTGTTTGTGCTTAAAAATACAACTTACATTCTTTCAGAATAGGAAATTCCTGATAACTTAATGCTAAGGCATTGGATGTGCCTTAGCAAGATAGCATGATTTCAATGAGCTTTTACAGTGGTCAGGGATGGCAACAGGTTACTAAGATAGGGAAGTCTGCTGAATCTTTTAATGATCAATTTTTACCTGATTTGGATGTAGTAAAAAAACTGAATGGCAATTTGGAAGTACGTTTGTTTATTTCCTCACCAACAGGTCTTTGGTTCTTGTATGCTGTTATTCTTCATTAGAACTCCTAGTGAAATAGCCAAGAGCTCACTTTGATCACAGCTGCTGAATTTACCTCCCATGCTTTGAGGGACTTCCTGTGGGCTTTTATCCCAAGTTTGGAGGGCTCGTATGGAGATGCTTTTGTTGTTGCTGTCCTATGGAATGCTGTTTCATGGACTGTGGATTTCAATATTGAGGTGTGCTAATTTGCAAGACTTCAGGTAATTTGAACTTACCTAGTTACACTTCATAGTTCTTTTACTTGACTTCCCTTTAATAAAATTACCTCAAGTATCAACCTGAGTTTGCATTATAACCTCCAAACAGTAAAAAAGGAAAAGAAAGTTGCATCAAGTGCAGTGTTTATAGTTGTCTTCCCTCATTCTCCCCCTGCCTCTCAAAAACAAGACTAAACAGAGTTAGCTGTATCTCATCGCCCACATCTCTACTCTATACTGCAGTGGCTTGAAAACAAAGAGCACACAAATAGATTTGGGCAGCAACATTGGTTAGTTACAAAATTTGTATAAGAAGCCTTAGCAGCTGTATTTGAGGCTGCTCAAAACTCCAGCATTGCCTGTAAGTGGATCTTCACTAGTGCTTCAGTGCATCCCTAAATCACAGCCGTGTCTGGGGGATGGGATTTGATTGCCCTCCTCTGTTGGCATCTTACAGGTCATACCTGAACACAAGTGTATCACTGTGTGCAGCAGTTTGCCGGTGGTGTTCTTACGCTAATTGTGTCCTTAAGTGACTCCACCTACTCCGAGAAGTTTGACATACCCTGCTTCCCTAAGTAAATAGTGTTTGGGGTTTGGTTGTTTTGTTCATACTGTTTCATCCCCACAGAGGAATGAATAGAGCCATTTTGTAACCTTGATTCTCGGTTTACTTCTTTCACTCTTCTCTTAAACCTCATCACAGTAACTGTTAGTGTTTCAAGTTCTTTTTCAAGCTCATGCCATCCAAATCGTGGTGGTATGTGAAATGTCATGTTAGGCAACTGTTGATATTGTCAGAGGGATTGTATGTTAAGCTGGGGTGGGGAAGCAAGCACAGTGTGTTTTGCAGAGCTGTGCATTTTTAAAATCATTGTGATCCCTGGCATATGACTTGTACTTGCAGAAGAGGGCAGGGTCCTGTATTTTCAGATGGGGTGCTTTTCCAGATGTTCCACCCCGCCTGAATTCATGTCAGACAAGTCAGGTCATTGCTGCACAGGCACTGAAGTACTCACAGGAGGATCTTTATTTATTTGAATGTTTCATTCTTTTCATTGAATCTGAAACCTTTTGAAGGTGTATCACCATTCATTTTGCTGATCACAAAATTAAAAATCTTTACTTGACTTTAAAACTTTCTCGGTGAGGGAAAAGAATATAAAGCGTTTTAAAGTTCTGCCTTTTTCCCCTGTTAGCTCAGGTTACACTTACAACTACTTTCCTTGCAATTTTAAACAAATACCATCATTTGAATGATTAATATCTATTTTAATCACATAATACTGTGACAATACTTTTCTTTTTTTTTACATTAATAGAGAGATTCATATTTGTGATTAAAATTTAGCACTGTAATTTACCTTGCAGTATAGTCTGAATATGCCACCCCACTAGAAAGTCACATACACGTGCAAAATTACAGTGAAGTTTATAGAAACAGGGCTAGCACATATGATATTTTGCCCTAAGAATTCACCAGCATAAAGCCATTGATGGCTGAGGGAATTTGATTAATGTATGTTCAGTAATCCTGAATGAATTTCTCGGAGTTGTCTAGCCTACCCTTTGCATACATACTGCAACAGGGACTTCCATAGCTCCACTATATCTTGCATGAGGATCTACCTCCTGTTAGCTCGGTGTGATGCTGAGCACTACACTTTTATTGGAAGAGAGAGCAACAAGTCAGTGCTTATTCACTCATCATGTAATGGTTCTCGGTCTGCTATCCTCATTTTCTGTTTTCCAGACTGAGTTGTCCTACAGATGACTTTCTGCTTCTTTCCTCGTAATCCTATGCTTCTTTTTGTTTTGGCTTTTTATTTTGTGCTGAGCTGACATTTCAACTGAACCTTGGTCATAACCCTAAGATCAGCTGAATGTTCAGCTTGGTGTCTATTTTATATTTTTGGTTAGGATTGTTTTTGACACATGCATCACTTCATACCCGTGTTAGATTTCTTCCTTCTTACCATCATCCACTTCTCCTGCTTCAAAGCTTGTTTTTTACTCTTCCTGGCTGGAGCTTGTTTTGACTACCCTCAATAACATACCGTCCCTGGACTGCACCCTGCAGCTCACCTGTTTGTCAGGTCATTGAGGAACATTTTAAGCAATGCAAGTCACTAAGGAACCACCACCCTCCCCTGTTGACTTAACCCTGCTGTTGTTAGAGCTAATTACTTACCATGCTTCTTAGTGACTTTTTTAAAGAGCTGCAGTAGGTGTGGGACACAGGACCACCCCTAACTGGAAAGGAATCAGTATGGCTTTCATGTAGTGCCCATGCATGCATACATGCTGGGAGGGAAGTTCTGAAATGAGGCCATTACCCATTTGCCTAAAACCTAGGAAGCTCTCACAGAAAAACAAAATCCAGTTTTCACAGACTATTCTGAGTTGGAAGGGACCCACAAGGATCATCAAGTCCAACTCTTAAGTCAAGGGCCCACACAGGGGATTGAACCCATGACCTTGGCATTATTACAACCAAGTTTTAACCAGCTGAGCTAATCTCAGGGTCATCATCATGTATTTTTCATTTCTATGGCCTGGCCACCTCCTTGGACTTGGTTTTATCTGAGTGAAAAACCTTAGTTTTGCTGTGCTTGAAACCACTGGTGATGATTCTCCAGGTACAGGTAGCTCTTGGGCCCATCATCAGTTCAACAAGAGCACAGTGCTTGAGTTGACCTGCATGGATTCCATCAAGGAACAACCAGTCTTTGACCATCCTTATGAGAAACTGAAAGAAAATTTAAAACAGAGTGAGTAGAACTACTTCAGGAGCATCCTGCACACTCACCAAAAGGGAAATAGTTTAAACTGCAATGAGTTGTTACAGTTCAAATATGTGTGAACAGCTGCATTTCTGCTTTGTGCTGGAGGGGTTTTGTCCTGCAAGAGCTAACTATCCTTGCATAACAGGCAATTGTTTTACAGTAAATAAGTACCAAATAAAATGGTGAGTGGCTTTTGCTAGAAAATCTTGTTAAACAGATTTCCCTGAGAGCAGGTTCCTGGTGGATTTCCACCCACCCCTTACCACCTCCCTTTTTTAATGTATAAAAACAGAAAACGCTATTCAGAGTTTTCGGAAAAATCAAGTGGTGGAAGCAACAAGAATGACAAGGACATGTACCATTGGGTGTTAGTTTGTACAATGTTTTTTTAGATAGCATTGAGGTAGGATAACACATGAGAGAAACTAGTTTCTGGAAAAACAGGACCTTCCCTGTCACATGCATTTTTCATTAGTTTTTAAAGTTCTTACTGGAGGAGATGGGCAAATTACAAGAACATTTTCTGGCTTCTGAAATGGTGGTAAAGCTTCCATATTTTCGGCTCTACCCAGTGAACATAGGCAATTTTCCATCACCCTCTGGTATTTTGGCCATTTTTTTGCTTGTGTTGATTCATTCACCTTCTTTTGCCACCCACTAAGCAAGATTAGTAAACTTACTGTGAAATTACCAAAAATTCCTACAGTTTTTTCTCTAATACAAACTCCCAGCTTACCAAAAAACAAAAACAACAACAACACTAAAACCCAAAAAAAAAAAAAAACAAAAACAAAAACAAAAAAAAAAAAAAAAAAAACAAAAAACAAAAAACAACAAAACCAACTGGCTGATGGAAACTTTTATCTTTCACATTGTGGGTACTGCCCAAGAAGTAGTTCATAAATACACATGTCTGAAACTATAAAGACTGATAGATTCCTGGTCTGGAGCTTTTGGGGAAAAAAAGGTCATATCTCTAAACTTAGACTAAAAGAAGTTTGTCAGGTATTTTCAGTGGTATTAAGCAACTCCTGCTTTCCAGTAAAGCTGGAAGCTGGGACAGCAACAACCTTGGAAATTTGCTGCAATTGGAAATTGCCTCATGTTTTCCATTATAAATATTTTTTCTTTTATTTCTTTTATTTCGAAATTTTTCAGTTGCAGACTGAGGTTTTCTGTATGAGAAAACTGCTTCAAACATATCCTGTTCCTTAGGACTAACATATTTGTCTTAGCAATTCAGACTCCCATCCCTCAGAGGCATCAATTTTTTTCTGTGACAGTGTCAAGTTATACCCTTCTCCAGCACCACAGGTTCAAAGAACTTTAGATGAACTTAATCTTTTCCGTATGCACCTGTGTGCACTAATGGTAAAGAAAGTAGATTATTAGTTTTATATTAGCAGTCTTGGGGTTGTGGTTAACAAGGCATTTGTAGAAGGTCTCGCAACAGTGGTTTTGACAAATGATTTACCTAATGGGATGAACTTTCCTATGCTTGTCTGAAGAAAAACTGTTCCTCTCTCTGACTTACATGTTCAGTGTGAGTTTTTACTTTTTTATTTAAGCTTTCAGGTTAATCAGTGGAATTTCTTTCGAACTGCTATAGTTTTCTGCATAGGCGGAGTGAAGTTTTGGCTCTGTTCCTACTGGTAAGCTCTGCCAAGGACTTCAGTTCCTCCCTAGATAACATTGTGTGATGGGAAACCGGGGTTGTTTTTTAATCTGCTTTACTAAGAAAATTAAGTTTGTTTCATATGAAATTAATATGTTCATGTTGTCTGTACCTACAGGTATCTGTCATTTTTGTCCTACAAACTTCCTCAAGCCCGCTGGCCAATTTGAAAAAATTTATCAGGAGGGTCTTCAAAATAATAGTTTCTGTAGTTTCATGAATATATCTTCTAAGAGGAGGCAGATTCTGGTAGTGATACCTGAAGGAAAGGCTGAATCCCCTCCATAACTGTAGTCAGTAAACAGAGAATCAATATGAGAGAAATAAATTATGAATATTCTAATCCTAGGAAGTGCTTCACTCATAATTCATGCCTTATTAAACATCAGGTGAAAAAAGCCTCTTTTCCATCAAGATTCGTATCCTGAACGCATTCTCTGATGTTGGAAGGCATGAAGCATTTGAAGCTTTTCATTTGGCAAAGGCATTTAGGACATCTTTCCTGTGTGGTTTCTCTGATGTTTAATAAGGAGTGAACTCATGCGGTGCTGTGGCTTTAACACAACTCGATTACAAAGTCAGTCCAATGCACTGTATAAATCCACTGGAAACCAGACTTTGTTACTGTGCTGCTCATGCACTTCCTTCTTACCCTGTGAATAGTCCTGATTCATGCAAATACAGATAGGTAAACACTGACTGGCAGGTATTCAGGAATAAATGAAATATAGAGATTACATTCCTGGAATATTATAGCTGATATTACATACTAGAAACTCATAAAGAAGTAATTCATCAACCTTTATTAGGTCCTGTCTGTATGTCGCTATGGCATTAACATTGGTAACATTGTCTTGTTACCATGTGTGGAAGAAGATCACATTACTATAGATGTGTGAACCAAAACTTCGTGATTCTTTTGGGGGTTTTGGAGGGGGAAAAGAAACACTTGTTTTTTAAACCAAGGGTGATACAAATTTAAACCAAACTGGATAAGTAATAGAGGATCAAATAGATCAATCTCTCATTTGCATCACAAAGCTGCTGGTTTTTTAAACCCCATCTGATTCTTCATCTGAAGTGAAATGGGGCATGTATAGTACCCTGGAATTGCATCAGCACCCTGAGTTCTTTGTGAAAGATAGAAAATCTGAAAGAGGGAGATGAGTCAGATTGCTCTGCTGTCAGTGTAACCCCTGCAATTTATAAAGAAATTAAAATTGACCAGTAGCCAAAGAAGCACTAACTTTAGTGGTAGATAATAAAGGCAAGGCCTTCAGTAATTTGGAAGAAGGAAGCCCAATGAACAGAGGCTTTATACAGAAAAGTTTAGATTTAAATTTAGAACTGTATTTTTTTGTCCTTGTAGAGTCAGATTGTTACTTCGGCTTTCACTCCATCTTCAGCAGACCTAAAATCTTCATAAGCTGACATGCTGATTATAATTCACTTTAAAACATCCAATGATGGCCTGTATGTTGAAGACAGGAAATAGAAGAAAAAGCAAAGAGCATATGATTTCTGAGAACTTCTATCTTCACATCAAAATAATAACTTAAGCATGTAGAAGCCCCAGATCAGCTATTCCTGCCCCAGGGTTAGCAAGCAAACTAGAATTCTAACGTGCTATTTATAGATTTAAATAATATGGAAGGTTTCATTTTTTACATTCTTCAGTCAATTCAAAAATAACTTCTGTGAGAGACAAATCTTCACAATAAAAAAGCTTGCAAAGCACAAATCAGTGTGCTTCTTTGGTTGTAGATAGTGTAGACAGAGTGCAATGTCTTGTTTACATTTTGTAAAGTGAGAGAACAGTTTACCTGCCTGGGTAGGTAGTATCCAAGGGGTTTTGTTGACCCTGTGATGTTTCTAGCTGATGGAAGGCAGGTTTCTGGATAAACTGAAATGACTCAATAGTAAACTTCACCTTGAAAATTACTGAGGACCAGTTTGAGAAATTCTAGTCATACTTAGCTTCTGAAGTAGTTGTGAGTTCTACTTTGCTGTTATTAATGTACTTTATTATTCATTCCTTGGCATAAATTGTATCAAGGATTGTAAATTAATGTATTTGAAGAAATCTGTAGAAGCACTATGCACAAATTGTATTATTGTGTTCTTAAAACACTTTACATTTTTAGGCTAAAAGATATTTTAACAAGACAGGTAGTACTGCTTCAATGCTTTTATTTTTAAGTAATCTTCTGAACCTTTTTACGTATCTATATGACTCAAGAGCCTTAATATAATTTCCAAAAGGAAAAGACTAAGGTATTTTAGATGTAGAGTCTTAATATCTCATTCTTACTGAAACACTGAATATAAATGATTTAAAAGCTGACAATCATTCTGAAAATGTCATTCTTCAGCTAAAGAGGATAGTTTATCAAAGTGTGTATTTGTAAATACATCTACTTGCAGATGATGTATAGGCCACCACGTTATCTTACTACTAAACCCCTTAAATGTTAAGTAATGTTAATCAAATTCTTAAGAGGTGATAAGGTATGCTAACCTTATTTTTGTCTTTCAGTGGCCGTGTAAGTATTTGCTCTTCTAAGGAAGGAGTGACAGCCTTAAAGAAGGTTTAGGGAATGCAAGTGTGTATGTTTGACTCATGGCCTGACTGATGTCTGTATGTCCACTCTGTATGTTCCATTATCTCTAAGGGAAAAGCTGAATCTTTGTGGAAAGGTTTTTTTCTGCAGTCCATGCCCTGCAGCACGTGCTGTAATGAAACTGCTCCATGAACAAAATCCAGACATGAGTGTAAACAAAATCCTAGGAATACCTATATCTACCTTCTGACCAAGTGAGCACTGCTCTAAGTTACGAGATTTCCAGCTTCTTGTGTATGTATGGGGTCACTACTTCACTTTAACACAATGGCAACCTGTGGCTTTATTGTCTGCCTTTTTTGTTTTAAAAGTAGACCTATGTCTGCTTCGTTACAGAAGGAACCTTTGTTACTTCTGATATAAGGTCAGAGTTTCAAAGTGCCAGTGTTGTGAGAATTTTCCCCAGTCTTTCCACCTACCAAAGACTGCCTTTGTGCAGTGTGATACATCGCTCTGCGTCCCTCTGTTTTGAAGAGACTGTATTAGGATGAATTTTGAATTATTTGTGTTCACAGGAACGGAACAGACTTACACAAATTCCTGTGGTAAAGAATCTGAAAGGGACTGTAAAAACCGTCCAAGCGGATTGATATCACCTTGTTAAATGAGTGAGGGTTTAACATGGTTCATATTAGCTTGTCAAGCCACAGTGGCTGTGTTTACGTGAAAAACTGATGTTCTCTTGCCTTGCGTCCACATGTGTGTTTGACTTACATAAAACCTGAGCTTACTCGGCCTCCTGGAGCATTTAACAGGATCACCAGACCAGACTTGTAGCATTCCACATCGTTTGTGAACGTAAGATAAAGCCAATTTCAAGATCTGAGCAAGAATGCCCCTTCATCATGCTGCATACACATGGAAATCAGTGTCAGAAGCCAGATGTATGAAAGAAAAACATTTTCCTCCTCTAACTTTGTCTCCCTCGGGCATTCTCATCGATGACCCAAATGCTCAACTTCATAGCCACGAGTTTTCCAATATGTTGCTCTCATTTAATTTCTGAAATTTTTCTGCAGATTTTCTTACCCTTTCAGTACGTAGTTCTCGTTCTTCACGTGAGCTAGTTAAATGTGATGCTGATGATGCAGCGGACAGGATGTTTCACACAAACTGTTTCTTCAGATAGATAAGATTGACAAATGAGGATTACTGTCTGGCCTAAGGAGAACAGAAAAAAAATTATTATGTGGGAGAAGTTTATAACACAGCGCTATTTTAGCACAGAGGCAAAAAATAGCATGCTTACAAAATGACTATGTCACTGGAAGTGTTAGGCATCAAGCAACATCAGGAAAAGATTAACAATAAGAGATAATTACTGTAATTTGACAAGTAGATTAGGGAACATAAATAAAATAAGGAACAATATGAGCAAGTGCAATCACAAAGCATAAAAGGCTGCAAGTTATAGGAAATGACTGTTGCTCTTCAGAAAAAGAGAAGAGCAGTAGGCAAGGAAGGCAATAGAGTCATGTGGGTTTTTGAGACTCATTTTCCTGCTTTGTGATCAAGACAGTGCTGGTTAGCTGGGTTTAATTCAAGGGCTGGGAAATTACCTGACATGTGAACAGTCATAGTATAGTAAGGTGGATTCTATTGAATGTGTGTTGGAAGACTGATGAGAAATTACAGGTAAATGGAGCATATGTTTGTAATCATAACTGATACCATCTTAGAGCAGTTAATTTGTGTTATTCACTTTGCCAATGGATAATAAGAGAAGATTTACATGGATTTGTGATAAATATTCTGTTCAATGGAATTGTTTAAGAGATCTTCATCTCTAAAGAAGAGTAGATTATAAAACAGCAGATTTAGCATCTTCAGTGCTGTCCTAACAGCACTGTGTAACATATCACCCAGGCTTCAGTGCAGAGAGGAATTTCCAGTGATTCTCACAATAATAAATCTTTGATTCATTAATTAATCTATTGGGTGCTACTGTTTCAAAGGAGAATACTTCTCACAGCGTACCAGCACTGCAGTCTTCTTTTCATTTTTTATGAAAAAGTTTGTAAGTCATAGTTCATGCTAAGCCATTATTAGTTCCTTTGAGACCTCAAGCTCTTCGAGTCATTACATTTTTGCCTTGAAGCAGAAGAGCCAATGCTAGCATTATGCTAGTATTACTAAGCCAATGCTTAGTATTATTTTAGTTGCTAATTAGAAGGCCCTCAATATATTCACAGTTAAGGTGGTTGTAAATATATCTGCAAAATGGGTAATGCCATTAAAAATACCTCTCTGAAAATAAATTTCAGATAACTGATTCAACTTTCCTCTTTCACAATCCATGTGAAGGAGAAATGGAGATAGTGCTTAATTTTAAATAAATTCCTCATTTTATGTTGATGGAAAAATTTTGCAATTCAGTTACAGTTTACTTTTTCTCCAGCCAACATCTTATTTTATTTTTGTTGTGACAATTCTCCAGCCTCTTTCACATTTCTTCCTGAGATCCGTAAAGACGAAAATTGAAGTAGGTTAGGCTAAATGGTCTTTCTCTTGGCATCTTAATTAATCTACTTCTGTGGAAACAGAAACAAAACAGAACTGCATAGTGTTCTCTTTATTTACTTATCTGTTCATGCTGCTTATCTTATCTGCTTTTTCTGCTCAGTGATATTTGCTGCTGCTCTGTTTGTCTGGGTTTCTTTCCTACAACTTTTTCTGGTTGTTTGAAGCGGTTATTCCCTGTTATTTCCTTATTGCATTGAATTCTTTGTAAAAATCTTCTTTAACTGGCTTCTCACTCAGGTTTCTCTTAATTTGCTGGCAAAATGCTTTGGAAACATATATTTCTCCATTGTAAGTGTTCAAGGTCTAATTCTCCTTGCTAAAATACATTGCTCTTCCTACCTTCTTTCAGTTCTTCTCTCTGCAGGCTAATGTGAAATGTTGGACTGTGAAAGTTCTTTAGGACAGGAACTGTACCCTTCTGTTTAAACTTCAGGCATTTAGCAGCTGATTCAGGTCTTCTAATATCTGTTTCCCTTAAATATTGTTAGTAGTTAGAATTAATACTGGCAAGCAGTACCTTTGGCAGGGGGGACTCACCAAAGCTACTTTCTCGATATCATAAGAAATGTTCCTAAATTCAGTTCTTCTGTCATTTGTTATGAATTCTCATTACTATTTGCACCAATTGACTGAGTATAGTACCTTTGCAGTATACCTTGCTATTGGTGTTTTTGGGAAAAAAACTTAAGAGCAGCATCAATTTGGTAACTTGCAACACTAAAGCATGTTTGTCAGGATTTTTAAGCCTTATAAGAGAGAATCACACTCCTTGTATAGCCTGTGGAACTTTTCACGTTCTCTTTTTTAACCCGTTCCTAGTGTATTATGAAAAATAATTCTACATTAATACATTAAATCAGTTTATATTACTTTCATACTTTTCACTTTCATTTTAAGTTGTCAGAATGAAGAAGCGACCAAAATATTTGTACCATTTTATAGTGATATTGTTGACACCAGTTAGCCTGTATTTTAAGCTACTGTACACACTGAAGCCTAGTTGATAATTTCTGTTGCACTAGCTTGGACTTTTCCTGATGTTTGTACCCTGAGGTATGATGGAGGTCCCGGAGGACAGTGGGTTGTGCCTGCCTGGGCTCTCTGCTGTGAGCTACAGGTCAGTTTATCCAGGCGGGTCCCTTCACCCAGAGGGGAAAGCAGCATGATGACTGTTGCAGGCAGAGCACTCATATACTGTACAGTACTCATATACTGTGTGTTACTCTGTGTACCATCAGGTGTCCCTTCAGCTGAGCACTAAATGTTATCCTCTCCCGGTTCTCTTTCTTCAGAGAACACAAGATCTGAGGATAGTGGAGACTGCTCTTTTCCAGCACTGGCAGCCCAGGTTTTCAGTCATTCAGCATGTCAGTGGAAGTCTGTCAGTCCCCTTTACGCAGAACCTTTCTGCATGTAAAGACTCATTAAGCAGAGGCAAAATCCCATCAGTCCTGATTTATCCAATGCAGAGGAAATCTTCAGACTTTAGTGCTATGAAGTAGCAGTAAGAAATACTTTATACTGCAAGAGCATCTGTTCTTTCTTCTCTCTGAGTACTGTCAGGGAAGGGATGAAAAGAAACATATTCTAATTTAATTATAGGGTTAACAATCTATTAATCTCGTGCTTCTTGGACTTTTTTCTTTGTGAAGGAGTAGAATCCTGGGGGCAGACCTCGTATCCCCACACATCTTTCAATATTGAAACACTGTAGCTGTGGTTTGCATGTAAGACTGATAGATTTAAGCATGCTGGAACCTAGAATCTGTATAGTTAATGTAAATATTTCCTTGGTATAACCACTTAGTCTAAAATGGGTAATACATTACAGACAATTGCTTCTTTCTTATAGTTCGACCTTCAGCAGAATACAGAAGTTGGAATAACCCAAAGTTATTTATTAGCACTTAGAGATTACTTCATGCCACAGCTTTTATACTGTTCTATGCATGTTATTAAACTTCAGTGTACTTCAACATAAGCATCTGGATATTATAGGTGGGCAGGCAGAGAAGCAGACTGGTTCCAGTAGCAGAACATACAAAGTCAGCAGAAGAGCTGCAATAAAGCTCAGTACGTCTGACTTGCACTTTTCTGCACATTCTTTGAAACTAAAATATATTCTGGTTTTAGTATTTGCTCTTTAAAGTGATTATTTCATATTTTTTCCAGTCACTAGTCAGGAGGAGCTCAGAGGTGTTTACTCTGAACCTCTGGTAGGTCAAGGAAAAAAAGATGGTATTATTCTTTCAGCTCTAATGGCCTGATGCTTAGTCTGAGTTTGACCAGGATTCTTTCTCCAAATAAGTAGATTTGGCATAGTTTTCCCTCTAAGTCTATTTGTGGTTGTATTTTTTTTCCTGTACATTCAACAATGTAGATACTCAGATTATATCTGTTAGCTGAAAACATACATTTCTTTTTTACCAGTGTTGAAGTAGAGGTAATTCAAAGTAAAAATCATTTCTATAAAAATAGAGTGGAAACATTTTTTGGGCACAATTCCCTTTGTAATAGATTTGACTGGACAAGCAACATGTTAATTATGTCTGCTTTAAATGAAGTATTGCAAGAAAGGGAAGAAAATACTGACACAAACCTAGACTGCCCAATCTTTCAGTACAGAGTAATGTTCTGTTATTCTATTGTTAGGCTTTATATTGCTGATCGAAGCATTATACCAGGGCTTCTGCCAAGCACCACGTTGTTTGTGTGATAGGAGGGATTTGGTTACAGTCGAGCAAGCCTGAAAAATGGTAAACTGACAGCAAATCTGGGATCATGGTTGGTAAGGCAGCTTTTGTGGTCACGTGCTTTTATTTGATGTGGTTCCTTGTGTCTCCTCTGCCAAATGGTGTAATGTACTAAAGTGATGAAACTGCAAAAGAAAAAAAGTCAACTATTTACTTCATCAACAAAGGAGAAAGAGAACAGGGAAGGAGATCAAAGCCCTTAACATGCCTCTCAAAATAGGAAAAAAGAGCAAAAAGAAGGGAATTTCTTTCCACATGCTTGAGGCTACTCATGCATTTAGCTATCAGGAGTAATAAACTCTTTAAATGCTTATGTAGGTCTGCAATTGCTTCAGTTTTAAAATACAGCAGGTATTACAGAGTTAAAACAGTCTGTATCTTGGTAAAAGAAAGGACTATAGCCTATAAAGTCTCAAGTCTATTTATCATCACTAGTACATTAGTATGAACATGTTTTAACATCGGCCACACTGAGAAAAAAGCTCTTAGTTACCTTAAACTGGTATAAAAGGTCTTTCCATGCAGAGGCACATTTCTTGTTTGTTTACATTTTCAAAGCCAGGCAAAGCTTCAGCTGTATCATTCATGATCATTGAAATTGTCATCTTCCTGGATTAGAAATGTTGAGTGCCATCAATATTATGTACCACCATCTTTTGATATAAAGCTCTGTAATGTTATGTTCTCACTGAATTCAGGGGATGATTCTTCTTGCAGTGTTGGACCTCCTTCCCCAAATACACATTTTACTCCTCCTTTCCTGGAGGAAAAAAAGCTACTATTGGAGAAGGTACCTCCTAAGAGCATGAAATTTTCCGTAATTGTTCTTTTCTTTGTGATACTCATTTCATAGAAAAACTTACACACTTTTGGGAGATGAGGAATGGGAACAAGTAAAGGGGAGAAGGGGGATGAATCGCACAACATAGACTGTGATGTGGGGGTAGTATAAAATAATACCCATTTTTCAGACTCACCTCAAAAGTTTCCCAGCAATCCAGAGAAAACTGCTCAGAGAAAGGGGGAAGCAAAATTAATTGCAGGGAAGAGGTGCTGTAAATGAAAGGAGTTTAGGGCAATTAGGCAGGGCCAAGTTAGTATGGGGACAGTTGTAGGAAGGGGAGTAAGAGCATCTCTCCACATGCCTGTAAGTCTGCCTTGCTAAAGCACCCAGTCTTCTGAGCTTGAGACTTGGAAGCACCCTTCTTCAATGAAGAGGTAGTTTTCAGGAAGGGGAAATAACTGCTTTACACATCAATACTCAAGAACAGAACCAGTCACTTCTGTAAGCTTGTGAATTAATTCTATGCCTTTTTATTTTAAGGATCATTGCTTGAGAAAGACATTTTAATGTAATTATAAGCTAACAAGAAATGGGAATTTTGCATTTTGTGTGTGGGCCTGAATAAATAGATCCATTGAGAGACAGACAGAGCAAGTCACTTGGAATGCACCAGTCAACAGCAGAAATGTAAACATACTCCAGCTACGCTCTCTGCACTTGTCTTTCAGCAGAACAAAACTTCTATTAATGTGGGCTGACTGCTGCACTTGTTGAATTCAGTGGCAAGTCCCTCACAAAATCCAGTTAGTTCACTGATCATGGATCAGAACCACATTGTGCCTGACACTCCAGAAACCCAGAACAGAAACTTACTGCAAAGGAGTCTCTGCTCTGTCTTAAATTGAGGTGTATGAAATTGGTTTGCAGAGCTGACTAGGTTTGGAGCAAGCGAAAAAAACACTGAAGCAAACAAATCTTTGTGTTCCAGCACGTTTGTACAACCTTATCTCATAGACAGGTAGATCTACGTGTATTTAGCTTCATCTGGTACCAGTCCTAATGAAATAAGATCCACTAAGACTGTTGCTTCGTGAATGGTGATAATTATAGAAAGCCACTTTCAGACTGTTAGAACCTTAGTCCTTAAAAAGCAGCGGGTTACTGGAAGAAACTATGTAAGAATCAAACACAGTTCAACTGATTGTACTGAAAGGAGCCTTACTCTGACTATAGGGGAGCTTTATTAATTGTCTGTATTTAAAAGCAAAGTAACTTCCTCATCATATCTCTTTGTGGCTTTTGTATAATTTTTTTGTTGTCTTGATGAAATGAATGGGGGTTTTTGTGAGGAGTGTTAGGAGTGACAACAGGAAGGACAGTTTAATTGTAAACAGAAGGGTGTGAGGTCGTGCTCCAAGAGGCCCAGCTATCTTTATATAAAGCAGGTCTGAGGTGCAGCAATCTTTAGCTTGTGCTGGTGAAATATCTTGGTGAATGGAATGTCCTCAACTATAAAAGCCTTCTTATGGCACTTTGTTTTTACTTTTGATTGGACTGTGAAGTACCTCAAAAAGTGGCATTGGATACTGAGCTGCATGCTGAAATTCCCTTGTCTAATTGTCTCCATTTTACATATGTCCTTGCACCTTTCGCAGGTCCTCCTTTGATACTGTGTCACTTCTTTCTTCAGCTGCATGTTTGTTATAAATCAAATGGATTATTACAGCCTCTTGCCCGGTCTCATGATTGCAAGATACTGCAAATATGTTCCTTTGGCATGACATACACCACAGTACAGAACAGCAGAATCAAACTCTGAGCAATAGCTTCCTTATGTGTTTAAAAATAAAAGGTAGATATCAGTTTAGTAAGGCAGATGAACCTTAATTGCTAAAGGTTCATAGAAAGTTTTGAGATGGTCAGAGGCAAGGTCATGTGCAAAGGCAGGATTTTATTAAAATATTTAATAAGCAGATTCTCTGTCCCAATAGAGGGAACAAAGATTCCTGTCCACTCTTAATTTTCCCTACCTGTAATTATTTCTACAGAATATAAATTACATATTGTACAGCTTTATTCTGTTTTCAGAGGATAATTATACTGGAAGTTCCAGCCTTCTTTCTGTGCAGGAACTTCTTTCTCAGAAACCACACCTTGTAGCAGTCTGTTTTTCATTTGAGAAGGGCTGAATATCCATTTATGTCCAAGTTTTTATGGGTTGGTTACTTTCAAGAGATGGATACAAGTAAAATGGGAAATCCTTACTGACAAATCATAATTCAGTCTGGAAGATGTAGTAGAAGCTGGTAATATAGGAGTGGAAGCTTTTTTGCATGTGTAATCTGTTAGAGATTACTCTTAATTTCATGCCTGCTATTGTAACTGAGAGAGAAGCCTGTAATTCCTGTTGTAGTCATCTGAACATCTCCAGTGGTATCTCTGTGCTAAAAGGGAACTTGGACTTGATGTCAAATGAGGCAAAGCAGGATGCAAAATGGACAGTACCAGTTGCCCTATGTATGAGATTGGAGGCTTTTATGGATATATTTATGTGAGTATTTAAAGAGTTTAATAAACTGAAAGGCAGGGCCTCAAAGGAAGGTTCACAACCCACTTCTAATATACCAGGAGGGACAAGTAGCAATACATTCTCCAGTGGTAGAGACTGATGAACCTCATATACTTTCAATTTCTGAAGAGCAAACTACTGTTTCAGAAGTGTTTCAACTTTCAAATAGTCACGCTCTACTGTTTTTAAGCACCCACAAGTTGCCAAATTATATTCCCATGTGAGTAATTTTAGTGAGAGGGTAGCAGCAAGCAAACTGAATTCAGTTAAAAAAAATACAACATTCAAGTCTTACTTCTGCTGGAAAAGTTTGTTTGTTTTTTTATGTAGCTGTGGTGTACTCAAAGCTTTTTTTTCATCCTTGCATATGCAAAATCCAGACCTGCAGAACTGTTCCATGTGGTGAACAGTCTGCTAAACCCAGACTGTTTTGCCTGAGTAGCAGATTTCCATATACCTCATTATGAGTTTGGGGTTTTTTTGATTTATGTAGGCTCTGTTCCTTCAAAGGGATGTATGACTGTACACCTTTATACCTACCAAAGTGATTTCTTATCAGCTACTGAGGAAAATACAAGGGTAGGTCCAGTGGGGAATATGAGCATTATTTTGTGAAGAGCTTCCTTTTTAGCCAGTTTAAATTGTCATGGAAACAACATGTAAACAGCAGGCCACAAAGTTACTTAGCTTTGAAGTTTTTAATGGTGCCCAATGAGGTTCTGGATGGTTAGTGAATGATGTAATCCACAGTGTGTAATGCAAATTCATATTCCTTTTGATTGGTAAGGGACTATAAGACAGATTTAGGTCAGTACTGCTAAAACAAAGTAGCATGGACTTTACCTCATTGTTGCCTTATACAGCCTGCTTTAAATAAGTGTTAGAGATCTTTCCTTGCCAGAGAAACCATCATCCTCTGTAATAGCAGGTGTGCTTCAGTCTTCGGTCCTGTGATAAAGGCAAATAATTAGTGTACCCAAACACAACTCTGAAGTTATTTTCTTTCTGTGAATTCTTACCACTCCGATTTCCAGTCTGTGCATGGACAGAGTTAATATCCTTGTTTTTATTATTTTCTTCTGGGGATGAACAACATCATAGAATTAGAGAATATAATCATGAAACAATACGTCTTAAATTCCTCACCTCAACAGCCCCACTCCTCAGTGTTCTCTGAATAAACTAATTTCTTTCAGCATCCCCTCTTACATCATCACATACCTAATAATCTTTCTGACCCAATGCCCTCTTAATCTACTAAGTTAACATCTGTGTTGTATTGGGAGGTCCAGAAACTGGAGTCGATGTCATCAGTGTTATTTGCATCTGGCCATCTATTACTCCTCAGTCCAAATTATTTTGATTATGCTTATCTGTTTTGACTGAAGGTGGCTTTTGGAATAATTGAAGACTTCAAGTCCTCTACTCCCACCCTAAGAAGATACCTGAACTGCAGTACTCCACATCTTACTGATAAGGCCTAAGAAACAGAACTCTTCACAATGAAGAAGCTGTTTCCTGAGAGAATGCTTTGCATTAGTGATACTCTTGATTTAAGCAGTTTATTTACAGTGGGTCATGGTATAACCTGTTTTTATAGATGGTATCGCTCAATATTTCTTATTATCACCACAGCATAAAATACACTTCCTCATGGCCTGCTGACTTAGGGAAAGAGGACTGTATGGAAATCATTTTCAAATCCCAGGGACCATACCTGTAATGTACTGTTAACTTCTATTTCTAGTGCCCTTGGAGGATCATCTGCTCTTCACATCCCAGCCTTTCCTGGTGGAGGTTGTCTTATTGACTATGTACCCCAAGTGTGCCAGCTGCTAACAAACAAGGTGAGTTGGTAAAGGCAAGTCACTTTTCGTTTCCTGTGTGCTCTGTATTGCATTTCCATAGACATTGTTATTCTTCTGCCAGGCAGTCCAGACAAGGCACACTTAGGCTGAACTAACTTTTTGTCAAGAGCTGAGCACCTAAGCAGGACACTGAATATAAGGACTCTTTTAGGTAAACAAGTGAGTTTGGGATCATATCCCGGAGTCATTTTTTTTCCTAATGTCATGTGTTCTGATTTAGGATAAAATGTTTTTATACTGTACAACACTGCATTGTAGCATACTATTTTGTTGGCAAATACAAACATGTAGTTTGCATATTATTTTTTTCAGTTGGAAGTTCTTATACCATAGTCATCACTGTAGATTTTGAATACTTTCAGTGATTTTTCTTCTCAGATGTTTCATCCAAATAAACTGAATCAGCAGTCTATTTGAATGATTATACAGTAATAGCTTCTTAGGGTTGCTGAAAAGGTTGTGTTCCTGTTAGCTTACTGTTTAAACAAAAAAGAACAATTACAGCACTTTGAAAGTTTCATTATTCAAGTGTACTTTTCAAAAGAAAACTCAGGGGTCAACATCTAGAAATTTACCTTTTACAGACTTCTCATTTGTATATTATTTTTACCTTCAATTGTCTAAATGGAGAAAATAATTTTATCTTTTAGAAAAAGTTCTTCAAAATATGTTTCCATAATTATATTGGAATCTATACTTAGAATTGTTTTTGTTGTGGTTTTCTGTTAAAATTGCTTTCTGTTTTTAAAATCTGCAAGTATACAGGACTGTTTTTATCCTTTCTTAAATAAAGTCACTTGAGCAAGCTTGTCATATGTTTTACTTTCCCCAAAATAACATTTCAGATCCTACACAAAGCCTTCAAAATAATTGTAATTTTTTTAATAGAGTGAATGTGTGTCAGTGTATAAATAGAATTTAACTTTAAGGTATACAAGATAGCTCTCAGCAATGATAGTATCAATGATTTTTCAATAATTTTAGGAAAGCATTTGCCAGCCAAGGAATTCTAGTATTAACATAGTCAATACTCTTCCTGTTCCTTTCAGTGCAGGAAAAAAGGTTTCTAAAATGCTAGTTTTCATTCTGGAAAGCAAAGGAATTTATGTAGGATATCACACATGGAACCACACCATAAGAACTTGACGTCACCAGTTGTAAAGCAGGTGCTCTTGCAGCCTCATGACACATGCATTGTTTCTGTTACAGGTCAAACCGTGTTCACACTGTTCTCCTAAGTAATACCATTCAAATAAATAAGAAAACATACATGGTGCAAGGAGAATTTTGCCTAAGTCTTCCAAATTTAGCATTGTTGGATTTTGTCTGTGCCAGGATGGAAGTCTTTCAAAGCCTAGAATGCCTCAGAAATTGATGCTCACAGTTGAGTAGGTGGCTCCCTGAGTCAGCAAGGAACCAGTGAGAGAGCTTAGTGGTCAGAAGGTTTGTTGGAAGTGCAGTCGTCAGAAAACACCCAAGATCAGTTGTAGAAGATACTTACTTTTTCTTTTATTTTCTTTCATAACCAGAATGTTATTTTGACACAACCTACTGTCATTTCAGGTAACTGTGATTTGACTATCACAGCTTTCTACTCAAACTACAGTTAGGAAAGGCTGAGCATTTCTTTCCTTCACTCTTTATCTTATGCAGTTAAACAGCACTTCAATCTATTGTGAAAAGCTGAGTTTCACTCAGAAGTAAGTGAAGAGATTTCTTTACAAGATGTTCTATGTGCAAGATCCAGGGCTTGTTTTAAAGGCATTTTAGGATTCTTCAGGGAAATCGCACAGGCTAAATGTAGGATTTGGAACTACTACAATGTCAAACATAAATCTTCCTTAACAAGAACTATATGACAAACTGGGCTTCAGCTTTTTTTATCTTGTTACAGCTCTGGATTTGTTTTCTTCTTTCCTTTTTAAGGTACAGTATGTTATTCAGGGATACCATAAGAGAAGAGAGTACATTGCAGCTTTCCTGAGTCACTTTGGAACGTAAGTTCATTCGATGCGTTAGTTTCTGTAGCACGGGGGAAAGTAATTTTCTGCACATGGTTTGTGGTTGTGTTATTGCTGTCCACTGGATAAGAGGAAATCTAGTCAGTTTTCACAAAATTATGTGTATCAATTGTCTCTCTGTAGCAGTACTGGAATGCAGTTCAGCATTATTTCACTTCTGTGCCAGTTGGCAGTCTGGTTTTACTAGAAAATAGCTGATGGTGGGAAAGGACCAGTAGGGAATTTCTCCTTGTGCAGAAGAAATGTGCTTACTTCTAAATAAATGACTTGAGGAGTCTCACAGTAATAGGCACTGACTGAGGTGGGAGAATGGGGGAGCAGATATGGTTGCGAGCCTTTCAGGAGCCAAACATCGCTGCTTGGTGTAAAGAGAGGACTGTGAGACCAGCTGCTCCCACCACCGAGCAGTATGTTGTATCTCAAGAGAAAAGGCTGTTGGTTCGTGTTGAATTCCTGCAGATTAGGCTGTGGCCATATCCAGGCATGATGCATTAGCTTCACAAATCAATTAATCAGGACTACCTTGGCACTCTGAGGAGTTGGCACTTTGGTTTCCCACCTAAATACTGACTTGAGCAAGAGTCCCAAGTCTTTACCTACTTCTGGTGAGGGGTTTCTGCTTCCAAGGGGTGATGTCAAATGACATGGGTATTTGGGAGCCCTTCAATTCTCCTGTCTCTCAAATGAGCTTAGGAAAACAGGTGGCTTGAAGCATGCACCCAGATTTAATACAATGGTAAGGAGATAACAATGACTTGAGCTGGATATATGAGCAGACGGTCAATGCAAGCTCAATCTTTATCAACACAAGTTATTTCCTTTTCTTCTGAGAAAACTACAGTATAGAAATGGCCAGGTGTGCCAGTGATTGTATTAAATCCACAGTGTGGTTCATGAGGTCTGATACTGCTTGAGACTTTTAGAGAATATCAACTTTTCTCATGGTTGAAACTTGTAATATATCTGTTCAACAAGTGTTCTATATTGAATTTTTTGTATGCTTTTGTGTTTTGCTTATTTTAAATGTGCTCTTTTCAGTTTTCAAATTTAAACTCTCCTCAGCCTCCAAATTTACTTTCGCTTAATACAGAGTTGATAAATTATCTGAATTTGAGTTAGATACAGGGAATTTGTGTGTCTACAGATTTACCAGTTTGGGACTGCAGATGTATTAGCTGGTCTCCTTTTATTCTAAAGTGTATTTATGTAAACTGAACATGGCCTTTCTTTTGGTAAAGTACTCCAATACCTCAGCATAATTAAGAAGATTATTAAGATTAAAAGTTTGCTTTCATTTACATTTAGCTAGACAGTTGCAGCTGTTAATAAACAAAGCAAATACTGGAAGTTTCTGAGCAAACAAAAAAAAAGCCCAATCCCTGTAATACAAAATTTACATATTAATCGTTCAGTATTAGAAGGTAAAAATGGTATTAATTTTTTTGTTTTTCTTTTGACAGTGGTGTGGTGGAATATGATGCAGAAGGCTTCACAAAGCTCACTCTGTTGCTGATGTGGAAAGATTTTTGCTTCCTTGTTCACAGTGAGTAACACTTTGCCTCAAGCATAAATGTCTATCCTCTTGAAGATACAAGTTCAAAAGGGAAAAAATACAATTACAGGAAACAAGTAAAAAGTTTTAGCTATTTTTATCCAGTGCTTAATGTATTTTTGATGTGACCATGACACTTAGAAAACACAAAATCCCAATTGTATTTGGAGGTGGGAGAGTTGGAAAAGGGGAGAGGATCCACATTGATAGTGAAATGTCAGCTTTACAGAATGCCAAAAGTGTCCTGGGAAGGTGTTCTGGTCATTTGAGGCAGAATTAAGTTCATGGTTGTAGCTCAGCCTTTCAAAAGTGTCAGTAATGAAAACCAATATTATACTCAACCTGGGAATACCTAAAATCTTCTGTAATTGTCAGAAATTAATGCATTGATAGCAACTGTAAAGACTCTCTCTTTGATGTAGGGAAAATATATTACATGAGAAATACACTATACTGTCATTAGGATCCAAAAGGTATTCCTAGACTGAAACTGTGTAGGCAAAACTGTCTTAACAGTCCTAGATTTGCTGTCATTTGAAATTTTTAAATAAAGAGTGTATTGCTTTCAAAAATACATTCTTAATTAAATAAATATGTAGGAATTAGTCCATGAGGAAAATAGTAAATGTAGCTTTGATACATGTTACCTTTTATGTTACATGTTACCTTTACATGTTACCTTAAGTAGCAATTGTTATTTTTCCTTGTGCTATGATGAAATTCGGAGATATCAAAGATGTTTTGGTCTGGAGAAATTCAGTCATATTACTCTTTAGTTTTGATTGGTACGCTTCTTATTTAGGTTTAGAAGAATTGCATTGCAGTCTGAGCAGCTGCAGCATTGGTGTTTGGTAACATTTTGGCACTGGAATCTTGGAGATTATGTCATTTTTGATTGTGGGCTAGCTTTCCATGTCGAAAACTGTCTTGATGACATAATAGAAATTTGTCCCAGAATTTTTAATGCAGGGAGTGAGGATTTCCATCATTCAGAGAAGTTTTTCAGCCCATGTTGTGTTGGAGATCATAATAAATGGTCTTACTATCCCTTTCTTTTTGTAACAGAAGTTTACCACACTGCAATGACCCTAAAAGGCCTAGAAAATTCAAATCTGAAATTAAAACACTTCTGTCATATTATCATTTATGTTGTGGGGAAAAAAATAAAATAATTAAAGCTGATATATTTGGGAAAATTATTTTTATTAAGTCTTTACTTACATTTCAACTACAATTGAGGATTGGTCACTGAACAATTGTCTTCTACCTGATGGCATTTCTTTATGGACAGCCTTCTTGAAGATTTCCTACCTTTCTTACTCCCCTACATATTTGGGTTAATTTAATCAGTGCTAAAACTCCTGTGGATTTGATTTGTGCTGCAGGATAATATAATTTAATACATGTTGAATCAGTTATATTTCAGGGGAATCAAAATTCAAATTTCTGCTAAATAACAGAGTAGGTTTTAACTGTGTAATATTCATAGTATTCAATTAAACTGGCATGAAAGCTACAATTATAACTGAATAGTTTATCACTATGTATTAACCCTGTGGCCTTAAAAATCATACAGTGTCTTAGCTGTGTAAGCCATTGCATCACCCGCTTGTTGAACAATCCACTGCAAAAGCATTTATGTTCCCTGCACTGAAGGATATTGCAATGAAAGGACCGAAACCTGCACTTCATTTCCTGAGTGAAGTAATATAGGCTTTCATCTCTAAACCACTGACATAACTATGTATATTATGGTTGAATATTTAGCAAGCGTCTAATAAAATGTCTGGGAGAGATAGCAATAAGTTGAAAACTGTTCTACTTCAAATATTTACTGTAGTACATAGATAAAATATTCAGACGAGGGTAAATAGGTCAGTATTCAGCAAGCACCATGGCAAATCACATGAAAGGAACCACAGTAAATTATACTGGCATCTAAATTTTGGTTAAAATTTTAGGTTTAATTGAGATGATGAGATTTATAAACCTTTACGTGAGTTGTATTTCCTTTAAAAGATGCATTCAGAGATTTCAAAAATAACTGGCATTCTTTTACAACTATTTGAATTCTGAGTTACAATTTTGTTTGGACACTAGGAAGC
Organism: Pithys albifrons albifrons; assembly: GCF_047495875.1. Classification (NCBI taxonomy): domain Eukaryota; kingdom Metazoa; phylum Chordata; class Aves; order Passeriformes; family Thamnophilidae; genus Pithys; species Pithys albifrons. The sequence continues at coordinate 88,481,113 of NC_092459.1, forward strand.
AAAAAATCTTAGAAGTAAGGTGAAGTTTTTCAGGATAGTTTTATTGAGGGAACTGTTTAAAGAGAACAGAAACAGAAAAATAGTTATGAATTACCTAAGCCAAATAACCTTAGAACAATTTCACTTGCTAAAAAAAAGAATTGATTTGTGCTGTAGTTACAGAATGAAGAGTCTGCCCACTCTACTTGAAAACACCAAAGAGCTACCTAGTTGCAAACTTAATCATTAGCTTAATGAAGCCGCTGCAGTTATTATATTAGATCAAAGACCAGTCAAAGGAATTGTTGTGGTGGTTTAGTTTTAAGAATTAATCAAATGCTTTCAAATATAAGACAGAAGAAATAAACATTTAGAGAAGTTCATGCATCCACGTGGGAAAGGAAATCGTCCATCAGTCTTTCTGCTTTTGATATTGATACTGTTTATGAGTAAGTCTCAGTATGAAGCTTTGTAAGTAAATTTCAATAGACTGCAGATTTCTTTCTCTACTTGTTTATGAATCAGCTATGATTAGTTTTTGCAGACAGGTATTTCTTCATACTCTTGTTCCTGCATACAGTCTGTGTATACACCATGTATAAATCATAGTATTATTTAGGTTGGAAAATACCTCTTAGATCCAGTCCAGCCATTGATGCCATAGCTAGAACAATGTTAGATAAAAACATGTTACATTACCTGTACATAATTAAGAATTAAATAGCCTTATCAGTATAAACACAAGAATAGGACTCCGAAGCAACCTTTATTTGGGCTTTTCAAGGATTAATTTCTATCTTGCAAGATTTTTTTGTTATCAGCACAAAGAAAATTGACAGAAGTGGGATCAGTTGCAATAGCAAATTAAACACTACTTCTGTTAGTTGGTTATTTAAGACATCTTGGAAAGGACAAACATGAAATTAAAAAGGGTTTGTTTCTCTGAACATTATTTCAGGGGGTGGAGAATGCTGGACGCTGCCAGCATTCGTATTTCAAGTTTGGAGGGGATCTCAGCTGAGGTGAAGTTGGTGGGATCATTTACTGGAACTGACCTCAAGTAATTGTAAGGGATTTCGGGTTCTGTGTGAGTAATGCCACTGACACAGGAGGTCAGAAAACAACAGACCCAGAGCATTAATTGGGTTATAGGAGGCTAAGCTTATGAGTATCAGGCTTTGGACGCACACCTGCTTTTTTTGGTGGAAGTCATCAGTGCCAGTTTCTGATGTGTTCTTGTTTGGATATTGCTGTCGGCACACAGTTTTTGGAAGAGCAGTTTGTGCCAGTGCAGTCAGGTTACAGAGTTTGAATTGATGGCCTTAGCTAAACAATTCTAGTTCTCATAAACCTCCTTTGGGTCTGGATTAGCACATCTGTCCAAAGCCTCAGAAAGGAGCTTGAAAAATAAGGACACAAAGAATTTTTACTAGCTGTGTTTGTCAGATGAGACTTGGGAGGAGGGCAAAAATAGTGGTATTTTGGGAAAGAGCATTAGTAGCTGGGAAGACAAGTTTACACTACTGTACAGAGGAAGTGCAGTTGATTCCAGAAGTGTTCAGAGAAAAAGGGACGTATGCCCACTTGCTGCAAATAAACAAAATTGTGTTGAAGAATTAAATCCTTCATTCTGTTCCCTTTCCAAACAGAAATAACTCATTAGGCCTCAGATACTGTTTCAATCATTCAGTAGAGTATCAGTAATCCTTATAATGTAGGTGAGTGTTACATTTTTGGACACTTGGTGTAGATGTTCCTGCCCTTGAAATGAGATTGCCCCACCTCTGGAAAGTCAACAGAACAGAGCTAATGAGTATTTGTCAGCCCCTTCATCTATTCCTCCAGCAGCTGTTTAAATAACGGGTTATACTTTAAGGTAGTAACGAGGTTTGGTAAAGTCTAAAATGGAAGGTTTTTCTTAGATGAATGTGTGTCAGATCACTTTACTATTACTAAAAAAGTATTTTGAGCCCATAGTGTGCCCTGGCAAGCCAGGAGGGCCAGCCATGTTCTTTGGGTGCATCAGGCAAAGCATCACCAGCCAGTCAAGAGGGGTGATTGTCCTGCTCTGCTCTGCACTGGGGCAGCCTCACCTCTAATATTGTGTGAGGTTTTAGACATCACAATGTAAGAAGGACATAAAGCTATTTGAGAGCATCCAAAGGTGGGCCACAAAGTTGTTGAAGAGCCTTGAGGAGAAGCTGCATGAGGAGTGGCTGAGGTCGTTTGGTCTGTTCAGCCTGGAGAAGAGGAGACTGAGGGAGACCTCATTGCAGTTACAGCTTCCTTGAGAGGGGAAGAATAGGGACCAGCACCGATCTCTTCTGTCTAGTGATCAGTGACAGAACTGAAGGGAATGGCTGGAAGGTGTGTCAGGGAGGTTTAGGTTGGATGCTTGGAAAACATTCTTCGCTCAGAGGATGGTTGGGCACTAGAACAGGCTCCCCAGGGAAGTGGTCACCAAGCCTGCCAGAGTTCAAGAAGCATTTGGACAATGCTTTCAGGCAAATGGTGTGACTCTTGTGACTGTCCTGTGCAGGGTTGAGAGCTGGACTTGATGATCCTTGTGGGTTCCTTCCAACTCAAGATACTCTATGATTTGCTAAATTTGGAACCCAGAATATGAGACTGTTTCATATAAACATGCCTGTAAATATTTCAGTAAACTGTTAATCTGCCTGTAACTTTGGCCATGGAGACCTCTCTGTTATGTAGGACCTATAGATCTTGTTAAATGTAAATGTAAGAAGTAGCTGGTATTTGTTGTTCTGATACAGTATTCAATGCAGTTGAAATACACTCAACGACTCCTGTGTGCTACTGGAGTATGAGTAACCATTTGAATGGTGTTTGTAGTTTTAGAGGTACATTTTTTTACATGTTCTGTCATGTCAGACTTGCTCACATACCTTTTGGAAGTGGAAAAGAAGATACTCTTCAGGAGTTGCTGTTCTTCATCAGTATTAGTGCCAGGCAGTCATCACAATTAACGCTTAAAATTCCAGGAGAAAAAGTCTTTGGTGATTGCACTGGTTCTACTTCAGGGAAGTTAGTCTGATAATGAAAGAGGAGTCTCTTCAATAAAAGATACAGAAAAATAAACTTGTTTGTCTGAGCCATTTCCTACAAAAATACGTCATGTATTGAGTGGAATATTTACGTTAGATTGTTTTAGGAGCTTTTATCTAGTGAGGTGTTTTGGCTTCCTTACATAGTGTTTTTATTTTGTTCTTCTCATAGTTCCTCAAGTGAAAATGGGAATTTATGCCTCTGTTTACTGAAGAAGGTAGAAGAGAATCTGACACTGTGAATAACAAGGTGTAGGAGAATGGATTGGTATCTGGTACTGTCAGGAAAGCGAGACAGTTCAGCAGAAATGCCAAGCATAACCAAATACATGTGTCAGGAGTCTCCTAGACTGAGAAGTTCAATGCAGATCAAAAAAGTTATCAAATATTGTACAAGTCTGCCTTTTCATTCTTAAATGAGAAAATGGAAATTAACAAAGTCACAGTGTTGTAAAACTGACTGGAAAAAGTCAAAAGCCATTTGGATCTTGTGTTTGGAAGTAAGCAGAGAAGTATCTTTCTCCTCTGACTCTCTCAGTACTTCCAGTTCGTTCCATGTATTTCTTTGAATCTGGTCTTGAATGTTCCTTAGGGCATGTCATTCTGCCTACCGCAAAATATACCTTAAGCAGAGGGGGTTTCTTCAAAACTTTGTACATTGTTTTAATCACTCAAACAAAGCATTCTATGTGACTTCTCCTGTGTAGTGAAGTGCATATTGCTTAACTAAAGTCAGTGAAAGCTGCAGATACACTGCCATGCTGTGGACCAGACAGTGATGGAAAAGTAGCCTGAGTCACAGGCACACAGTTCTGCACTAAACTAGGTATAGGCATAGAAAGGGGTTAATCCTAAGACTGAATTGCAGCATTTGAAAAATTAGTGAGTCTTTTGCTAATCATTTTTCTCCATGGCATCCTTTTCTCCTTGTTTTCTAAGGGATACTGCCAACTAGATTTAGTTTGAAAATTTTAATGAAAGCTGATAATTTTATTTTTGACATTAAGAAAACTTTAAACATTGTGTTCCTTTGATTCCTTCGTGGGTATTTACTCATATGTGAGCCAAATGAGATTTTTTGTGTTTAGGCATTGATCATGGATGCAAGTGGAACCTGAAAAACGGAGGTTTTCTTTTCCTCTTTTTCTGTTTCTCTGTGTCCATTTTGTTTTCATGTCACTCACTATAAGCTAGTTTTAGGTTTGTATTTGTAGTTGCTGAAAAAGGGAAATGGACCCTAGGCAGTTAATAAAACTTGGTACAGACAGCAACCAACAGGAAACAACTGTTGTGGTAGGAATTAGGCTTTACAAGTATCTTATGATGGCCTGATGTGGGTGGACTGGCAAAGTATTCTAAAGTGTAACTTTTCTGTGGATATGACTTTTTTTAATTTCTGAGAAATGCATATATTTGCCATGCTTTTAAAACTGCAGTATATTGCTGTAGACATTAATTGACGTTCTTCCAGTAACTACAAGCACTTTAACAAATGGACTGAAAGGTTTTGTAATAACTTCTTACAAAATTGCATTTTTCAGAAAAGTGAACTGTTGATTTTTCTTATTTAACAGCTATATCTAGAGTACAACTACTATGTGCCCAAGTATGTGACAGATAACTAAAATTTGCAGAAAAGATACCTGACATGGAGAAGGGACATAATCCTATTTTATCCACTCAATTTTTGAAAAGAAGTAATTGTGTCAAAGACGTCATTGACAGGGATGGGACTTGGCTACAGATTGTGGTGCTTGTTCTTCTTACTCCTTGTCTCGTGTCTTGTGTCTATACCTTTCAGCAACTCACATGGCATTCACAGATAGTTTTTCTCTAAGGTGAGAACTGCATCAAAGGTGCGAGATACAGCAAGTAGAAAATTGCTCATAGTAGCAAGTAGAAAGCAGATATCTTGTTTTCAGTCTGGAAGGGAAATTATGAGTAGGGATTTCATGGATGAGTGCTGAGTTCAATATCGGGCAATGCTTTCATTAAAAAAACAGGATGATACAGAACACTACAGTATTATTCTTATGAAATGTCTAGAAATAAGAACTGCATCAAGATAAGAAATAATTTCAGAATCTTTCTTCTCTATCTCCTTCCTTTTTCTATGCAATTACAATTACTTTGTCACCAAAGTAAGTTTTTTCTAAGAATCCATGTGGCATAGCAATGGCAGACAAAAGTGACTGCAGAATGCCTTTTATGAAATAGATAAATATAATTTACTTTGGAATAATAAGAAATACACCTTGGTTTAGAGGTGAAATGGGTCACAAAGATGCATAAATGTTTAAATGGGGGGAAGGAGGGACAACTTAAGCTGCGTTTCTGTCTCCTTTGTCAGCAGTTCCACTGCTCCATTCAGTAGCACAGTCCCACATTTTCCCTAGTCCTCCTTTCACTCTTGCTGTTCCTGTAGCAGCCCATCTTGAGACCTTAATTCTCCTTGCCAGATTCAACTCCAGGTGACCTTTGACATTCCCAGTCCTGTGTCTGCATGTTCAAGGAGTGTTGACATCTCATGTGCTTCCTTTTTACGTTTGAGTTCAGTCAGAGGCTCCTTGTTCATCCATGTAGGCCTCCTGCTGCTATTGTTTGCCTTTCTGGTCATTGGTGTGGACTGTTCTTGGACTTGGAAGAGGTCATCATAGACCCTTCTTCTCACCAAGATTATTATTTCATAGTGTTCTTCCATGGGAAGAGCAAGGTCCCTGAACAGCCCAAAGCCTGCTCCCTGTAGCTTAGGGGTGTTATCCTGCTGTTTGTCTTATATCATTCTCAAAGGAGTATTCACAAAAGAGCACCAAACATGGCTGGTGGTCTAGAAAGTAGGTCTTGAAAGAATATGTTCTACAAAGTAGTTTTTAGGTAATCAAAAGGCAATAAGATGGATAAGCCTCCAGAACTGTTGAAGGGGGTTTGAAGAGTAAAAGTGATACACTGTAATGTTCAGGAGTGGGAAAAATGCAATGGGGCCTGTGTAGCAGTAAAGCAGATTTCAGTTTAGCTTTAAAAATATCTGGAGTGGCTTAGTTGGCTGGTTGGGCCAGACAAAATCACTCTGCATTGTGATTTGAAAGCTGTAAGCCTGCATAGAGCAAAGGCTGAAGGAACAGGATAGCACCTGTGTCAGCAAAGGGTCCTCTTGACCTGCAGGATAATGTCACACTGATCACAGATGAGAATGAAGTAAATCAGTTTCCTTTCAAATCCCAGGCAGCATTTAAAACAGGAAAAAGAACTTCTTTGCAAGCCTCATAATCTTAATAAAATGTTGGTGAGAAAAGACCATGTTTTGCGCAGCTGCTTTTCAGGTAAAAACATGCTTTAGAAGTCTTGCTGCCTGGTTGGAAAGTAATGAAAACTTCTCAGCAATTAGTAGGGCACCTCTACTGGGAAAGCAGAGGAAGGTTTTTGCAGTGGTCACCAGCCTGTGCCAAGAAAGGGCACAGTGTACTTTTTACACCCATAACAACTGCGACTGTGTTTAAGTGTCAAGCTTCAGACAACTCAGATGGAGAAGAGACAGTTTTTAGTAGCATCAGTCTCATCAGCACTTAGAGAAGTTACTATAGAAACTGTTACAGCAGGAACAATAAAATGGAAGGAGGAGGGAATGAAGATGTTTGAGAATTTGAAGTAAAAATAAAACAAAATGTGAGTAGCTACCTGAAGCTGGTGAGGTAAAAATAAAAAAACCTTTATCTTAATTGAGATAATCATGAGTACAAAAATTAGAGAAGGAAAAGACCTGTAAGACAATTATGCCATTTCTTTAGGCTTGATACAGGATCTTGAGGATTCCATGGGATATTTTTAGGTGGTGGTCCAGTCTTTCTGTAGAAGTCCAAAAGACTGAGGCTTATTTTAGATCACAGAATCACAGACTATTCTGAGTTAGATTGGACCCACAAGGATCATCAAGTCCAGCTCTTAAGTCAATGGCTCACATAGGGGATTGAATCCATGATCATGGCATGATGACACTCCAAAGCAAGAAGACATTATGAAGCTGGTTTTGGGTTACATCACTTTTTCATGGCCTTTGACCACTTAGCTGGAAACTGCTTGAAGAATATCTTGATTTGATCTGTTATTTAGTTCCTCTGTAAAATTAAACAAAGAATTAGATACTCTGTCTGCAGTACATGACTGTAACTTAAGGTATTTGAACTATTTTTGTCACATGATATGAAAATACTGGTATGTATGAAGGATGGAGGACTTAAAAAAGTACAAGTTATGATAAAGACATGAGATACTTTTACAACTATATAATATGCCTGTGTTGAAAGAATCAAAACAATTGTAATCATAAATCCAGTTGCAATTGGTGCCTAGACTCTTCCCATTATCAGTGGAATGGGACCCACAAGGTAGATACAGCAGTGTCATGTAGTCCCCTTCAAAACAAAATGGCTTACGTTATAATAAAATAAAAACCACCAAAACCAGACAAAACCAACTAACAAACCAAAACAAAGACAGCTAATTAAACAAATGTATTCTGTAATGTGTCGGAATAGCTTAATCCATTGCAACTCATTGTTTCCATTCTGCCTACAGCAGTTTGTCTTTAGTTGTTTGTCTGTATGTTCTGTTAGTACAGAACTGATTCAGTTAAGAAAAAAACAGCTATTCCTTTTTTTCAGAGTATTTACTTGCATTTTCATAGTATTTATTTGGAAATGTTTTGTACTTAAGTCATCTTACTCATTTACTATACAAGTGTTGACTTTGCCGATGGGGTGGATATTTCCTGTAGCAAGGGCAGACCTAATTATTTCAAAACCAGCTGTGATTACCAACACACCCAAAATGCCATAAGTGTCTCAACTAAAATTCCATAAACGGCTTTTCATTTCAGATTTGAAATTTTGAAATGTTGATTTCAAAATAGCTTCTTCCTGCAAAGAAGATCCTGTTTTTCTCCGGAAGGGATGTCAACCCTAATAATATTCAACAAATTCAAATTCCTGTGAGTGTGCTCTATTAACCTAAAGTCCCACACTAATGCCATTGATATGTTGTCATCCTGGCTCTCATTCTTCAAGAATAAGTCATCAGACACCAAAGCAGGATATCTGTGGCATTTAGTAATTCTTTGAGTGTTTGGAACCAAATTCCCCCTTTCATTTTTTGCCAGCAGAATGTAGGCTAAAGGCCTTGACAAGAGTCAAGGAAAAATTCACTAGGCAAAATAGCCTGACATCCTGCCCTGCAAAGCTTTGTGCCAGACACTACAGTCCCCAAAATGCTTGTGGCTAAGTTTATTCAGGTTTCTCTATAGGTGAAGGTACTGGAATATTTATGTAAAAACTGAAGACAGCTCTTTTCCCTTGAAGTCAGGTGAAGATTTTTCACCCATCATACAGGCTGTCTGAAACAGCTTTCTCATAGGAGAAGTAATGCCAGAAAATCTAGTAGAAATTTTCTTTTGGTGTGTGTTGTTATATAATAGGGTATATGTGTTGCGACCGAGTTGCATTGCAAGTTCATGTGGGTCTCATCTACATTAACACATGAAAACTGGAGAGCTCTGAGTTCAAGGAACTTTTCAGTTTGAGGCAGTGCATTCAAATCCACAAGTTGTTTATCCCAGCAGTGCAAGCTCAATTGCCCAAGTAAAGGCAGAGGGAATGTGAAATTCAGTGAATCAAAAAAGAACAAGCAGAAAGATTATGAATATGTACTAATAAGAGACAGAAAGACAGCTCTGGAGACGGGAATATGTTTCCTGTTTCCATTACTTATTTCATCAGAAGTACTTGAATGCAGAAACAGTCTCTCGCCAAAGCTGGATGATAAGTAAGGAGTGAGTCAGGGAATTTCAGGAAGAGAATGGATAGTATCAGGCTAAGATTGTTCAGTGTTCTCTGGAGATTTCAGTTTAACAAATCTTTCCTGTACCCTTCTTGTTTTTCTGGTGAAATAATTTAAACAAAACTTTCACATATCCAGTAATCATTGATTCTGTAGTACCTACTGTGGCAGTCAGCATTGGGTGGATTTGTGTTTGGCTGTATAAAATATTATCTGCTGTTAAGTCTCAGAAGCACTGGGTCTCACAGGCTGGCACTGAGCATCAGTGGACAGGTTGACAGGTTGTCCTTCCTTGTTCCTTCATTTCTTATCTGGAATTGGTAAAGAAACTCTCAACTTGTGAAGGTTCTGTGAAACAATTTTTTAAATATTTTATATAGCTAACAACATTCTTAGGATAATTAGAACCATCACATTGAAAAGGTCATGCAGAAAGGAACACATACTTAATATGCAAGGCTTCAGTGTTGTGTAGTAAATAAATGCAGAGCGGTAGAGTCTGTGAGATGGGGAAAAGCACAGCAAAGTCTCCTTTGGTCAGCTCTGTCCAGCCCAGGAACTGAACTGGAAACAATACTGTGTTATGTTGTGTTTGAAGACTGTTCTGTAAAGCAAGTACAGATTGAATTAAGGTTGTGCATACCACGGAACCTTGTAGAAGTAGAACTCTCAGCAGTAAATTACCCAGATCAGACGGTGTTCATGAGTGCAAAACAAATTTCAGGTGCAACAAACTGCAGCAGATTCAAGCAACCCAAAGGTTATTAAGATAACCAGTATAGTAGCACCCAAGCATTAAAATTGTAGATAACATTCAGTGAATAAATGTTGACTTTTGTGAAAACAAATATCTAGATTTATCCAGTGCCATAGAAAGGATGAATAAACCTTTTCCATAGAACAAGAGAACAGTATATGGAAAAATTTATAAATATTACCATGTAAGTGTTTTGAAATATTTTAATGGTCAGCATGCATTTCAAGCATGGTTTTGATTCCCCATCTCATCTCTCCAGTACTTCAAGGCAGGGAGGAGGGCAATATGATAAACCTGCCCTTCTGAGCATTTTTCCTTCAGAAATCTGGTAGCAGCACTGGGACATGCTTTTGCTGACACATTCCTTTCACATTTCATATTCTGTTTAAAAAGCTGTAAAATTAGATGCTGAAGATACTATTTTAAAATTACTAAGACAGTCAAAATCAACTTTTTAGTTGTTGACATACCTTAACAAACTGGGTAGCCTGTTCCAGGTCTCACATTTTTGTTTTTTAAGAAAATGAACAATTCAACCTTACAGATTCCTTGCACAGTTTCTTAGTTGTTAATGAAACAAGATTTTGGCTTTAAGATAACTATGCTTTGAATATATGTATGCATTAAATGCTAACAAGTCAAGAAGCAAATTTGTGTTCCTTCTAGATAGTTTCTTACATTTCAAAAAGAGAGCAACTTCAACTATTTATAAACTGTAATTAAGTTTCTTTACAACATGACTCATTCTCAACAAGCAAGTCCTTTTTCTTTTGCTTTCTTATGAGCTGTGTGGGAAAATTAGGGTTCAATCACTGAAGAATTTACTCAATGCTTAATTACCCATAAACAGCCCTCCAAGTTCTGCTCATGCAGAGTTAGCATAAAGACATGATTTTCCCCACACTATGACTGTCTAAAAATTGACTTCTTAAAAAATGATCTCTAAATTGTAACATAGGAGAATGCAGCGTTTTACTGTGGTATTGGCTTCTTTCTCCAGTCTACTGCTTTGAGTTCCTCATACATTCACAGTGTGATGCTTAGGAAAGACAAAGTAAGAAATCATCAGTATTAAATTACTTTGAGCATGGAACTAAATTGGAAAGCTTTACTTTCCTGAATGAGCTAATTGTTTAAATTTTCCAAAGGAAATGTTTCTATTTCTGTGAGAGAAGGGGTAAATGGAACTTCCTTTGACATACTTTTCGTTTTAAATCTGAGTTTGAGAGCAGCATTTTTACCTTCATAACCAAATATTACTGCTTAACTGCATGACTTGTATAAACTTGCTAGTTGCAGTGACTCATTTATGCAGATGAAGCTATTTTTAGGGAGATAATTTGCAGTGTTTAGAAGAGAGGAAAAAAGGGAGAGAGAGTCCTACTAAGAGCTAGATCCCTCATTATAGTTTACAGAGCTCGTGAACTCAGCATCCAAGCAAAAGATGACTAAGCAAGGGGTCTATTGGTACTTTCAGGAATTTACAGACATGAGTCATCTGCTTATTTTCTGCAGACATATCACCAGGGTACTTCTGAGTCAGCTGTTATTTGGAAATAGTACTTGTATTCAACATGAATACATTTCTGTAGTTCTTAGGTAACTAGCATGCCAGACCAACACAAACTTTTATAGTTTGGCTAGTTCAGGTGTTGATCTACAGAACTGGTCTGTTGTTTTTAACTGTGATGCATTTTTCATGGCAAAGTGTCAGTGTTATCTTGGGTGTAATTACAGTAACACCTTTGCTACCTTATTGCATGAGGGCAGATCTGATTCTTTATTAATACATAGACTGAGAGTCAGACTGCCTATACACTACCAGGTAAAAAAAAAAAATTTTTGATCAACCTGTGTGACTCTGAGCAGAATTTCACCTTGTATATCCGATGCACTTTTCCAGCATGAATTACCAATGATACTTGGTTCTTTTTTGCATTCCATGCACTAGTAGTGTCAATGGGCAGGCATCCACTGCGACAGAAGCAAGTTCTTGCCTTCCTTTCCTACTGCTGAAATAATAGCTGGCTACCTTGAGATATGTATAACACTTTACAGCTCAAGGCTATTTCCTGTTTACTGGTCTTTTAGGTGTGGTTGTGTTCCAGAATTAGGGACAGGTTATTTTACTTGGTCTGGACTCATCCACACCTTGTATTAAGGAAACACTTGAGTTAGAAAACTAATGTTGGAAATCAAAGGCAGATCAAATTTTTTCAAAACTGCAGTTCAGGGTAATACTGCTGTTGCCCAGATGTGGGATGCACAGTTTTGAATCTAATTTTATTATCTGGTTTATCTGATCAGTTTATAATGTAATTTGCGAAAATTCCTGCACAAGTTTTGGTTAATAGAACAAGACTTTTTTTGTGTTATATTTTGTTGGTACCTTCTGATAACAAATGGAAGTATCTCTGTAGTGAGAGCACTGTTTTGATTCTCCATTTAAACAGCATTTCTAGTGCTAGATACTTTGTGTTAAGAGTAAACCTTTCGTTTTAGGTAACAGGAGGAAGTGTTGCTGCTTGCCCCTGTTACGTAGATGGGGTTTTCAAAGTTAGAGAAAGTTAGAAGTTCTCAACTTAAAAAGTTAAGTATAAGGGCTAAATTATTACTTGAATGCTTTGCTAAAGTTTGTTGTTCCTCTCACACGGTGATAAAATACAGAAGTATAGAAGAGTTTTCTGTTAAGGAGTTGGTACTTAAGAAGGGAAAAAGATGCACCAGAAGAACAGAGTTTAAGCACTCAGAGCTGAAGTAGTATATTTATAACATTAAAACAGAAAACCAGGCTGCTTGTTTTTTAACTCCTTGACGGTGCAGTCGTTCAGAGACTGAGGCACACACACCATTTGTGAGGGGAGGAGACAGTTTGCTTGCTGATAAATAGCCACGTTACACCGATGTTTTTCAGAGTTGTTATTTAGTAATCATGTTATAAAGGGGAATTTGATGGAGCAATCCTTGAATCTAACCTTTGTTAAGGCAGTGATCTGCCCTCAAATTAGCAGAACTCTGCCCATGTCATTAGCGCTGAAGTATCTGCTGGAAGCTGCTGTGTGGGCTGAGTCACCAGGACTCCGGCACTGTCACGTGTAGCTCAGACACTGGGTCATGAACTGAGCAAGCACTTCACCCACAGTGATTTCTTGTATTTTGAGGCTACAGCTGGAATAGCACATTTGGTTTGGGTACTTCATGGCTACAAACGCTTTTACTCATAGAGCTTGGAGGGTAATTTAGGGAAAAGGGAGATACGGTGTGGCTGATGCACATCAGACGATTTAGATGATTAGAAAACCTGGAAAATGAAGGAAGTAGCAGTGTAATAGCATGGAATTGGGCAAGTAAAACCTGTCTTACACTGATATCTCAGTCTATATGCAGAGATTTTATAAGAAGTGCTGGAATCTCTGCTCCAGGAAGTGTTTAAAATACAATTCCATTGCAGTGTTCTTTCATTGTGCAGAATTAAAGAACTGGGATTTGGAGGATAACAAAAAGTACAGTCGTAGGTGCTTTATAAATTAAGTCTATACCTTTAAAAGAAATATACTTTGTTCTGTTAATTTTGGTTTTGTATTAGACATCTTAGTGATTCAAGTCTGTTGTCATAACTCAATTTAACTACAGATTGCTTAAAAGTAGACAGAGAAAATATAAACTGTAATTCTAAGAATGAAAAAGGGAAAAAAAACAGTTTCTGACCATGAAAACATATGCCAGTTTCAAACTGTTGCAGACCATTTTATTGTTCTGCCAGACCTAGCTGATCATGAGACAGTGATAAGCAAAGGGAACTAAGAGGTTCTGATTTTTATTTTTAGTGAGATATTTTGGGTATTAATGACTTTGCAGTGTGTTTTTAGGTTTGTGGGTGTTTTTTTGTCTAGCAGATGACAGCAAGTTGAAATCTTTTCCAACTCATGTGACTGAATCTTTCTACATCCTTTATCAAATCATTTAACCACTTTAGGACCCAGGCAGCTATAAAATGAGAGTGATAATGCTATTTATGTCCACGGGAGTGCTAAAATGCATTGGCCAAAGCAGATAAAAAGAAATTTGATTATTGAATGGGATACAGAATGCATTTTATGATTCTTCAATAGAGAATATTTCACTATAAAAGGAAAATAACTTAATCATGATGTAAATTTTATGATTAACACTAGTTAAACTTTTTTTGATGTGCTTTACAGAAGTGTTTTGATAAAGCAAAGCATCCCATACAGTTATAGGCTGGAATCATTACTTATGAGAAAAACAAAGGTATATTTATAACTAATTATCGATCATCAATTTCTCCTTTTCTGTCACTTTTTAACCCATAGAAGGGACTGTTATTTTTCCAGTGAAAAAGGGAGAAAATGCAGTTGTGTGTTTTCATGACTTTTTTTCTTTTTGAATTACAGTTGACCTACCCCTTTACTTTCCACGAGACCAACCAACCCTAACATTTCAGTCCGTCTACCACTTCACTAACAGTGGCCAGCTGTACTCCCAGGCCCAGAAGAATTACCCGTACAGCCCACGCTGGGATGGTAATGAAATGGCCAAGAGAGCAAAGTAAGTCAGATTGCTATTTCCTGCTAAAATACTACATTTGTTACACAGGTCTCTGTGGATAGAAGTTTCATGGATTTAACTGTACATCTCCAGTGTTTCAAAAGCTGAACCTGGTTTTGTTCTCATACAGCCCCAGTGTTCCCATAGAGGAGGGTAGGTAGATACTTTACTAATCATGCTTATTGCAGAGGACTGATCAAAAGAAGGCTCTTTCTGCTAGGCATTGTATGGGCACAGAGTAGTGACAGTCTCTGCTCCAAAGGACTTCCAATTTAAGTAGACGAGATTGCCCCTAGCAGGAGTAATCTGCATGGTAGAAGTCAGTCAAGGTAACTCCCTGCTTTTGTGTGGGTGTTGAGGGGACCCTGAAGGAAAGTATGTGAGATGGAGTGATGAGCAAGGAAGAAAACCCTGAAAGATAGGGAATTTGGCTGTGATAAAAAGATATGGAAGAACAGAAAGAGGTAGAGCAAACCACCAATCCAGCATAGGACACAGTCCTACCAGGTCTTGAGAAAGTTATCTGAAAGTCTGAGTATCTCTTGCTTTACTGCTTTTTTGTTGGATGGAAACAGAGAATCTCTGACTCTTTCCTCCACACTTTTTTTGCAAGCCTTTGTTTCAGGTTGAGGAGACACCGCTTCAGCCTGAGTATCCTCTCCCGTTAAAGGTGACAGGGCAGCCTCCCAGAGTGGTTCTGCTGCAAGGGCAAGTTGCCATGGGCAGTGGTACCCTCAAAGCTAGATATTATCCCTGTCTTCTCATGAAGCAGAACAGATTTTATCTGAATGGAGTAATGTGGACAGCAGCCTTGCAGCAGTATTTTGATTTTTCAAAGCATAAAAATGTTAGAACAGCAAGAGATTTAAGCAGGCTGATTATAAGTTGTTCAGCACATAAAAGCATCAAACTGCATAAATAACAAGGCATATTGGGATGAACATTTTGAGTGACAGTCAGAAGATTAAATTAAATCAGCAAATACGCATAAATAAGAGTTGAAACAAAAATAGTTCAAGCTGAGTAAATCAAATGAATGACACGGTCAGAGACTGTAATTTGGAAATGATGAAAGCAAACAACAATTGACTTAAGCATTTGTAGATTTCTATACTAATTTAAATTTTATAGACAACATCAAGTGACATTTGATCTTGGATTTTGATGCATGGCAGTAGAAAATTTTTACTAGTATTTGTTTTTGCCACTATACAAATTATAGGAGCAGCATTTCTTGATCAGGTATGTCTGGGGGGTTTTATGTGTGGACTTCCTTATTTTCTGTAGCAGAATATTATGAGTATTTTATTTAATAAATAAAAAAAAGAAGAAACAGTAACTGGAAGCATTACTGTGACTTTTTTTGTGACCATGCTACAAAATGCATTTCTTTTGCAGCTGAAAGCTTACAAGTACCTATGTGCTGTCTGCTAAGCGCATTCACTTATGAGTGGGTGTATACCAATGGACTTCTCTGCCCTGCACTTGAAATTTAAAAGTATTATAACAGTTCTCTTGAAAAGCACTAAATGTGTACACTTACTATCACATGTACATTTGGTGAGGTTATTCACTCTTACGTTTGAGCCTCTGCATTGAAGTTTTACACTGGGTACGTAATATGAGAAAGATGATGAGAAGCGGGGGAAGGCAGTGTGCTGAGATGTCTGAAATAGCTACCACTGAGCTGCAAAGAGACAGAGAAGCTGCTCTAGTTAAAAGTGCTTTGCTTGCAGGAACAACTAGTGATTCCTGAGTAGGTACCATAAATAAATCTGTATCAGGCAAAGTATGATGTTATGATACGTGTGAGCGTATTTTAAGAAAGACTTTTAACACGGTTGAGGATCTTATGTAAACAGTGTTTAAAATATTTGCTAGGTCTTCTTGGAATAGGTTAATATGTTTCAACACAACAAAATAGCTTTTCATTCTAGTTTATTTTTACTGCAGACAAGTTATGGACCAACTGTATTGGAGTATATGTTGATAGATAGGAAAGCATTCTAATTAAATGTATTAGTTCTAACACCACATCAAAACTTGCCACATAAAAGCAGAAAGGAAGGATACATGATTTACCCTCCAGAAACAATGTTATTCTGCTCAGTGGAAGTAAATTTAGCCTTAGTTAAATCAGAGGCAACTTGTTTGTGTTTCTACATACTCTCAGTTAGATTTTACTTATATACAGGCTTTTCCCCTCTTATTCAAATGGTCTCCCAAGTGCTTGGCATTCTTTGAGACAAAACATTTGTTTATCTTCCTGGCCACTGCTCTAGGGCCACAGGATCTTCCACTTTCCAGTATCTGACCAAATTCTCTGCCGTTCTTCTCAGATACCTCAGGGCTCAATGCACATCATCTTCCTCACTGGAGCTAAAGACACCATCAAGGACAGCTTTTTCTTGCTCTTGCACCAACATGAAGTTTGAAGTAGCATCAGTCAGAGATTTTCCCATCCTCAATTTTGGCAAGGCCTGCCTCTGTTTTCAGCAACTCACCACAGCCTGCTTATTCATGGGCAGAGTTGTCATAAGTTCATGCCAAAGGGATTTTGATTTGTTCCTAGCCTTCTCTCAGAGTTGTTATTTTGCTTTGTTGTTTTTTTCCCCCAAACAGGTGAGCCCATCCAATTCCTTCCGTGAAGGGACTAGACTTGAAAGTCTTGGTATCCTTGCTTATCTTTGTGGCCCCCAGCAGAAGTAGGCATTTCTTTTGAAGTCAGGACTTAACCTTTTGCTGTAGCCTTGAGACAATCCGTAGTAACTGTAGGTAGGGGCAAAATTTGACCCTACAATGCATACATATAAAAGTAGACTGTGTGTGTTCACACTTAAAGACGTATCACCTAAATCTAAAAGGCAAATTCTCAAATCAGAGTATCAATTTAGCTGGACATTCGTTATTCACAGAGAAAACTGGCTCATGTTCTCATCAAAGTAATTGGACCAATTTATGTCTGTCTGATAAAGTCCAAGAAGTTGAGCTCTCTGTGTCCTCCTAAGCAGATATTAAAATCACTGGGCTCCTTTGAGGCCCTCTGGCTTAGATTCCTTGCTGAGAGATAGCATCTGGTAACTGAAGCTTGCTATTGTCTTAGCCCAGGGATTGCCCTCTGGCTTGATTTAATTCTAAGGGATGAATCGAGTCCTGATTTAATAATGTGATTCCAATTGCCTCCAGATTGCTTGTTTCTCAACTAAACATAAGATTTTTAACCTGTTCGTCCAGCTAGAAACAGGGAAACCAAAAATATTAACATTTTCTTACAAGCTGCTAACATGCTGTTTCCTCTCAGTTCATATCTCATGCTTTGCCTCTTTTAGGTCATTTATTTATATGTCTGTGGCCTCCTGCGTAAGCAGCTTCTCCAAAAGATTTGGTCCTAAAATACAATGGCAAGCCTAAGAAAATACAGTAAATTATGGAAAGTTAGCAGCCCTGTTTGTGGTGTACGTGTGAAGTAAAACATCTCTGTGCAGTTTCCATGGGAAAGCTTTCTTGTTTTTTGCTTAAATAGGCATTCAAGTGTACATAAATGGAGTCTTTAAAGAACATGAAGACTTGAAGCCTGGGATTTTATGAAGGAATACTGTAAATAAAGCTTGTTTGTTTATACAAATGGAGTTCAGTTCTCAAATGCACTCTGGCCCAGTTTCTGTCTGGTCCACTGTAGACTTACGTTATACTTCAGGGAGACCAAGTCAGGACTCAGTTTACTCTTTCATCCTACATAAGTCCACTTACTTATCATTAAAAATAGCAGGAGGATGGAAAACAGGTATCACAATAAAAGTTGTTCTGAAGGTTCACATTTGGATTTTTTTGAGTTTGCCGATAAAAATGGTTTTTGAACAACAGTGTTGTCCCTGTTCACTCACCAGTGTTTGCTGAATGTGGTGTTAATTTTATATATCCTTTAGGGTTCTCTGAGCAGAAAGCTTAGAAGGGCTCAAGTGCTCTCAACTGTATATTGGCTATTGCTCTGCCACAAGGTCAAGTGCATCTTAAGATTATATGTAGACACATCTTGTGCAAGCTACATATGTATCCCCAGCGCAGCTGCAGCTGTGGTTTGTGCCCATCAGAAGCACAGTGTAATTAGAAAGTGTCAGGATGGTGAACTGGGCCCTAGCATTTTCAGCCTCATTGATACCTTTTCCTGGAGTATCATCAGATTATACGATGTGCATCATTGAGCCCCTCAAGATAATTGAGGTGCTGGAGCATGTCCAGAGAAGGACAGCGGAGCTGGTGAAGGGTCTGGAGCACAAGCCCTATGAGGAGCAGCTGCAGGAGCTGGTGTTGTTCAGCCTGGAGAAAAGGAGACTGCAGGGGGGACCTTATCTCTCTCTACAACTACATGAAAGGAGACGAGTCAGATGGGACTCGGCCTCTTCTCCCAGATAACAAGTGATAGGACAAGAGGAAATGGTCTCAAGTTGTGCCAGGGGAGGTTGAGATTGGATATTAGGGAAAATTTCTTCCCCAAAAACGTTGTCAAGTAAGGCTGCCCAGGGAAGTAGTGAAGTCACCATCCCTGGAGGTATTTCAAAAGCACATGGATGTGGCACTTGGCGACATGGGTTAGTGCTGGACTTAGCAGTTAATGGTTGTACTTAATGAACTTAGAGGTCTTTTCCAACCTAAATAATTCTGTGATTTCATTTATGTATTAAAAATTGCATTTCTTAGTCTAATGAAAGGATATTTAAAAAGGGACAGTTGTTGTGTTGCTGTTTAGACAAACTCAGCTTTTACATGTCAAAGACTTGCTGTTGTATTCAGTAAATTTTGAGTGCCCTAATGATTTTCTTTTTGTTATTTTGACGTTCATAAGTTTCAACTCATCCATTTTTTATTATTAACTCAGATTTCTTTTACATTTTAGGCAGAATATCTATTACTATATTTCAGATTCTTTTAAAGTAGCAAGTTTCACCATTTCCATGAAACTTTTGATTTCCACATCTGTTACCTTGAATCTCACTGTAAAGTTTACATGTAAATATTGCACTCTTTTTATAATCTTCTCCCCTTGATAAGTGTAATTCAGGTAATAAATAATTTGTTATTATTTGGGTTGTATTTAAGGGTTTTTTCCTGCTTATTCATAATAGTAACAAATTATATTTGCCTGTATTATGTGATTTTCATGCACATTAGTCATCTTTAAAGAGTAGTTTTCCAAAAACTACCTTATTTGCATTTACATATATTTACCTTATAAAGCTTTTTTCATGGCTATCTTTGTGTCTGTTGCGTCTTACCTTAAATTTTAAAAGCAATTTAGAAAAAATCACAGAATCACAGACTATTCTGAGTTGAAAAGGACCCACAAGGATCATCAAGTCCAACTCTTAAGTCAATGGCCCATACAGGGGATTGAACCTATGACCTTGGCATTATTACAACCCAGTTTTAACCAACTGAGAGTAGGGAGCAGAAGCATAAAACACAAGGTCATCATTCTTCCCTAGGCACGTGTGCATGTGTTTGAAAGTTTGCAAGGTTTCTTTCTTGTTTGAAAGTTTGCAAGGTTTCTTTCTTGTTTGAAAGTTTGCAAGGTTTCTTTCTGGAGAAGAGTGTCAGGATACATACGAACTAAGGGCTGAGGTGCTGGGCTGGGTCGCTTGTTTAACTCTGTGGTTTTCAATAGTCTGGCATTGGAAACTGAACAGAAGTGATTTCCTTGCCTGGAATCGAGTAAGGCTGACGTTTTGTTGCCGCCGGTGGGCTGCTCTTCAGAACACAAAAGGGCCAATGCACTGTGACAGCCATAACGAGGAGAGATGTGGCGACACAGACGTGTGAAGCTTAGGAAGATGTTAATTTGATTTTATAGACCATTAAATCAAAACTCTGATTTTCTGTGGGAGTGTCAGCTGATAAGAATTACATATGAACAGTAGAAATAAAACTGGAAAAAATGATGTTTTGTTAAAGTAATTAATGATTGCATTTGTCCTCGTAGTGTGTTCTGCAGTTGATTTACCAGCATAACCTAATAACAAAATTATTTTGATTCTAAGATATAACAGGCAAAGTAGATAGAACTTTTAGTTAGATTTTCCCCAGTATATTACTTAATTTTTATATTGTTCATCTGCATGCACTACAGAGTACAGTGCATACACGTGGTAGTTACACTTCTTGAGTCATATTTTTCATGTACTTTTCTTTAAATGTCTCCTTGGATAATTAAGCCTGACTCTTAAGTTATGGTATGTTAGTTTCTGACAGGTGCCTGCCAGGGATCTTCAGTGCTGTCATGCATTATGTGGATTTCAGCCAAGACAGAAGGGCTTGGGTATTTGTTTCTGGTCACTTCTCATTAAAGCTTTGGCTGTGGGAAAAGAAAAACAACTATTTAAAGATAAGAAGTATAGGTGCTATAGGAAGTGCATAGAAATAAAATCTGTTAGGCAATTAGTTTTTCTGGGGTTTTGTGTAGATACTATGGATATGTGTGAACTGTACATATGTGTGTTTCAATATGTAGTAAATATTCTTTCTGCAAAAAATGTATTCTCTCATATATTGACAAGAGAAATGCACAGAAGAGATTGGAGAAGGTGGCTTGGTAGAAGTGGAATATAATAGCACTTTGCTGGAAGATGAGTGCTTTGTAGGAATTAAAGGTTAGAATTTAATGTAGGTGGTTCTTGGATAACTAGGGTTAAGTGACATTCTAGAAATGCTATGAAACACTGTCAATTTGGCTTTATTAGTGAACTCCATTATGCATTTATCAAAGCTACTAAATCTATGTTAGGGCATGCAAATATAGTTAGGAAAGGATGCAAAAAATATCCTTCCTTTCTTGAGGGAAAATGGTAGAGAGGAATGCATAGGTTTGTAAGGAGCTGAGCTTCAAGAGCACGGGTAAATAGTGTTGCTTGATCAGTTACAAAATAAACAGCTAACTGAAAATAGTAGATGAGCTCCACTGTCTTGTCTTTTGTATAATGTTTGTAATTCCTCCATTAAATGCAAAGAACAGTCATGCCAGGTAAAACTCAACATTCATTCAGCCCACTGTCATGTCTGTATCGCTAGGCAGTAGCCAATGCTTGTGGAAGAGCGTGGCAGAGCATATAGTCATGTTTTCATTGCATATTCAACCATCCTCAAGGGTTTCTTTATCTAGAGTTAGTACACTTCTGTTCAGTACCCCTGTGTACCTTGCATTCTGTTTGCTTGCTTTTTGAACCCCCATCATAACATCACAAAATTCTGTGGCAGGAGATTGCACGGGTAACATGTGGTGTGAGGAACAGCATTCCTGCCTCCTCCTAACTCCAGTTATTCTCTAGCTCTTGTATGAAAAGAATAACAAATAGTTAATCCATTGATCCCCTTCAAAACCTTTGTTTTATGAACCTCTTCACATCTGTCATCTTTTCTCTTGCTCTGCTTAGTCCTTCCTTCTCCAGAACGTTTCCATGTTTCTGATTGCCGTTGTTCCATTCTTTCTCCCTTTACTATTTCTGTCATATCCTTTCTGAGACAGGGAGCTGCATGTTGCTCATCAGACATTCACCATGCATTTATATGGTGAAGTAGTGATATTGTCTGGTTTACTCTTTATTCTGGTTCTAATAACATTTGATTTGGTTTTTGCATATGACTAAAGGTTAGTTACACTGTCATTTTAGCACCAAGATCTCCTTTCTATCTGTGTTTAAGTGCCTGTGGTTTTTGTATATGTAAAATTAAGTCTTTTTCCTCTAATATTTATTTTCCTTTCATGTTTGTAAATACTGACTTTTCACCTGGTATGTTATCTCCCAGTGCTGTAAGAAGCATCTGCAGTTCCTCTTAATTGTGCCTCATTTTTCCCTCCCTGACTAAATTGTTAGCATTGACAAACCATTCTATCTTCTTTTGCTTGCTTTTGTATATCATGAAAGAATATGAACAACACAGATCAGAACATCCGTTTCTGTGCAGTTCTCAGGTAACTGCATTTTTATAGTACTCGTCATTCATTCCTGCCTTTTTCTTCTTATCTTGACCTGCTATTTATCCCCTCATGGATCTTTTCTCCTGATGTGATAATTCAGTTTTTTTAAAGCCTTTGAAAAGCCTTCCCAAATACCTGTAGGAAAGTTGAGCATTATGTGTCACTTGAGTTTTTGTTGTCCACATGGCTTTGATAGCTTAAGAAAATAAGATACCTGTGAAGCACAAGTTTGGCTCCTACACAATATATTGTATTTACTCAAGCCCACTAATTTTGGACTTTTCATAAATTTATTGTTTCTATTAACAGTCTCTACCAATCTGTAAGGTACAGATGAGATTTACTGACCCATAGTTCCTTCCATCCATCTATCCTCCCAGACCGCCAGACATTTTTTTAATTGACATCCCACTTCTCTGTTACCAGGCTGTTTTAAGCATGAGGTTACAAGCTATTTAAGAGTTTAACTTTCTCACACTTGAGTTTCTCTAGAACTTGGGTGTGAATGTAATCTGGGGCTGCCGATTTGCTTGTGTTTTGTTAGTTTGTTCATTATCTTTTTGCTGACATTTCTGCATGAGTCAGCTCTTTTGGTACCTCTCTTGGAAAGCAGGATTCTGGTATGGCAGCCTCTTTAAGCACCTCTATTTCATTTATTCTTTTGTGACTTTATTTCTTCTGAGCATTCTTTTTACTTTTTGACCAGATTTTGTACTGTTTAACAAGTGTTTGATTTGAGGGCCACAGCTAATTTGTTCATCAAATTCATTTTTTTTGTTTGCTTTTCTCTGCTTTCACCTGTTAGGGTTGTGGTTTGTTTCTTTATGTTTTCCTCTTTGGATAGGTCTCCAATCCTTTAAGAATTTCCTTTTACTTCTGATAGCAAATACATATCTTTTGAATAGCAATGACAAAAAAACTTCTTTGATATGTTTTATATAATCACAGATGTGTGGTGTCTCATCCCTTTCCTTCTGACTGGTTTGTCCTAATGAATATCCAAGGAGGTTTCTTTTATGGTTTGGTATGTTGCCTTCGGCCCCAGTTGATAAGCAATCTGGCAAAGCAAAGCGGATGACATGATGAAATCAGTACTTTCACCTGCAAGCAAACTTTGTTTTCAGGGATGCCAGTTGTCAGACTCGTTATGGATGCATCTGTGGTATAACCCCTCATTTCTGCCTCTGAAGTACAATTAAGGGAGTCAATAATTTCTTAAAGATTATTCAAATTCTATTATTACTACTGTGAGATCCTCTCTTCTTGCGTCTCTACACTTGTTTTTCCTTACAAGCTTCCCTCCTGAATGTATTTTTGCCCAGTCTTTTCTGCTTTTGCCTACTATTTATATCTTCCGTACTTTGCCCACTCCTCATTTCATCATATTCTTTGCCCTGTACTTCATGCTTTGAAGAGGTTCCTGGTAGCATCTTGTCTTGCACTGCTTCTCTCCTTCAAATCTACTAAATAGTTTGCTTAATAATTACTCTCCAGCAGTAGAGCTCAGTATGCGTTTATGAAGCCTAGACAGGAGGAAATAACATGTGTCTTGGATAAACAGTATTTCTTTAAAAAGTTAACCTTTACCTGGAGTGGAAAAGTATGGCTATGGCACTTAAGTGACTAGGAAAAACAGAGCAGACATCTCATGCTGTAGCTCGTAGGACTGGAAATTTCCTGCAAATTAACATTGTATTTAAAAAGACCATACAAAGATTGAGTTTTTCCGTGATGGTTTTGGAATATTGTTCTCATGATCCACTGATAAGGAAGTGGAATGACCATGCTATGACAGAGATATTCCAGTGCACCCTTCACAGACACCCACTACCCTCTGGGGAAAATGGAAGTTAAGAAAAGCAGAAGCAAAATTCGCTATGATCTAAGACCACAAGCCTTCATCTGACTGAAGAGAGTCTATTTATGTACATTGTGGAGAAGGTGAAGGAAGTGAAGTGTTTATCTCTTTAACTGAGTGGCAAGCAGAAAGCATTGGTAAAACTCTTTCAAAATGAGATGTTCATTTTGCTCTCTATGCTTTGGGACACTTGGAGCCACTGTGTCTGTGCAATATACCTTTGTAAATTCCTAAATATCTGTATCAGAAATCTGTGAGAGATTAAATCCCAGACTCTTGATTTCCAGATGATTCAAAAAAGTTGCTTCAATGGTTACAGGCCTTGGTCTATATGCACTGATTATGTCCAGTAGCTGCCATTTTTATCTGTAATTGTCAGTAAAGGTTCATGCATTTGTGAGCACGTATATTCTTGGAACCAACGTTAGTATCTTTTGCAAAGTGATGACCCTACTTATGGTGCTGCTTTGAAATAAACATTAATTGCCAGCCTACATAATGATCTACAATCCTGGCTCCACAGCAATTCCCTAGAACTCCCTTCCTTTCTGTTTTGCTTTTAGTCAGATTGTTATATTTATGGTTGTTTCGTGATTTGAACAGATTGTCAAGATTCATTTTGCTTTATGGTAAGTTGGGCAGCAAAGTCGTCTTAATTTTTGCAGCAGACCTATGTTGAATTCCTCACTTTATTTATAAAATCAATTGATATCATAGATTTTTGGAACAGATGCAAATGTATAACCGAATGAAAATGTAATTTTTATTTCTGTTTGCTTCAGATGGAGCAAAGCCACCTGTTAATTCTGCAATCAGCAAACTATTGAAAAACATGTCTAAATATAACAATTTTTTGGTACCTTTCTGTGTGACTTGAATCAAAAATGGTAATAACTCCACAAGAACTTCTGGAGGAAAAAGTCATCGTTAGTAAAATACAGAAAACAGCTTTTAGTCATGAGTGAATTTTAATGCTTAAACCTCTGATGTGTACTTGGTTTCACTAGTTCTGCCACTTCTATTTCCTGTTATGGTTTTGGTACCACATATTTCAGTTTGTAATTTTGGAGGCAATTTTCTGTCATGTAATACTATGAACTGGGCTGATGACAACACTATTTCTTAAAAACTTGCATGTTCATAGCTACCCACTGCAGACCTCCAGTTCTCGTGATGCTCTATTGCTATTCTGTCCATCGGCCTGGCTCTACAGTCAGTGCCTTGCAGAGACTGACAGGTAGAAACGGGCATAAGAAGTTTACTAAACTCCTTGGAGGTAATTCACAGGAAAAGGAGATACAGAGATAAAATATCAGACGAGGAAGAGACATTGCGATGCATTTCTTTTTGGCAGACGAGGAAAAAAAGTTGCTAGCAGCATAATGGCATTGTGCTCTGACTGCTTTATACATTTGTGTGTTTAGCCAGTTACAGTAGCAGTAATTTAAGAACTATTGTCTTGCTGTTGTATAAACACTTCAGATATTTGCTTGACATTACCAGTTTTGGAGATGTGTAAAATGGAGAACTGTGTAGACATTGTGTTTCACATAAAAGCAAAATATTTGCTATAGATAAAGCTGCCTAGTAAGGAAATCATAAACCACATCCCAAAGAGCATACCATCGAGAAGCTTAGTTTAGAAACATGAGTTTGTGCCAAGTATCATTATGTTTATCTGAAGTGAGAAGGAAATCCTGAAAGGTACCTTTATCATTCTGCACTGTGCTTGGATAAGTTTTAGTGATGCTCAGGTTTGAATGGTGGTTTTGGAATGCTGCTGCCTTCTCAGTGCCTTGTGCATTCCATAATAGTCCTGATTTTCGTTAACTCCTGAGCCTTTGCCACTTGGCACCCAGCCAGATTGTGGGCCTGCCTGCTACAGCTGGTTCCAGCTAGGCAACCAAGAGTTAGAGTGCTGAGAACTATTTGTCTCTTCGATTAGTGTAACATCTTAGATGTGGAGAGAAGGATACAGCAATCATTTTCTCCTAATAGAGGTGTCATAAAATGTCTAGTGTAGAATAAATGTGTTACCCCATAGTCATCCCAAAGCAGGAGACTGGGTTATTCTGCTCTGCTGTGACTACCTATGTGTCTTTAGCCTGGTGAGGAATGCTCTGGAAGTGCCTGTGAATAAATAGGCAACATGGTTCGCCCAATGGAAGTGTGTTTTTAATGCATTATATATAGTAAAAATAGCAAGGAGGTTGATATGTCTCATGTCTTGAGTCCACAAGGGAAAAACTACGCCTTGAACGTTGGCATGAGGCCTGTTGGAAGAATGGGCTTTCAGTGACTTCCACATGTTTGCATTCAGCCCTTGTTCAGTGAAGGAGGAGGGCACAGCCACAGGGTGAGGACCTAATGAGCAGTCATATGAAATATGACCTAAATGCATACCCTCTATTGGAATTAATGCAACAATTTATTAGTTTAAGTTCCTTTTGTTAATTACTACTAATCATGTTGTATTAGCTCCTGACAAAAGGAATTTGGAAGGAAAACAATTATATAAAAAAACACCAAACCAAAGATTGGCATCTTTGATTTTGTTCAGTCATAAACAAACAGCAAATCTTTGAGAGTTTGGAAAGTTATGGTAAATATCTTATATACAGGAGATGAATTATTAGGGGTTACATGAATCAAACCAGCTGGATGTGCCTGTGTAGTCACAGGAGGACAAATCCTCTCATCCAGCATCCAGAAGGTATTGTTGTAGGTGTTGAGTATTTTCAAAACAAGTTTTCATTGTGTCAAAACAAGTTGCAACAGGAATATAAAAATACAAAGGCACACTGCATATGTGTGTATGATCCATGCAAAAATACTTTGTACTTCAAAAGTGAATTGGAATCACTGAATCCTGAATCAGGTGACGTTGATAAAGCCTGGAGAAGCTCTTTTATAATTCTAATATGGCCATGCTGTTGAAATTATTTATATAACAAGATTTTATTGCAAAATGTCAGCATAATAATACTAGTCTAGGAGGAATAGGTCAAAACCCTCAAGAAGCCTTAGGCTGTCCTTCACTCTGACCTACACCCTTCTTAATTCCTGTTTTCACCTAATTTAATTGGAAGAGGGGAGAACATTGCTGTTCTAGCTAATTTATGAAGATCAGTCATCTGCAGAGTCAATGTTTTTCTGTCAGGATTCAGTGGATTTGAAGAAACTTGTGGATGTCTTGCAGCAGTTCCTTTAGGGTACAGCAGGAAGGAAATATGGGATGCAAAGTGATATAAATCCTAGTCTTACAACTCCTCTAAAAGAAACAAAGAGGAGCTGGGGCAAATGCTTCTTGGCTGTATCTAATACAGCTGAGAGGGATACAATTCAGTCCTTACCTGAGTCCCAGTATATTCAAACAAACTCAATTTACCTGCTGGACTACTCAGACAATGGAGAACTACTGAGAAGGGGATCCCAACTACAGACCTTGCTCCAGAAGACTCAGAAGGATTAAGTAGAAATATTCAGAGATCACCATGACTACAGGAGTGCCTGTCCAAGTCACATGTGCCTGATGTAGTGAGAGAAGGTAATGACAGCCTCGGTGTCTTTATGAAAATATGAAGACTGGCTAAAAGGCTTTATTTTGCCTATTAAAAATGTGCAAAGACAGAGTAACTGTGCTGGTAGTAGACATGTTGCTGTACAGCTAAGTCTGTTCTTGATGTGAACCATGATGATTATTTCATCCGCTTCCTTTTCCTCAGATCATCTATTGATGGAAAACGCACTTGAAACTCCCACATCTTGAGCTGAAACTAATAAAACAAATGAGTGCAAATAGGGCTAGTATGCTGAAAAACTTCGCGCTCAGGAACCAAGGAGTCTAAGGGGAACCTGTTTTATGAATGACTTAGGAAAGATGATTCATCACCCCATGATGATTGTCCCTGTCCCAGACACAAAAAGCAGAAATCTCGTTGGTACAGTGTTTTGTATGCTTTTTTCCTCACAGAGTTTGAACCTTGATGTTCTGCTCCAAATTTACCATGTGAAGATTTTAAGAGAAATAGAAACACCTAGACAACTATTCTAACTTGACTACCTCGGGAGTAGTAACCATTGTATAGTTGACTATAGCACCAGTCCAGCAAAAGCAACAGCAGAAAGCAAGTGTGTTATTAGAATGCTTTCACCATAAATATATATGAATTGTTGTTGATGGGAGATTGCAACTCATAGTTTAAAACCTTTGCAGATTTTCAGCAAAAAGATTGCCTTCACGTGTCTGAAGGCAAATGGTATTATCAAATAGCCAATGCAGATTTTCTACTGACTGCATTTAAAAAACCCAGCACTAAATTATCCTGGGGAAAAAACCATTACAATTAGAATGAAATTGCACAAAAGTATGTGAATTCTGACTCAAGTATGTTTTAAGTACTGCAAACCCACACCATGGGATTCAGACATGTACAGGCTTCTGGAGACCTTGTACCACAGTTCAGCATTTCATATCACTAGAAAATATGTAAACAGTGGGTGAGCCAATTCTGCTTTCTTTTAGATACTTACAACTTGCAATAATAGCAAGACTTTCTTTCCACTGGGTAATAAGGTGAAGGAAAGAGAAGAGCTTTACTCTCAGCAATTGTCCTTGAGCATAGCACCTGAAATTCAATGTACTGTGTCAAGTATATATAGTGGCTAACTACAGCAAAATGTGGGTTTTGGAGTGATGAGAAAAATTTCCATAGAAACCTCATAACTTGCTGCCTTGAACTTGGAAAATGACCATTTGGGGGAACAAAAACAAATAGACAGAAAACAAAGGAGTCTTACAGTGAGATGCTCAACAAAGAGTTAGACGTGCCTCTAAGTGTATGAAGATTGGCACCCACTCTAGGCTGAAAGGAAGGCAACTCTTTAAACACTTTTCAAGCTGAGATCTAAACCATTGTGAGAAAGATGCAACACTCAACATGTGTTTTACTTTACATGAGTGTTGATTGTACTCAACACTCAGATAAGGAATATTTGCGAACTTTGTACAAATTAGTTTCTCTGTACTTGAAGGAGCATTTCGTGCAGTTCTTCTGAGCTAGGTGTAAGGTCAGTGTGATACAGACTCACCAGAACATGGTAGAGGAAAGCAGGAGAAAGAAGGACCTCCATGTTCCCAAAAAAGAAGATAAAACATTGATCAAAAGCTGATTTCTGCCATTTGACAAAGCTGTGAGAGACTATAGGTCAAGTTAGCTTTCTTCATCTTCAGTGCAATTCAACAGGTACCCAAGCTACTGATTTCTTGTGAGTTTTTTTGAATAACAGTTCTCCAGAGCTGAAAAGCTTATCTAGTGGATGAAAAAAATAATAATTTCAAAATAGTTTCAAGATACTTGAAAGTATCATGTGGCAAAGTGTCTGAAAAAAATTTCAGGTATTTTTATGTGAATTCCTGTGGTGTAGCACAGATCAAAGTTATTGAGGGTGTAAATTCATGTGAATATGTTTATGTGAATAGGGTATGAGAAACTAATCTTTTTCCAAAGTTCGTGTTTATATTCACTGTTCCGCTGTGCTGGTGTATGTACAGGATGCTGGAAAATGAGTGCTAAAAGGAATAGCATTCCATATGAAGGAGGTCCTTATGGTGTAGTCTGTAGCAGAGTCTTGTCTTTTGAAAATTTTTATATTTCTCTTAAAGTTATTTCAATCTGTTGTGACATAATAGTCCATGTCATGGTCCTGTTAGTGCAGAAACATGCACACTTTGACTTCAGTGCCAGTGGTTGATAAATGAAACTTGGAAGGTGATTGATGCTTCTTTTTCTCCTTACTGGTAATCTCTGCATAGGAGAAAAAATGTTGGAATTTCCATTTCACAGGAAATTCAGGTATTTTAACATAAGGTTTTGTTCCAAACTTTAGATGAAAAAGTTGAGAAAAAATTTTGCTTGGAATGTGTGAAAAAAAGCTGTTAATGTGGCACTATAATGTACCTTCTAGCTGTAGCCTGCTGAAAGAAGAAATTTTAATGATTTATCCCATCATTCTTTGTGGGCTGGGTTCTTTGAAGGGCCTACTTCTGCTGTTGTGTTTATACTTTTGACTGTTGTGATGCACCAGGGCCCTGTCTGTGGGCCAACATACATCATCTCTTAAGGTGCTGGGCCACAAACACAAAGGTTAATATCAAGTCAATTGTTCAGGCTTAGTTCTACAAACCAGAACAGTTCTTCTCGTATCAAGCCAAACTGAAATACCTCATTCTTTTCCTGATGGAATCTTAGCAGTATTGCCGCAACTGGGTAAAAATGTAATTTTCCATTGAAAAAAAACATGTAATTAAAAAAAAAGTCCAACAAGCTCTAGTAGTGAGTAATGTCTCTGCTACCTGTTCTACTGCTTCATACACACTCAAAATAAGTCGTATTCCTTTCATGTACTAACACTTGCC